>NW_006408552.1:6881759-6912833 GCF_000296735.1 Chrysochloris asiatica | reverse complement strand
CTCATACTTTGGACATATTGTCAGGAGGGAACAGTCGCTGGAGAAGGATGTCATGCTGGGTAAGGTGGAGGGTCAGAGAAAAAGAGGAAGACCCCCAAAGAGATGAATCAGCCAGGTGGTATCATTGATGGTGTCAAGTGTGGCGGCGGTAGTGAGGTTGGCCCAGGATCAGACATTGTTTCGTTCTGCTGTGCATGAGGTCGCTATGAGTCGGTTCTGACTCTATGGCACCTGACAACAACAACAACAATCAAATACTGCTGACTCGACAGCACATTAACAACTGCAAATATTTAAAAAGTAGTCAATTAAAAAGGGTATAAAATAATTTGATGTTGGATCAAATAAGGAGTTCCTTGGTGGTACCAGTGGTTAAGCACTTGGCGACAATCAGGAAAGTTGGCCATTCAACTCTACTCAGAGGTCCCTCGGAGGAAAGGCCTGGCAACCTGCTTCCAAAGAAACCAGTCACTGAAAGACCTGCAGTTTTATTCCAGCACACATGGGGTCGCCATGAGTCAGAATTGACTGCAACTGGGTTTTATTTTGTTTTTTGTTTTTGTTTTGGTGGGATCAGAGGATCACATTAGAATAAGGAGGTAGAACAGATTTAGTGACAAGATTTGGAATCAAAGAAGGGCAGTTTTTCTGATTGTTGATTTGAAGCACAGCCTGGATGGAGATTTGCATTGGGAAGTATGAAGATAGTTTCTATTTGGGGAGGGAAGTAGCTCTGGTAGCGTAGTGGTTGCGAATCGGGGTACGAACTGCAAGGTCAGTAGTTTGAAACTACCAGCTGTTCCGTGAGAGAAGGATGAGGCTTTCTGCTCCCGTAAAGATTTACAGCCTTGGAAACCCTGTACAGGGTCACTATGGGTCGGAACCGACTCTGTGGCATATAGCAACAACAATGCAGGGGATATATGGATGGTCAGACTTCATGTCTCCTACTTTGGACATATTATCAGGAGGGACCAGTCTCTGGAGAATGACATCATGCTTGGTAAAGTGGAGGGTCAGCAAAAAAGAGGGAGACCCCCAAGGAGATGGATGGCCACAATGGCGGCAGCAATGGGCTCAAGTGTAGAAACGATTGTGAGGTTGGCACAGAAATGGGCACTATTTCGTTATGTTGTGCATAACGTCGTTATGAGTCAGTACCAACTCGATGTCACCTAACAACAACAATAACAAATATAGGTTATCAGGACCTCTGGTGGCCCAGTAGACTAAACACAGTACTATTAATTGCAAGGTCGGCAGTTTGAACCAGCTGATCCCAGAGAATAAATGAGGCTACCTACTCCCATTGAAGGAGCTCTGGTAGCATAGTGGTTACGAATCGGGCTGCGAACCTTACACCCTCGGAAACCCTGTACAGGGTCGCTATGGGTCGGACCCGACTCGAAGGCACTTAACAACAACAACTCCCATTGAGATATACTCAGAAACCCTACGAAGCAGTCCCACTCTGTCCCCAAGAGCTGCTCTGAATCAATGGATTCAGGGACAGCGGGTTTGGTTTGATTTTGAATGTAGGGAATGACCCGTGACTTTATGAGGCAGACCATCATTCTGCTGTCCAGTTGACCTCATATGTGACAGAGGCTGTCTCCTCATAGGGTTTCCAACAGCTGATTTGTCAGAAGTAGATAGCCAGGACTTTCTTCCCAAGCACCTGTATGTAGGTGATCTCGAACCTCCAACCATTCATACCTGCCAGGGAATTCCCTGTCATTCTGTACAATCCCGGGGAATGCAGCAAATTATCCAAGAAGCGGTCGTCTTGAATCCATGAGGAGCTTAGGTGGAACTTCATCCTCTTCCTTCTCTTACAAGGTAGCAAGTGGGTGTTGGAGGACAAGCTTCCTAGGAGAATTCTCTGGGCTAGGATTTGAGGGAGGCGGACACAAAGAGTAGCAGAGATGTTCCGTTTCCGCCTGTGTTTCATGCCCTGCCGCATGTTTCTTTGTATGAACGCGGTAATAACCAGCTTCCAGAAGGTCAGACAGCATAATGAATGGATTGTAAAACCTGCTCATAAAAACAGCAAAGTGTGTCTAGGAATGTGTGTCATCTGCCTTTGATGGATTGTAAGCCTC
The DNA here is from genome assembly GCF_000296735.1 of Chrysochloris asiatica. Lineage (NCBI taxonomy): Eukaryota > Metazoa > Chordata > Mammalia > Afrosoricida > Chrysochloridae > Chrysochloris > Chrysochloris asiatica. Next base: position 6,910,731 of record NW_006408552.1, on the reverse strand, counting down.
ACTTTGCATTTTCACATCCTCTGCCAGTTTTCTATTAAAAATAAGCATTTAATGGGCATGCAATTAATTTTAATTTTTCTGGTTATTTATTTATTTTTTTTCCTCCAAAGGTGATAAAAAAAAAAAAATTTGAGGTGGGTGGAGGGGCATTATATAGAGTCTTGATGGAACAGGGATATTATAACCATCAAGTTCATTACAGGGTAATTAATGCATGTTAAGTATCTTGTAAATATTATGTGGTAATGGCTCTAAATAAACACGCACTCCAGTTGGAGGGGTCTGCTCCACCCCTGCCACAGGGAATGAGATGTTCCTAATTAATGCCTTTAGAAAAGGAGCTTGTGTCACCGTGGATAGTCTTGGGAAATTACAGCTTTAGTTGGTGGAAGGCAGTGGCGGGTGGTTAATTACACAAGCTTGACATGCCCGGTGACTGTCCCACCTGGGCTAAGTGGGTTGGACAGGCCCAACTGGCTTGCTGTCTTTCTGGGCTGCCTTGTTAAAGAGCAGGCTGGGATGGGAGGCCTGGGAGCCTGAGAAGAAAGCTTTCCTGGGAGAACCGCTGGCAAATGCTGCTCATCTTGAACTCTACTTCAGAGCAGGAGATATTGCCACTGTTGATGGTATTTATGGTGGGGGTCTGAACCCTAATTCCTGGTTGGCCTCCTGCTTCTTGTGTAGATGACTCCCATTAGGTATTTGTGAGTGGGGGCTCTGGATCTCCTCTTGGAACCTGGCTGCAGGGATTGTCACTGGATCCCCGAGGGTCTCTATGTTCATTGCCTCAAAGATCTTCAGAGGAAAGCAAAGTATCAGAAATAATCCTGTTTATTTTTCAAGTCAACTATGTCCAAGCTGTTGAGTAAAGACCCAATGCCACGGTATCAGTTAGTTCCTGAGAGTCTGGGGTGGATGGCTTAACATAAATCCACAATGTTGTTGTGAGCTGCTGTTGAGTCAATTCAAACTTGTGGTGACCTTACGTACGGTGAACAAAACATTACATTGTCTTCCCCATTCCCGTGATCCGTGGGGGTCAGCACACTGTGACCCATGGGTTTTCCATTGGTTGCTTTTTTTGCAGAAGTAAATTAGCAAATCTCTCTTCCCAGTCAATCTTAGTCTGGGAGCTCCGTTGGAACCTATCCAGTGTCGTCACAACATGTAATCTTCCACTGATTGGCACATGAGCTACATTGGCTGGGAATCGAACCAGTGTCTCCCACAACGGAGGCAAGAATTCTACCTCTGAACCACCACTGGGGGACTATAGTTGAGTCAAAACATCCGATGAAAACAACCTAGGAAAGCTTTGCTCAAGGAAAATTAATGCAAAACTTGTAGAAAAGGAAAAAAAAAAAAAAAAATGATCGTATGTCCTGACAGGTCTTAGAGTTTCTTCTGATATGCCTCTCATCCCTTCAAGGGCTATCTGACTCTCTTGGGGCTTGCAACCAAGTTTGATCAGCAACTAGTTCAGGTCAAGATTGCTCACAGTCCTGTATAAATAGAAGTATATGTTGTAGAAAACCGGGGTGTAAGGAATGTCTTTCTTCTGCTTAGGAAAGAAGATCACCCAATGCTTTTACTGTCTTGCATGACAACAACTAGCTTCACACCAGACTTGTTGCTCCTACGTTCACCTTCTCTGCTCTGCAGGTTCTATACACGTCAATGCCTTGTGTCCCATCAGTTTAATTGTTGTTCGGCTGGTTTCGTAATCAAATCTTTTTATCATATGAACTAATCTTTTTATCATATGAACCAATCTCATGATAGGAGAAGCATTTTGTTGTTATTGTTATTATTTTAAAGTTAGGATGAATACACATGGCGTGAAACTTTCCATTTTATGCATTTTCAAATGTGCAATTCAGAGGCGTGAAGTGTATTCACAATGGTGTACAGTCATTGTTTCTATCTACTTGCAGAAGATTTTCATCAGTCCAACCCACCAGCTGCTCTTTGGAAACCCTACACAGGGTGGCTGTGAGTTGGATCTGTCTCAATGGCATTTAACAACAATAGCAAAGCAGTGAATCCTCATTCCTACTGCCTCCAGATGCTGGCAACAACTAGTCTGATTCTGTCTTTTTGGGTCTACCTGTTTGGGATGCTTTACATGAGTGGAATCCTATACGACGTGGCCTTCTGTGTAGGCTCTTGGTGGAAAAATATGTAAGATAGTGGAGAGCCGATGCCACGGGGAGGAAGGACCCAGACAGAGGTGTGTGGGCTGAGGTGGTCACGCAGAGACAAGGAGAAGTATGGTAGGAGGAAAGCCCAGGTAAACTAACTTGACTTCACAGGTCTGCTCTCATTTATGATTTCTGAGTGTGCTATCAAAACTTGAGGTTGACACTTTAGTCCAAAGACGTGATTTTTGTGAAAAACAATACAAAACAGTGATAAGTTGTGCTTAGTCACAGACTCCCCTGAGATGGTGTCTCAGTGCTTAGAGCAGGTGGTCTGCTGTCAGCCCAAGTTGTCCACTCCCCGGCTTTGTGCTCAGTGCCAGGAGCTGCCATATCTCTCCAAGAAGTTCCAGGGGTTTCCTCAACATCCTTTCTCCCATGAACCTCTTTCCCTTTCCCTGGCCTAGACAAAGAACATGTTCCGTTTGCTGGTGTGTGCTTGCATCTCTGAGTTGCAACTTTTCAAACTGCAGCCTCCCTGAATCCCCCCAGTTTGGGCAAAGCACACGGGACTCTTGGAGGGAGGCAGCCATGCTACAATGCTACATTGAAGTCAGTGACTTGCAGGTCTCTAATAGAACAATAATCAGGGGTAATCACCCATAAGGTTTATGTACAGGAAGGTCTAATAGGATTCAGTGCCTCTGCGGTGAATATATGTTTTCATTTATAGGACACAATGCAAGCATACATTACCTGGCAAATTAAAAACAATATTCTCTAGCCAACAATTCACTCCTCTCTTGGGTGCATGCTACCTGCATACCGATGGTTTCTTTAAGTCTATCGATTAACCTATTCTTCACATAACTTGTCATTGTGTGTGTGACTGCCTGTATTTTGTGAAGATACAGCTTTGCTCTTGGTTTCCCTTGGCTATAATATTGGTCCTCCTGCGTCTTGGTGTTGGGTGCCATTGAATAGACTCCAAATCACAGGGACCCGGATGTACAATAGTAGGAAACATGCTGTGTCCAGCGGCATCCTCACAATCATTACTGTGTTTGAACCCATTGGTGCAGCCACTGTGTCAGTCCATGTCGCTGAGGGTCTTCCTTTTCCTTTGCTGACTCTCTACCAAGCATGATGACAGGTCCCTCTTAATAACTTGCCCATCCTTGCTTCTTCTAAGGGGCATTCTGGTGTTCTTTTAAGATTGATTTATTCGTTCTTCTGGCAGATCATAGTATATTTAATATTGCTTGCCAATATCATAACTCAAATGCATCCATTCTTCTTCAGTCTTCCTTATTCATGGTCCAGCTTTCACATGCGTATGAGGTGATTGAAAAAAGCGTGATTTGTATCAGGCGTACCTTAGTCTTCACATTGACATCATTGGTTTTGAACATTTTAAAGAGGTCTTTTACAGTGGTTTTGCCCAAAGCAGCTCAGCACTTGATTTCTTGACTGCTGCTTCCATGGATGTGGATTGCAGAGTCAAGAAAAATGAAATCTTTGATAGCATCAGTAGTTTCTCCGTTTATCATGAGGCTGTTTATTGGCTCAGTTGTAAAGCTTTCTTTTCTCTACATTGAGTTATAATCCATACTGAAGGCTGTATTCTTTAATCTTCATTCATAACTTGTTCAAAACTTCTTGACTTTCAGTGAGCTAGGTTGTGTTATTTACTTATTGTAGGTTGTTAATGAGTCTTCCTTAAAAACTGATGTCGTGTTCTTCTTCATACAGCTGAGTCCATTGGATTATTGCTCAGCAGGCAGACAGATTAAGTATGGTGAAATGACACAATCCTGACACACACCACTCCTGATTTTAAGCCATGCAGTGTGTCTCCTTGTTCAGTACAGATGAAGGCTTCTTGGTCAGTCATACAGGTTTTTTGAATGAGCACATTAAGTGTTCTGGAATTTTCATTCTTTGCAAGGTGACTCATAATTTATGATGATCCAGCCACACAGTCAAATATCTTTGTATAGTCAGTAAAACACAAGTAAACATCTGATTGGTGTTCTGTGTGTTCAGTCAAGATCCATCTGATATCAGCAGTCTAGCCCTAATTCCATGTCCTCTTCTGAATTCAAGTTGAATTTCCTGGCAGTTCTCTGCTGACATACTGCTGTGGACATTTTTTAATTATCTTGAACAAAATCTAACTTGCACATGATATTGTCACAGTCTGTTTAATTACCTTCCTTTGGAATGGGCACAAATATGAACCCCTTCCAGTTGGTTGGCCAGGTAGCTATTTTTCAAATTTCTTGGTATAAATGAGTGAGCACTTTCAGCGTTTGTTGAATCTCAGTTGGTATTCAGTCAGTTGCTGAAGTCTTGTTTTTGGTCCATGTCTTCAGAGCGGCTTGGGGTTGTTGATTGTATGCTACCTTCTGGGATGGTTGAACCTTGACCAACTCTTTTTGGCACCTTGATTCTTTTCATCTTGGTTTGATGCTTCCTGAGCCATTAAGCTTGACTATTTCTTTAGTTCTTTCATCTTGAGAAATACCGAGCATGCTCTTCCCTTCTGGTTTTCTAATAACAGATATATAGACTGTTGTTGTTGAGTGCTGTCGAGTTAGTTCCGACCCATAGCGACCCTGTACAGGGTTTCTGAGGCTGTAAATCTTTACAGGAGTAGAAAGCCTCATCTTTCTCCCGTGGAGCGGCTGGTCGTTTTGAACTGCTGACCGTAAGGTTCACAGCCCGATTCGTAACCACTATGCTACCAGAGCAGGGTATTTATGGGAACGTTTTAATAACACTTACCCCTTTACCTGGTTTTTCTCTCCAGTTTCCTTATGCTGGATGTAGCCAGCAATAGATACAGGTAATTTTGGAAAGATTCTCTCATTTAAGGAGGATAATCTTCAAGATAAATGGAAGGCATACTGATGCTTTGGTTAAATCCCATCTACGTGAGGAGGTGGTCTGGGACTCAACTGGAAGCAGGGTGAGGTGGAGGAGGTGAATCATCAGATATCATCCACTGTTCCCAGTCCTTGGAGACATGTAGGCTTGGCCTCTATGTTGTCAGTAGGAGCCCTGGTGGTTCAATGGTTAACTGCTAGGCTGCCAACCAGAAGGTCAGTGGTTTGAAACCATTAGCCACTCCAGGCTTCCCTGAAGATTATAAATTTGGAAACCCTACGGAGTGGTTGGAGTCGACTTGAGGGCCATGGGTTTAACGGATTGTGCTGTTCGGTGCCTTCAGATACGCTGGTTTCTTGTCTTGAACTCTTCCAATCGGCCTGCTAACCGTAAGGAGGAGAAATTCTGCAGGAGAAAGGTGAGGCTTTCTGCTCCCATAAAGATTTACAGACTTGGAAACCCTGTGCAGGGTCACTATGAGTCAGAACCGACTCCACAGTACTTAACAACAATTGTTTAGTTGAAGGAGCTCTGGTAGCATAGTGATTACAAGTTGGGCTGCTAACCTCAAGGTCAGTAGTTCAAAACTACCAGCCGTTCTGTGGGAGAAAGATGAGGCTTTCTGCTCCTGTAAAACTTAACAGCCTCGGAAACCCTATGCAGGACTGCTATGAGTAGGAACCAACTCCACAGCACGTAACCACCACCACCGTTGTTGACATGAGTCCTAGCGTGGCGCTGTGGGTTAATGCACTAGACTGCAAAGTCGGTTTGAATTTCAAGGTCGGCAGTTCAAGCTCACCCGATTAAGGAAGATGGTTCAGAACTTAAGAGATCAGTGTTGGCATTTCCTTTGATAATTTCGAGAACGTTCTGTAAGTGTTGACACACAGAACTAAGAGATGGGACTGAAATCACACAGCACAACCCTTAGCAACCAGTTGCTTTTGAATCAGTTCTGACTCATGGTGACCCTGTGTGTGTCAGCGAAGTGGGCTCCAAAAGGTTATCAAAGGCTGGCTTTTCAGAAGTGGGTCTCTAGACCTCCTTCAAGGTTTCAAGATACCTCTGGGTGGACTTCACCTGTGGATCCTTCTGTTAGCAACAAGCGCATAAACCCCGGAGGGACTCCAGGGTCAGAAGGAATGCACCTTTTCTATCTTGTGGGGTAACAAGGAAGTCACAATTGTTCACACTACCCTGTAATTACCTGAGCCACTGTGCCATTAGAGAATTGCCTTGCCAATTGTAATACTATTGGAAAATCAATTCAGTTTATTAATGTTAACCAGGAGGTCAGTGGTTCAAACCCACCCACCGGTCGCTCCACAGAAGAAAAGACCTGGCCATCTAGTTTTGTAAAGGAAACCCTATGGGGGCTTCCACTGTGTCATATGAGCATCAACATTAAGCATCACAAGAGAAATATGAGGCAGTCTGTTTCTGTAAAGATTTACAGTCTCAGACACCGAAAGGGACACTACTGCTCTGTGCTGCAAGATCACTATGGGTTGGAGTCCATTTGACTGCATTGAGCATGCATTGGAATGGCAGATCTTATGAATGAACTACCCTGTTTGCTTTTTTTTTGCTCCTCTGCTTGCTTTTGTGCGTGAGTGTTTCCGACGCCATGCTTGCTTTACTACGGAAGACATCAAGATGTTTAATCTAGCTCCGCTATGATGCATTAAAGAGACAGGGAGAAAACATGAGTGGAGTTCAAGAATTTGAAGATTATCCTTGTCTCGCGGCTCTCGGTTGAACAGACACTGACAGGAATTCCTGCGGACAGAGAGAATGAAAGGAAACCAAGGAGAGCAATAAACAGAGCTTGTCATCTTAAAAGTCAGCGTTTGCGAGGATTGCTTGGGAGATGAGGAGCCTACGCAGATGACTTTAAGTAATTGAAGCAATATTTCAAGTGATCTACTCATATTTGTCCCTGATAGATCTGCCCCCTAACTAGCCGTCTTCCTATTTTATAATGTTATCATATTTTTAATTATATTGTACATACTTGTTTACAGCTATTTGCTATATATCCAGGGTGACATTACAGTAAATTAGTTTTTATCCATTGCCTCGGACTGTTCTTTGCTTCAAGCGGAACCATAAATATTGCACCTGAGATAGCGTGTTCACATTATTTATCATGCTGTTGTGTAACCACACTCACAATGCCCAAAGACAGAATGTCTTGGGAGACGACTTTCTGGAATTCTTGGAAGGGGGATGTCTACCTCTCCCCACACTGGCGCTGGCCCGTGAATTCTTGATCCTTGACTGAGGACTTGGAAAGGAATAAGTTCCAGTGTCTGTGTCTTCATGATGGATTCTGTAGACGTTGGGGTATGTCGAGTGAAAGGAGGTTGATTTGTTGTTGTTGTTAAGTGCCATCAAGTTGGTTGTGACTCATAGCGATCCTGTATAGGGCTTCCAAGGAGCGGCTGGTGAGTTTGAACTGCTGACCTTATAGTTCAAACCAATCTTATGGCCCCAATCACAATGCCACACCAGGACTTCATGATAAGCTAAGAGTAACAGGGAAAGAGAAAGGAGGCATTTCAGAAAAGATAGTATGCAAACAATAGGAGTCCCTGGCTGGCACCACGGTGAAGCCACTAATCGAAATGCTCACAGTTCAAACCAACTCAGCTGCTCTGCGGGAGAAACACCTGGCAATCTGTGCCTGTAAAGATTGCAACCTGGAAAATTCTATGGGGCAACAGTGGTAAATACTGTTAAATATATAATCCTGTCATTATGACAATGTGGTGATGTGTCTGTGTATGGACATGTAGGCTGAACAGGTGGGGGAGGAAGAATGCGGGTTTACTCACAAATATATAGAGGTGATACTCAGGCTACTTCTACATGGAAGCAGCAGTCAAGAAATCAAACAATGCATTGCATTGGGCAAATCTGCTGCACAAGACCTGTTTAAAGTGTTCAAGAACAAAGATGTCAGTTTGTTGACTAAGGTGCACCTGACCCAAGCCATGATATTTTTAGTAACCTCGTATGCATGTGAAAGTTGGACAGTGAGAAGAATTGATGCATTTGAGTTATGGTGTTGGAGGAGAATATTCAAAGTACCATGGCTGCCAAAAGAGCAAACCAATCCTTGTTGGAAGAAATACAGCCAGAATGCTCCTTAGAAGCCAGGATGGCCAGACTTCATCTCTTATACTTGGGGCTTATTATCAGGAGTGTCAGTCTCTGGAGAAGGACATCATGTTTGATAAAATGGAGGGTCAGCAGAAATGAGGAAGACCCCCACAGAGATGGACTGGCACAGTGGGGGCAACAGTAGGCTCAAGTTTAGCAAGGATTGTGAAGTTGGTCCAGGACAGGGAAGTGTTTCATTGTATTGCACAGCATAGAGTCTCTATATGAGTTGGGACCAACTCGATGACACTTAACAACAGCAACAAACAGGAAAAGCACTGGCTGCTAGCCACAAGGTAGGTGGTTCAAACCCACAAGACACTCCTCAGAAACCCTATAGAGGATCACTATGTGTCAGAACCAACTCGATGGCACACAGCCACAACCGTTACCTTTGCTGCAAACATATCCCTGTGGGATGGATCACAGAGGGTACTGAGTACTAAACACAAAACATACCATGGAACGCTCACACCACTGTATGAGGTTGAGACTTGGATGCTGTTAAGATTTGAATTGCGTGCTTCCAAAATATATAAGGGGGGTATCAAAAAGCTCCTAGAGAAATTGAATGCAAAGAGAATGGAATTTCCATTACTAACTTTTTGAAGCTCTCTCGTATGATGAAATCCTAACCCTGTATTTATAATTATGGTCCTATCTAGAAATAAAGATGTACTTTGTCAGCTGTATGGGGAGTGTAGAGAGCAGGATAGATCCTAAACCGAATTATCTCTGAGTTGTAGAATTAGCAGAACAGATGCAGAGACAAATTGGGGGTAGAGATAGGGTGAGATAGAGGCAAAGGAACACAAGCATCGACAAAGATGTCGGGAACCAAGAGAGGCCCATGGAAGGAATCTCCTCAGCTGATATTCTGATTTGGAGTTTTAACTTCCAGAATTTTGAGAAAATATATTTCTGTTCTTTAAAACCACCCCCTTGTGGTATTTCTATTACGGCAGCCCTAGTGATGAAGACGGAAGTGCTGGGTCACTGGTGGAAGTCACATTTGTATGCATTCAAATTCCATGCTTCACAAGGTTGGCAGTTCACACCCAGCAGCTGCTCCTCGGAAACCGGATACAGGACTGAGATGAGTCAGAACCGACTTGATAACACTTAACAACAACAATGATTTAGAGTTGGATAACCAAAAAGGAAGAACACGGTCAGCATTTCTCAAACTGGGGGAACTAAAGAAAAATTCAAGCCTCGACTTTCGTTATTGAAAGATTCTCTGGGCAAATTATTGAATGATGCAGATGGCATCAAGAAAAGATGGAAGGAATACACAGAGTCATTGTACCAAAAGGAAATAGTTAATGTTCAAGCATTTCAAGAGGTACCATATGAACAAGAGCCAATGATACTCAGGGAGGAAGTCCAAAATGCATTGAAAGAATTGGCAAAGAACAAGGCACCAGGATTTGATGGAATAAAAATTGAAATCTTTCAAGAAAGTGAGGCGGCACAGGAGGCACTCACTCATCTCTGCCAAGAAATTTGGAAGACAACTATCTGATATTTGTGCCCATTCCAAAGAGAGGTGACCCAACGGAATGTGGAAATCATCGGACAATCTCTTTGATATCTCAAGCGAGTAAAGTGTTGCTCAACGTAATACAGAAACGGCTACAATCATACATTGACAGAGAACTTCCAGAGGTTCAAGCTGGATTCAGAAGAGGCTGTGGAATGAGAGATATCATTGCAGATGTCCGATGGATCTTGGCTGAACGCAGAGAATATCAGAAGGGCCGTGGAACGAGAGATATCATTGCAGATGTCCGATGGATCTTGGCTGAAAGCAGAGATTATCAGAAGGATGTTTACCTATGCTTTATTGACTATGCGAAGGCTTCCGATTGTGTGGATCACGACAAACTATGGACAACATTGAGAAGTATGAGCATTCCAGAACACTTAATTGTACTTCTGAGAAATCTGTACCTGGACCAAGAGGCAGTTGTACGAACAGAGCATGGGAACACTGAATGTTTTAAAATTGGGAAAGGTATGCGACAGGGTTGTGTTCTTTCACCATTCTTGTTCAATATGTATGCTGAGCAAATAATCCGAGAAGCTGGGTTCTATGAAGGAAAACGTGGCATCAGGATTGGAGGAAGACTTATTAACAACCTGCGATATGCAGATGATACAACCTTGCTTGCTGAAAGTGAAGAGGACTTAAAATATTTACTGATGAAGATCAAAGAGCACAGCCTTACGTATGGATTACAACTCAATGTAAAGAAAACAAAAATCCTCACCACTGGACCAATAAACAACATTCTTATCAAGGGTGAAAAGATTGAAGTTGTCAAGGACTTCATTCTTCTTGGATCAACTATCAACACTCGCGGAAGCAGCAATCAAGAGATAAGACGACGTATTGCATTGGGCAAATCTGCTGCACAGGAACTTTTTAAAGTATTGAAGAGCAGAGATGTCAGCCTGAGGACTAAGGTGCGCCTGACCCAAGCCATGGTATTTTCAATAACCTCATATGGATGCGAAAGCTGGACGGTGAATAAGGAAGATCATAGAAGAATTGATGCCTTTGAGTTGTGGTGTTGGAGGAGAATACTGAAAGTGCCATGGACTGCCTAAAGAACCAATAGATCTGTTTTTGGAAGAAGTGCAGCCAGAGTGCTCCTTGGAGGCCAGGATGGCTAAACTTCGTCTCTCATACTTTAGACACATTGTCCGGAGAGAACAGTCGCTGGAGAAGGATGTCATGCTGGGTAAGGTGGAGGGTCAGAGAAAAAGAGGAAGACCCCCAACGAAATGGATCAGCCAGGTGACATCATTGATGGCGTCAAGTGTGGCGGCGTTAGTGAGGTTGGCCCAGGATCGGACATTGTTTTGTTCTGCTGTGCATGGGGTCACTATGAGTCGGTTCCGACTCGATGGCACCTGACAACAACAACAACAACAACAACAACCCACACATTGGGGTCCTGGTGTGGCACTGTGGGATAAGCACTGGACTGCTAGCTGCAAGGTCGGTAGTTCAAGCTTGGCAGCCGCTCCTTAAAAACCCTAAACAAGGTCACTATAATTTGGAACGGACTCGAGGGCACTTAACGACAACAACTACATATGGAGACTTGGGGAAACAAATGTTACGTAAGCTCTTGACTACCAAACAAAAGGTTGGTGGTTCAAAATGACTCAGGGTTTCGTTGGAGAAAGACCTGGGAATATTCTCTCATAAAGATATAACTTAGACAACCCTACGGGGCAGTATCACTGGTCACATGGGGTCATTGTGAGTTGCAATTAACTGGACAGCACCTACCGATCTTTGAGGATGCAGACATCAGTCCTTTTTGTTGAAGGAGTCATTGGGTGGACTTGATCCTTCAACCTTTCAGTAGGCAGCTGAGTGAGTTACCTGTGCTTACACCACCGGGATCTCCTCTAGGTGCACGGTGTTGTTGTTAAGTGCTGTTGAGTCGGTTCTGATTCATAGTGATCCTGTATAGGGTTTCTGAGGAGAGGCTGGTGAGTTTGAACTGCCAACCTAGTGCCACATCTTGACTTCTCTAGGTTCAATACATACCTTATTGACTTACCTGGATGAAGGATTGCCTCAATTCCAGACTCTCGACCTCCCTCAGAGGAAAATTATAATGTTACACAGAGCTGCAGCAGGGAGTCAAGGGGACGTTTGATACTTTAAAAGCCGATTTCAGGGGAGCAGAGAAATCTGAGAGTGCATTACTTTTCAGGCCCCTCAGCGTCTATGATATATTCCCAGCATGTAGCATCCTGAAAAACTCTGCCATTGCACAGGGTTAGCTATTTGAGGGGAGACAGGTAGAAAAGTTTTGGTAAAGTGGAAAGTGTGGGACAGACAATCCCCATGTCTCTCAACTAAGTCCCTGGACACAGACAAGAAGCAATGGAAAGAAGACTAAATAGACACACACCAGCCACTGAGCTCAGAACTTCAGAGTTAGAAAGTGTGTCACAGCAAGAACAATTTGGAACAAACCACAAATGATTGGCTTTGTTTGAGTCCATCAGAAAATTGGGGTTGCATGGTAAACCTCTAACCAGGTATTAACTGATACCAGATTGTTGTTAGCTGAGCCCCCAAGGACAATGAGATTTTCTGCCTGGTCCTGTAACAACTCCATGACTGGATGAGGATCAGATCATGTGATCCATAGGGTTTTCATTGACTGATTGTCTAATGGAGGTTGCCAGGCTTTTCTTCCTAGTCTTAGTCTGGAAGCTCTGCTGAAGCCTATTTGGCATCATGGTCACTCACAAGCCCCCACTTACAGCTGGGAGGCAGCTACGCATGAGGCACACTAGCTCAGAACGAAACTCTGATCTCCCACATGGAAGGTGAAAGAATTTGAACTCTGAACCTCCAGTGCTCCTGTGCATTGTAGCAAGTCGATTCTGACTCGCAGTGACACTACAGGACTGAAGACAAGTGCTCCAGAGGGTTTCTGAGGCCATAAATCTTTGTATGAACAGAAAGCCTCATCTTGCTCCAGTGGAGCGGCTGGTGGGTTTGAAACACCAACCATGCTGTTAGCAGCCCAGTGCTTAACCCACAGTACCACCAGGGCTTCATCACAATGTAGCTTGTTGTTGTTGTTGTTCAGTGCTGTCGAGTCGATTCAGACCCATAACGACCCTGTATAGGTTTCTGAGGAGCAGCTGGTGAGTTTGAACCACCGACCTTGCAGTTCAAACAGCTTTGTAGTCTGGTGCATTAACCCATAGCGCCAAGGAGCAGCTAGGGTCAGGGAAAATAGAAGCAACAAAGACAGCTCTACTCCTGGGGAGGGGCTGGGGTATGCGTGATGGCCACACCAGTATGGCCCAGGCCCAACCTGAGCTCAAGAACGAGGCTTCATCAGAACAACAGAGAACACTCCTCTCCCTGCCTGCACACACCACGCTAACAAGAAGTGAGAACAAACAAGAGTAGAGTGAGAACAAGACTGGAAAGAGCTGCAGAAGAGATACTCTGAGGAAGAGAACCAAAGAGAGGATGCAAACCAAGTAAGGCGACGCACAGTCAAAGGGGGAGCAGCAGTGATAAAATCCGAAGGCAAATGAACCTCCGTCCTATGCAATAAGGTACTGCCGGGGGCGGGGGATTTGAAATCTGTGGTGCAGAGGGTAACCATAGCAACAGTGAACTTGAAACCCAGCCCAGCTCCTGACTAATTGATACAAGCCCCCACATGAAATACCAGTTGTTGTTGTTGATAAAGGGCCATTGAGTCAGTTCTGATTCATAGCAATGGTGTCTAGGGTTTCCAAGGAGCGGCTGGTGGGTTTGAACTGCATACCTTGTGGTAAGCAGTCCCGTGCTTATCCTACAGTGACACTAAGGGCTCAGAGAAGGGAAAGGTATGTTCATTTCTAAGTATAAAATATTTATCTCAGCATCTTTCATCCTACCGGGCAGACTCTCTAGATGGGGCAGAGTCCCTGGAAACCCCTTGATGTGTTCAGCTGCTAAGTGAAAGGATGGAGATTTGAGTTCATCTGGAGGTACTTCAGAGAAAGTTCTGGCAATATCCTTCTGAAAAATCAACTACTGAAAACCTCTTGTGGAACACAAGTACTCTGACACATAGGGGTCACCATGAGTCAAAATCAACTCAGCGTCAACTGGGATTATTCAACAATGACAAGACATACAAAAAATTAAAAAGAAGATCATCTGAAGAGACATAAGAACCAGACTATCAGCAAGAAATTAAAGTCGTTGGGTGGTGCATGCAGCATACGATCAGTTACTAACTTCAAGGTGGGTGGCTTAAACTCACCCCGAGGAACTGTGGAAGAAAGTCCTGGTGATCTGGTTCCATAAATTATAAATATTACAGCCAAGAAAATCCGATGGAGCAGTTCTCTGTAATGCGTGGATTCCCATGAGCCAGAATGGACTTAATGACAATGGATACTTTTTAACTATAATTTTGAATTGTATAATAGATGATATTTTATGACTTGTTGATAGGTGCCATCGAGTCGGTACTGACTCATAGCAACCTTATGCACAGCAGAATGAAACACTGCCCGATCCTGGGCCAACCTCATTACTGTTGCCACGCTTGAGCCCATTGATGCTGCCACTTTGCCAATCCATCTCACTGGGAGTCTTCCTCTTTTTCTCTGACCCTCCACCTTACCAAACATGATATCCTTTTCCAGCGACTGGTCTCTCCTGACAATATGTCTGAAGTATGAGAGACGAAGTTTGGCCATCCTGGCCTCCAAGGAGCACTCTGGCTGCACTTCTTCCAACACAGATCTGTTGGTTCTTTTGGCAGCCCATGGCACTTTCAATATTCTCCTCCAACACTATAACTCAAAGCATCAATTATGTGACTAGCTTATTTTATTTTTATCTGGAATAATGATTTCAAAGCTCACTTTCAGAATTTCACCTCCCTTTCCATGATTGAATAATATTCCTTTGTATGAATGTGGCTCTTGCTATTGTTGTTAGGTTTTCTTGAATCACAGCAATTCAACTGAGACCTGTCCCCCATGGGCGACCCTGCTGATATTTGAAATACTGGTGACATCGTTTCCAGCATCACAGCAACATGCAAACCACAAAACCACTATAGCAGGACAAACTGACAGATGAATGGTGGCTTGTGTGGTTATACTCCATTATATATATTTTGTTGTTGTTAAGTGCCGTCGAGTCGGTTCCGACCCATAGCGACCCTGTACAGGGTTTCCGAGGGTGTAAATCTTTACGGGAGTAGAAAGCCTCATCTTTCTCCCGCGGAGCGGCTGGTAGTTTCGAACTGCTGACCTTAAGGTTCGCAGCCCGATTCGTAACCACTACGCTACCAGAGCTCCTTCCATTATATATATATATTGCTGTTAAGTGCTGTCAAGTTGCTTCCAACCCATATCGACCCTATGTAAGGTTTCAGAGGAGCAGCTGATGAACTTGAACCACCTACTTTATGGTTCAAACTGACGTTGCAGTCTAATGCATTAACCTACATATATGTATACATGGAGTCTTGGTGTGGCGCTGTGGGATAAAGCTCTGGACCGCAAAGTCGATTTGAACCACAAGATTGGTTTACATATACACTGCATTTGGAATCCTGGTGTGGCACTACAAAGTCAATTTGAACTGCAAGGCTGGTGATTCAAATTCACCAAGCACTCCTCAGAAACCCTATGCAGGGTCACTATGAGTTGGAAGGAACTTGATGGCACTTAGAAACAACAGCGGCAAACTACATTCACACACACACACACACACACACACACACATATATATATATTTAAATGCTGTCAAGTCAATTTTGGCTCATGGCCATGCCATAAGCATCAGCGTAGACCTGTTCTCCACAGGATTCTCAGGGTATAATTTTTTGGAAATAGATCACCAGATCTCTCTCTGAGAAATCATTGGCTGAACTTGAACCTACAACCTTTTGGTTAGCAGCCAAGCTTGCTAACAGTTTGCACCATTCATGGACTTTTACATATATACTGTTGTAGTTAGGTGCCATCGAGTTGGCATTGACTCATAGAGACACTATACACAACAGAATGAAGTCACCCAATCCTACACCTTTCTCACATTGTTTATGTCTGAGCCACTGTACCAATCCATTGCATTGAGGGTCTTCCTCTTTTTCTCTGAGCCTCTACTTTACCAAACATATAATATTTTTACCACCCCAAGTATACATACTACTACACATGCATACATATGTATTAAATTTTCATAGGAATTTGGGTCATTGTTTTTTACTATTATGGATAGCACTGCTTGAACATGTGTGTACAAGCTTATGGTGGCTGTGTGCCATGGACCCATAGCGACCCTGTACAGGTTTTCTGAGGCTGTAAATCTTTACGTGAGCAGAACGCCTCATCTTTCTCCCACAGAACAGCTGGTAGTTTCGAACTGCTGACCTTGAGGTTCACAGCCCAATTCGTAACCACTACGCTACCAGAGCTCCTTGTGTACAAGCGTATAGTGTACACATAATTTCTTTCTCTTGGATGTATACCTAGGAGTAGAATTACTGGACCATATGGGTGTCCTGGTGTGGCGCTGTGGGCTAATGCGTCAGACTGTAAAGTCCTTTGAATCACAAAGTCGGCGGTTCAAACTCACCAGTCGCTCCTCGGAAACCCTATACAGGGTCGCTATGGGTCAGAACTGACTCAACAGCACTTAACAAGAACAACAGCAACATAGTAACTCATGGGATTCTGGTGTGGCACAGTAGAATAAACACTGCTAACTGTAAGGTTGGTGGTTCAAACCCACCAGCCACTCCTTGAAAACCCAATGCAGGATAGCTATGAGTTGGAACCAACTCAATAGCACTTAACAACAACAACAAGGTAACTCATATGCTTCCAGTTAATTCACTGGGTTGTGCATGTTCAAGCGTTTGTGTTTTATGTTACAATATTAAAGTTATCAAACATAAGAAATAGAGAGTTAAATGCAGAAAGAATGGCAGAGACGGACAAACAGACAACAGGTTTTGAGGTCGTTTTCAGCGGTCCAGTGTGATGCCCACTAAGCAGTCTCCTGCAGCACAGTGTCCCTCCTCCTGACCACAGCCCTCTCTCCTTCCAGTTCTCTGTCCCTCTCTCCTCACACACTTGCAGGGTCCTCCTGCTTTCCAGGGTCCTCCACTTGCTAGTGGCCCATTGACCTCTAGAGTTGTATCTTTCTCTGACCAGATGGGCTCTGGCATACATCATCTCAGATTCCCCCTAATAAAGTACTCACTTCCAAACTCTGGGTCCTAAAACAAATGCATTCCATACACTGTGAGCTTGGATCAGTCCTCCAGTCTAATGTTTCTACTGCTTCACTGTAACAAATATTTATCCTCCAGCAATAGAAATGATGAGGACTGGCTTCTAAAAATGAGTATACAAAGAGACCCAGACAGAAACTACGACAATGGCACAGATTCAGAAAACTTCACATGATGTCACTTCTGCTTCACTCTGTTGGTCAAGAATGTCATTAAATCCAGCCTAGAACAGACGACTAGGAGGAATCCACTCCATCTCTTGTTAGGCAAAGGCATTTGTGTATCAGGTGAGAAGTAATTGGTCATCCTAGAGTCAAATGACCACACCCACTGCATTGTTACACAAAGGAGCCCTAGGGTTAAGCTTGCCTATCTGCTTTGCTGCCAAATCTATATCATATGATATTAACAAAGCAACTTCAATTTCATTTTGACTAGTGTTAAGATAGTGTCATTTTTTTTTTATTCCTCTACTTTTAACTTCTTTGTATCTTTATATTTAAAGTGGTTTTCTTATAGGCAGCATAGAGCTGGGTTTTTGGATTTCCCTATCTGTAAAATTCCTGCTTGTCTTCTAATTTCAACCAGTGCTTTACCTCTTCAAGACCAACTACTGCATCCCCCGTCCACCTTTGTGCTACTAATGTGTTTAAACTGTCTCAGACTTAATATATCTGCAGAATGCTGTACCTGAACAGTTGCTGTTTGTTGACTATATAATGTAATGGAATCCATTTGAATAGGAATCCATGCTTAATGCACTTTTTATGTGTCTTGGTTTCCCAGGGATGGTGTAACTAAGTGCAACACATTGGGTGGCTTCTAAGAGCAGAAATTTCTAGTTTGACAGTTCTGGAGGCTAGGAGTGCAAATCCAGGGTGTCTGCTAGACATATTGTCCCTGAAAACTCTAAGAAAAGGTCCTTTCTGGTCCTTCTTGGCTTCTAGTAGCTTTGGGTGTTCCTTGGTCTCATAGCTGGTTTCCCTCTGTGCCTTTCGGTCACATCTTTTATAAGGATTGGAGTAGGACTCAACCTACGTGGGCATGACAACACCTTAACTGGCCACATCTTCAAAGACCTTATTTCCAAACTAAATCACATTTACAGGTACCAGGAGAGAGAATTTCAGATGGCCACTCAGGGAGTAGCTGAGTGCCTTGGATTAGGAAGTACAGGATTTCTTGCTTCTGCTATAAATTCCACTGGCTGTAAGCCTTCCAACTATGTAAATATTCTTTTATATATAGTTTAGAGTTCTGGGACCATCCCCTGAGCCTGCTTGGTCTGTTATTCTGTGTTGTTGCTGATGGAGCTCCTCACTGCACTTCCACCTGATCTGCTATCTTGTTTGGTTTTCAACATACCATTTTTGAGAGTGCTGTGGGATAATGTACTAGACTGCAAGGTCAGTTTGAACCACAAATTCGATAGTTCAAATTCACCAGCTGCTTCTTGGAAACCCTATACAGGGTTGCGACAAGTTGGAACCAACTTGCCAGCATTTACCACCACCACCAATTTAATCCTTTTAGCATATTTTGTTGTTGTTAACTGCTGTTCAGTCAATTCCGACCCATAGCCACCCTATATAGGGTTTCCAAGGAGCAGCTGGTGAGTTCGAACCACCAACCTTATTTCAACCAGTTCAAATGGTTTGCAGCCTGACACATTAATCCACAGCGCCACACCAGGACTCCTTATAGCATATGTTGTTGTTGTTATGTGCCGTGGAGTTGGTCCCGACTCATAGCTACCCTATACAGGATTTCTGAGGCTGTAAATTTTTAAGGGAGCAGAAAGCCTCATCTTTCTCTTACAGAACAGCTGGTAGCTTTGAACTGTTGACCTGAGGTTCGCAACCTGATTCGTAACCACTATGCTACCAGAGCTCCTTCCTTTTAGCATATTTGTTGTTGTTAAGTGCCTTCGAGTCGGAGCCGACCCATAGCGACCCTGTACAGGGTTTCCGAGGGTGTAAATCCTTACGGGAGTAGAAAGCCTCATCTTTCTCCCGCGGAGCGGCTGGTAGTTTCGAACCACTGACCTTAAGGTTCGCAGCCCGATTCGTAACCACTACGCTACCAGTAGGTATTTGGTTCCATATGACAAAATGTTATTGCCCAAAAACATGCATTAAAACACCCAGTTAGCCTTTGTTTGCAGGTCTTCAGCTGCCCTTTAAGCCTATAAACCTATATTCTTCTTGTTGTTATTAAGTATCATTGAGTCATTGAGTCGGTTCTGACTCATACTGACCCTGTATAGTATTTCTGAGGCTTTAAAAAATATATATTTGCGGGCGCAGAAAGGCCTCATCTTTCTTCCAAGGAGCAGCTGGCAGGCTCGCAGTCCAGTGCTTATCTTGTAGAGCCACTGAGCTCCCCTGTCAATCTATGTTGCCATTGTTAAAGTGCTGCCGAGACCGTTCTGATTCATAGTGACGTTGTGTAGGCTTTCTGAGGAGCATCTGGTGGATTTGAACTGCCGACTTTGTGTTTCACAATCCATGACTGATCCTACAGAGCTACAACAGGAGTCCTATGAGACTATAAGCCTATTGTTGCTGTTGTTACTGTTAAGCACTGACTCATAGTGACCCTGTATAAGGTTTCTGAGGAGGGGCTGGTGGATTTGAACGACCAACCTTGCAGTTCAAACCCATCTGCAGTGTAGTTCATTATCCTGCAGCACCACACCAAGACTCCTATGGTGTTGTTGTTAAGGGCTGTTGAGTCAATTCCAACCCATAGCGACACTGTATAGGGTTTCCAAGGAGCAGCTGGTGAGCTTGAACCACCGACTTTGCAGTTCAAATGACTTTGCAGTCTGACGCATTAGCCCACAGCGCCACACCACGACTCCAGGACTCCTAGAGAACAGAATTATTCATAGGCATGGAACCCAAGTTACAATTAATTCCTTATTAGTTAAGTAGACCATGAGGATGTTTTAGCAAGTGCAGACTCCTAACTGAATGCTGCATTATGGCAACAGACAGTCAGGACGTTGAAGGCTCAGAGTTTGTGTGCTGTTTACTTGCTACTTACTCTACAGCTCTACTTTGAGTTGGTAAGTGGACGACCCACTGACTGAAGCTTCTCTCAAAGCTATGTTTCAATGACTCTTGTCAGTTGTTCGTTGACCTTGTTAGGAGCTAATTTATGTACAACAGAACAAAACATCTTCCCTCCTGTTGTTCTGCTCCGCTCCATTTTTGCATGGCCCCTGTGTATTTTGAAGGAGCTCAGATGGGGCTGTGGACTATGAGTTGGAATGCTAACCAAAACATTGGTGGTTCAAACCCACCAGCCACTCCTTGGAAGAAACCTTAAACAAGGTCGCTATGAATTGGAATCAACTTGATGGCAGAGGATTTGGTTTTGTTTTGTTGTGTTTTTTTGTTTTTGTTTTTTTGGTTTTTTTTGGTTAGAGTGTTTTGAATTTCTTTCAACCTAGGTGGCAATCTTTCAACACTCTATCAGATAACAAATATATTCTACTATAATCTGTAGGGTTCTCATTGGTTATTTTTCTCAAGTAGATCACCAGGCATTTCTTCCTCATCCATCTCAGTCTAGAAGCTCCACTGAAACTTGTCCGCCATCGGTGACCCTGCTCGAATTTGAAGTGATGCTGGCATAGTTTCCAGCATCATAAGCCACCTCAGAACAACAAAGTGACAGATAGATGGTTGCAAGGGACTAGAAAAATGGAAATGAAACACTTACCCAGATTCATGTTGGGGACATCTAGATCCTTGGAGTTTCTTCTTTCTAGGAACCAGTCTCTGTTTCTGCAAGACTAGATTGATTAAAACCACCTTATTGCTGGAGTCCTGGTGTGACTCTGTAGGAAAAGTACTAGAGTGCTAACCGCAAGGTCAGTGGTTCAAACCCACTAGCTGCTTTTCAAACACCCTGTACAGGGTTGCTATGAATCAGAACTGACTCAACAGCACTTAACAACAACAACATTGCTGGGGAAGAATGAAGACTTTAACATCTGAACCCATGCCCTCACCTACCTCATTATTTAAGGAGCTCTGGTAGCGTAGTGGTTACGAATTGGGCTGTGAACCTCAAGGTCAGCAGTTCGAAACTACCAGCTGTTCTGTGGGAGAAAGATGAGGCTTTCTGCTCCCGTAAAGATTTATAGCCTCGGAAACCCTGTACAGGGTCGCTATGGGTCGGAACCGACTCAACGGCACTTAACAACAACAACAACCTCATTATTTAGGGCTCTGAGTTTTCTTAAGGAACAAGATGGATTCAGGAGACTGGAGAATCTTCCTCGCCTTAGCCTCTCCTTTAGAATCCTGGCTTGTCCCACTCATAATCCAGAGACACTCACTGACAGGCTGTCAGGGTGGCTTAGCAACCAGGGGAATCTTTCAAGCCTTCTTATAGGCAGAAGTCTGCTCAGTTGAGCACAAAGGTACACGTAGGCACCTTCATGCTAACTAGCTGTTCCCATCCTTTTTCAACAGGTGATTAGATCTTGAGCCCATGAAAATATGCTCTGTCTTTTTGTCTTTCTTTCTAGTCCGAGTACTTTTGCTGTTTGGATAGGTACCTTCAAGTTGGTTCTGATTCATAGTCACCCAACGTACAACGCAATGGCACAGCCTCACAATCATTGCTATGTTTGGTCCCGTTGCAGCCACAGTGTCAACCCATTTCCTTTTTCATTGTTCTTCTGTTTTCTTAAGTGTGATGTCCTTTTCCAGGGACTGGTCCCTCCTAGTAACATGTCCAAAGTACAACAGACAAAGTCTCATCATCCTGGCTTCTAAGTAGCATTCCAGTTGTACTTCTTCCCACACAGTTTTGTTTATTCTTCTGGCAGTCCATGGCATAGTCAGTATTCTTTGCCAACACCATAATCTGAATACATCGGTTCTTCTTTGGTCGTCCTTATTCATTGTCCAGCTTTCACATAGATAAGGGAGCTTCAAAGAATTTGTGGGAAATCCCCATTATCTTTTCATCCTATTTGTCCATGAACTTTTTGGAGCTCCCTTATATCTTCCTTTATACAGAACATGTGTATAATATGTTTGTGGGGTGAATATTATACACAGAACACACATAAACACATACATGCACACACACTGAAGTCCACAGTCACAAGGAACCTTCCTTCCATCGGTTAATCCCCATAGAGAATCCATATGCCATTTGGCGGATTCAACGTGCCTCACGATTTGCGAGCTCAGGGCTTTGAGAAACATTTGTTTATGTAGCACTCACTTTGCACGTTACTTTAGGCAAAACTTCGCTATCAAAACAAATAAAGCACTGAAACATCTCTCTCCCCAATGGAGAAAATCAACTTCCTTGCCTTCTGGCTCATAATCAGGAAGTGTCCCAAGTACACTTGCACCTGAAGTCAGGTCCTCCTTTCCTGATGGAGCATCTTGGCCAGGTGACAAGGCTTAGGTCTTTGTCACTCTTGAACTATTCATATCAGGGTAGACTGAAGCTTTAGTCTGACTTGTCCCAGACTGATAGACTGCAGGTACCATTTGCTTGTGGATGTGGTGGCTTCTCAATGGTCAAGATTTGAAGTGACGTGTGTGGCATGATATATTCAAAATGGAGATCTGTTTCAGGAAGCCCCATTCATATTTTTAGGTTTTAGTAGTCTTCAGTGCACCATTCTCTAAGAAGTTCAACTTATTTTCTTAATTGAATGCTACATACATCCTTCTTTCTCATCCCAGGGACCATATGCATTTAATATTAATGAACTACCATGATTGGAGCCTTCCCCGGGCACAGTGAGACAGCTGCAGTAGCAACCCCATGCTCTTTAATGAGTAGTAATGGCCACTTCAAGCCCTTTGGGGACTTGGGGACAAAGTCATGAAAGGAACTTTGAGTGTAGGAGGTGTCCTTAGATCTGTAGAGTTGGCTCTGACCCGTGATGATCCTGTATCCAACAGCACAAAATGTTACTCAGCCCTTCACCGTTTTTACAGTCCTTAGTAGCGTAGTGGTTACAAATCGGGCTGCGAACCTTAAGGTCAGCAGTTTGAAACCACTGGCTGATCCGTGGGAGAAAGATGAGGCTTTCTGCTCCCGTAAAGATTTACAGCCTTGGAAACCTTGTACAGGGTCACTATGGGTTGGAACCAACTCTACGGCACATAACAACAACAACAGTCTCTTCTAGTCCTTTCTTGTGGCCACTGTATGTTTTGAGTATCTTCTAGCCACACAGGACCATCTATAAGATAACCATATTATACTGTGATCTGTAGAGTTTTCATTGACTAATTTTCAGATGTAGATCACCAGGCATTTCTTCCTAGTCTCTCTTAGTCTGGCAACTGAAGCATGTCCACCATTGGGGTGACCCTGCTGAAATTCGAAATATCATTGGCATATCTTTCAATATCACAGCAACAGGCACACCACCACAGACTGACAGACTGACAGATGGGTGATGGGTAAGTGCGGGTGTGTCATCAGGTGCTGGCCAATTGGCTCCGGCTCTTAATGATCTTATGTACAGCGGAAGGCAACATAGTTGGGTCATGTGCCATCGTCATAACTATTATGTTTGAGCCCATTGCTGCAGCCACTGTGTCCATCCATCTCATTGGGGGCCTTCTTCTTTGTCACTGACCTCTACTTTACCAAGTGTGATGTCCTTCTCCAGGGACTGGTCCCTCCTGATGACATGTCCGAAGTACTAATAGATTGTATTGATGGCATCAGTCTGCCCTTTCTTATACCTAAAACTGCAAAGCCGTTGGAACTGCAAGGTCGGTGGTTCAAGCTCACCAGCTGCTCCCTGGAAACCCTATACAGGGTCACAATGGGTCAGAACCGACTCAACAGCACTTAACAACAACAACATACCTAAGACTCTGATAGCATACTGGTTACGAATCGGGCTGCTAATCTCACGGTCAGCAGTTCAAAACTACCAGCTGTTCCATGGGAGAAAGATGAGGTTTTCTGCTCCCGTAAAGATTTACAGCCTCGGAAACCCTGTACAGGGTTTCTATGAGTTGGAACCAATGCCACAGCACATAACAACAATAACAATATACCTAAGATGGTCGACCACCACTGCCTTTTAATCTTGATTTAACCAATAGGATAGTATCAAACAAATGCAAGAGGAGGCTTTAAAAAAGTATCAACAAGACTGAACTTATATTAGTATACATTGCCACTCCCCTGAGAAGGTCCTGCCTGGGCTAGCCTGCTAGTTTCAGGGCAGTGGGGACATGGCTCAGAGTTGAGCCACCCCATGTGAACTCAGCCCCGATGAGCTCGCCATGAGCAGCAAACGACCTACAGATGACTGGGCTACTGAGCACTTTGGGGACCCTAAGGAGTCCTGTGGCACAGTGAGTTAAGCACTGGACTGCTAACCCAAAGGCCAAAAATGGGTGGTTCAAGCCTATCAGCCACTCCATGAGAAAAGATGAGGGTGTCTGCTTCTGTAAAGATTAACAGCCTCAGAAACCCTATGGAATGGTTCTACTCTGGACAATCATGATGGAATTAACATCAGTGGACATTGTGACCCCCCCACTAACTGATACAATGAAGGACTTGAGACATATGTGATCATAATGAATGCAGAATTAGACTTCCCTGTGTCTGTGCATGGGCGTGGGCATAGATCTGCCTGAGATTTCCTCAATTTGGTTAGTCTGTGGATGAACTTGTATCACTGCACCTTTATTCTTGTCCAAATGGTCACCTCTCACCTGTTTTCCACAAGACCCTTCTACACAACCTGTTTGCTTCCATTCTGGTTTCCCAATTACTTGGTTGCCACACAACTGCCAAAACGCACCATGACGTGGCTCCTCAAAGGAATGAACGCTATTCAGACTCTCTTGTCATCTCTCAACCTCCTTTCATAACGTGCCACTCACTATCCTGTCTTTGTTCCCTTGTCTGCAGACTTTGGACACACAGCCATTCCTCATAAACTCAAAACAGATTCCTTTCCTGGGATCTCGACCTTTGCCATTCTGGGAATTCTTGGAATACTCTTCCTCTAGATTTCTACTTTACAAATTCCTCATTACCACTCAACTCTCATATCACCACTCTAGAACATTCAGCCCTCCCCAACCCCCAAGACAAAACAACAACAAAATTAACTCTTTATTTAATGTTCCCCTGCCAACTATGTACTCAGTGTCTAAAAACTGCCTTACCTACCTACTTCAAGCCACTTAACACTCTCTGGAACCATGTATGCTTGCTTGTTTCTTATCTGTTTCTCTCCTAGACTAGGTCTTTCTGGAAAGCAGAGGTCTTGTCTCCTGTTTGTGGTTGTGTGTCCAGTGCCCCCACTACCCGTCAATCATCTTAGTGGGCTGTGTCATCTTGCATGTTGCAGTGATCTGTTGGAAGCTCTGTCCTGGTGTGGCTCTGTGGGTTAATGCGCTGGACTGCCAGTTTGCTTTGAACCGCAAGGTTGGCGGTTCAAGCTCGCCAGCTGCTCCTCAGAAACCCAATACAGGGTTGCTATGAGTCAGTACAAACTCGATGGCACTTCACAACAACCACAGCAACAACAACATCCATCTGTATTTCAAATACCAACTGTTTGCTCCTTGAACAGATTTCAGAGGAATTTCCAAACTAAGAGAGACTATGAGGAAAGGTCTGATGAGTTTTTCCTGGAAATTAGCCAACAAAAGCAGTATAGCCCACAACAGAGTGTTGTCTGATTTGCTTGCTTTGGTCTTGGCATCCGGAGGAGTCAGTAGCTGAAGGAAGACATCAGGTCTGGTGACGCAGAAGACCAGTGAGGAGTAATGAGGCTCCTGATGAGATATTGACATAGAAGCTGCAGTGATGGCTTTGAACAAAACTTGAGGATGAGGATGGTGGGCAATATTGTGTTTTGTTTTACCTAAAGTCACTGTGAGTTGGAATCAACTGGAAAGTATCTATCTACCTACTTACTTACCTATATATCTAGTCATCTATCTAGCTACTTACCTACACTAATTACCTAACATCGATCTACCTACCTGTGTACCTAATTGTCTGTCACTGATATATCTACTTATCTACCTAGCGACATGTTTAATTATCTATCTGTCTATCTATCTGTCTACATACCTAATTATGTAGGTCTATCCTGGTGTGGCGCTGTGGGTTAATGCACCAGACTGAAAACCCGTTTGAACTGCAAGGTCAGTGGTTCAAGCTCACCAGGTGCTCCATGGAAACTCTATACAGGGTTGCGATGGGTCAGAACAGACTCGACAGCACTTAACAATAACAACAACAACAACAACCTACTTACCTACCCATCTACAGATCTACTTATCTAATTATCTATCTGTCTACTTACCTAATTACATATCTAATCATCTATCTACTTACATACCTATCCACCTATCCAATCTAACCTAATCAAATCTATTTACCTACCTACCTTATTATCTGTCATCTATCCACATACCTACCCATCTACCTACCTAATAAGCTATCTATAATCTAGCTATTTACCAGCTTAAGTATCTGTCATCTATCTATCTAATGTCTACAATGCTATCAGATGCATAGTAGATGATCAAAAAATATTGATTGAATAAATAAATGAATAAATATATGAAATGAACGAAAATATAATTTGATTTTCTCTGTGGCTCAATTAATGGACATGTTTAGAGCTAACATCTGTGCTGTGCTGACCAACCCCTGATGTAGGAGAAAGCCAGCTGGTCCTATAGCACTACAGTAGAACCTGCCCCCAGAGTTTAAACAAATGGTGAGAACACAGAGATGACTAGAAGGCTGCTCTCAGCAAGCATTTTAAGCCATCTGGAGCAACTTGGGCCTTACTGGTTTATTTATTTAGTTTTACTTATTTATTTTTTTTAAGTTTTATTGTGCATTATGTGACAGTTTATAGGGGAGAACATCAATTTTACATTCATCCTATCGTATATTGTTTCATTGCCATGGTTACAATCCCCTCCACGCATCACCAATCAACAAAAGGGTACATCCTATACACCTGCTCCCCCCCCCACCTTGCTCCTTGGGTCCCGAGTCCCCAGCTGCTTCATCTCTCCAAGTCATCATCTCTGCCTCCATCTCGGGGATGGCTGCCTCCTTGGGTAGGGTTCCGCTCTCCGCTCTTCTCCCTTCATGGTTACAGGGACCTCTGGTCCTAGCCTGCAAAGTTAATCACTCCCCTCCTTGCCACAAAATGTATACCTTTAAATTTACAACCTTCACAATCAGTCCTAGTAACAATTATTCACCTTTGTATCACAAGAGACCTAATCACATTATTTTTTTTATTAAGGTATAATTTACCTACAATAAAATCCAAAGGTCTTAAACACTGAGTTCAATCAGTATTGACAATTGTCTTAAACCCCAAAACAAGATGCATAACATTGCCATCACCCAAAATGTTCCCTGATCCCCAATCTAGTCAGTCTCTTACCCTTTACCCTGCTTTTCTCTGCATGCAATTGCTTTCTGATTGCAATCTACATATTCCGTTTTCCTTGCACTTCCTTCTTGTACTCAGCCTAACACTGCTGAAATCCAGCCCTGTTCTTGTCTATGTGTCTTGCTCATTCATTATTCATTGCTATGTAATATACCACAATTTGTTTCTCAGATCTGCTATCAGTGGGCACTTGTGTGTTTTCCCCAGCTTGGAGCTATTTTGAATAAGGCTACTAAGATTATTCCGGCACAAGTCTTTTTTGTGATCATGTCTTCATTTTTCTTGAGTCAATACCTAGAAGTGGAATTACTGGATCGTGGAAATGCCACCCTCTTCTTCACAGAACCTTACTCTTGGAAATTAGATCATCACTCGGCAAATAGTCACTCCCTCTCTCACTAACTCCAAGGAAGATGTATAGTTTCCTGCTCTGTTGATGTTGAACTTGGCCATGTCATTTGCTTTGGCCAGTAGTATGAGTATAGAAGTCACAATTTGGGAGTTCTGAGCCTACATTTCAATTTAAGACAATTTAAGAGACTTTCTATGTTTTTGTTCACTGTTTTGGAAGCATCTTATCCATTAAAAACAATGCCTCAAATAGTCCTTCTGTTTATTGTTGTTGTTAAGTGCCATTGAATTGGTTCTGATTCATAGCGACCCTGCATAGGTTTTCCTAGGATTGGCTGGTGAGTTTGAACCACCAACCTTGCAGCTCAAACCAACTTTACAGTCCAGCACATTAACCCACAGCTCTAGATCAGGACTCCTAGGGTCCTTCTGCAGTTCTGTGAGCTGGATCTACTGTTATTGGCTCTGGTCTTAAGGGGTTTGTCACACAGCATCTGTGTGGCAACTTTTGACAGGTATACCCCCCTTTTTTCATGACTGCTGTTTGAGGAGTTCTGGTGTGGTTCTAAAAGACATGCAGTGGACTGCTAACCAAAAGGTTGGTAGTTCAAACCCACCAGGAGAAAGGTGAGACTTTCTGCTTCCATAAAGATACAAAGATACAGCCTCAGAGACCCTATACAGGGTCAGTATTAGTCAAAACAGTCTCAGGGACAATAAGTTTGGGTTTGAGTTTGAGTATAAGGATAAATAAAAAAATATTGCTACTGAAGTTCTAGCTCCTACAGGCATGGGTTTATTCCAATAAAAAGGTGTTGATGTCTCTGTGAACAGTGGGTGGCTGCACACAATTTCTTTCAGTAACATACTTGTCTTAGTCTTGCTAGGGAGCTGCCTTAAAACAAAGGGGGTGGGAGGCTCCAATCCAAGCAGTGGCTTCTGAGGGAAACTGCTGGACTCCGTGGACTTCAAGCAAGCCAACTCAGAAGGATTTGATGACCGATTTTGAGGACTTGATAGGCGTAATCTTGATAGAATTTCTTGAAGGATGAACACAAGAGCTTATTATAAAGAAGGTTTTGTTGTTGTTGTTGTCAGGTGCCATCGAGTTGGAACCGACTCATAGCGACCCCATGCACAGCAGAACGAAACAATGCTCGATCCTG
>NW_006408552.1:6873703-6880201 GCF_000296735.1 Chrysochloris asiatica | reverse complement strand
AGGCTTGAATTTTTTCTTCAGTTCCCCCAGCTTGAGAAATACTGACCGTGTTCTTCCCTTTTGGTTTTCTAACTCTAAATCTTTGCATATTTTAAAGATTTAAGACCACTGAAAACTGCATTGATGAGTGAAATGCCAGGAAAGTTGCATTAAGGAATTTTCTTCCATCTCAACAATGCACCAGCTCATTCCTGCAAGGCATCATAGGAATTCTATGACAATTACATGGGGAAACTTTACTCCGTCTGCCCTATAGTCCTGATCATGCCCCTTCAGATTTCTTTTTGTTCCCCAAACGTAAAGAACATTTAAAAAGGAACATGATTTAAGTACCTTAAGGATGTCAAGACTGATGTTTTGACTTGGCATAAATTAAAGAGTGCAGAATTCTTTGGGGAAGGATTTTTGGTGTTATTCTTAAGTCAATTCTGACTCATAGTGATTCTATATAGGGTTTCCAAGGAGCTGCTGGTGGGTTTAAACAAATGACCTTGAAGTTCAAACTGACCTTGTGGTCCATTGCATTATCCTACAGTGCAAAGGGTTAGAAAAATGCAGGCTGTCATCAGAAGGGTTTAAACCTAGATGGAGGATATGTTTAAAAACAAATGCTTACCATTCTGATATTTTTGTTTAACAAAGGGTTCTGTGATTTTATAGCAATACTTTTTTACTTACCTTTGTATGTATTCTACAAGGGAGTCAGACTCAACAATTATAGCTGTAAGCTGGAGTTAGCCTTCTGCCTAGTTTTGTAATAATGGTTAACAGCTCAGCTTCTAACCCAAAGGTTGGTGGTTCAAACCTATTCAATGATTCCATGGGAAAAAGACCTAGTGACTGGCTCCTAGAATCTTGACAGCTCCCTGTCACATGGGGTCAATATGAGTCTAATTGATTTGATGACATATAATGACAACAGCAGAGCCAATAATTATTTTACATGTTGAAAGGTTGTGTAAGTTTCTATTTTAAAAAAAGAAGAAATAAAGAAAAAAAAAGAAAGAAAGAAGGAAGGAAGGAAGGAAAGAAGGAAGGAAGGAAGGAAGGAAAGAAGGAAGGAAGGAAGGAAGGAAGGAAAGAAAGAAAGAAAGAAGGAAGGAAAGAAAGAAGGAAGGAAGGAAAGAAGGAAGGAAGGAAGGAGGAAGGAAAGAAACAAACAAACAAACAAACAATGGTATGCAGAGTTTGTGCATGGCTCACAAAGTCTAAAATATCTACCCTTGATGACCAGTGGATATATAGCAAGAGACCTGGGTTCTTTATGCACCAACTCACTATGAAAACTAATATAGACTATCTAAGTCCCAAGTGTAAAATGAGGTGGCTGTACTACAACCCTTGAGGGCCCTTCAGTTCTGACACTTCATATGAAATTTAATAATATAATAATAATTGTGTGTGGAATGTGTTGATATCAGCACCCTCAACATTTGAGTAAGCTCTGATAAGGAGACAAAAAAAGGATCCCTGTGACAAAACACACTTTGAGCTGAGAGTTAGGAAGTGGGGTGCAGCAAAGCCATCAGAGTTTGGAGAGAACACAAGGGGAATGTCCCATGTGTTCATAAGACCCAAGGGGCTCTGTGACTCAGACTACAAATCTCTAATCTAGGTCTAAGTAGGGAAAGGGGGAAAATCATTGTGTGTGTGTGTATGCACGTCACATCCGATTTCACGATAGTAGCAAGAAATTGGTCTGTTGTGAATTGATATGATTTAAAGACACCTACAAAATAAAAGCATGGTACTTCAGGAAGAGATGAATAAAATACCCGTGTTTTATTGGAATGATGCTGTGCCGCTGAAAAAATTGTTGAGTTTGGGAAATGGAGAAATTGCATCTTTTAGAGTGTCAGCATGTGTGCACGTACCCCGGAAGTCTACTATTTGGCTGCACTTCATCTCATATTAAGCGTACCTAATATTTTTCTGTCTCCCCTGCCCTGCTATGCTGACTTGGAAAGGCACTTTGGGCTTGAATCTTTACCAGCAAATGATTTGCCTGTCTCAGAGTAGAGCAAATATCCCATTCTATGCTTGACGCGATTCCAAGTACGTGATCTAAAGTTCTGTCTTCCGTAGAGGGAAATTCAATCCATTCTAATACTGCGCAAAAATGTTGAGTGATTGAAATGTGAGAACAAATTCACTCTGACCAACATTTTATATGAAAAACATCTGCTTAGGATTTTTTTTTTTTTTCTTTTTTTGCTCCAAGTGTTGAAGGAACCAGATGCTGAATCTCCAGAGAATAGAATTTTGTCTTCTGGAGAATAAATATGGAGATCAATAATAAAACCAAGGTGTGTTTCCTATTCCTGAGTGTCTGACCTAGAGAGAAATTGTACATTTGCATTTGAAATAACCAACGTTGAATCTTCCACATGAAACCCAGTGTGCCCATGGAACTTCTTGTGTAGAAAAGCACATTGTAGTTGAAAATTCAATTTTTGGAATAAGACATCATTTCCAACTAATTTGCTAATAAGATCCATAGTCTATGTGCAGTTGAGTCGGCATCCATTTCTTGTTGTGATGATACAATATGTCAGGGTCCTCCAACTTAGTTGGGGATGATGTAGACTTTCAGAATTTAGAAAGTTTTTCTGCCACTGTTCTTATCAGTGAAATGTCTTCCTTCAAGACAGAACACAGATGACTTTTTAATAGAGGAAGATCATTAAAAACGGCTGGCACTGTGGAATAAAGCCCTGGACCACAAGGTTGGTTTGAACCAGAAGGTCAGCAGTTCAAACTCACAAGCTGTTCTTTGGAAACCCTATACAAGGTCTTATGAATCAGAACCGACCTGATGGCATTTAACAACAATAACAATCCTGTGGAGTTCTATTCTGTAACACAAGACCTCGCCACGAGTTGAGGTTCGCCATGAGTTGAGGGTCGCCATGAGTTGAGGGTCACCATGAGTTGAGGGTCAACTTTACAGAAACCAGCAACAAGCTCTTCAATCACTCAGTGGGCCACTTCCTAGTCATATTTTGGTGACCTGTGGTTATGAAACATAGAACAGAGAAGTTAGGAGGAGAAATTAAAGGTGAAAGAAAATGTCAACTAACTTATGTCTCCTAGAGCAGATTGGATGAACAAAGGCGCCTCCAAGTTCCCTGCCCCTTAGAGACTTTCATACCATTTAGTCTGACCTCTGGGTAGCTCCAGCATTGCTCAATCTTCAGTGAACTCTGTTCCTATTGTGCTTACCACAGCCCCATAAACAGGACTCCGAAAGCACAAGAATAAGGGACACATCTTTGAAATTGCCACGTGGCAAGTTTAGAACCAAAAAAAGGAGGTTCAGCTTCACACAGTGAAGAACTCTGTTCAAAGAGGTACAACTGGGGAAAATACTTACAAGTGTCCCTTTTATGCTTGGCCCAGAGCACTTTGCTGAGCTGGGGGCAGATTTTAAAGGAATTGATCCTAGCCTGGCAACTTCACTCATTTTAGGACTGGGAAAGAAGGGATGGCTACACATTCTTGCTAGTGAACATCGCCTAAAGTGGGTAGATTGAATTGACTTGGGAATTGTGTTACTTTATGTGTGTACAAGGCAAACTTCTTGCCTATAAAAATATTTCAAACTACTAGAGAGGGAGGTCAAGTACATCTTTTTCAGTCTAGAACTTTGTGTCTTGAGGGAGTCATATGAAGATTAATGGTGGTGGTAAACTGTGGAGTTAGTTTCAACTCATAGCGACCCTGTACAGGGTTTCTGAAGTTATAAATCTTTATGGGAGCAGAAAGCCTCATCTTTCTCCCAGGGAACTGCTGGTAATTTTGAACTTCTGAATGTGAGATTCATAACCCGACTCGTAACCATTTTGCTACTAGTCTATGTTGTGCAAGGAGCTCTGGTAGCGTAGTGGTTACGAATCGGGCTGCGAACCTTAAGATCAGCGGTTCGAAACTACCAGCTGCTCTGCAGGAGAAAGATGAGGCTTTCTACTCCCGTAAGGATTTTCACCCTCGGAAACCCTGTACAGGGTCGCTATGGGTCGGAACCGACTCGACGGCACTTAACAACAACAACAACAATATATTGTGCACAGAAGCTGAAGGACAGGGTTGAGAGCTTTGATGACTATCTCAGGTGGCTGAAGATGATGAGTTGTGGTCATGAATGGTACTGGGAACTAGCGTCAACATCTTTGCAAACAGGGTCTTGTTGGACCGTGGATGAACTTCAAACTGCTGGTCTCCTGTTGTCCCTGATAACTTCCCACACCTAGTTCTTCAATCTCCATATAAATTCTGAGATATATAATATCTATCCATGATTTTCCTCTTTCTTTTTAGGTTATCCAGAGTTAATTTCTATACTTTTCCATAAGGAATCCTGATTATGACACCGTTGATTCTTAGTCAGGGAGAAGAGTTTGGCTATTTGTGATATGTCATGGCAAGACTAAAACAAACATACAAACTGAACCCATTGCTGTTGCATGGAATCTGACTCATAGTAACCCCAACGTGACAGAGTATAACTGCTCCAGACGATCCCCAAGGCTGCCTCTTCATTCTCTTACGGAGTAACAACAATCACTGGGTAGATTCATTGCTGATCTTCATCCACAGCACCACCAGGGTTCCAATGGCAAAACAGATGGTCTGCTTGTCCCCTATGGTCATGTGATGTGATATGAACGTGTACTGTAGAACTGGTTGCTGAGGGGGGTCAGTGTGACCTAAAAGAACTCTACTGCCATGGAGTCAATTCCAACCCATAGCAATCCTGTAGAACAGAGTAGAAGTGCTTCACAGGGTTTCCGAGACTGTAGATCTTTACAGGAGAAACTGCCTCATCTTTTGCCCTCAGAGCAATTGGTGAGTTTGAACTGCTCCATGACTTCTTGGCCAGCTTGAAGAGTCTGAGAAATTCTGTATCTCTGGGGACAGGATGACTCTTTCGAACAACAGCTTGTTCTTTCAAGAGAAAGACAAGTTCAAGTCCCTAAATTCTTGGTTCAAGGACAGACTAAAGAGGGACGTTTGGTGACCAGGTTAAAGAAAAAGCAAACATTGTCACTTCTGCAGCTACTGGTCTGAAATAGCCAAAAGACTTTAAGTGACATTAAAGTGACACGGGATTCAGTCAGTGACATTTGAATGGATAGCCTCATTAGGTCTTATATGGTAGTTGAGCACTGACTAACAAGGATTGGCATGTTGTTGTTGTTGTTGTCAGGTGCCATCGAGTCACTACCAACTCATAGCGACCTTATGCATAGCAGAACGAAACACTGCCTGATCCTGGGCCAACCTCACTATTGTTGCCATGCTTGAGCCCATTGATGCTGCCACTTTGCCAATCCTTGTTGGATTGGCATGGTCAGGACTAAATGTGGGACTCTGAAGATATGCAAACTTTAGATCGACGACCAGTATCCTTGACCAGTTCAAAAGGTCCCTTCCCCTATTTCTCAAGAGACCATTCTTCCTTCATTGATGGTTCTGTAATTCCTTCAACCATCAAAATTTCCAGAACTATAGCCAGACCCTTCCATATCCTTAGGTAGCAATTACAATTGGTAACACCACAAAAGAATGATCAGAATTGGTCACTTTAAAATTGGGGAATAGCTGTGCAAATGGATTCAAAAGATCCAATCTAGCAAGATTTCCCACAATATCAGATGGATACAAATGTATGGACAGGACTTATTTTACCAGAAATTTGCAGTTCAATTTGCTACTTCAAAATCTAATGTAGCTTTAATTTTTTGTACTTGCTGTTTAAAGTATGTTGTTGTTGTTGTTGTTAAGTGCCATGGAGTCGGTTCCGACTCATAGCGACCCTGAACAGGGTTTCCAAGGCTGTAAATCTTTACGGAGAGCAGAACACCTCATCTTTCTCCCGCAGAACTGCTGGTAGTTTCGAACTGCTGACCTTACAGTTCACAGCCCGATTCATAACCACTACGCTACCAGAGCTCCTTGTTTAAAGTATAGAGTCAGTGTTTTGCTACATTGTATGAGGTTTATATGTGAGAAATTCCTTGATATAAAGTAAAGGGCTTAAGGGCATAGGTATTCTGCTTTGAATTTATCATGTGCTTTCAAACTCACTCCCTTAGCAATAGCATCACAAACAAGAGGACTATTACTCTTCACACCCCAGAGAGGGGACTATAACCATCTATCAAGGTAAGTGCATTGTATCCCACAGGATTCTAGAGAGAAAGAACCAGCAGGAGATGAGAGATAAACAGATAGATGAATAGTTAGTTAGTTAGTTAGTTAGGTAGGTAGGTAGGTAGGTAGATAGATGATATATAAGTAGATAGGTATGTAGATAGACAGAAAGAGAGATATAAGAGAGATATATAGATGATATGTAAGTAGGTAGGTAGATAGATAATAGAAAGATAAATAGATAATACATAGATAGATGATAGACAGACCAATAAATAGATTGGTAGATGATAGATAGCAAATACATATATGATAGATAGATAGATAGATAGATAGATAGATAGA
>NW_006408552.1:6851926-6873273 GCF_000296735.1 Chrysochloris asiatica | reverse complement strand
TGTTTTATTGTGAATTGTGTGATAGTTTACATGGGAGAACATTAGTTTTACATTCATTCTATCGTATATCGTTTCATTGCCATAGTTACCATCCCGTCCATGCATCATCACCCAATGGTGTACCCTGCAAGCCTGCCCCCCCACCCCCCAACGATTCTCAGCACACAGCCCCTTTCCCTCTCTAGATCTCAAGTCCCCAAAGGCTGTGATTTTTATGAGAGCAGACTGCTTTATCTTTATCCCAAAGAGAGAGTGGTATGGTAGGCTGGAGAAGAATATTGTAAGTGCCATGGACTGCCAGAAGACCAAACAAGTCTGTTATGGAAGAAGTATATCCAGAATGCTCCTTAGCAATCAGGATAGCAAGACTTTGTGTCTCATACTTTGAACATATTATCAGTCCCTGGAGAAGTACATCGTGCATGATAAAGTGGAGGGTTGGAGAAAAAGAGAAAGACCCCTAAACTGATGGGATTAAGCACAGTGGCAGCAGCCACTGACTTGATGGCACCTAACAAGAAATAACAAAAATGACTTGGAGCTGACTCAATGACACCTAACAACAACAACAGCATGTGATGTAATAAGAGAGGGAAGAAAATACAGGTATTAACTGTAGATATATACATTGGGGCAGAGGTTTAGGTAGAGGGTCAACATAATCGAGAAAAACTCAATGAGATGGACTGACACCATACCCCAGCAATGGACTCAAACACACCAGCGGTCATGGAGCTGGCTCATGATGGGTAACAATGTGTTCTGTTCAACTTAAAG
Organism: Chrysochloris asiatica; assembly: GCF_000296735.1. Classification (NCBI taxonomy): domain Eukaryota; kingdom Metazoa; phylum Chordata; class Mammalia; order Afrosoricida; family Chrysochloridae; genus Chrysochloris; species Chrysochloris asiatica. The sequence continues at coordinate 6,872,496 of NW_006408552.1, read as the reverse complement.
CACCATGAGAAGAAGGTGACTGAGTGGAAATGAAAAACAACAACACAAGATTAGGTATATAAACAGATTCATCATAATATAAATAAACAAATAAGGAAGAAATACCCATTACAGTTATTGTTGTTGTTAGGTGCCATCAAGTCGGTAGCGACCCTATGCACAACAGAATGAAACACTGCCTGGTTCTGGGCCAACCTCACAATTGTTGCCACGCTTAGCCCATTGATGCTGCCACTTGGCCAATCCATCTCACTGGGGGTCTCCCTCTTTCTCTCTGACCCTCCACCTTAGCAAACATGATATCCTTCTCCAGTGACTGGTCCCTCCTGACAATGTCTGAAATATGAGAGACGAAGTCTGGCCTCCAAAGAGCACTCTGGCTGCACTTCTTCCAACACAGATCTGTTGGTTCTTTTGGAAGCCCATGGTAATTTCAATTTCAACCCATTATAGTTACTGTCTTCATTTCTACTGTCGGTTCTGTGGCCATAGTTGTTGTTAAGTGCCATTGAATCAATTCCAACCCATAGCAACCCTGTATAGGGTTTCCAAGGAGCAGCTGGTGAGCTTGAACCACCGACCTTGCAGTTCAAATGACTTTGCAGTCTGACGCATTAGCTGTTTATATCTGCCACCCATTCCATAGTCCCTTTGTCCTCAGCAAGGACTAATTGCCTCTAGTCAGCTTGTGTGTCGCTGTGATGCTGGAAGCCGTACCGCTGGTATTTCACATACCAGCAGGCTCACCTCTGGTGCACGGGTTTCAGAGGTGCTTTTAGACTAAGATTGACTAGGAACCAGCCAATGAAAATCCTATAGACCACAATAGAACGCTGTTTAATACAGTGCTAGATGATGAGTCCCCGAGATTGGAAGCCCCTCAAAACACACATTAGCTGCAACGATGGGCTCAAGAATAGGATTGTAACAATGACACGGGCTCAGGTAACATAATCTCTGTTAGGTATGAGGTTGCTATAAGTCAGAATCGCAACTCAAAACAGCAAATTTATGGAAGAAAATGGAAATCACGCCCTCTAATTGTGATTCTGATTTGGCGCTGTAATATAAGCGCTGGACTGCTAACTGCAAAGTCAGCACTTCAAACCCACCAGCTGCTCCTCAGAAACCTTATACAGGTCCCTACGAATTGGAACTGACTTGATGGCACTTCCAGAAAAAACAACAATCTTGTAATTTCTTAACTTGACTGCCCTCCCCTATCCAGTTGCATTCTCTGATCTCAGCTTTCCTGTTGTTGTTGTTGTTGTTGTTATGTGCCGTGGAGTCGATTCCGACTCATAGCAACCCTGTACAGTGTTTCCGAGGCTGTACAACTTTTGTTATTGTTGTTGTTAAGTGCCGTCGAGTCGGTTCCGACCCATAGCGACCCTGTACAGGGTTTCCAGGAGTGTAAATCTTTACGGGAGTAGAAAGCCTCATCTTTCTCCCACGGAGCAGCTGGTAGTTTCAAACCGCTGACCTTAAGGTTCGCAGCCCAATTCGTAACCACTATACGAGAGCAGAAATCTTCATCTTTCTCCCATGAAACAGCTGGTAGTTTCGAACTGCTGACCTTGAGATTAGCAGCCCGATTCCTAACCATTAAGGCACAAAAGCTCCTTCTGTCCTGGGTGAAATACTGCAGATTCCAGGGGGTCCTTAATCCATGGGCTCTGCCATGCATCTGTTTATGAAAAACATGATTCCTGCCTCCGCCCCAACTATGTCTCTTCATATTCTCCTGTCATCAGCAACTGGTAAAGTCTTCTCAAACCTTTCTCACGTCTTCACTTTTACTTCCACACTGAAATCATGAGCAAATTATTCCTGTAGGGAAACAGAGACAGGGTGGACTCTTCCACCACAACCAGGGGTAGATAAGAAAGAGGAACAAAAAAACCAGGTCAGATTAACGCCGCAAAAGTGACAAACGTGGGCCTCATTTTGCAGGAAGAAGCTCCAAAAAACTACTAAATAATGTGAACATCCTCAACATCATTCTCAGATTGTTCCAAAAGGGGGTAAAAATTAAGTTCTTAGAGTTTATTTCTTCTTGTAAAGTTTGGCGACAGCGATGTTTTGTATCAATTAGCTCAGAGCTAAATTACTTATGAACAAAGCTATCAGATGGAAATGTTCACAGTCTGAGTGAAAAGTCAGTTCATTGTGATTATCCAATTCTGCTTAAAGAACATGATTAGGTACATTTTAATAGCAGTATCCAGAGGCCTGTCTATCAGCTTATATTTCTCATTAACAAAACTTCATGCTTGGCTAACAGGCCTTGAACTGTGATCAGCTGCAGTTAGAAAACGTTGCGTTTAGATCTGTTAAATCATGGAAACGCCACAATCTTAATTAGACATTTGAGCTAAAATGAGTACTTAAACTGTGAGGCTTCCTTTAACTCTTTCTCCTTACTTGATGATTTTTTCTCTCTCTCCAATAAAACACAGATTTGTGCCACTTCCAGCCTGAGTCCACACAGAAAGCCTTGGGAGAGAGAGCTTGTGGGGAGGCAGGCTGTTATTTAATGATGTTAACCTGCCTGTTAACTGCAAAACAATTGATTGAATTCAGACAAATTGAATTGACTCTTGATACGAGTCCTTTGATTGAACAGGTGTTTTCATTATGTTGATGTGTCAACTAATCAGAGCTTTTTTTCTATATGGTTTCTGCCCTTAATAGTGGCTTCCTAGTGTGGCACTGTAGGATAAGCACTGGACTGCTAACCACAAGGTCAGTGATTCAAACACACCAACCCCTCCTCAGAAACCCTATACAGGCTTGCTATGAGTTGGAACCTACTGGATAGCACTTAACAACATCAGTGATGACTTAGGAGTCTGTGGGTGGTAACCATGGTTAATCACTAAGGTTGATGGTTTGTACCCATCCAGAGGCACCACAGAAGAAAGCCTGGGCAGTCTTCTAAAAGATCACAATCTTGAAAACCCCACAGAGCACAGCTCTACTTTGCAACACACGGACTCCACATGATCTGAAACTGACTCGATGGCAACTGATTTTAAAGGTGACTTAGGCAATATTTCAAACAAACAGAGAAAAACATCTCTCCTTTTAAGATCTTGTCTTATGTTAACACAGTATTCATATATTTCATAGCACGCTATCCCCCTCTTTTAATTTTGCTCTGATAGAAAAAAGGAACACAAACATTGGGAGAAATTCCAACCTTACATTTCTCTTCTCAATATTGTAGACATATTAATGGCACAGAAAAACGAGAATAGTGGGTTTACGAAAATATCTTGCCAAGGGAAGGTACAACTGGCAATACACACACATATATACATACACATATATACATACATATACATAGGTATATATACACATACATATACATACGTCTACATACATACATACACATATACATACATATATACATATATTGTTAATTAAGTGCTGTCAAGTTAGTTCTGACCCACAGCGATCTTGTATAGGGTTACTGAGGAGTGACTGGTGAGCTTGAACCACCAACTTTGTTCAAACTGACCTTGCAGTCCAGTGCATTAACCCGTAGCACCAAACCAGGACTCCGTGTGTGTGTGTGTGTGTGTGTGTGTGTGTGAGAGAGAGAGAGAGAGAGAGAGAGAGAGAGAGATGCATGTTATTTGCACAACAATAGTGCTGTAGCAATATCATGGTTCAAACTCACCACCTGCTCCTTGGAAACCCTATATACATACTCGCTTAAGAGTCAGAAACAGCTCAATGGCATTTAACAATAACAACAAAAATACATACAGTTTCCCCAAATCTATTAAAATGCTTTTATAAAATGTCTCCGCAGTTAAATTTATTTTCTCATTTCGCATCTTGTAGTCACATCTAATCAATGTAGCCAATATCACTTAAGTAATGATGTCCCTACAGGATTAATGTGTGTTCATATTAGGAAATGTTAGATAAGACATGAAGATCCACGGGTTCAAGAATCACAATATAAACAGATGAGAGAAATGTGGGAGGAATTCTAAGTCAGTGACAGAGTGGAGGGATGTTAAACCCAAGTTCCTACAGAATAGAAAGCATTTGAAAATCAAGGTGAAGATACGTTTAAGAGCAAGCCAACTCCTGCTGCTGAACATTACACAGAGACTTGGAATTTAGAGGCCTCGGATGCTCCCACCCAGCCCTGGGAGTGTCACAGCCTGCTAAAAAGGGACCAAGCTTCCCACAGATCAGAACTCTGCAGAAAGAAAGCAGTTCTCTGCAGAAATGCAAGTAGAGACATTCCAGGATTGGGAACACCAGGTCAGTGAAAGATCTTAAATAAATCCAATTGTCTTTTCCTCACCAGTTTCAGGATACTAACAGGATATGACTCCCAACAAGCAGAATCAAGGTTCTTACTTCATAAAATCAGAATTTCATCATTATTCGCTGTCCTTCCACTTTACCAAGCATGGTGTCTTCTCCAGGGATTGGTCCCTTCTGATAATATGTCTGAAGCATGAGAGACAATGTCTGACCATTTTGGCTTCTAAAGACCATTCTGTTTATATTTCTTTCAACACATATTTGTTTGGTCTTCTGGCAATCCAAGAGATCTTTAATTTTCTTCTCCAACACGATAACCCAAATGCATTAATTCTTCTATGGTCTTCTTTATTCATTGTCCAACTTTTGCATGCATATGAGATTATTGAAAATACCCTGGCTTGGGTCAGGCACACTTTAGTCCTCAAACTGACGTATTTGCTCTTCAACACTTAAAAAAGGTGTGTGCAGTAGATTTACCTAATGCAATATGCCGTTTGATTTCTTGACTGCTGCTTCCATGAGTGTCTATGGTGGATCCAAGCAAAATGAAGCCTTTGATAATTTCACTCTTTTAGCCATTGATCATGATGTTATTTATTGGTCCAGATGTAAGGATTTATTGTTCCTTAGGTGCGCCTGACCCAACCCATGGTATTTTCAATAACTTCATATGCACGTGAAAGCTGGACAGTGAATAAGGAAGACTGGGGAAGAATTGATGCTTTTGAGGTATGGTGTTGAAGGAGAATATTGAAAGTGCCATGGGTTGCCAAAATAACCAATAGATCTGTTTTGGAAGAAGTGTAGCCAGAGTGCTCCTTGGAGGCCAGGAGGGCCAAACTTCGTCTCTCATACTTTGGACATATTGTCAGGAGGGACTAGTCACTGGAGAAGGACATCATGTTTGGTAAGGTGGAGGGTCAGAGAAAAAGAGGAAGATCTCCAATGAGATGGATTTGCCAAGTGGCAGCATTGATGGACTCAAGCGTGGCAACAGTAGTGAGGTTGGCCCAGGATAAGGCAGTGTTTCATTCTGCTGTGCATAAGGTCGCTATGAGTTGGTACCAACTCAATGGCACCTAACAATAACAACAACAACAACCTTAAGGTGCAACCCATACCTATGACTGTGGCCTTTAATCTTCTTCAAGTCCTCCTCACTTTCAATAAGCAAAATTGTATTATCTGCATATCACAGGTTGTTAATGAGCCTTTCCCCAATTTACCAGATGATTTGCTCAACATACAATTGAATAATGGCAAAAGAACAGAACCCTGGTGCATACCTTTCTTGATTTTAAACCACTCAGTGTACCCTTGTTCTGTTTGAATGCCGCTTAGCCTATGTACAGATTCCTCATGGGCACAATTAAGTATTTGGAACACTCATTCTTCACAATGTTGTCCATAGCTTGTCAAGATCCAAACAGTCAAAAAGTCCTTGCAAAGTCAATTTGTTGTTGTTGTTGTTATGTGCCGTGGAGTCAGTTCTGACTCATAGTGACCCTGCACAGGGTTTCCAAGGCTGTTAATCTTTGCGGGAGAAGAACGCCTCATCTTTTTCCCGTGGAGCAGCTGGTAGTTTCAAATTGCTGACCTTGTGGTTCGCAGCCCAATTCGTAACCACTATGCTACCAGAGCAATTTTGCACAGGTAAAACATCTTTCTGGCACTCTCTGCTTGTAGCTAAGATCAATCTGATGTCTGCAATATCCCTCATTCATGGTCCCCTGAATCTAGATTGAACCTCTGGAAGTTTCCTGCCCATGTACTATTGCAGCTGTTTTTTAATCATCTTTAGAAAACTTTTACTTGCGTGAACTATTAATGATATGGTCTTATGATTTCCACATTCTGTTGCATTATACCTCTTTTTGGAATGGGCGCAAATATGGATCTCTTCCAATTGGTTGGCCAGGTAGCCATCTTCCAAATTTCTTGGCATAGATGAGTGAGTGTCTTCAGTGCTGTGTTAGGTTGTTGAAAGATTTCAATTTGTAGTCTAGCAGTTCCCAGAGCTTTGTTCTTTGCCAGTGCCTTCACACATTGGATTTCTTCCTTAAGCAACATTGGCTCTAGATCACACATTTATACCTGAGATGTGTGAACCCTGAACATTTATTTTTCTTACAATGACTCTGTATATTCTTTCTACCTCCTTTTGATGCAATCTGTATCATTCAATGTTTTGCTGAAAGAACCTTTCAGAAGTGTAAGTTGAGGCTTGAATTCCCCCCCCCCCCAATTCTTTTAGCTTAAGAAATGCTGATTGTGTTCTTCCCTTTTGGTTTTCTAACTCTAGATCTTTGCATGTTTTGTTATATTATTTGATTTAGTCTGCTTGGGCTGCCCTTTGAGAATTTATGTTCAGCTCTTTAACCTCCTCATTTCTTACATTTGCTTTATCATCTCTACACCAGAAACAAGTTTCAGAGTCTCTTCTGACATTCATATTGGTCTTTTCTTTGTACCTTGTCGTCTTAATGACCTTTTGCCTTTTTTTTTTTTTTTTCTGTCTGATGCTCTTGATGGCATCCCACAAATCTTCTGGTTTTCAGTCATTATTGTCTAAGGCATCAAATCTGTTCTTGAGATGATCTCTAAATTCAGGTGGGATGTATCCAAGGTCATATTTTGGCTCTTTTGGACTTGTTTCAATTTTCTTCAGCTTCAGCCTGAATTTACATATGAGAAGTTGATGGTCTGTTCCACAGTCTGCCTCTAGCCTTGTTTCAACTGATGATATGGAGCTTTTCCACCTTCTCTTTCCACAGATGTAGTCAATTTGATTTCTGTGTATTCCAGTTGGTGACGTCCATGTGTACAGTTGTCTTTTATGTTGTTTTAGAAGGGTATTTGCAATGAAAAGGTTATTGGTCTTGCAAAATTCTATTATGTAATCTCCAGCATCGTTTCTAAGGAGCTCTGGTAGCGTAGTGGTTACGAATCGGGCTGCGAACCTTAAGGCTAGCAGTTCGAAACTACCAGCTGCTCCGTGGGAGAAAGATGAGGCTTTCTACTTCCGTAAAGATTTACACCCTCGGAAACCCTGTACAGGGTCGCTATGGGTCGGAACCGACTTGACGGCACTTAACAACAACAACAACAAGCATCGGTTCTATCACCAAAACCGTATTTTCCAACTACTGATCCTTTTTTATCTCCAACCTTTGCATTGCAGTTACCAGTAATTACCAATACATCTTTATTGCATATTTGATCAGTTTCAGACTGAAGAAGTTGATAGTCTTCAATTTCATCATCACTGGCTTTAGTGGTTGGTGCGTAAATTTGCATAATGGTGGTATTAACTGGTCTTCTTTGTAGGTATATGGATATTATCCTATCACAGACAGCATTATACTTCAAGACAGATCTTGAAATGTTCTTTTTTATGATGAATGTGACACAATCCCTCCTCTATTTGTCATTCCCGGCATAGTAAACTATGTGATTGTCAGATTCAAAATGGCCAATACCAGCCCATTTCAGCTCACTAATGCCTAAGATATCAATCTTTCTGTGTTCCATTTTATTTTTGACAACTTACAATTTTCCTAGATTCATACTTTGTACATTCCATGTTCTTATTATTAATGGATGGTTACTGCTGTTTCTCCTCATTTTGATTTGTGCCCCATCAGCAAAGGAAGGTCCTGAAAGTTTTGCTCCATTTGCCTCATCATGGTCAAGTTTACTTTGAGAAGGCAGCTCTTCCCCAGACTTATTTTGAGTGCCTTCCAACCCGAGGGGCTCATCTTCCAGCATTATATCTGATAGTATTCTGAAGTTATGCATCATGTTTCAATATTCAATGTGCTGATGATATCGGATAGTGTTTTCTGTGGCTAAACCTCAGGAAGTAGTCCACCTCTCCTTCAGAGACTGTCTTCATCTGGAAGCTCAGCTGAAACTTGCCCATCGTGGGTGAACTGCCAGCATTCAAAATACTGGTTGTACAACTTCCAGCGACCCAGCGACACAGACTCCACCACAGCGTGCCAAAACTGACAGACAAGTGGTTAAATGTTGATCTTTTGAACTCACACAGACATTTTTGTTTAATAGATCACCAAGGTAACAGGTCAACATCCTGTGTTTTGTGTCACTCTGCTTTTCTGCTAACAGGGGACAAGAGATGGTTATAGTTGGGGGGTGATACTCTCAGGAAGTCCTCTGTCCTCAGCTGGTCCCTTTTAAAGAATTTTCATCTGACTCATAGCGACCCTGTTTAGGGCTTCCAAGGCAGTAAATCTTTACAGGAGAAGCTTGCCTGGTGTGGTGCTGTGGGTTAATGTGCCAGACTGCAAAGCCATTTGAACTACAAGATTGGCATTTCAAGCTCACCAGCCGCTCCTCAGAAACCCTATCTAGGGTCACTATGGGTCAAAACCGACTCAATGGCACTTAACAACAACAACTATATATATATATATTATGAAGGGGTTTCATAAAGTTTATGAAGATATAGAATTGAAAGGCAATGGAAAGATCATTTTTCCATGAACTTTTTTAATCCCTCTTGTATATACATGCACGCATACACATCGATGCTGTTTTTAAGTGTCATCAAGTCGTTTCTGACTTATGGCAACCCTTTATGGGACTTCTGAGGCTTTATATCTTTGTTAGAGCAAAAAGCCTTTTCTTTCTCCCCCAGAGCATCTGGTGAGCTCGAACTGCCAACCTTGTGGTTTGCAGTTTAGTTCTTATCATATGGGATCACTACAATCCACATTTGTATATATATATATATGTAATATGTTGATGTTAAAGATTGCAAAGTTGCTTGAACTGCAAGGTCAGTGGTTCAAGCTCACCAGCTGCTCCTTGGAAACCCTATACAGGGTCTCTATGGGTCGGATCGACTCAATGGCACTTAACAACAACAAATGTTGATGTTAAGTGCTGTCAAGTAGGTTCCTATTCATAGCGACCCTGTATAGGATTTCTGAGGAGCGGCTGGTGAGTTTGAACCACCGACCTTGCGGTTCAAACTGACCTTTTGGTCCAGTGCTTATCTTACAGTGCTACACAAAGGCTACGTCTGTACATATACATACAATGTGGGCAGCTCAAACTCACCAGCCACTCCTCAGAAATCCTGGTGCGGCACTGAGGGTGTATAATTTGTTGAATGTAAAACTGATGATCTGCCCTATAAACTTTCACTCAGTCCACAATAAACACCTTAAATAAAAAATATATGAAGAGAATTCCAAAAAAAAAAAAAGAAAGAAAGAAAAAAAAGGAATAAAGAATCAATAGGTATCAGTAGATAGGTTTATTTAGAATAAAATGAAATAAATGACAATAATAATGAAAAATGTTGAGAAATGGCTGTTTCTATGGGATGAGACAAGAGAAGAGTTGGGAAGAAATGTGTTATTTTTAATACATGGGGTTTTTTGTTCGTTTTGTTTGTTTTTTAATGACTTTCATGCCATGATTTAGTTATTCCTATTGTTATTAGGTGTATCATTGAGTTGATCCCTGAATTACGGCAACCTCATATACAACAGGATCTGACTGTTCTGATCCTGAGGGTTTTTGTTATATCTCCAGGACTTTCTTTCTAGTCTGATCAGCATCATGGCATCTCTGCTGACAGATGTGTGGTGTTGGCATGCATTGCATTGGCTGGGAGCCTATGCTCCTGGTGTGGCACTGTAGGACAAGCACTGGGCTACAAGATCAGTTTGAACTGCAAGGTTGGTGGTTCAAACCCACCAGCTGCTCCTCAGAAACCGACTCTACAGCACTTAACAACTCCTGAATGGAAGGTGAGGATTTTATTACCAATGTCCCCATTTGATGTACTACTTTAGGAAATACAAAAGATTTAAAAACAAATAACAGCAAAAGAGTGTGTTTCTGAATTGTCAGATAAAATTGATGCTCCAGGAATATTTGCCATGTTTATCCCATGGGGGTTCCCAGTCCTTCCCGGTGCGTCACCATGGGGTTTACATATCTGTTTAGGAAGTTTGGGCCTGGCTCCATGATTGTGGGGAACTATGCAATTTCTGTTTGACTTTTTGAAACACTGAAAATAATAAGACCCTATCTTTGCATTGAACTCTGAAGAGTTGGGAGAGCCACGGGTTGGTACCATTCATGTCCTTCAGTGGCCTTGTTCGTTCTGATCATGAAAACCAGGCTCAGAGATGCTGCGGTATTGGCTGATGTCACAGAGCTAATCATTGAGCACTGGTGACTATGGCTAAGTGCTATTGTAATCCCAGTCAGAAGGACGTCTATGACTACGTACTTGAACATTTTTCTCAGCTAGAGGCTGCAACCATTGAGGGGCTGTTGAGCACCAGCTGTCTACGGTGTACATTGTTAATTCATTTAGCTTCATGTTTTATCCTCTCTGGAAATCATTGCCCATTCTACTTACTGACAAACAATAACATTGCAGTGCTTGCTGGCTGCTGCAATTGCTGACAATATCAATTATTTAGTTTTCTGCCAATTCCTATTAGACTTTTTCTAACTGGAGAATTTACACTGTGTTATTGAATTTAAAACAGTGGAAAGCTTTAGGGAATTTAAACTAATTAGCCTGCATTTGTAAACCCCTATGCTCAAGATAATTTGTTTACATGACTAATTCAACCTTTTAATTATGGGGACCCATATGGGTCTGTTGTGCATAGGGTCACTACAAGTTGGTACCGACTCGATGGCACCTAACAACAACAACAACACGGATTGTGAGAGACCCAACCACTGCTATCCTTTGTTGAGCACAGGATGCAAACAGGACAGATTTTACTTTTCTTGGTGATGGGATTCCATGGCTCAGCTCACTGGTATCTAGCCTTGCATAGTAGCATCTTTATAATTATACCTGAGAGGAACTTTGGGTTTCAAGGTCTTCCCGTTACACCATTTTCTGAGCAATTTAGCATCTATGTCAGCAGAGTAACTCCTACCCGCTCCTTGGAAACCCTATACAAGGTCGCTATGGGGTGGAACTGACTTAACAGTGCTTAACAATAACAGTAATGTGATGGCTGAAACTGCGGTTACCTTGGCAGGACCAGAGCAAATGAGTTTTTGGACTTATATGGCCCGTGGGCAGGGTGTTCCCCATCCTGTTCTAGATGTGTTGGCCTCTTTAGTTAAATTCAAGAAATATTCTATTCCCGTTGCCTCCTGGACATAACCTGAGAGAACTTTTTTCTCATAGTTAAGCTAATGCTATCGCTGTATATGACCTGGTTTGCAAGTGTTTTGTCACCTAATTTACATCCGCCCTAACAAGCAGTGAAGATTAAGGGTTCTTTCTCCTATCAAGGATAAAAACCAACTTCAAACTGAGAAGAAAAAAATAAAGATGGGGGTGGGGGAGGCACTTGTGACTTCTATAGTGAGAATGTCTACAGATATATCTGCTCTTAGACTTATCTGGAATCAGATTCTCAAAGAAATTTGCTTTTCTGCAAATCTCAATTGTTCTCTCATATGCTGACCCAATTCCAGGTTGGCTCTTTTCTAAGAAAACCAAATAAAAATCAAGTGCTGGGCTCCTCCAAGAAGCTGGAGTTTTAGACTTTGCTGTTCATTGCTAAATGCCCCCAGACTTAGAGCACATGATAAATGCTCGATGATGCTTATTGAATGAATAAGGAAATCCTTCTCCTCCGATTGCATTTTCAATCTCAGTGACCAGGGATGGAGTAACTCCAGCACTGGACCGAAAGTTCGATTTGAACAGAAAGGTATGGTTCAAATCCATCAGCTGTTCCTCAGAAATCTTATATAGGGTCTCTATGAGTCAGAACCGACTCGATGGTGCTTTACAACAACAGTAACCAAAATGTGTTCAGTTCTGAACCTCCCAGTCACTCTGCCGGAGAAAGATGCAGCAGTCTGCTTCACAAAGATTTACAGTCTTGTAAACCTAAGGGGCTCTTCTCCTCGGAATTGACTCAACAGTAGTGGGTTTGAATTTTTGGTTTGGTGCCAGAATCAGGGAAGTAGATGCTGAACTTGCAAAACAGGACAGACATATGCTCAATTACAGGCAATGGTAATGTGCCTTACAATATTTGGGGAATTCTGGTTTGAACCACAATGTCGGCAGTTCAAACCCACCAGTCACTCCTTGAAGTCGGGTCTGACTCAGTGGCACTTAATCACAACAATGTAACACAGAATTTGGGGAGAGTGATACCATTTCTAGTGTCACATGATCCTGAAACTTACTTATTCTTATTACCTATTCTGAGGGCTGGAGTCCTGATGTGACCCTGTAGGATAATCACTGGACTGTTTATTGCAAGGCTGGTGGTTCAAATGTAGCAGTTGCTCCTTAGAAACCCTAAACAGTTTTGCTCTGAGTTGGAACCAATTCAATGACACTTTACAACAACAACAATAATCCTGAAGGGTGAGAGAGAGATAGACCTTTTACAGAAAATTAGGGGGCTGCTACCAAAGAGAGGTTGGGGAGGTGTTTGTGTCTGATCTACAGGGAGCTGTATTCAAAAAGCTGTGATGCTGGAGGGCAAACGGATGAGTGGTACAGTTACTAGACACATGCCTGATGTTGTTTAGCATTGGAGACTGCAGTCCTAATGGTTTAGGGTAAGTATATGGGAATTACATTGCAACAGGACTGGGCAGGGAGTGGCATTCTCACCAAGAGCCTTGTGATGGTTAAGGCTTTATGGCAACTTGAGCCAGGTCAGGATCCTCAGTAGTATTTGGCAACTGAGAGGTAGCTATAGCTCATGGTATGATTTGATGTTATAAACTGACAAGACAATTAAGGAAAGGATTGTTGTTATTCAGTGCCATCAAGTCTGTTCGGACTCACAGAGACCCCATGTAATGTTTCTGAGAAGCACCTGGTGGGATTGAACCCCTGATGTATGGTTAGCAGTCCATTGCTTATCCTACAGTGCCACTCCAGGACTCCAAGGGTGACTTGTTGCTGTTAAGTACCACTGAGTCAGTTCCGACTCATAGTGACCCTGGGTAGGGTTTCTGAGGAACAGTCCAGTGCTTATCCTATAGTGCCACACCAGGACTCCACCCTTAATCCTTTTAGCACCCTAATCTGATTTTTGGAGATTCCCACAAATGTGGCATACAACACCTTTGATCTTACTAGAGACAAAAGGAGATAGACTTGAGCAGAGAAGGGACTGACCACCGCCAAGATAGAAGAACCGGGAGTAGAGTGGAGTGTGTCCTTTGAACCTGGGGCCCTTGTGCTGTGAATTTCCTAGATCTAGGGGAAGACTGATGACAAGATGGTTGGAGAACTCCAAGGAATATGCGACCTCCAGGTACTGAAAGGAAACAAGGACGTCTCCCCAGAGCTGACAGAGAGATCTGGGACTCTGAGTTTGATGTTGTAGCCTCCTAAATTGTGAGAGAGTAAGTTTAATTGTAAATCCACTCACTGGTGGCATTTATGCTTGAGAACTCTGACTAACCTTTAGCTACCTCAAGATAGTCCAACATATGACACTGGATTGGTCATGAAATGTGTCATTTCAAGGCCAACTGGTGGGTCTCTTTGTGCTCTGTTCTATAGCTTCTCCTTGTCTGCCTCTTAAATGATGCAGGGAGACCTTGAAGCCTCTAGACACCAAACAAGGTCATCAGAAGAGTCCCTGAATCCTTATTTATAAAGAAGTTGTATGACCTGCAGCAGACTGGGGTCTGAGCAAGAAATCAATGTGTATGTGGCAAGCCACTGATAATCAGGGAATATTTGGCTACCAGAAAGCATTAGTTCTCCTTGAATAATATACATCATAAGGGCAGAAACAAATGTGCCCTGTTGATGTGGTGGACTAAGCACTGGACTGTTAACTGCAAGGTTAGTAGTTCAAACCCACCAGTTTCTCCATAGAAGGAACAATGATGCAATCTGCTCCCATAAAGATTTACAGTCTTGGAAACCCCATGGAGCAGTTCTGCACTTTCCTATAGGATTTCTACAAGTTGGAATCAACTTGATGGCGGTGAGTTTCGTTTTTAAGGTCAGAAGCAGGGATACAAATCTGGGGGACTTTTATAGTCATGTGGAATAGAGATGATGGTGGCTTGGATCAAGAAGGTCACAATGGAAGCAATTAAGAATAAAAAGTTTGGGTTCTAAATATATTTCTAAAGTAGAGCCAATAGTATTTGATGAAAGACTTGATGGTAAGAGGATTTTTCTCAAGAATGACTTTAAGATTATTGGCCTGAGTAACTGGAAGGTTACTCAGAGTTGACACTTACTGAGATGGGGAAGATTGTGGGAGAATAAAGAGAGATTGTGGGAAAATGAAGAAACCAGGAGTTTTGTTTTAGACATTGATTTGAGATGAACTTCATTGGACATTTAAATAGAGATGCCAAGAAGACAGACGGGCATGCACTTGGAGGTGATAAGAGATATCAGGGCTAGAGAGATGAACTTTGGAGTTGTTGATGTTTGGAAGTACGTCCCACCATGAAAACCAATGAGATGACTATGGAAATGGCCTTGGATAGAGAAGAAATGGCGCTAGGCTAACTCTGACATTCCAATATTTAGAAACGGAGGGAGTAAAGAGGAACAAGCATGAGAGACTTAGAAGCTGGAGCTAAGAAAAGTAAGACTCAAGAGGGAATGTTCTAGAAGCAAGAAGGAAAGAGTAAAGATTTGTCCCAAAGTCAGTTGGTTGTACCAATGAGAAGAGTGAGACTTGACCACTGAATAAAGTGATATGAAAGCTACTAGTGTCTTTGACAAGCTCTCTTTCAATGATGTGTTGGGGATGAAAGACAACTTTTACTAGATTCAAGAGAGAGCTGGCAGAGGGTGTTGAAGATTTCGAAGAGTAAGTTTAGAGGGACCAGTTACTGGAGAGAGACATCATGCTTGGTAAAGTGGAGGGTCGGGGAAAAAAAGGGAGGGTCTCAGCTGACTGGATTGGCACAGTGGCAGCAAAAATAGACACAAACATAACAGCTGTGAGGTTGGTTGCAGGACCAGGCAGTGTTTTATTCTCTTGTGCATAGACTCATCATGAGTTGGAACTGGCTTGATGGTACCTAGCAATAACTACAAATCTTAGATGACTTTATCCCCAGGATTCCACTAGCCATTAAAATGTACCTGATTTTATTCGATGGGAAATGGGAACGTTTCTTGCTATGGCCACCCTTTCCTACCCCTCTCCTGGGAGTTTCTCCAGATCAGCATCTTCCTCAGTAAGCAAATGCCATATGCTTCATCTTTCATCCCTTACCCACCATAAGGTCAATCATTTAGTGCCCTCCCCCATGTTAATTGCTAAATAATTCACTCAATCCCTCTTCACCAGCTACTTGTGGAGGGAGGAGCTTGCATGGCTCAGGCATTGTTTTGGACCTGGGCACATGCCCAGGTTACATGCCATGCTATTGGTTCTGACTCGTAGCGACCCTGTACAGGGTTTCCAAAGCTGTAAATCTTTATGGGAGAAGAAAGCCTCATCTTTCTCCCGCAGAACTGCTGGTAGTTTTAAACTGCTGACCTTTCGGTTTGCAACCAGATTCGTAACCACTACGCTTGGGCACATAGAGACAAATAAAAACGAATCTTGAAACCCAAAAGTTATTGTTCACTAAGTTCCATCAAGTCGGTTCTGACTCATAGTCACCCAGTGAAGGGTTTCTGAGGCAGTAAATGTTTGCAGGAACA
Organism: Chrysochloris asiatica; assembly: GCF_000296735.1. NCBI lineage: Eukaryota > Metazoa > Chordata > Mammalia > Afrosoricida > Chrysochloridae > Chrysochloris > Chrysochloris asiatica. Next base: position 6,856,523 of record NW_006408552.1, on the reverse strand, counting down.
GAAAGCCTCATCTTTTTCCCACAGAGAAGCCGATGGGCTTGAACTTCAGATCTGTGGTTTGCACCCCAGTGCTTATTCCACAGAGCCACTGCACTCCTCTAAACCTACAAGACAAGTCCTCAAATATTTCTGCTCATGAACCCTCAAAGAAAATGTTGAAAAGCAGTGATGACATTTCCCCCCAAAACGTCTATTTTAAAATCAGATTTTGTTGTTTTCTAAAAGTCTCTTGTAGAAAGGCAGAAGAGGTGGGATCACCAACCAGTATCTGGAAGACCATAATATCCCTGTTCCTTAATACTTCAAAATTGCTGGCTTTCTATTACACACAGGATGCTTTCATGGGCATCCGGGGAAGAAGAGACTTCTAATAGTCAAGATAAGGGATGGAGACTCCAAGGCACTCATCACATTCAGGAGACCGAAGATGAACATTTCCTTGTAGTCATGTGTTAGTCAACGTTGAAGCAACAGAAGGAGAGTCAGGAATCAGAGGTGGACATAGAATGTCTGGTTACCTCCTTTCCCATGAGACCGTCAGAACTAGATGGTGTCAGGCTATCACTACTGAGTGTTTTGATCAAAGGTTCTACAGAAGAATTGTGATCTAAAAAGGGGCGGGGGGGCATGTGAAACCAAATTTTAAATTCTTAGTGGACTCCCACTGAAACTATTGCCCTGAGATATAATCTTTTAGCTTTAAACCTTAAAACTCAACTATCCCTTGACATCTTTGAGCCAAATATATATATATTGTTATGAGCCATGGAGTCGGTTTCGACTCATAGTGACCCTGTACAGGGTTTCCGAGGCTACAAATCATTATGGGAGCAGAATGCCTCCTCTTTCTCCCGTGGAACAGCTGGTAGTTTTGAACTGCTGACCTTGTGGTTCGCAGCCCAATTCATAACCACTGCGCTACCAGAGCTCCTTAAATATATATAGTTAAGTGTTGTTGAGTCAATCCTTATGTACAACAGAATAAAACACTATCCAGACTTGTGTCTTCCTCACAATTGTTATATTTGAGCTCATTGTTGCAGCCATTGTGTTACTTCATCTCATTGAGGGTCTTCCTCTTCTCTGCTGACCATTTACATTACCAAGAATGATGTCCTTTTCCCAGGACTGGCCCGTTCTAATAACATGTCCAAAGTATGTATGTGAGACAAAGTCTTACATGGAGCATCCTGGCCGTACTTCCTCCAACACAGATTAGTTTGTTCTTCCGGCAGTCCACAGTACTTTCAATATTCTTCTCCAACACCATAACTCAAATGCATCAATTCTTATCTTAGTAAGAACAGTATATCTGCTTTGAGCATTGTGTTCTTGCAAAATACATTCTATTGGAGAACAACTTGACCATGGTAACTCAAGTGGCTGGGTGGGTGTGCCTTTTTGTTGTTATGTACCGCCGAGTCAGTTCTAACTCATAATCACCTTATATAGCTGAATTTGAACTGCTGATCTTGCTGTTCAAAATGAGCTTGCAGTCCAGTGCTTACCCTATAGTGCCACACTAGGGAAGCTTAGGGGATGGTAAGTTTAAAATCATGCTGGTGTTGATGAGTGCCTGTGAGTTAGTTCTAGCTCATAGTGAGTTTGAGCCACTGACCTTGTGGTTCAAATTGACTTTGCGGTCCAGTGCTTATCCTACATTGCCACACAATGGTGGTGGAATCATTTGGAAAACATGATAATAGAATCAGAACTTAAAGAGTGTATTGAGTTGTATATTTAGAAACTATTGAGATGGTGTATCTTTGGCTGTGTGTACTTTCAGGCACGCACACAAATACACAGGACCAGTTAGTATAGTAAGTGCTGCCAAAAGAACCAACAGATCTGTGTTGGAAGAAGTGCAGCCAGAATGCTCCTTGGAGGCCAGGATGGCCAAACTTCATCTCTCATTCTTTGGACATATTGTCAGGAAGGACCAGTCACTGGAGAAGGATATCATGTTTGGTAAGGTGGAGGGTCAGAGAAAAAGAGGAAGACCCCCAGCAAGATGGATTGGCAAAGTGGAAGCATCAGTGGGCTCAAGCGTGGCAAGAGTTGTGAGGTTGACCCAGGATTGGGCAGGGTTTCGTTCTGTTGTGCAGAGTTGCTATGTACAGGAGTTGTTGTGAGGTACCATCGAGTCAGTACCAACCCATAACGACCTTATGCACAGCAGAACAAAACCCTGCCCGGTACCTAACAACAACAACAACAACAGTATAGTGCAGACAGCTGTAAGCCCGATGTTCACTTAAGAAGTAGTGTTATCGTGAGGTACAAACCGTATCAGAAAATTAAAGCCAAAAAAATAAATCAAACCAAACCTGTTGGTATTGACACATGGTATCTGACTCATGACAACCCCGTTACAAAGAAGAACTGTTTCATAGGGTTTTCTTGGTTGCAGTCTGTATGGAAGCCAAGCATTAGCCTTTGTTCTGTGATACCACTGGGTGGGATTGAACCCCCAACCTTTAGATAAGTAAGTCAGTGCCAGGGACCATCTTAGAAGTGCAAGTATCATTTACCACACAAGAGAAGCCAATTTTATGTCCACTTTAAGGAATTCCTGCATTGGTCAGAAAATCTTTTTGATTTTAAATCATTTATCTCTTATCATTTAAATACTTGTTCTTTTATCTTTTGTAGTTGGTAGGTCTGGGCAAGGACAATTAATTTAGACATCTAAATTGATTTTATTTCTGTGAGAGGTTTAAGTGTTCAGGGCGATTTCAGCTCTGTAAATCACAGCTTTTTTAGCATTTATTTTTCTTTTTAGGTTTTCACTTTGAGTATGAATCATCAATAAACACAATTTAATTCAGAGATAGCCAAGGGAGTTTCCAGAAAGTCTGAAAGAGGCATGAATAGTTCCTTAAGCCAAGCTAAGCATTTGAGGATTTACCTTTCCTGGGTAGTTGTTGTTAAGTGCCATCAAGTCGGTACCGACCCATAGTGACCCTGCATAGGGTTTCTGAGGAACAGCTGGTGAGCTTGAACGTCCAACCTTGCAGTTCAAATAGCTTTGCAGTCTGGCGCATTAACCCACAGTGCCACACCAGGACTCCAATCAGCTGTCACTCTCTTGATGACTGTGACGACTTACAGCGCCCCTTGTGCTTCATGATGGAACTACACTCCATGGAGTTGTCAGTGGCTGGTTTTTGGTGGTGGTTGTTTTTATTGAAGTAGATTAGGGTGTGAAGGGAAAGCCACAGTATTTTATAGGAGAGGAGACTAGCCAAGAACTGCTGATTTGTTGTTGGTACCACAGAAACATTTGTACAACATCAGGAGCCATTAAGTTTGTGGAGCCCCTAGAACCATATCTGACAACTGCCGTTGTCAGACTTGTGGTTGTTATGGCTACAGCTGTTAAATCGAATGACTCGTGGATCTAATGAAGGACTGAAATAAACAGGGACGTCTGATCACCCCCGTACACTGGGGTCAGCTCCCCTCTACAGAACAAAAAGGAAAAAGGTGGATGGATGATGCTAGAATCACAGAAAAGCATGTTTTGGAAGAGACTTATGTTCTTGCTTCTGTACTTAGAACACGAGTATGTTATTTTTCACTTGAAAAGGCATTTATAGCAACATATTTTACTTATTTATTTACTTATTTATAGCAACTGGAAAGATAGAATTCTTTTGAATTCATCGGCTTTTTGGAAATCCTAAATTTCACATATAAAGGAGTTCTTATAAAAAGATTTGTTTAATTAAAATTTGGACAAATCAGATGACTCTAGCTAGTCTTACTTTTGTTCCTTCATTGGGTGAAGGCACAAGTTGTACGTTAACAACCATTTTGGAGACCACAAACAATTTGTGCACAACATGTACATTCTGAATTTTCTGAATTTGCTGTCTGGATTTGGGAAAGACAGAATTTGGAGTAGTTACTAGATGAGACAAAATATGTCTTAATTATATGAAAACAAGAAGCATTTACAGTCAGTTTCATACAAATACACAAAAAGCCATAGTTAGTAATAAAGGTTTTTTTTTTTTTTTTTTTTAAGTACGGAATCTTTTAGAAAATGCCAAGTCCCCCCACAAAAGCAGCAAGAGTGTAGAGAAACATTTCATGACAAAAGAAGATTTTGCTTACTTAATCATGGAATAACAATTGTTTTACATAAAATGGACAAGACTTTTAATTTTACTTATTTTCTATATCGATCGTGTAATAGTGTTCAGCATACAATATATTAATATAGCTTTGTTGCTATTGTTAAGTGTGGTTGAGTAAGTTCCCATCATAGGACCCCTTGGTACAAAAGAATAAAACAATCCTTCATACATTTGAGTCCATTATTGCTGCAAATATACCAACCCATTTCATGGAGGACTCTTCTATTTTTTGCTGACCTTCTTTATATGTCTGCACTGATGCATAAGCAGACAGATAAATTTGCAAACAATTTATATATGCAGAGGTTAAATGTATAGCTGTTACCCCTTGTTTGGGTGTTTTCTGTATCATTCAATAGATTGCCCAGAGAATCTTTCAATAATGAAAGTCGAGACTTTAATTTTTTCTTCAGTTCCCCCAGCTTGAGAAATGTTGAGCATGTTCTTCCTTTTTG
>NW_006408552.1:6824068-6851606 GCF_000296735.1 Chrysochloris asiatica | reverse complement strand
AACCACCAACTTTTCAGTTCAAACTGACTTTGCAGCCCAGCACATAAACCTACTATATATACATATAGTTACACACAGACACACACACACGAGGGTACTTAAAAGTTTTCGGAGAAGTGGAACTAGAAAATAATGGAATTTTCCCGTGGGCTTTTTGAAGATTCCTCATGTATGTTTTAACAGCCCTACAATTTATGGATTATTATCTCCATTTTATCAAGAAACAATTCAAAGAATTTTATAACTTGCCTAGGCCATATTTGTTGGCAAGTCAAGTCTGACTCTTGGCAACGCCATGTGTTTAATGGTTCTGCACAGATTAGAATCCACTTCCATGGTCCCTGTTGTTTTCCTCAGACTACAGTGCTGCTCTGTCAGCCCAGGACCTGGCTTAAGTCCTGAGGCTCCTGGAGACTTCAGCCATTTCTTAAGCCAAGTGCAGCTTTGCGTTCTTATACAGTGAAACTCTGAAAGCCAGAATTCAATAGGACTGCCTTGTATTTCCAAGTCTCCCATGTTTCTCGCTTGTGAAAAGGTGGGGTCTGACCACTTTTTAGTGTTGCTTTTACTGATAAATATCTGCATTTTCTTCTCTGGTTTCTGCCTTGCACAGGTTCCGTCTTTCACGGATTTACTGTCCTTCATGGTGACAATGATAGGCCTGTGTGGCAAAGACAAAATGCAATAAATATGTAAAATACCAACACAGCATGTGAAATACTATAGATATTTAATCTATGCTGGTTTCCCCTCACACTTGAAAAAGAAAAAGAAAAAGAAAAAGAAAATCACCCTCAAGCCTCAAAAATGAGACATTTAGCTTTTGACGACTTGATGACATTTTCAATAAAACAAAACATTTCCCCACTGATCAAGTCTCAAACCAACCAGCCCAGCTTCTATGCTATTTTGAAAGACCTTCTTAACTGCAAATCCACTTTAAAACAATTCCAGGAAGATGGATTCCATCCAAATGGCAAGGATTAGAGACACTCCACAATTTTCTGTCATTTTCAAGTAGAACACAATCTGAAAATGAAATGTAATTGCGGGATAGCAGGTTCTCCTGGCTGTCCGTTTTACCCTCATTTCCTCAGGAAGTCTCCATACTTGATCTCTTGTGTGTGACTGGAAGTTAGAGTATTGATCCTCTGAATTCGCCAGGGTGCCAGGCTCACCGCTGATGTGACCTGTGACTAAGAGCAGCCCACAGTCTTTGAGAAACTCTAATACATGAAGGCACAAACCAAGGTGAACAGATTCCAATCCCTGGAGAATTTCTTGCTTCCAGATTCAGGCAGGAGTTCCTCATGGATGTGTCTTCCGTTGGTGGCTAACACTGTAAGTTTTGTGATAAGGCTTGGAGCTGTGGAAATTTATAAACTCCCACTTAGACCTTCCGTCTGAAGAAACACAAGGCTGAAGGTTGCAAATTCCTGATCAGGCAGGTTGGTGCTCTGTACTTGTTTAGGCATCAGAAGACTATTAAACAGACCTTCTTCTGTTTACTTCTCTGGAGGGCTGCAAGAACAATGGGAACAGGAACTGGATTTTTAGAGCAATATCATACTCCAGTAAGAGGCATGTAGGTCGAGGCTGCAGGTAGGTGTCCCTCATGGAGCATTGCATGATATTCTAACAGAAGAGCCTCATTGTTTAAGACACAGCAAAGGCCAGAATGCTGAGAAGAAGAACCAGGGCTTAAGAGATGAGTTCCTGGCATAGCCGATGACCAAGCTGCCAAAAACCATTCCTAATGCCAGCCCTGAACCAGCCACACCAACTGTCATGGCCCAGCACCAGTAACTTTGTACTGGGAGACAGCATTGGTCTGGAACACCCATTTGGCCAGCTGAAACAAGGAGCTGATGTAGGAAGGCTGTAGATGTGGCCTCGGTCATGGGGAGAGTGTCACTATGAGTAGAAATGGATCCGTGGCACCTAATGACAGTAAGAATACCAACAGGGAACCATAGTATCGGTGGTCACAGGCTCATATGCTGTGTTAGTCTCCTGTCGCTGTAGCCATCATTGCTGCTTCATAGCTGATCATAAACGTAGTGGCTTAAAGCAACATACACGCATTCCCTGTCAAGCTGTAGGTCAGAAGACTAACGTGATTTGGCAGGCTACATTTCTTCAGACCATAGGGAAGAGTTTGTTTCCTGGCCGTCTCCACCTTCTGGGAGCTTCCCATAGCCCTGCCTTGTGATTCTGGATCACTAGGTCCTTTGCTACATCTCCTTCTTTGACTCTGACCCTCCTGCTTCTGCTGCTGACGACCCGTGTGATTACACCAGGCCCACCAGGGCCATCCAGGGAAATGTCCCCACCCCAACATCCGTAATTTAATCATACTTGGAGCGTGCCAGTTGCTGTGCAGTCCACTCAGACTCATGGCATCTCCACATGTGTTGGAGTAGAAATGTGCTCCATGGGATTTTCAATGACTGGCTTCACCAGCCCTTTCTTCTGAGTGACCTCTGAATGGACTCAAGCCTCTACCTTGTTGGTTATCAGCCAAGTACATTAACCAAACATTTGCTACATTAACCACAGCTCTTTGGGGGCCATCTTTGGGGTCATCTTTAGTGGGGGCCATTACTCAACCAACCACAAATGCCAAGCTATTGTCTCTGAGCACAGAATCTAAAATCACATTGACCTTTAGCAACTCCTCCATGGGCCAAGTAGGGGTTAAGTATAAATGTTTAATATAGTTTTTATTACTGAGTATTAAAAACCACTTATTTGGAGCACAGCTGCTAAAATCATCTCCCTCATTAGACTGAGCATGCCTTGAGTGCAGAGAATGGCATTTGTGACACTCATCTTGGTGACCCCAGGGTCTGCCACATACTGGGTGCCCAGTAACTGCTTCTTAATGAGAAGGAAGGAAGTGCTGGTGAGGAGGGGGCTGGAGGAAACCCAGGAAATGTCCTCCTCCCCATTCCCAATTTTATTATTCCGAGCATAAATTACTTCCCTTTTTTTTTTTTTTTTTTTGCAAAGGGTTTTGATCAGATTGCTGTCAGATGAGGTATAGAACAGGCGGGGATGTAGCTGAATGTAGGAACTGAGGCAGCAGATATGCAAGAGAACCTCAGAATGTTTAGCAGTGCCAGAAAGTAAGGAAGCAGTAGGGGTAAGACAAAACAAACCAGCACATGGAATGAACGAAAAAAGAGAGACGTGTTACGAGGAACTGGCGGCGATGCTGAAGAAACTTCCAGTGGTAAAAACTGGAAGAACTCAAGCAACCAAATAAATAGCAAGGTCTCAGGTTATAAAGGAGCCCTGGTGGTGTAGTAGCAAAGCACTTGGCTGTGAACCAAAAGGTTGGTAGGTTGGTGGTTCAGACCCACCAGCTGTATCTTGGGAGAAAGATGTAACAGTCTGCTTCTATAGAGACTTAAGTCTAGGAAACCTTCTGAGGCAGTTCTCCTCTGTCCTATAGGGCTGTTATTCATCAGAATTGACTGACTAGCAGTGTGTGTGAGTAACCTAAAGGTTAACGGTTCGAACCCACCCAGTGGTCTGTTTCTATAAAGATTACAGTCTAGGTAACCCTTTGGGGGCAGTTCTACTGTATCCTGCAGGATCATTGATTCAAAATTGACTTGATGGCAATGGTTTTTTTTTGTTTTTTGTTTTTTGTTCTTTTGGAGGGTGGGGAGTATTGGGTTATAGCCCAAACTAGACATGAGTCTATACTAATATAAGCAAAGAACAGAATAGAATAAACAAGTATATTAGGGACAAGAGACATTTCATTGCAGAATGATTGCAAACAGTAAGTGTAGGAGGAAATCAAACGAAAGAAGCAGAAAGTCACACTTGTAGCATCAGTCATAGTTGCTGCAGCAGATACTCAGACCAATGTCACCGAGTCAGTTCTGACTCACGGCGGCCCTGCCTGTCTAGGGTCTCTGAGGTTGTAGATCTTTACAGAAACAGAAAGTTTCGTCTTACTCCCATGGAACAGCCTGTAGGTTTGAACTTCCAACCTTACAGTTAGCACTGCAGTGCCTATCTCACAGCGCCACCAGGGTTCCTCACAACATTTACAGTGTCAAGGTGGTAGCCGCTGCAGCAGACAAGTGACCTCTAAAATGACAGAACACTTTTGAAAATCACAATTAGTGGGAACACGTTTCAGGATAAACACGATATATATAAAGCATCGAAGATGTTCCAACTCAGGGTGAATTTATGAATGCCACAAAATACTGTCGCCCAGTCCTGTGCCAGCTTCACAATCACCAGCCCATTTGAGTCCACCGTGGTGATTACTCTGCTAATCCTTTACACCAAGGGTCTCCCTTACCCTTGCTGATCCTCTACTTTACCAAACATGCTGTCCTCCTCCAGCAATTAAAGTCCCCTTATCCAATAATACCAGTAGTACCATTAACTGCCAAAAGAACAACCAGATTTATGTTGGAAGAAGTGTAGCCAGAGTGCTCCTTGGATGCCAGGATGGCCAGACTTGGTCTCTCATACTTCAGCCATATTGTCAGGAGGGACCAGTCATTGGAGAAGGTATCATGTTAGGTAAAGTGGAGAATCAGAGCAAAAGAGGAAGACCTCCAATGAGATGGATTGACACGGTGGCAACATCAATGGGCTCAAGCATAGCAGTGATTGTGAGGTTGGCCCAGGACTGGGCAGTGTTTCATTTTGTTGTGCGTAGGATTATTATGAGTCAGTACCGAGTTGATGGCACTTAACAACAACAATATTCTATTGTGATCCATAAGGTTTGTATTGATAAATTTTCAGAAGTAGGTTACCAGGTCTTTCTTCCTAATGTTAGTCTGGAAGCTTCATTGCACCCTGTTTACCACAGGTGGTCCTGTCAGTATTTGAAATGCTAGTGGCATAGCTCCCAGTGTCATACCACAGTCTGTGGGACAAACTGACAGATGGGTTGGTGAAGTGTCAAAAACCAAACTATCCAAGTACCGCCCCCAAAATAGACACAAGGGGGCTTCAAAAATTCATGGAAAGATGAAATTAGCTAATGGAATTTCCCACGAGCTATTTGAAATCCCGTTGTGTTTATGAATTGTCAAGGAAGGAACAGTAACTTTACTGTGGAGAGGCTCACCATTTTAAACAAAAATATGATGAAAAGCATATTATTGCTACAAAACAAAGTAGTGCCGGGTGCTGGCTGATAGGATCTTCTGAGACGTACATTTACCTCGGTAATATTCCTTCCCAATAATGCATAACCTCCATCTAATCGTGAAACTCATCAAATTCAAGTTGAGGGATGGCCTACAAAGTAACTGGACAGTTTTTGTCAGAAGTCTCAAGGTCATGAAGAACCAGGAAAGGCTTGTTACAGACTGCAGGAGACCAGGAAGAAGACGTGACAACTAATGACCTGTGTGGGGTTCAAGACCAGACCCTAGAACAGAAAAAGAAACAAAGCAGAAACACTGGGAGAGCCTCCACATCGTATCTGCAGTGTAGTTAGCCGGTTTGTAAGAACCTTGGTTTCTCGGTGTGGATTATTGAACTACGGTTGTACAAAATTCTGAGTTGGAATTGACTCAGTAGCAATGGGTTTGTTTGTTGGATTTTTGGTTTTCTTGCTGCCATTGAGCCAGTTCGGACTCATAGTGACCCCAAAGGGCAGAGTATCACTACAGGAGCAGAAAGCCTCATCTTTCTCCCACGGAGTAGTTGGTAGTTTCGAACTGCTGACCTTAAGGTTCGCAGCCCAATTCATAACCACTATGCTACCAGAGCTCCTTCTGTGCAGTGGGTGGGTTTGAACCACTGACCTTGTGGTTAGCAGCCCAGTGCTTAACCTTACTACCTTTTAGAGAATTGGGGAAGCTTTGTAAGTCTGACAGACTTCTTTGCATGTATGTAGACAGCTGTGACTCACCCTCCTCATTCTGTTGCTTCCTTCAGTATAGCCACAGCTTGACAGGGTTTGGCATTTGGGGCTGACTCAGGATTTCTAAATTTCAACAACCCTTTTAGTGGTGGCAGTATTGTTGGCAAGAGAGGTGGGCACTGGGAGAGATCAGAGCTTCTATGGATTTGAACTCAAACCTTCAATATTCATGACCATATTTCACACGATCATATTGCTTGTCGCTACTACTAGACTTCATTCTAGTCTGTGTATTGGCAATCTGAATGAAGAAAAAAAAAAAAAGAAAATGATTCTGCCGTAGAACCTTTTCTTCTCTTTCTCTTTTGAACCTTTCCTTCTCTTTCTCCTGTTGTGCCTAGTTTACCCATCCATCTTATTGAGGATTTCTCTAATCTTCATTGGTCTTTTACAAAACATGCCCTGGCATGGTACTGTAGGATAACCACTTAACCATAAGGGTGGTTTGAACGGCAAGGACGGAACTTCAAACTCACCAGCCACTCCTCAGAAACCCTATACAGGGTCATTATGGTTCGAAACAGACGACACTTAACAACAACACCTACCCAACATGATTGTCTTCTTGGAAATGTATCTAAAGTAAGAAAGCTAGATTCTTGTCATTCTTGCTTCTAAGGATGGTGGTATTTTTTCTAACACTGAATTAGTGAGTCTTTTGGAAGGCCACAGTGTATTCAGAATTCTTAAGCAGCACCATAATTAGAACATATCAATTCTTCTGTCTTCATTTTTCATTACTGAAATTTCTCATGATTTTAAGATGCTTTAAAAGCCCATGACTTGGGTCAGCTGTACCACAGTCATCAAAGTGACATCTTTGTCTTTTAGAGCTTTAAAAAGGGGATTCTGATCAGATTTGCCCAATGCAATTCTTAATTTGATTTCTTGAATAGTGTTGAGCTAAATAATATGATATTGTTGACATTTTCAATGTGGCCTCCATTCATAATGTTCTTGTTTATCTGTCCCGTTATGGGAGTTTCAGTTTCTTCACATTGGGTCATATGCCCCTGTCCAATTTACTAAACTGGAGCAGATGAATGTCAGGTACTTGTAGACATTACAATGAGAATCAAATTCTGCCTGCAATGGTGAAGCATGGTGGGGAAGTGAGGATAGGAATGGGTGCATGGCCCAACAACCATACTAGGGGAGTGCTCAGAGAGTCCCATTGACTTGGTGATGAATACCAGCATCATTGTGTGTCCTAGCTGTCCTTTGGTGGTTGGGGATAGTTGGAATCCAAGTTCACAGTGCCAAATAGGAAACAATAAAATCTGTGTAAGATCTGGGGGAATGCCAGCCACGTCTCAGGAAGGTAACAATGACCACTTTGTATTGTTGAGGTTTCCCACATATTTCATAAAACTAACAGAGGTATGGGGCAATGAGATGCAGATAAAGTCTGTGAGAGGGCATGGAGATGGTCAGAGCCAATGAGGCAGGAGGTTGAAGCTCTCCCATTCAAATCTAGGCAGAGTCATGGCAGATGCTAGACCTTCCAGGCCCCAGGGAATCCTTTCTTTATAAGCATCTCAAGGAGTGACAGTTATATCAGACAGACACTAGGAAATGCTGTCATTAGAAAATAGAAGGACTTTTAGGGTAGTGACTCCAAAGGTAGTTGACAGACTAGGACATGGCAGAGATACTATGACGTCACAACAATGTAGGAAATTTAAGGACAGTGTAGGGTTTTGTTAAGCTGAACCATTTCCATTTAAGGATCCTCTTTATTTAGAAATAATGTGTTTCCTACATTTGTGGTTTGAAAACGTTCCCTAGTGGTGAAGCAATGGTGATGGGATGTGACCATTTTCCAAATATTCTCATGTGTTTAAATGAAAATATTCTCATCTTTTAGTCTCACCATTTTAGCTTAATTGTTATGTTGGCCATCATCTAGTCTAAACCCAACAGGCTTAATAAAGAAAGGAAGGGTCTAAGACTGACACAACAAAATTGGTGTTGTTGTTAAGTGCCCTCAAGTCTGTTCTGACTCTCAGTGGCCCTGTATAGGGTTTCCAACGCTATAACTCTTCGCAAGAGCAGAAAGCCTCATCTTTATCCCAAGGAAAGGTTTGTGGTCTAGAACCACCAACCTTGTGATTTGCACCCCAGTGCTTATCTCATGGAGTCAGAAGGCATTAATAACATGTTTATTATTGTGTGTGGAAAGTCTGTGTATATATTAGAAAAGGTCATTCTATATTCAGTTACTTGAAGCTTCTACCTTCCCCCACACACTCTGAAACTAAGCTCCCTCTTGAAACCTTGTAAGCCAGTCACTTCGTGCCTTTATTGCCCCCTCATTTTAGGTAGTTAATGTCTAAGTTGCCCGTGCCTATCTAACCTGTATACAGAGGGGATAGGATTGATACTTGATGTGAAGAAGATTCCTTCCCTCTCAGTTGGTATTTTGAGCTACTACATCCATAAAGTCAGAAGTTTGAAACTACCAGGGTTCCATGGGAGAAAGATGAGGTGTTCTGCTCCCATAAAGATTTACAGCCTCAGAAAGCCTATGCAGGGTCACTATGAGTCAGAATCGACTCCTGGGTTCTTAACAACAACATCCATAAGTATGGGTCAAGTTCATCAAATTGTAGCAATTTACACTTGTTTCCTTTATCAAAAATTGTTACTTTTTTTTTTTTTTATCTTCCTCTAGTTGAGTTCTGATCATCAAGTCATCAAGGCTAGGTCAAATGCGTACCATCTGCAAGTTTGAGCATTCTTGTACATCTCCCTTCACTTCATATCAGCTGGATGCTTCACTCTCAGCTCTAGCCCTCTGTGGCTATGTCCTTGTTAATGGGTTCAGGAGTTCCCAGTCTCACCACACTTCCGACCAACCAGCCCTTCTCTCTCTCATATCTAGGTTGAAGAGAGTCTATGGGACATGGTCAAACTCAGCCCATTTCTTTATTGCTGCCTTTCCCCCTCTTCCACTCACCAGTAGACCAATGTGGTCACCACCATGCTTACATGACTGCATATGTGTTCCCTTTGAGTTTCAGTCTTGGAGAAGGTTTGCCCTGAAGGGACTTGATTGCTTGCCTTGATGGCTTGTTTGTTCTTGTAGTAGCCAATCATACTGACATTTTTGTTTTGTTTTGTTTTTCCTGGTTATCTTTCTTTGAAGACGTATCTTCTATCGCTCTAGCTGTTCCAGTCTGGTCTGCTTGTCCTTCCAAGTGGGAATGTCCCACGTCAGAAGGTTCTGGATGGGGCTCAGGATTCCACCTAAGGTCCTATACACGTAAAAGGCTCTGCAAGAGGTCTGTTTCACCTGGGAAAGTTCTAGAACCCCTTTTAGGTATTCTGATCCGTTATAGGCTGAAAATTGGCTTACAAGCTTTCTGTTATCTTGTTTCCCTACATTCCTTTCTATTCCACTCAAGTGTCTGTTTTATAATAGTAGGCAAGGGAACACAATATGTTTGAGTCCATTGTTGTAGCTAGCCACTCTGTCTTTTGACTGCCTTCCTACCAAGGACTCCACTCCCAGGATTTTTTCAGACTATGTTCTGCTGTGACCTGTAGAGTTTTCATTGGCTAGCTTTCAGAAGTAGATCTGCAGATCTTTGTTCCTATTCTGCCTTGTTCTGGGAGCTCCACTGAAACTTGTCCACCAAGGGTGATCTCACTGATTTTTAAAATACTGGTGGCATGGCTCCCAACTTCACAGTAGCATGCAAGCCATCCAAGTACAACACACTGATAAATGGACGGTGGTCTTTTGTTGTTATGTGCCATCAGGTCGCTGTCCTCAATGCCTTCCATCAATCCTGTGATGGGAGATTATAATCCCAATTTGTGGACAAATAAACTGATTCCAGAGTGGATGAGTACAGTGCTAAAAGTCACCCAGAAAAAAAATAATGACAGCCAAGCCCTGTTTGGCTCTTGAGACAGCTTAAATCATCAGGCATCTTATAATGGGGACTCAGTACTAAAGGAAAATGGTGTGATGTGTAAACCTAGTTAAATAGCTCCACTTGCTCACAGGTTCCTTCTGTTTCTAGATGTGTAGAAACATGCTTCATCATAGCATTTTGACTCATAGCTAATTAAATGATATGGATAAGGCCAAAAGATGAGTATATAATTTTAAGTTTTTATAAATGTTAATGAATAAATAACAACTCTATTCTTTACTTATCTAGTTTAAAGTGTTAATGAATAGCTCCCTTTCTGATTGCCAGGATGAGCATTTAAAAGGAAGCTGCCACTTCATAAAATATCCAACTATGAGATTTCATGTGTTGGTTTTATACAAACATAGGAATTGAGTAATTACCATCCCTGCTATTCATTAAACTTCAAAATTAGATCAACAATAAGCAGGGGTGTTTTTGTTCATTACTATTCATATCGAGTACTTTGCTTTTTATCCTGGTTTCTTTGTACAGGGTCCTTTGCCTTCGAGCAGAGTCAAAACCACTCTATTGAAAGGAGAATGCCTTTGCAGATTTTTTCTTTGGCTTCTTTTCTTTTCTTTTTTTCTCCTTTCAACTGAGTCATCACTTGATCTGGTAGGGAATGGTGGGGCCAGGGAAAGACATCTGGGCTCAGGTTCGCAAATCTTTGCACCGGATCTCAGCTCCATCATTACCTTGTGGTGAGTTTCCCAAAGCAAGTCACTGTCTTTAATAAGTATTAATTTCCACATCTGCAAGGTGAGAGATTTGCACACATTTATTCCTCCAACAAATATCCATGGTTATACGTGCCAGGCAAGAAAGATGAGACTTTCTTTTCTCCTGCTGCAAACATTTACAGCCTCAGAAACCATATACAGGGTCGCAATGAGTCGGAACGGACTCGATGGCACTTAACAACAACAACCTGATATACCAGGCGCTGGGCTGGAATCTGAGGTCCTGGGAGTGAGTGACAAAAGACTGACGTTCTTGCCTTCATGAAGCTTAGAGTCTAGCAGGTGAAACAGAAATTCATCAAATAGACATATAAAACAATTCAGTCACACTTATGGTATGATCCTTTCTACTAAAAGAATGGACAAAAACGAAAGCAATTCATTGAGGTTTAGACATAGAAAGGAATCTCTGGGTAATGCAAATTGTCAATAAACTGGCTGCTAACAGAAAGGGTGGAAGTTCATGTCTATCCTGAGGTACCTCAGAAGACAGACCTGGTAACTGACTTCTGATAAAAGAGCAATGGAGCACACTTCTGCTCCACACACATGGGATTGCCATGAGTCGACATCAACTAGGTGACCAGTGGTGATGGTGGACACAGAGTGACTAGGGAAAGTGTCCCTGGAGAAAAGAATGCTTGAAATTGATGCCTCAGGATGTGTAGAAGTTAAGCAGATGATGAAGGGGTGGTACAAGAAAATCCCAGGAGCAGAGAACAGCTATAGTCAGTGCCCTGTGGCAGGAGGAGTTAATAGACCCATTTGCGAGGAGGAGAAGGCAGTAAACATGAGGCTGAGATGATACTGAAGGTTGGGGGTTGCTCAGAAGGGCCTTGGTAAAAAGTTTGCTTTTATCCTACAGCAAGGCTGGGAAACTTTTTTTCTGCCAATAATTATAACACTATTCACGGGCTATACAAAATTATCAACTTAAAAATTAACCTGCTATATTTGGTCAGGTTAACATGAGGCTCTGTAGGATAAATTCACAAGCTGCTCCTCAGAAACCCTTATACAGGGCTGTTAAGAGTTAAAGCTGACTTGACGGAACTTAAAAACAATACCAACAATGTGATGGTTGTAACTGTGGTTCCCCACCCCTGTCCTAGAGCTGCAGAGATCTGTACCAGCATCTGTTTCATTCTTGCTCCCTTAAAGTGTGTCTTTCTTAGAGAATGGAGTTTCTCCTCTTTCTCTAGAACTTTGGAGCCGTCTCAGTGACTTTGCTCAGAAAGCCTGCTTAGGGAGGGAGCATCCCATCCTTACCTTTTCTTCATGCCTACAACGACTTTGCAGTAGAAAACCTTGGGGAAACACACTTGCACACCGTCAAAGAACCTCATGATACTCTCTTCATAAAACGGCTTGATGAACCTGAGCTTAGAGTTTCAACAATTACCTTCAGGTCTCTAATTCACCACACACAATAGACTGGTTCTCCCAGAAATCGAGGAGGGCTCTAACAACACTTCATCTCTTCCTTTTATATATAAAGATCTACAGTTCATAAAATACTTATTGATGAAGATCAAAGACCATAGCCTTCCATTGCATTGCATTGGTTTTCTTTACATTGAGATTGTATCTCAATGTAAAGAAAACAAAAAATCCTCATCACTGGACCAATAAATAACATTCTTATTAATGGAGAAAAGATTGAAGTTGTCAAGGACTTCATTCTTCTTGGATCAACCATCAACACTTATAGAAGCAGCAGTCAAGAGATCAAATGACGTATTGCATTAGGCAAATCTGCTGCACAAGACCTTTTTAAAGTGTTGAACAGCAAAGAGGTCAGCTTAAGGACTAAGGTGTTCCTGACCCAAGTCATGGTATTTTCAATAACCTCATATGCATGTGAAAGCTGGACAGTGAATAAGGAAGACTGGAGAAGAATTGACGCTTTTGAGTTATGGTGTTGGAGGAGAATATTGAAAGTGCCACGGGCTGTCAAAAGATCTGTGTTGGAAGAAGTGCAGCCAGAGTGCTCCTTAGAGGCCAGGATGGCCATACTTTGTCTCTCATACTTGGGACATATTGTCAGGAGGGACCAGTCACTGGAAAAGGATATCATGTTTGGTAAGGTGGAGGGTCAGAGAAAAAGAGGAAGACCTCCCAGTGAGATGGATTGGCAAAGTGGCAGCATCAGCGGGCTCAAGCATGGCAGCAATTGTGAGGTTAGCACAAGATTGGGCAGTGTTTCATTGTGTTGTGCATGGGGTCGCTATGAGTCAGTACCGACTCGATGGCACCTAACAACAACAACAACAGTTCATATTTCCGGCTTTCTTGCTTGACAGTGTTGAGACTCAGGTTGGCACAAATGGTTAAGAACTCAATGACCAGCTGAAAGTGGGAGAAAGATGACGTTTTCTGCTCCGGCAAATGCTGACAGCATCAGAAACCACATACAGAGTCGCTATGAGTCGGGACCAACTCTAAAGCACTTCATGAAAACAACAAGCCTCATGTCTGTGGATCTGTTTCGGTGATTCAGAATCCATAGTTTAAATGAGCTCCTCAGGGAATTCATGTAGGAAACTTCCCTACCTCCTATAAAACGATTCCACTCCCCCTGTTGGAAACTCTTTTCTTCACCTCTGCTGAAAAAAAAAAGGTATGCTCAGAAGGACAAATATAGAAACAGTGTTCATAAAGCATTGCTGTTATTGTTAACTGCCCTTGAGTCAGTTTTGACTCATAGCAACCCCCTATAGGGTTTCTGAGGAGCAGCTGGTGGGTTTGAACTACCGACTTCATGGTTAACAGCCCAGTGCCGATCCTACAGTGCCACACTGGGACTCCTTCTAAAAGCATCTTGTTGTTGTTGAGTGTTGTTGAGTTGGTTCTGACCCACAGCGACCCTATATAGGAGCAGCTGATGAGCTTGAACCACAGACCTTGTGGTTTAAACTGATTTTGTAGCCCAGCACATTAACTCGCAGTGCCACACCCTGTCTAAAAGCATAACGTTGTTGTTATGGGCCATGGAGTCGGTTCCGACTCATAGCGACCCTATATAGGGTTTCCGAGGCTGTAAATCTTAATGGGAGCAGAAAGCCTCATCTTTCTCCCACAAAACAGCTGGTAGTTTCAAACTGCTGACCATGAGGTTAGTAGCCCGATTCGTAACCACTACGCTACCAAAGCTACTTAAAGCATAGCATGTTGTTGTTGTTAAGTGCCGTCGAGTCAGTTTCAACCCATAGTGACCCTGATCAGGGTTTCCGAGGCTATAAATCTTTATGGGGGCAGAAAGCCTCATCTTTCTCCAGCGGAGCAGCTGGTAGTTTCGAACTGCTGACCTTGCATCCACAGCCCAATTTGTAATCACTACGCTACCATGTTGTTGTTGTTGTGAAGTGCCATCGAATCAGTTCCGACCCATAGCGACCCTGTATAGGGTTTCCTGTATAGGTTGGTGAGCTTGAACCGCTGACCTTGCAGTTCAAATGGATAGCATCCATTAAATTGGCATCTCTGGGGGATATTTAATTTTATCTTTTTAAAAGTTGTTAATTGAGTGATAGTTTACATGGGAGAACATCAGGTTTACATTCATCCTATTGTGTTTTTGCAATGATTACAATCCCCTCCATGCGTGATCATTCAACAACATTTGCTTTCATTCCTTCTGGCTTTTATTTGGGGTGGGGGGGGGAGTGTACACCAAAACACTCAGGAATATATAACCATTCAAACAACTAAAGGGTACACCCGGCAAGCCTTGCCCCCAGCCATTAGCACACAGCCCCTCTCTCTCTTTGAGTCTAGAGTCCCCAGCTGCTCCATCTCTCCACATCATCATCTCTGCCTCCATCTCTGGCATCACTGCTTCTCTGGGTAGGGTCCCACACTCCACTCTTCTTCCTTAATGGTCCAAGGGTCCTCCGCTCCTGGAATGCAAGATCAACCACTTTCCTCCTTTTGTTACAAAATGTCTATCTTTACATTTGCAACATTCATGATCAGTCCTGATAGCAATTATTCACTATTGAACCACAAGAATCTTATTCCCATCTTCTTTAATTTTATCTTTATTTTGTAACTATTTTATTGGGAATTGAATGAAGGTTTACAGAGCAGATCATCAGTTTTACAGTCAGTATATCATACACTTGGTTTCATCTCAATGACTTCAGTCTCTTCCATGGGATATCACTTAATCTGCTTCCTCCCTGGTTTGCTGGTGTCCATTCCCCCTCCTTCTCTAGCCCTTCTGAGTTTCGTCCTGGCGTAAATGCTGCCATTTTGATCTCCCATGGTCAGATAGAGACTGATGGAACCCTAAATCTATGACACTTGGTCACCCTTTTGGACTACAACTGAACTCATCCCCAGGGTTCAATTTTCAGCCAAGCAGTAAATGGATGTGTAGCGTGGACAACCCCAGTGATTTTAGAAGGACTATAAGTGCTTGAGCACAGAGTCTTTTAGGATGGTGTTTGGGTGCAGCAGCAAAATGGCATTGGGGCCAAGGAGCTTTGGCAGTGAGCAACCTTTCCAGGCAGGCTGGCCACCGACAGACATCTTTGCAATTTCCGAGGACTCTGTGGGCTGGTAAGGGGATTTGCAGTAATAAGGCCTCAGACTCAACAAGCTGTGTCAGCAAGCACAACCTCAGGCTGCCGGCATCCAGATAATCTGCCGTAGCGCTGGCCCGGCAGCTGGAGCCCACTTTGCTGCTGCTTAGCTGGCTTTGGGATCTTAATGAGGTTTTCCCAGGCGCTCCTCTGCAGCCAGAAGGGAATGCTGAGTTTCCTCTTAGGACACAATATTTATACTCAGAACCCCATGCCCTCCTCTGAGCGAGATGCTAAGGGACTGAGGCACAGAGGACTTCAGGCCACAGTGAGAGACGCCCCCTAGTGGTGCACGGGTGGGACCTCCAGTGGCTGGGATTTCTGGAAACATTTGTGTCTCCATTTCCTCAAACTGCTCTGTAACAGAAATTCCAGCTTTAAATGTATCTTCTCTCTGTTCACGAGGTTTGTTGCTGTTGTTTGTGGCTGTCGAGTAGATATCAATTCATGACGTGCTCCACAGGATATTCAAGGCTGGGACCTTTCAGAAGCAGATTGCCAGACCTTCCCCCCCCTGAAGTGGCTCTGAGTGACTTTGAACCACCAACTTTTGGCTAATAGTGTAACACTTAGCTATCTGCTCCACCACACCGTAAGGCTAGAAGTTTGAATTCAGGGCACCAATTCTATTGAAGATTCTCTCTTTCTATCAGCTCTGGGGAAGGTCTCTTGCAGTGTCTATAGAGCCAGGACCTTAAATCCTTGGAGATCTTCATGATGGTATTTGTTCTCTGTATTTCGTCTGTTCTTTCCATACCTGGAAAGTCATTAGACATCAGACATACCCAACACTGATATGGCTCTGTTAACCTAATACAAACCTTGTTCCCAAGTGGGATTGCATCTACAGGTAAAGGGGTTAGCAATGCTACAAATATGTTGGGAGACACAATCTCATTCACGTTGTTGAGATTAAGTGCCTTCAAGACGATTCCGTATCTACAGTGACCCTGTGTGGGGTTTCCGAGGAGTGGCTGTTTGAACAGTTGTCCTGGGAGTAATTGTCCGGTATTTAGCCTACAGTGCCACACCAGGACTTCATCCACAGCAGTTTGGACGGCAGCTCTGTACAGCTCGGTGATTTTCCAGAGAGATGGGTATCCAGGCCAGAGACTGACATCCTCAGTTCTCCTTTTACAGCATCTTCTTCATCCCAACACGTCCCTCCCACACCTGATCTCCTGTTCTGCTAGGTGGAAAGAAGAGAATGGAAGTCAGAATTTCTAGAGCATCTGGTTATTTTAAGGCCACCGGCAGCAGGGATCTGGTGTATTTGGGGGGGATGATGCTAACCTTGGCTAGACAGTAGGCATCCTTCGTTTGACCCACTTTCTCCTTTATACCCACAGCCTGAAGGCAGCATCATCAGCTGCCTGCCTGTGTCCCTTGCTCAAGACCACATTAAGACTGTACTGCCCGGATGCTGCTCTGTGCAGCAAGCAGGCTCTCCATTCAGGTTTCCATCCAAATCTACTACCCCAGCCCCACAACTTCTCATCCCCTGTCAAGTGAGAAAGAGCGGAATCTGATCACTATGACCTCGGGACTTTTGGCCCATTAAGCCTTAAGGGAAAGACAGTGCTCTATTCGTCCCCCAGGATATGGGTAGGGGACCTGTTTGGAGAAGCATGGCAGCGGGTCACACCGTCTCCTTCCATCTAGTTACTATTACTGGTGTGACTGACAATTGTTGGTATTGTGAGGGGCCATCCAGTCAATCCCAAACCTCCAGTGAGTACAACAAAGTAAACCATTATGATGTGTAGGCTTCTCACTGGCTGATCTTTAGAAGTAGATCACCAGACCTCTCTTCCTAATCTATCCAGTTCTGAAAGCTCTGCTAAAACCTGTCCACCATGGGTGATCCTGTTGGTATTTGGAAGCCTGGTGGTGTAGGTTCCAGCATCCCAGCAACATGAAAGCTACTACACAGTATGACACACTAACAGGCAGGTTGTGATGGTTGTGTGCTGTGGAATTGGTTCTGACTCATAGAGATCCTGTATAGAGTTTCCAAGAAGCAGATGGTGAGCTTGAACTGCCGACCTTGTGGTTTAAACTGATTTTGCAGTCCAGTGTACTAACCCAGTGCATTAATCTAGGCAGATGGGTGGTGGTCTTCAATTGCGCTATACACACAGTCTGGTGGGAAGCTGCTGAGCAGAGGAAAGCAGAAAAGGTGGCTCACTCTCTGTTCCCTTCGTATCCCCAAAGACAGCTCCTTGATCCATGCTGCTTGTCAACAAGTGGATGCAGTCAAGACTGGGCCCTATAGCCCATCCTGGGACATTTGGATGTGAGCCACTTCTTGGCAACTGGAAACAGAGAAGAGTTTCCTAAATAGCTTGAGAAGACCACTCTTCTGGGAAGATGGGTGAGCTGAGTGGAACCAAGAGAGGCTGGTGAGGCAGGAACACCATGAGATGGCAAGGTTAGCACTCAGAATTAGCGTGTGGCCTGTGGACAAGGAGAAGACAAGGATCACCATCGCTCAGAGGTCAAAGACCCAGAAGGGTAGGTAGTGCAAATGATTAATGCAGTTGGTGCCTAACTGAGAGATTGGAGGTTCAAGTGTGGCCAGAAGCACCTCAGAAGAAAGGTCTGGCAATCTGCTTCTGAAAAATCACCAGTTGGCTACATAAAATGAGGGGGTGATAAAGGCAACAAAGTGACTGGCTTATAAGTTTTCAAGAGGGAGTTTAGTTTAAGAGTGTATGGGGGAAGATAGAGTCCCCACTGAATAGTTCTCATCTTTTCTAGATGGGTCTGGTGAAAAGAGATGGGATATGATTCTTATGATTCAGTAATAAGTAATTATTATCAAGACTAATTGTGACTGTCACATCTGTAAAGGTAGAAGTTTTATAACAGAAAGGGAGGAGTAGTTAATCTTACAGTCCAGAAACAGAGGGCCCTAGGACCATCAAGAGAGAAGAGCACGAGCAGAATGTGGGACCCTATCCAGAGAAGCAGCGGCACCAGATATGGAGGCAGAGATGGGGACATGCAGAGAGAGAGAGAGCAGCTGAGGACTCTAGATTCATGGAAAAAGAGGGACTGTGTGCTGGTGGCCATGAGGCAGGCTTGCAGAATGTGTTCTTAGGTTGCTTAAATTATTATATATTCCTGAGTATGTTTGTGTACATCTCCTCACCCCACCCCACCCCTATCAAAAGAAAAACAGGGAGAATGGAAACAAATATTGTCGAATGGTGATGCACGGAGGAGATTGTAATCATTGCAATGAAACGACGTAAAACTCATATCTCCTGTGTAAACTATCACTCAGTTCACAAATGAAAAAAGAAGACGGAAAAAAAAAAAATCACCCATTGAAAACACTATGGAGCATAGTTCTACTCTGACATTCATAGGGTTGACATGAGTTTGAATCTACGTGATAGCAACTGGTTTGTCTTGGGTTTGGTAGATTACATAACAGGGATAATATTAGGGTTGGCATCACTCAGCACAGTAACTCCTATACCAGACCATATAAAACCCTTAATCATGCTTAATATCAATTTCAACCATAGAATACTATGTGATCAATATAGTTGTAAATTGCTGAAATATATCATTTCTTAGGTTATATGAATACTAACCACAAAAACGTTTTGTAAAATTTTTCTGCGTTGAATCCCAACGTTATTAATTACAACATTATTAGTAACTGAGTGGACACTTTTACTGATTTTTATCCTTATTTGGGGCCATAGGGTAATCAGTGGACTGGAAACCACAAGGTCAGCGGTTTAAACCCACCAGGGTCACTTTTTGGGAGAAAGCTGAGGCTGCCTACTCCCATCATGATTTGTGTCTCAGAAACCCGGATGCTATGACTCAGAATCGACTTGATGGTAGAGGGGTTTAGTTTCCTTCAATGACTATATCATTCTCAAATAAAGTATTGATTGAAGTCCACAAATCCTAATTGCCACAATATTATAGCTAAAGCATCAGACAGTTTGACAATATCAGTGACTATAAGAACTCCATCTACAACAAGAACAATGAATCATGCTTTTAACCATGGAGATGAAACCACAAGATTTGAAGCATTATTGTAATTGGGTAATAATGATGGCTCTAACCCAAGTGCATTAGAAGACTCTGAAAATAAATTAACATGAAGTTTTAGCCTTGAAGGTACATTGATACATATGCGGGGCTCCTGGTGTGGCGAGTGGACTGTGAACCACAAGTCCAGCTATTTAAACCCACCAGCTCCCTCTCAGAAACCCTATACAGGGTTGCTATGAGTCTGAACCTATTCGACGACGATTAACAGTAACGACAACAACAAACTGGACTTAAGAAAAATGTTTTTGTTGTTATGACTAACTGCCGGGCTATTATACTTTTATATAACAAGACATGCTATACCTTTTTGCATACCGAACTGCCACCCAACCCCCCCCCCCCCCCCCCACCACACACACACATTATTTACATAAGCACACTGCGCTTATGCGGTGATGTTGGGTAAGCACTGAGCCTCCAGGTTGATTTGACCCACAAGGTCAGTGGTTCAAACTCATCAGCGGTTCCTTGGAAACCCTATACAGGGTCGCTATGAGTAGGAACAAACTCAAGGGCTCTTAACAACAGATATATTTTACATGCTGCTGACTTCAATTTCTTTTTTTTTTTTTCCCTGCCCAATGGATTTATTGTAAAGTCTTCATCTTGGTGTGTGAAGGGTTAGTTTCCAGAAGCAAATCCTCACCAGCCTACCCTCAAGTTTCTACAGCAGCTCCTTTCCCAGTGGGATTCCTTCCCCGCTCTAAAATTCCACTTTTCTGCCCTCACCAGGGCAGTAGGTCCCGCCCTGGAGGTGCCTGAGTTTGCAGACCCCAGGCCTGAGAATACACGCAGTTGGGCGAGGCTGCTGAACCATAGCTGTGTGCCTTCCACACTGCCATCTGGTAGGGTTCAGATCTCCCTGCTGTGTGTCGTTGTGGGGCAGTATGAAAGCTCCAAGTGTAGAGGGGTTTCATGTCCCTCACTGGAATGAGAAGGGTCTGCCTGGTCACCCAGCAGGGCCTGGGCAGTGCATGTCCAAACCCAAACTTGCACCATCCTTGCTACTGTCTTCATGTCAGGCAGCACCCTGGGACCTGGGTGCATGTACACAATAGCCCCCAGCCTTACAGCAGCCCTGATTCATATGGATGCAGATCAACTACGAACTGTCAAGCCCAGCTACAAACTGAAACAGAGCAAATGCATGGTTTCCATTGCTTGTTTTATGATTCCCAGGCTACTACCAAACTCCATCAATTGATAGGTTTGAGTTATGGTGTTAGAGAAGAATATTCAAAGTATCATGGACTTCCAGAAGAAAAAAAACAAATCTGTCTTGGAAGAATTACAAATGCTCCTTAGAAACCAGGATGGTGAGAATTTGTCTCTCATACATCAGACATGTTATAAGGAGGGATCTGTCCCTGGAGAAGGACATCATGTTTGGTGAAGTGGAGGGTCATTGAAAAAGAGGAAGACCCCCAACGAGATGGATTGGTAACAGTGACAGCAGCAATGGTGTTAAATGTAACAACAATTGTGAGGATGCCACCAGACAGAGCTGTTTTTCATTCTGTTGTGGATAAGGTTTCTATGCGTCAGACCCAACTAGACAGCGCCTAGCTACAACAACAACCAAACTCCCTCATGACTTCTCCGCCAAGACTTATAACTTTATTGTACAAATATTAGCCAAAGTAATGTTTTCAGACTATTGAGTGAGAGTGAATGAGGTCAAAAATTTCTGGGAAAGGTCAGGAGAAGCGTGCTGTATAGTCACAAGCACACTATGCCAGAACTTTTAGCATAATTTCATGACTTCTTCCCATTTTATATATGTGCGTGTTATTTGCGTAGGTGTGCTATTTGCTGAAAAAAAAATGACAGTCTTTATATGAAATATATACAGTTTCTGCTGACACTCTGCACATACATTTTATGGATCGTCATTTTGGTGTTGCCCGATGTGGGTTGCACCCCCTCAGCATCCCCAGTGAAGCCCCTGTTATACCATCAGGTTAATGAGTTCATGTCGACCTGGTCTCGCCTCCACAGTGAATGTCTTGGAATGACTGCAGTTTCTCAATCACATCGAAATTACATCGAGAGTCAGCTGTTCCACGCTTCCTCTTGCTAATGAGCCCTAAGCACAGAGGCTCCTCTACCCTTCACCAGTACAGGAAGCAAATGTATTTTTAAACAGAGGGAGAGCACACTGTCGGTGATTACATTAAACCTTCCAAAGAAAGCAGAGACATAAATTTTGAGATGACTAGCCGAGGGCTGGAAGCCTGCCTCCCTGCTCAACTTCAATAACTTATCTCAATGAATCCCCAGCAGAAAGCATCTTACATACTTCAGTTCTTGAGAAGATGAGAAGTGAATGTTGGGGAATTACAAGACAGAGGGGCTTTATTGCAACAGTGAACAAGCTGAAAATTACAAGGTAATGGAATCTCAGCGGGAGGTCCTCGTACCCTGCCATTAGCAAACTCCACAGTGATTGCTCCACAGATGACTTGGGTTGTATAAGCAACGTGCAGGGTCTCCGCAGTTTGCAACTTCATCTGGCTAAGCCCAGAGATAATCACACTAGAAGGAAGACGGGGCACCTGGCTGCCAGGGGTTTTGGCCTTATTGGAGAAGCCTACAGAATTGTCTACTTTGTGAATCCCATCTTCTTGTGGAAATGATCTCATTTGGGGTCCTGGTGGGACAGTGAGGCAAAATACCAACTAAACACTAACTAAATCCCAACTCATGACGACCCCATGTGTTATAGAGTAGAATTGCTTCATAAAATAAGGTTTTCTTGGCTGTAATCTTTATGAAGTCCTGGTGTGGCACTGTGGGTTAATGTGCTGGACTGCAAAGTTGGTTTGATCTGCAAGGTCGGCGGTTCAAACTCAATAGCCACTTCTCAAAAATCCCATACAGGGTCGCTGTGAGTCAGAACTGACTCGAAGGCACTTATCAACAACAACAAAGTTTATGGGAGTAGATCTAGCTAGGTTTTTCTTCTGTGGGCCACTGGGTGGTTCAAACTGGCAACTTTTTGGTTAGTGTTGTTGTTAAGTGCCATTGAGTCAGTTTCGACTCATAGGAAACCTGTATGGGGTTTCCAAATGAGCCGCTGGTGGGTTTGAACCTCCAACCTTGCACTTAGCAGTCCAGTGCTTACCCTACAGCTCCACACTAGGATTCCTCCTACTCCTCACTTATCAACATGGTTAGTTCCAAAGACCAAGTTGTTATGTGTAAATACAGGATGACAACATCATCACATAACTTCCAAATTGCATCATTACATACCAGTCAGATCACAGCATCACGTAACTATCACACCATTACACAATCACCAGATTACATTGTTACGTAACGACCATATTTTATCATTACACAACTGCTGAATTGCATCTTTACATAACTGTTAAAATCATATCATTACTTAACTGTCAAATCACAGAGAAGCATGGTTCAGCAAGCAGACAAATGACCTTAACCATCACAGCCAACATTGGTCATTACAGCCACCCATACATCAATAATGCACAAAATAGTCAGTTAATTTTCCACCACTGTCATGAATGTGAAATGTCAGATAACAAGATGGTCGGTAAGTGAGGAGTAGGGTTTGGTGCCCAGAAGCGGCAGAATAGTGGCTCAGGTCTGGGAGGAGAGACTGAGTATATCTCTACAGGTTCTGACTCATAGGGACCATGTATACGGTTTCTGAGGAGCAGCTGGGGGGTAAATAGGGCTTTCTGTGTTATGTTAATGAGGTCTAACAATGTAGGGTGTGTGTCCTGAACCTAATCATTATCGTGTTGTTGTTAAGTGCAGTCAAGTCAATTCTGACTCATAACAACCTTGTACAGCGTTTCTGAGTGGCTGGTGAATTTCAACTTTTTTGTTTTGTTGACCCTCCATATTACCAAACATGATGTCCTTCTCCAGGGACTCGTCCTTCCTGAAAACATGTTCAAAGTTTCTAAAGTCCATGCTGGCTGTATTTTTTCTGAGACAGATTTATTTGTTCTTCTGGCAGTCCATGCTACTTGTAATATTCTTGGCCAACACAAGAAATCGAATGCATCAATTCCTCTCTGGTCTTCCTATCCATTGTCTAACTTTCACATGCATATGAGGTGACTGAAATACCATGGCTTGGGTCATGTGCACCTTAGTCCTCAAACTGATCTCTTTGCTATTGAAAAGTTTAAAGAGATCTTTGCCTAATGCAATTCTTGATTGCTGCTTTCATGAGTGTTGACTGAGGATCCAAGCAAAATGAGCTCTTTGATAATTTCAATCTTGTTTCCTTTTGTCATGATGCTATTTATTAGCCCTGTTTTTTTTTTTTTTTTTTTGAGGTTCAATCCATACTGAAGGCTGTAGTCTTTGATTTTCATCAGTATTTTAAATCCTCTTCACTTTCAACAAGGAAGGTTGTGTCATCCACATAGCCCAAGCTGTTAATGATTCTTATTCTAATACTGACCCAATGTTCTTCATATAACTCAGCTTCACAGATCATTTGCTCAACATCTGTTGTTGTTATGTGCTGTAGAGTTGTTTCTGACTCGTAGCAACCCTATGCACAACAGAATGAACCACTGCTTGGTTCTGCGCCATCCTCATAAATTGTTGGTTTCTCAAGTCCATTGCTGCTGACACTGTGCTATTCATCTTGTTGGGCTCTTCTTCTTTTTCACAACCCTCCATTTTACCAAGCATGATGTTTTGACTTCTAAGGAACACCCTGGCTGTACTTTTCCCAGCACAGACCCGTTGGTTCTTCCGGTAGTCCATGGTACCTTCAGTATTCTTCAACATACAGATTGACTAGGAATAGTTGAAGGCTACAACTCTAATGTACACCTTTCCTGATTTTGAGTCATTCAACATCCTCTTATTCTGTTGTTGGAACAACTGTCTCCTTTTGGTCTACATATGTTGTTGTGAAACACTGTTGAGTTGGTTCAGATTCATAGTGACCCTGTAAAGGGTTCCTGAGGAGCAGCTGGTGGGTTTGAACCACTGACCTTGTGGTTAGCAGTCCAGTGCCTAACCCATAGTGCCACATCAGGACTCCTTGGTCTACATCCTCATAAACACAACTAAGTTTTCTGGAATTCCCATTCTTCACAATGTTCTCCATAGTTTGTCATGGTCTACACAGTTGAGTGTCTCTTCATAGTCAATAAAGCACAAGTGTACACCTCTCTGGTATTCCCTGCTTGACATTTCTAGAACTGAAAACCAATATGGATCATGAGTCTGGAACACTGTAAGAATCCACACACCAGAGGCTTGAAAGGAGACTTGGTGGCACAATAGTTAAGTGCGCAACTGTTAATCAGAAGCTTGGTGGTTTGAACCCACCAGCCTCTGCCCTGTCCCATGCCATCCCAGCACCAGTACATCAGATCCATTACTGCAGCTCTTGATATAAATCACCTCTGCGGAGGTCTCCTTTACCCTTGGTGGTCCTCTATTCCAGAAGTTGATCCCTCTTCACCACATGACCAAATCAACCTATTCAGACAATGCTCTCCTACAATCTATAAGGCTTGCAATGACTGATTTTCAGAAGGATAGCCCCAGGCTTCTCTTCCTAGTCTTAGAGTGGGAACTCCGCTGAAACCTATTCTTCGTGGGTGACCTAGCTGCTATTTGAGATTCCACTGGCATATTTCCCAGTATCAGAACAACATACGAGCCACCACAATACAACAGAGCGACAGATGGGGTTGCCTAGCTCATAAGGTTGCCGTATTTATCTCACTTTTCAGATGAGGTTTCTGAAGCTGGGAGAATTTCATTAACTCAATCAGAATCAAAATACTTGATGTGCCTTAATAACATTTCATCCTGGTATACTAAACCATTTATTTCCCTTCAGTGTTGGTGAATTCATTTCCCAGGAAAAGCTAACCTCCAGACAAACTGATAAAACTGAATGTCTCACCTTGAAAAACGGAGCCAAACTCTATCAAATTACAAGCTCCTGGCAAAGCCATTTCAACGACACCCTGTTCCTATGAGTTTCTTGTTACTGCAATACTCAAACTAGGCTGATGGTCCCCAGACTGAGCACTGTGGGCTGTGCCCATCATGAGAAAGTAAGCAGTTCTATTAAATATGTTGTTGTTGCTGCTAGCTGCCACCACATAGACCCTGTCCCGTGATGATCCCAAGCACAACAAAATGAAATATCACCCAGTGCTGTACCATAGTCACAATTGTTCGTATGTCCTTTTGGAGGGGCGATGGTGTCAGTCCATCTCACTGAGTGAGAGTCTGCCTTCTTTTTATTAACTTTCTACTTTAACAAACGTGATGTGTTGTTGTTGCTATTGGGTACCATTGAGTCATTTCTGATTCATAACAATCCTCTAGGACACAGTAGAACTGCCCCTAGAGTTTTCTAGGCTACCATCTTTAGAAGCCACCACTCGACTGTCAGCTTGTCGTACTGTGGTGGCTTGTGAGTTGGTGTGATTCTGAAAGCTATGCCACCAGTATTTTAAACACCAGCAGGGTCACCCATGGTGGACAGGTTTCAGATGAGCTTCCAGATGAAGATAGACTAGGAAGAAGGAGTGACGAACTACTTCCGAATATTTAGTCACTGAAAACCTTATGAATAGCAGAGAAACACTGTCAAATATAGTGCCAGAAAATGAGCCCCTCAGGTTGGAAGGCACTCAAAATGCGACTGGGGAAGAGCTGCCTCCTCAAAGGAGAGTTGACCATGGTGACGCGAATGGAGTAAAGCCCGTGAAAGTAAAGCCCATGGGACCTTCATTTGCTGATGTGAAGAGAAACAGCTGTAAACATCCATTAATAATCAGAACATGGAATGTATGAAGCATGAATCTAGGAAAATTGGAAATGGTCAAAAATGAAATGGAACGCATAAACACTGAGCTGAAATGGACTGGTATTGGCCATTTTGAATCTGACAACCACATGTTTTACTATGCCGGGAATGACAAATTGAAGAGGAATGGTGTTGCATTCATTGTCAAAAAGAACATATCCAGATCAGTCATGAGGTACAACACAGTCTGTGATAGTAGGATAATATCCATGTGCCTACAGGGAAGCCCAGTTAATACCACTATTATTCAAATTTATGCACCAACCACTAAAGCCAGTGAGGATGAAATAGAAGAATTCTACCAACATCTTCAATCTGATATTGATCAAAAATACAATCAAGATGTAGTGATTGTTATTGGTGATTGTAATGCAAAGGTTGGAAACAAAAAGGATCAGTATTTGGAAAATATGACCTTGGTGGACAGAAATGATGCTGGAGATCACATGACAGAATTCTGCAAAATCAATGATTTGTTCATTTCAAATAACATCTTTAGACAGCACAAGAGACGAATATACACATTGACCTCACCAGATGGAATACATAGAAATCAAATTGACTACATTTATGGAAAGAGACAATGGAAAAGCTCCATGTCATCAGCTAAAACAAGGCCAGGGGCAGATTGTGGAACAGACCATCAATTGCTCATATGAAAATCCAGACTGAAGCTCAAGAAAATGAAAACAAATCAACGAGAGCCAAAATACGACTTTGAATATATCAAACCTGAATTTAGAGATCATCTGAAGAACAGATTGATGCATTGAACACTAGAGACCAAAAACTGCAAGAGTTGTGGGATGACATCAAGAACACCATACATGAAGAAAGAAAAAGTCATTGAGAAGACAAGAAAGAAGGTAAAGGTCAAAACGAATGTCAGAAGAGGCATTGAAACTTGCTCTCCAGTGTAGAGAGGCTAAAGCAAATGGAAGAAATGAGGAAGTACAAGGGCTGAACAGAAAATGTCAAAGGTCAGCTTGAGAAGACAAAGTCAAATACTACAATGCAATGTACAAAGATCTGGAGTTAGAAAACCAAAAGGGAAGAACATGCTCAGCATTTCTCAAGCTGGGGAAATGGAAGAAAAAATTCAGGCCTCAGCCTTCATTATTGAAGGATTCTCCTGGCAATTATTGAATGATGCAGAAAGCATCAAAACAAGATGGAAGGACTACATAGAGTCAGGTATAAAAAGGAAATGGTTGATATTCAACCGTTTCAAGAGGTAACATGTGATCAAGAGTCAATGATCCTGACAATAGTAAATAATTGTTATCAGGACTGATTGTGAGGGTTGGAAATGTAAAGGTAGACATTTTATAGCAAGGAAGGGAGTGATTAACTTTCCAGTCTAGGAGCAGAGGTCCCTAGGACCATCAATGGAGAAGAGCTGAGAGTGGGACCCTACCCAGAGAAACAGTGATGCTTGAGATGGAGGCAGAGGCGATGAC
>NW_006408552.1:6819956-6822003 GCF_000296735.1 Chrysochloris asiatica | reverse complement strand
GATGGTCCTAAGGTCCTCTGTTTCTGGACTGTAAGATTAACCACTCCCCTTTTTTGTTACAAAACTTCTACCTTTACAATCGTGACAGTTGTGATTAGTCATGATAACAATTATTCACTATTGAATTTACAAATCTTATCCCCATCTCTTTTCACCAGACCCATCTAGACAGGATGACAGCTATTCAGTGGGGACTGTTTCTTTTCCCCCATACTCTTAAACTAAACTCCCTCTTGAAACCTTGTAAGGCAGTCACTTCGTGCCTTTATTGCCCCCTCATTTTAGGTAGCCAATGTCTAAGTTGCCTGTCCCTATCTACCCTGTGTACAAAGCAGATAGCATTGATACTTGATTTGAAGACTCTTTCCCTCTCTGTTGGTATTTAGAGTAACTACCCCTCTGAGTATGTTGTTGTCGTTATGTGCAGTGGAGTCGGTTCCAACTCACAGCGACCCTGTACAGGGTTTCCAAGGCTGTAAATCTTTACAGGAGCAGAAAGCCTCATCTTTCTTCCACGGAACAGCTGGTAGTTTCGAACTGCTGACCCTGAGGTTTGTAGCCCAATTCGTATAGGTCAGGTTAAATTCACTGACCTTTTGAATCACCTTTTGAATGATTGAACCACCAGGGTCTATTAAATACACCTTGGAATTTTTTATTTTGAAATGTGCTGGTATATACAGTGTTATGCCAGTTTCATCCTTGTGGAAATTTCTAGAAGGATTTCATATGTTAATATGCCTTGTGATAGGTCTAAACGGATTATTTAGCATGTTGTTGTTATTGTTAAGTGCCATCAAGTAGAAGGTTTCCAAGAAGCAGTTGGTAGGTTTGAACCACTGACTTTGCGATCCAGTGCATTAACCTGAGTGCCACACCAGGACTCTAGCATGTAATATGGATGATCCATTAGATCCATCAAGGTCCTAATGAATCCTAAATCCCATTAATGTAGTAGCTCTGGTATAGGAAAATGCAGGAATGGGAGTTTCAATTAATCCACAAATTGTGGCCTTTACTATATTCCAGGAGCTGCAGACTATCTCAATGAGTTATGACCTCTGCTTTAGAAGATTGCACTGCTTAAACAATCACTTACCAGTGGTTGGCAAATACAATTAGCGATGCATTCCATCCACCACACATCTGTCAGTTTGTCATACTATAGTGGCTTGCATATTACTATGATGCTGGAAACTCTATCATGGTTATTTCAAATTCCAGCAAGACCACTCATGGTGGACAGTTGCCAGCAGAGCTTCCAGATGAAGACCTATTAGGAAGCACAACTTAGAGATTTATTTCTGAAAACTGCGCACTGAAATCTCTATGCAAGACGAGTCCCCTGTGTTGGAAGACAACTCTCTATGCATAGTGGCAGCAAAAGTGTACTTGAGCATTCCAGTGTTCATGACCATGGCATAGGACTGGGCAATGAGTCATTCTATTTCATGCGGGATGGCTATGAGCCGAGATGTGTTCTTGTAATTCCTGGGTGCCATTGAGTCCATTCTAATTCATAGTGATATCGCTAGAACTGCCCCCTAGGGGTTTTCTAGGCTGCCATCTTTAAGGAGCTCTGGTAGCGTAGTGGTTACGAATCGGGCTGCGAACCGCAAGGTCAGCAGTTCGAAACTACTAGTTGCTCCGTGGGAGAAAGATGAGGCTTTCTGCTCCCGTAAAGATTTACAGATTTGGAAACCCTGTTCAGGGTCTCTATGGGTCGGAACCGACTCGACGGCACTTAACAACAACAATCTTTAAGAAAGCAGATTACCAGATGTTTCGCTACAGAGTGACCGATGGCTTCAATCCACCGACCTTCTGAACCACCTCTTAAATGACGAACCATCAGGGTCTATTAAACACACTTTGGAAAATGTATTTTGGAATATTCTGGTGTACACAATGTTAAACCAGTTTCATAGCTGTGGAAATTTCTCAAAGAGTTCCATATGCTAATATGCGTTGTTAAGTCAATGACCACCAACAAGAACCAGGTTGACTTGCTTGGCCAAAGTCAAGATGCCAGTAAGTGACTAAGTCA
>NW_006408552.1:6818376-6819822 GCF_000296735.1 Chrysochloris asiatica | reverse complement strand
TCCAAGTTCTGGGATAGAGCTGAGGGGAACATTAGAGACACAGGGTTGCAAAGTTCAAGTGAGAGGCATGTTCAATGTGTGATTGGGTGTCCACAACCAGCTCTCAAGACATGCCCTGCCTGGAGCTCCATGGTCCCTAGCTTTTAAAGTGTCCGTATCCAGGCTACACCCTCAAAACAATTCTATGAGGACCTCCAGGAGTGGCAGCCAGACATCCTATTTTCTGCAGCTCCCAGTGATTGCGATGTGGCGTGATCCCTGCTCCGTCTTGTTTTCAGCTCTTGCAGTACCCCTCCTTGTGGGAGACCGAGACATGCCTGACATATAGATCCCAAGATGCTCCAAGAGGAATTCCACTTTCTCTTTTTGGAGTTAAAATAAATCTCTTATGTTTGAGAGAGAAGTCCATGTGTAGGACAAACACATATGCATTCAATTACTACCTGAAAGGCTGGCAGCCAGGACCCACCCAGAGTCCCCTGGGAAGACAGGGCAGGCCGTCTGCTTTGTAAAGTTCACACTTTTGCAAATCCTCTGGAGCACGGTTCTAATCTGCACACAGAGGGTCTCCATGAGGCTGAATGGACCACACAGGAACTGACAACAACAGTGTTTAAGACATAGTGGTTTCCAAATCTCTAGGAAGGAGCCAGAACTCTGGATTTAGACTAACAGGGCTGTGTCCTGACCGGTCATCCCATCTTGGGAAGAGGCTGCAGCTGTCTGGCCCTTGAGTCTTTGTCACATCTTTAATATTTCTGTTTGAAGACTGGTGCAAAGAGAGGTGAGTCACCGTATGTCAATGATTTGTGCTATAGTTGGCATACAGCAGGCGCTCTAAACATGATCTCTCCCTTTCTCTTCCTTCACTGGGCCCTCTTCTTCCTCGACTTTATTTAATAGTTTAATGCATTTTAAGAGCAAACATACAGGGACAGAAGAGAAGACAGATGACATTAAAAACATATACTTGCATGTAGGACAGCCCAGTTAGAAAAGGATAGAATCTTCCATCTGATAACAATGCTACAAACACCATTTGTTGTTGTTGTTGTTGAGTGCTGTCAAGTCAGTTCTGACCCATAGTGACCCTGTATAGGATTTCCTAGGAGTAGCTGGTGAGCTTGAACCATTGACCTTGCAGTTCAAATGGCTTTGTAGTCTGGTGCATTAATCCACAGCGCCACACCAGGACTCCACAAATACCATTAAGTTGCCATTAATAAGAAATTCACTTGTTTTGTTTTTTTTTTAATCCAAATCCTGACATTGTCCAGAAAATTTAGATTTCTTTATAATCGTTACAAAGTTGAACTGGTGAATCTTGTTCACTGAAACATTTTGACTTGCATTAATGCTTTATAGTCGCACATTTATTGTTCACACAAATGAAAATGGAAATAAAAACTACCAGTACCTGATTTATGTGCCCTATTTTTTCATTCA
>NW_006408552.1:6806568-6818226 GCF_000296735.1 Chrysochloris asiatica | reverse complement strand
TTTTTTTTTTTTTTTTAATAAAATGTTTCCCATTAGAGTGGATTCCTCAGCACGCTCTCCCCATGCACAGCGTGCTAATTGGATGTCTTTTGGCAGAATTGTCCCACATTTGGCGTGGATACTACACAAGTTGGTGTCTTCAAAAGGTCAACCAGATAGGCTTCACTTGCCTCTTGCAAAACGCCGACTTTACAATTCATTTCCACTTGAGAATCTTAAGGATTTGTGATGTGTCTTAGAACCGAGGTTGGTGGGACCATGATGAAATCCTGCCATTGGGAGCTGGGAGGGTAAAGTGAGTGTAATGTGACTCAGGCTACCTTTAGGGTGATCTTTGTTTAATTTAAGGGACCTGAGTCTTATTTTCTTTCATTTCCATAAGTGAAGCTCAACCAGGATACATAATGTGTATGTACTTCCCTTTCTTAGATTCACTCGATTCTAATTAAAACCATTCCACCAGATGATTTTATTTTATTCCTTTCAACTTGTAATTGAGGTATTTACTGGTCAGCTAGCCAGACGGCAAAGGGACTGTGTCTGGTGTTTGAAGAACTACGTGGAATGCAGGCCCCGGGGTTGTAGTCAGAGAGGTATTTGGGATTTCATAGTATCAGCTCCTTACTGGCTGAGAGTGATCGTAAGGAGGAATGGAGTCTGATTTTGGAATGGGCATCTGCATTCCGTTCCATTGGACCACAGCTTAAGGGAGTCCCAGAAGCAAATTCACTATAAACAGAAAGGCGCCGACTGTGGTACTGCAAAAGAAAGCCCTAGCAATCTACTCCTTTAAAGATTGTGTTGTTGTTGTTAAGTGCTGTCCAGTCAGTTCTGACTTATAGCGACCTGTATAGGGTTTCCGATGAGCAGTGAGTGAGCTTGAGTCACTTACCTTGTGGTTCAAACCAACCTTGCAGCCCAGTGTATTAACCCACACCACCACACCAGCACTCCTGTTGTTGTTGTTGTTATTGTTAAGTGCTATCGAGTCAGTTCTGATTCATAGCAACCCTGTATAGCGTTTCTGAAGAGCAGCTGGTGAGCTCGAACCACTTACGTTGTGGTTCAAACTGACCATGCAGTCCAGTGCATTAACCCACAGGGCCACACTTGCTAGGTGTTGTCAAATCGCCTGACTCCTAAGGACCCTCTGTACAATGGAACAAAACTCTGCCCAGTCCTGTGCCTCCTCACAATCTTTAAACTATGTTTGAACTGACTTTGTAGCCATTGAGTCAATTCATCTTCATTGAGTAACATCCACTTTATAAAGGTTTTGTGAGGATTAGTAAGAAAATACATGAGAAGCACTTGGCAACCAAAGCCATTTATTATGATTACTACTATTTCATCATCATCATCAACTCCCAAAGAAAGATGTTACCAGGATGAAGAGCTTGGGAAGAGGATATGGAATGGCAGGAGCTAAGCAAATAGTCCCAATGTAGCAGGCAGGTTGCATTCGCGACTGGGCTGGGAACCAGCTACCGGCTGTCTCTGGGTGAGACACAAAGCACCAATGTCTTCTAGCTCCTGAGCCCTGGTGATGTTTGTAACTCAGATTCTGTGCTTTCTGTTCATCCAGAATTGATAGCCCAGACAAAATACCTTCCTGGGATGGTTAACTTGAAGGCAGGCTTTTCCCCAAGTTGTGGTTGCTGTGGAAACAGGTGTCCCTCGGGGATCAGGAAAATGCTGTCGGGAATTGGCTTCTCAGCACTGGAAAATAATTCTCCACTTTTTTTCTGTACTTGTTAGTCCCAGTAACACTCTCTACGGGCCCCTGCTTTGGGAGCCCTCGTTCCTGTTGGAAGAAGCATGCCTGTGGCTTACAGCTATGTCTTTGTAGTGGGTGGTGGTGGGCTGGCTTCAAAATGGAGCTGACTCATTGGGATTGATTTTCTTCCTCTAGTCTTGTGTTTACCTGCAGCTCCTTAAGAATGCCTTCTCATTTTTGAGATTCCTTATTCAAGCCCTTGTATCCCTTATTTCAAGGGGTCTAGGATCATGTAAGGAGTCCTGGTGTGGTGCTGTGGGCTAATGCCTCAGACTGCAAAGTCATTTGAACTGCAATGTCGGTGGTTCAAGCTCACCAGCTGCTCCTTGGGAAATCCTTTACAGGGTCGCTGTGGGTCGGAATCGACTCAACGACACTTAACAACAACACCAGAATCCTGAGGGCATTAGCACTGGAAGGGAAATTTCAAGGAAGGGAGTGGAGGCTCTCTAAACAGCTTGGCATTGAGGTGCACCTTTTTGGAATTAGGGGTCCTATTTGATTTTCCATTGCTGTTACCATGTCTTCTTCCAGGAAGGGGCTGCGTCTCCTAAAGCCCGTTGGTGTATGGGTGTGGTGACGTGCTTGTGTGAACATAAAGCAGCTTTCATGTGTTCCTTAGCGCAGCTGAGAAGGGCTGAAGCATTAGAACAAAACAAAACAGCTGTCCAAGTAGTGAGGACAATCGATAGGCTTGGAGTCCTAGAGACAGTTCAGACTCATTCCAGCATCAGATTCCTCGATAAACCAGGTAAGCCTGGGCTTCCCTTGCTGACCTACTCATCCGCAGTGTTCTTTCACCACAGCAAAGATTCGGCTTCCATTCCCTGTCCAGAGGACCGAAGAGAGAAGAAAAGCAGAGGACACATAGAAACAATTCAATGGGCAAGTAGACCCCAGGAACACCAGTCTCCAGAGCCCCTGAGACAAGATCTAGATGGTGCCTGACTGTATCTACGAACTGATCTGAAAGGGATCACGTTTAGAAAGTCTTGGAAAGAATGAGAGACAATATGGAAACAAAATTCAAAATCATACAAAAGACCAGACTTACTGATCGGAAAGAAATGAATGGAAGTCCCAACACTATGGCCCCTACTCACCCTTCCTTCAGGTCTGAAAATGAGCTCTCCTCAATGGCTCAATTTCAGCCAAACAACCGACAGGTCTCTAAGGGGAATAACACTAGGGAGGTACACACATTTTAGAATAATCCTCCACATGAGATCCAAAGAGCAACATTTATTTACCCAAGGACAAAGTTCCAAAGGGTTAGGAAGAGAGGAATGGAAACAGGAAACAAGGAGGAAGTGGGATGAGCAATGATACATTGTAGTGATCGCAACCAATGACATGGGACACAGTGCGCGTGGATTGTTGAATGGAAAACTGATCTGCTGTAAACCTTCACCTGATTCACAAGGTAAAGTTTTTAAAAAAAAGAAGAAATATCTATTATTTGACTCTCTCTTGAGTTAACTGTGGGTTAGGCATTGGGTTGAAAGGCCTACAGTTCAAACCCACCATCTGCTTCTCTTGTATGCTCCCGTAAAGATTTAAAGTCTTGGAAACCTTGTGCAGGGTCACTGTGAGTCACAATTGACTTGATGGCTGTGGGGTTTGGTTTAGGGGGTTGGGGTGGCTCAAACGTTTATGAACAAAGAGAACCAAGAGTCACTGGATCATGAAACAGTTAATAAAACATTCAGCTGACCAACAAAAGGTTTGAGTCCACACAGAGTGGACTTAGAAGAAGGGCTTGGCAATTCCCTTATGAAAAATCAGTCATTACGGAGCACAGTTCTGTGGAGCACTGTTCTACTGTGACACACATTGGGTCACCATGAGCCGGAGTCAGCCCAATGGCAGCTGTTTGGTTGTTTGTTTTAACCTGGATAATTTTGCAAATAGAACTTCTAGTCATTTCTGCCAGCTATTAGCCAGTTCTGAAGCAACCACACCCCAACTCCCACCAACACTACAGATAGTCCCATGACTCGGGGGTGTCTAGGAAAGGAGCTGACTGGACACCCTCCAGAAGGTGTTGTTAGCATAGCTGCTTGGAATGATCCAAGCTCCAAAACAGGCCGTGCACTGTGGGGGAGCCCATCCCCACCAGGTAATGGGAAGCAGGCTACAGATGGCATCCCATCTTTGCTGCTGAGCCCTCCCCTCACCAAGCC
Organism: Chrysochloris asiatica; assembly: GCF_000296735.1. Lineage (NCBI taxonomy): Eukaryota > Metazoa > Chordata > Mammalia > Afrosoricida > Chrysochloridae > Chrysochloris > Chrysochloris asiatica. Next base: position 6,814,266 of record NW_006408552.1, on the reverse strand, counting down.
CTGCTTAGCCCTGCCTCTTGTCTCTAGCTGTTCAGGGTTGTGAGTGGTTCTGTGCCTCTTAAACAAAGCTGGCTGCCAGCTTTCACTGAAAATGGAAGGGGCTTGCCCTTAAACTGCCACCAGCAAACTGTCCTCAGTGTGTGCCTGCCTCCCATGAGCACCCATTTCTCCCTGCATCCTTCTCTTTTACTGCCCTCGCGGGCCACATCCATCTGCAATTTGGATGGTACAAGCTGTCTGCGTACCAGGAGCAAGGACCCCAAGGGAGACAAAAGATCATTATCTTTTATGGAGCGAGCCCTCTGCTACGGAGGGTCTCCGAGTACCTTTCAGACAATTAAATGTGATTGTGGTAAATGGAGAAACTAAGGATTAAGCGGTTTCCTCAGAGACACGTGGTCAATTGCTGTCCATCTTATTTCATTCCTGGAGAAGGAAAGTCATTTAGACTTTGAGAAGGGAAGCTATAACACAAAGTGGAAATTCACATCGTCTTTTTAAAACCAGATAGCAACACATGTGTGTCACAGTAGAACTGTGCTCCATAGAGTTTTCTGTGGCTGATTTGTTGGAAGTAGATATCCAGAACTTTCTTCTGAGGTACCTCAAATCTCCATTCTTAGCAGCTGAACATGTTTACCATTGGGACTTCTTGCTATGTTGTTGTTAAGTGCTATAAAGTCAGTTCTGATTCATAACAACCCTGTATAGAGTTTCTGAGGAGCAGAGCGGCTGGAAGGTTTGAACCACCAACACTGTGGCTAGTAGTCCAGTCCTTATCCTACAGAGCTATGCCCAGACTCCCTGGGCCACAGTAAAAACAAAGTTTCTGGCTTAGTAGATCTGCCCTGTAAGGTTTCCAAAGATGTCATCTTTCTGGAAGCAGACTATCTGTCACAACTTTCTACTGCAGAGCAGCTGGGGGGATTTGAATCACTGATCTTTTAGTGAGCATCTGAGTGTTTCATCGCCACATCACCAGACTCCTTGGATTATAGGTGTTGTTGTTGTTAGGTGCCACCAAGTCGGTACCAACCCATAGCGACCTTATGCCCAGCAGAACGAAACACTGCTCAATCCTGGAAGAACCTCACTACTGTTGCCACGCTTGAGTCCTTCGATGCTGCCACCTAGCCGATCCATCCGTTGGGGGTCTTCCTCTTTGTCTCTGACCCTCCATCCTACCAAACATGATATCCTTCTCCAGTGACTGGTCCCCCCTGACAATATGTCCAAAGTATGAGAGACGAAGTTTGTCCATCTTGGCCTTCAAGGAGCACTCTGGCTACACTTCTTCCAAAATGGATCTATTGATTCTTTTAGCAGCCCATGGCACTTTCAATATTCTCTTCCAACACCGTAACTCAGAAGCATCAATTCTCCTACAGTCTTCCTTATTCACTGTCCAGCTTTCGCATGCATATGAGGTTATTGAAAATACCATGGCTTGGGTCAGGCTCACCTCAGTCCTCAAGCTGACATCTTTGCTCTTCAACACGTTAAAATGTCTTGTGTATCAGATTTCCCTGATGTAATACATCATTTGATATCTTTTATTTGTGTGTGTGTGTGTTTAATATCTTTAATTATGTAAAGATTTGTTCATTCACATCTCCTAGAGAACATTTCACTCATTGCTCTGCTTGGCAGCCAGTCTCTTATCTCTCTCTTCAGCAATGGTAAGGCAGATACCTTTTCCTTGGGGAAGAGAAATCCATGGTTTATTGCCCTTGCCAGTAACGAAAATGTTGGAAAGTCGGGTGGCAAAGCTGTTGCCATTGGCATCTTTCACATGAGCCACATCAAAAGAGCCAAGATGTCTCTCTCTGTTAGTGATCACCACCAATTCTTCCCAAGTTGGCACCTCCAGTCACCATACACAAGTTACCAGTGTCAAACTTGATGAAATCAGTAATCTTTCCAGTCTCCAAATTAATCTGAATGGTATCATTCGCCATGTTGAGGGGATCAGGCTAGCGTATGGTACAAGCATCATGGGTCACCAGATGGGGGATTCCTTTTGTGCCCACAAAGATCTTTCTTACTTTGCACAACTTGTACTTCACCTCCTCAGGTGTAATACGATGAACATAGACCAGACGGAAATGTTCTCCGGTTTTGTCAATGCTGATAACATCCATAAAACCAGCAGGATATGTTATATCAGTTCGGACTGTGCCATCAATCTTAATGAACCGCTGCATACATATCTTTTTAACTTTATCTCCTGTCAGGGCATACTTACGTCTGTTCCTTAAGAAAATGATCAGTGGGAGGCATTCTCTCAGTTTGTGGGGGCCAGTGGATGGGCGTAGAGCAAACACACCAGTCAATTTGTCCAGCATCCAATGCTTGGGGGGCAGCCACACATTTAAGATGTTTCTTGAGCAGGAAAGAGCCATCGTTTGAGATCTTGACTGCTGCTTCCATGAGTGATGATAGTTGATCCAAAAAAAATGAAGTTCTTGACAACTTCAATCTTTTCTCCATTAATAAGAATGTTGTTTATTGGTCCAGTGGTGAGGATTTTTGTTTTCTTTACATTGAGATGTAATCTATACCGAAGGTTGTGCTCTTTGATCTTCATCAGTAAATGCTTTAAGTCCTCTTCGCTTTCAGCAAGCAAGGTTGTATCATCTGCATATCGCAGGGTGTTAGTGAGTCTTCCTCCAATCCTGATGCCATATTTTTCTTCATATAATCCAGCTTCTCGGATTATTTGGTCAACATACTTGAATAAGTATGGTGAAAGAATACAACCCTGTCACACACCTGTCGTAATTTTAAACCATTCAGTGTTCCCATGTTCTGTTCGAACAACTGCCTCTTGGTCCAGATCCAGATTCCTCATGAGCACAATTATGTGTTCAGGAATCCTCGTACTTTGCAATGTTGTCCATAGCTTGTCATGAGCTACACAATTGAAAGCCTTTGCATAGTCTATAAAGCACAGGTAAACATCTTTCTGATATTCTTTCAGCCAAGATCCATCGGACATCAGCAATGATATCCCTCGTTCCACGGCCTCTTCTGAATCTGGCTTAAACCTCTGGAAGTTCTCTGTCAATGTATGCTTGCAGCCATCTCTGTATTATCTTTAGTAAAACTTTACTCGCATAGGATATCAAAGATATTGTCTGATGATTTCCGCATTCCGTTGGGTCACCTCTCTTTGGAATAGGTATAAATATGGATCTTTTCCAATCAGTCGGCCAGATAGTTGTCTTGCAAATTTCTTGGCATAGATGAGTGAGTGCCTCCTGTGCTTCCTCATTTCTTGAAAGATTTCCATTTTTATTCCAACAATTCCTGGTGCCTGGTAGACTCTCCATAAGCTCAGTCTCATTTTTTTTTTTTTTTTTGAAGTTGAGCATCTTGTTTATCTCGGACCTCTGGTGCCACCATTCACAATGGCACAGAAAGATGCCCAGTCATGCCCTGGGCCCATGATGGGCTGTGGATGGGACCCTTGTGATCCGCAGGGCTTTCACTGGCTGATTTCTCCAAGTATTTTGTACATTTTAGTCAGAAGCTTCCCTGAAACCTGTTCTGCATCATCACAGCCCGAGTCTCCACCGCATGACTGTGACTCAAACTCAGATTTCCAGTATGGAAGGGAACATTCTACCACCCAGCTCCCCCATATCTCCTGTTAATTGAGGAATGGCTCCTACATTAAATAGACCTACACTCCTTGGAGTGATATCAATGACAACTCAAAGGAGTGAATAATTGCTCCATCAGCTCTGCTTTGCTTTAAAATGCATTGATGTATTCATGTTTGAGTAGGGGTTTGCTCTTTGTGAGATTCGTGTCACCTCATACAAAGTATTGAAAGTCTGGGCTCACTATGTTGTTACGTGCCATTGAGTCGGTTCCGACCCATAGCGACCCTGAACAAGGTTTCTGAGGCTGTAAATCTTTACAGAAGCAGAAAGTTTTATCTTTCTCCCGCAAAGCAGCTGGTAGTTTCGAACTGCTGACTTTGCGGTTCGTAGCCCGATTCCTAACCACTACGCTACCAGAGTTCACTCTAGCCCCCTGCTGACTATGTTACAACTCCCAGCTCCCCAGGGATTCAAGATTGCCTACCCACCATCCTTGGTTTATAGTGTTTGTTTGCGTTACCCACAGGATAAACCTCAAAGCTGGCGCTTCCATCGTCCATCCTCCTGCTCTCCTTCCCTTCCTACTCATCTGCCTTCCTTTCTTTATATCTCCTTTGTCTGTCTGTGTTGTTTGGTTTTGTGGTACTGGAGTTTATAGTTATTGGCATCATTTAACAAGTAGAAGATTGTGTCCTGATTCCTGGCTCCTCCAGATATCCATGAAGAAATGTGTTAGCTGAGAGCACAGGCACTATGTTCATACCTGGCAAAGGTGGCACCATTGTTAGTTGCCACCGAGTTGGCTCTGACTTATGGTGACCTTGAGCATACAGAATAAAACATCACCCAGTTACCCAGCTCGGCTTGATCCATCTTCATCATCAATAGTCTGCTCTAGTCCATTGTTTCTGCTACTGAATATTTCGAGTGTCTTCCAACCTAGAGGACTTATCATCCAGCGCTATATCTGATAGTGTTTTATTGTCGTACACAGCATTTTCTACAGAATTTTCATTTGCTAAGTTTATAAAGTAGACTGCCAGGCTTCCTAGTCTGTCTTAGTCTGGTACCTGCCCATCGTGGGTGATCCGGCTGGTATTTGAAATCCTGGGGGTATTTCAAATACCAGCCAGCAACATGCAAGCTATATAATGTGACAAATTAGCAGATGGTGGTCGTTTGCAAAGTTGTTGTTGCTGTTGTTGTTATGCCATCGAGTCAACTCTGACCCATAGTGACCCGGTATAGTGTTTCTGAGGAGCACCTGGTGAGCTTGAACCGCCAACCTTGCAAAGTTAGCTGGAGCTAATTGACCAAAGGGTCCCCTCTTGGACGAGGCCTGTATTGTCCACACAGTCTCAGTTCTCAGACACTCTGTTGTCTCCCGACACCCAGATGGGACCTGTGTGCCCCCCACTCCTTCATGCTACAGATTCTTAGTGACCCTATAGGACAGAACACAAGTGTTCCTTATGGTTTCTGAAACTGTCAACCTTTATGAGAGCAGACAGCCTCATCTTTCTCCCTCAGAGTGCTTGATGAGTCTGAACTGTTGACCTTCTGGTACTCAGTTAAGTGCTTAACTGCTGCACCACAAACTTACTGCCATCAATTCTGACTCATAGGGTTTCCAAGAAAGCCTCAGCTTTCTCCAAGGGAAGGTTGGTAGGTTTGAACTGCTGATCTTGCAGCTAGCAATCCAGTACTACTTACCTTATATGTGTATGTGTGTATATATATGTGTATATATGTAAGTGTGTATATATATATATTTGTTAAGTGGTCGGTTCTGACTCATAATGATCTTGTATAGGGTTTCCAAGGAGTGGCACATGGGTATGAACCACCGACTTTTTGGTAAGCAGTCCATTGTTTATCCTAGAGCACTACCTCAGGACTCCCTCTCTCTATCTATATGTTGTTGCTGTTAAGTACCATGGAGTCAGTTCCAACTCATAGTGACCCTGTGCAGGGTTTCTGAGGCTGTAAATCCTTACGGGAGCAGAGCACCTCATCTTTCTCCCGCAGAGCCGCTGGTAGTTTCGAACTGCTGACCTTGAGGTTAGCAGCCCGATCCTAACCACTAAGCTACCATATGTAAAAATTGTAAAGGAATTTACTTCAGCAACCAGGAGCCCTAATGACATAGTGGATTATGAGTAGAGTTGGGCTGCTCATTGCAAGGTCAGAGTTCAAATCCACCAGGCACTTCATAGGAGAAAGATATGGCTTTCTGCTCCCATAAAAACGTATTGCTTTGGAAAAGCCATTAAGCTGACTTGTCAGCAAACAACCACCACAACCACTCCAGCAACCGTGAGGCTGACACATCGGAAACCTCAGAGCAGGTGGATGAGCAAAGAGGTTGATCCAAACTCTATAGGGTAGGCCAACAGACTGGAAAACCAGGCAGGGTTTGGTTATGCCATCTTGACATATTGTCTCTTTTTTCTTTTTTTTTTCCCTGGGAAACCTCAAACTCTGCTTTAAAGACCTTCCACTGACTGTATGCAGTTTAGGAAATTACTGCGGGTCACATCCTTTCCTTCATTGGATTGTAGCCGTGAACCACATTTACGAAAACACCTTCACAGCAAGAGTTGTGTGTGATTAAGGAACTGGCTTACGTAGCCTGGCCAAGCTGACGCGTGACACTAACCATCACAAGGTAGAAAAGGCATTTGCAATTTATTAAGCTACAAATGAGGGTCTTGATTTTCCTAACTGAAAACAAAAACCGGGTGTTTACAATCTGCCTAACTCCGTCAGCTTCTACTTTTCAGTTTACCTACCTCCATTGGCATTCTGCTATCTGGATTCCGTGGGCAGCTTAGAGAAATAGTTCCCTTGGTACTCTTATCTGTTCATTTATAGTCATCTTGTTGGGGTCACAGATAAGTACCCAACTCATTAGGCGCTGACCCCTACTGGCATAATCATCATAAACCACCATGAGCTCTTCCCAGTTCAATTGATGTGTAAACTATTTAAGGACAAGATGAAATGAACAGAAAAGATTTTCTGGGTTCCTTTAATTGCTTCTCAGGTGGCTCTCATTTACCAAGCTCTTGCTACAAGTAGCAACCAGAACTACCCTAGTGAAACTAATATGAAAGACCCAAGGACTTTGGGGACTATAGCTTGATTCAACAGATCCCAGGAAACCTGCATTGTCAGACTGAAATGAAGGCTGTCTCTGTCTGTTTGGGTCTTCTCCCTCCTGCATATGCACAAGTTAACATTTTATTTTTTTGTAGATTTAATGAGCATATTACATTGTCAAACAAGTCCTTGCTCTTGAAACTACAAAGAATTATGGCTACTTTAAACATGAATCAAGTTCTCTCTATTGGGATAGCTCCATTGGGATTGACTCTCTATTTTAATCTTTATTGTGAATTGAGTGATGATTTACAGAACAAATCATCAGTCCCACATTCAACAAATTGTGCACTTTGTATCTTTACAATGATCGCAATCCCTTCCATATACCACCAGTTGACAGTATTTACCTCGATTCACTTAATGTTTTCCCTTCCTGCTACCCTTTCTGCCAGGTAACCATCATAGAATGGTTCATTTAGTAAGAAATTCTTTTCTAAAAAAATTAATTTTACAATAGTGATTTGTCCTTTTGTAATCAGCTAATTTCACTCAGCATAATGTCTTCCGGATTCATCCATGTTGTGAGGTGTTTTTCAGATTCTTCGCCATTCTTCAATGTTACTATGTAATATTCCATTGTGTGTATGTACCAAAGCTTGACCAGTTTTCTGTGGATGGACATTTAGGCTGTCTTGAACTTTTTGCAAGTGTGAACATGCTGTGATGAACATGGGTGTGCATGTATCTAGTTGTATCCGAGTTCTTATTTCTCTAGTATATATACCAAGTAGAGGGACGTCTGGGTCATTCAGTATTTCTATATCCAACTTTTTGAGAAAGCACCATACTAGTTTCCACAGTGGTTGCACCATGTTACAGTCCCTCCCACATACTCTCCACACCCTTGCCAGCATTTGTTTTGATCTGTTTTATGGAACTTTACTATGAATGTTGGAGTCATGAGTTACTGATGAAGATCACAGAG
>NW_006408552.1:6784499-6805678 GCF_000296735.1 Chrysochloris asiatica | reverse complement strand
GAGTCCTGGCATGGCACTGTGGGCTAATGTGTCAGTGGTTCAAGCTCACCAGCTGCTCCTCAGAAACCCTATACAGCATCACTATGGGTCGGAATCAACGCGATTGGCAGTTAACAACAACAGCAACAATGGCTAATGTGTGGTGCTGTGGGTAAATGCACTGGACTGCAAGGCCGGTTTGAACCACAGGGTAAATGGTTCAAGCTCACCAGTTGCTCCTTGGAAATCCTATACAGGGTTGGTATGAGTCAGAACCGAGTGGACTGTACTTAACAACAACAACAATGGCTAATGGTTGTGAATATTTCTCCATATGTTTCTTGTCTAGCTGACTGTCCTCTTTGGTGAATTGTCTTTATGAGTCGGAACCAATCAGACAGTACATAACAACAAAAACAAGCTGGTAGTTGTTTGCAAAGTTGTTGTTGTTGTTAGTGTTAAGTGCCATTGAGTCAACTCTGACCCATAGTGACCCTGTATAGGGTTTCCAAAGAGCAGCTGGTGAGCTTGAACTGCTGACCTTGAGGATCAAACCAACTTTGCATTCCAGCTCATTAACCCGCAGCGCCACACCAGGACTCTTCAACAAGCTTATATGTATCACTATAACAAGGCTAAAACTCTATTCTAATTTACTTTTTGAACCTTCTAATGATGTGGCACTGTAGGATAAGCACAAAGCTTCTAACTACAAGGTGGAAAATTCAAACCTACCAGCCACACGTTGGAATTCCTATGCAGGGTCATTCTGAGGCTGAACCAACTGAATGGCACTTGATAACTGCAGGCATTCAGGTCAGATAGGTGAGGCGATGAGCAGCCTACAATATGCATGACCTCCCACTGCCCATGTACTGACCAAAGGGCCCTGCTGTTCCCCATCATTAGGTAGTGGGTTACATGTTGGGTTACTAGGCACTAGGTCAGCAGTTCGATTCCACCAGCTGCTCCACAGAAGAAAGATGAGGGTTTCTGCTCCATTGAGATTTACAGCCTCAGAAACCCTAATACAGAGTCGCTATGAGTCAAAACCAACTTGATGGTGGTTAATAACAACATTCCTTCATGAAACAGTCATCTGCTTTGTGTATTCTTGGCTATTTTACAGGTGGCAGTTGGACTTGAAGATGCTTTCCATGATGTTCATTTGCCTGTTTGCATTTTGTTTTTTTCTGGAAAGATAGTCCATACCATTGTCAGCTACTCAAATGACTCTCTAGTCATTCATTCATTTATCCAACAAATACTTTTGCATATTTGCCATATTATAAGCCCACTGCTACTGAGTCAATTCCAACTCATAGCAACCCTGTATAGGGTCTCTGAGAAGGTAAATCTTTATGGGAACAGAAAGCCTCATCTTTCTCCCACAAATCTGCTGGTGCATTTTGAACGGAAAACCTTGAGGTTAGAAACTTAATGCCTGACCCACAGTGCCACCAGGGCTCCTTAGGAATGTGCCAGGTGTAAGTAAAATCCATTATAGTCACTCCCATGCGCCCAGAGCTGAGGGGGACTGATGTACAGATTGGACATTAATGAAAGGTGCTACCCTAGGGACAAGTGGGCTGGAGATTCAGCCAGTAGTTGGATCCCATGTCTGTCATATGGGAGCAACTATAGCTGAGATGAAAGGGTGTCTTGCAGTCATCTGTGCCCCCAGATGGAAAATTTCTCTTACATCCTACAAAAACTCTGAATACCTGAGGCATGTCCTCCCTACTGTGCCTTCTGTTTCTATTGGCCAGTGCCCCTTCAATGGACATGGATCAAGAGATCTACTAAGCCGTGGATGGAACTGTCATTGCTTCTAAGCAAATGAGAGAAGGAAGATTTCTTTTTACCTCCAGGGTCTTGACAAGGATTGGTTCTTTTTCTAAATGAAATACCCTTTAAATTGCCCTGAAATGGCATCACTTGTCTTCGTTAAATGGAATCCGATGGATTGTAAATCTGACTTGAAAGGGCTCAGTTTAATTTGCCTGAGATGTAGCAAAGAGTTTACCAAAATGTAAAGCATTTGTCTATGGAAAAATCCATTATGGCACAATCCATCTCTCCAACAAGGGGAGCATTCTGATTTTCAGCTGGCTCAGGTACACAGGTGTGTGTTTCCACATGCACGCACACAAACACTCACACACACAATCTGGGTATAGAGTCTGAAGTCTCATGCTGGAAGAACTAAATGCAGGGGGACTTCTGGTTTGGGGACAGGAGAAGCAGAGTTAAGTGGGAGAGGCTCCTCAGTGGAAATGTGGAATAAACCAAAGAAGGTGCTTTCCTGGAGTAGCTCCAGAGTTTTGGATCTAGTATAAAGTGCAGAGTGTCAGTTTCCCGCACCCACTGGTGGAGAGATCTGACTGTGGAAAGGAAAACACGGGGATTTCTGAATTGATTGGAATGTAGGCCACTCCCTGTGGCCACTCGGCCTGGGCTGAAATCAGAGGGCAAAGCCACAGCCAGCATGACACAGTGCTAAAAACCACGGAGCAGCATCTGAAAAAAGAGGTGGGACAGATTTTATACTTTTCTATCCTCCCCTGTCACACCCTCTCTGCCCAGCCTGGATACCTTCAGGCAGGTAAAAGCTTACTTCCAAAAAGGTCCAGTGTTGCACCCACAGTTTTCCCATGGCACAGTGAGGAGGTCCCTGAGTGGAACCCCATTGGTCCCACGGGCTGATCCTTTGGCGGCTGCTTATAAAGTCTGAGTCTGGGACCCAGCCTTAAAGTTGACCTGTGTGGGACCCTTTATTCCTGCCTATCCAGCAAGAGCAGTTCAAAACTACCAACTGGTCCATGGGAGAAAGATGAGGCTTTCTGCTTCTGTAAAGATTTACAGCCTCAGAAACCCTGTATAGGGTTGCTATGAGTTGGAAGTGACTCCACAGCACATAACAACAACAACAACCCAACAAGGAAAAGCAGGTCTGGCCATACAGCCAAACTGCATGAGCACCCTGTAAAACCGCAACATGAAAGGTGAGAGCCAACACCAACTAATACACACAAGGACACAGCTATTTTGAGAATTACACTGTGGACACCGACACCTACTGACCTTCAGAGATAAAAATAGTGGACAATCTTTCTTCCATTAAATATTCAATATCTAACTGCACACATCCACTGTGGTGACTACAGAGGGGGGCCCGAGTGAGTGGACAATCCCACCCACTGCTGGAAGTTTCTACTGTGCACACACATTGACCTGTGCAGCAGAGGCTACTGGACAGTTGGCTACAGTTTTATTGATTGATTGATTGATTGAGTGAGTGAGTGAGTGGTGGTTTTTGTCTCTGCTTTTATGTGTTTCTGTTTGGGGTCCTTTTGATCTCACTTTTTTCCTGGGAGTGGAAGCTTTCTCTCCCTACATTACCCAAAAAGAGGCAGCAATTGTGGTCATATAGCCAAGCTACAAGCATACCCTATAATTTCCTATCATCTGGACAGGAGTCAGTACCAGCTGCTAGGCATTACATGTGAAAAGGAAAGCCAATCTCCAGATCACATCTACCAGAAGACACTCAGTAAGCTAAAAACACAGCGACATGCATTCATTTAATCATTGAACATGCACCTAACTACTGAAAATGTCCAAGAAAAAGCAACAAAAGATCTCAGCACATGTCCAAAACAGAAAAGAGTAACTGAGACAAATGAGCTGGAGGCATAGATTTTCCACAAGAAGAAGAGCAGGCTTTGGATCTGCCCAAGAAGGAATTCAGAATGATATGGAGACAAATTCAGATGATCCACAGAGGGGTGGAGGAAAATAAGGAAGAAGTCAGGAAAGTGTTACAGGAGCAATCAAACAAGATAGATATAGCATCAGAAAATCAGTTGGATTCCTCTATAGTAACAATGACAGCGCTGAAAAGGACATTACGAAAGCAATACCATTTTCAATATCTTCCCAAAGGGATGAAATATCTACAATAAATGTAACCAGAGAAACAAAGGATTTATAAAAAGAAAACTACAAAACACTACTACAAGAAACCAAAACAGACTTACAAAAGTGGAAGAGTATACCATGTTCCTGGATAGGAAGACTTAACATTGTGTAAATGTCAATACTGCCCAAAGCAGTTCACACATATAATACAATCCCAATCCAGATTCCAAGGACATTCTTCAAAGAGATGGAAAAAACAATTACAGACATTATATGGAAAGGAAAGACACCCAGGATAAGCAAAGCACTGCTTAAGAAAAAGATTAAGGTTGGAAACCTCTTACTTCCTGATTTCAAAATTTACTACACGACTACAGTGGTCAAAACAGCCTGGTACTGATACAATGAAAGATACATAGATCAATGGAACAGAATCGAGAATCCAGAAATTAACCCATCCACATACACCCAAATGATTTTTGACAAAGTGCCTAAGTTTATTGCATGGGGAGGTGACAGTCTCTTCAACAGATGGTGCTGGCAGAACTGGAAAGTGATATGCAAAAGATTGAAACAAGACCTTTATCTCATGTCTTATACAAAAACCAACACAGCATGGATTAAAGACCATCCCAGAATTCTAAAGACCATCCATGAAAGAATAGGAACAAATGTGAGGGCCCTAAAACAGGGCATACGCAGACTACCAAACATTTTGAAAACTACACAAACAAAAGGAGACAAAATAGATGATTGGGACATACTAAAAATTAAAAATGTATGTGCATCAAAAGACTTCACCAAAAGAGTAAAATGGGAACCCACAGAATGGGAAAAAATCTTCTGCAATGACATATCAAACAAGGGACTCATTTCTAAAATATATGGGAAACTACAACACCTTTCCAAGAAAAAGGCAAATAATCCAATTAAAAAATGGGCACAGGACATGAACAGACACTTCACCAAGGAGGAGATCCGAGCAGCCAACAAACATATGAAGAAATGTTCACGGTCACTAGCCATTAGAGAGATGCAAATCAAATCAACAATGAGCTGTTATCTCAGACCAGCAACAGCAAAGATCAAAAAAGTAGAGGACAATAAAGGCTGTTGATAATGCAGAGAGACTGGGACCCTCTTACATTGCCAGTGGGATTGCAAAATGGTCCAACCACTCTGGAAAACAATATGGCGCTTCCTTTGAAGGTTGGAAATAGAAATATCTTATGATTCATCAATTCCTCTACTTGGTATTTACCCACAAGAAATACGAGCATAGATATATGCACACCAATGTTCATAGCAGCACTGTTTACAATAGCAAAAAGATGGAGGCAGCCTCAACTGAAGAATGGATAAACCAATTGTGGTACATACACACAATGGAATATTATGCTACCTTGAAGAATAACAAGGAAGCAGCAAGCTGCCGCATAACATGGATGAACTTGGATTATGCTGAGTGAACTTAGTCAGTCACAAAAGGAGAAATACTGCATAGGACCATTATTGTAAAAGATTAAGAAAAATAACCCACACTAAAAGGGGGAAAATTTGTGTTTTTTTGCTGGATACCAGGATGTATGGGGGAGGGAGGGGAAGGTGGAGAAATTTCCATTTGAAAGGACTCACAGAAAAAAATAAAAAACAATAATGGCAGTCGGATTGACTACTACAAGAACATGCAAGTTGTTCACCCAGGAGCCATCAAGGCAAGTGGTCAGATCCCCTCAGGGCAAACCCCCTTCCAAGACAAAGGCTCAAGGGGACTATACAAGCAAGCATGTGGTCCTGCTGGTGATCATGTTGGTCACTGAGAAGGGGAAATGGGGGAAAAACCAGCAATGAAGTTGTGATCTAAGTCCTACCACATTCAATAGATCCCTGTGAACCCGGGTGGAGACCTGGATGACCAGCAGTATGGCAAGACTCCGGGACTCCTGGGCCCAGAGGCAGTGACTTGGTCACAGAGGACTAGAGTGGAGCGTGAAGTATCCAGATGATATGAAGTGAGGGATGCTGCACAGGAATCCAAGCGCACTAGCCACTCCTAGGAAACCCTATACAGCGTTACTATGGGTCAGAACCAACTTGACGACACTTAACAATAACAACACTAAAGTGTGAGGAGTCCTGGTTTGGCACTGTAGGATAAGCACTCGACTTCAAGGTCGGTGATTCAAACTCACCAGCCGCTTGTCGGAAATCCTATACAGGGTCAGAACCAACTCAATGACACTTAGCAACAAAAGTGTGAAAGAATAAATTTCTGCTAGTTAAAGCATCCACTTGTGGTATTTCTGTCTTGGCAGCACTAGACAACCAAAACATATAACAAATACTGTGTTGTTGCTATTGTTGGTACTGTTGAGTCCATTTTGATTCATAATGACCCTACTCACAACAGAACAGTGCACAACACAGTATTTACTGAGCACCTACTATGTGCCAGGAGTGGTTCTAAGCACTTTGCACATAGTACCTCATTTAACTTTCACAACGATAGAATCACCACAATTTTGATTCTCAAGCATATGCTGCCCAGCTATGTAACTGATGGGGTGGGGGTTTTAATGAAGCTTGTTCTCCTAGTAATTACGATCTTTGCGATCATTCAAAGACATTAACTGGAAAATGAAAGTGGTATGTAGCAGTTGGAAGGGTTAAAAGGATTCATCCCCTGGGGATGGTTAACGGAGGATTAACCAGAGATGTTCCCCTCCCCTCATTGGCTGGGATCTTACAGATCTGGGGACTGAGGTTAGAGAAGGTGCATGTGGCTGGCAAGCAGGTCTGTGAGCCTCTACCTGCCTCCTTCTCAAGTTGGAATGATTTCAGGAAATTTTGACACTTTGCTGTTGTTGATTCATGGAGACCTCGTGCACAATACAACAAAACACTTTTGCGTCTTGAGCCATCCCCACATCCCATGGCTCATCACTAGTGTGTTCCATGGGGTTTCCATTGGCTGATTTTCAGATAGTTCTTCCTGACTAGGACTTCCTTCTTCTGGAAGCACCTGAAAACTCTTCAGCCTCCTAGCAACACGCAAACCCTCATTGACAGATGGGGAGGTCCATGAGTGCGCTGGCCAGGAATTGAACTCTGATCTCTGTTATGACGGGGAATGTTGTACCATTGAACGCAATTGAACCCAATGCTTCATTTGGATGCTTTAGCCCTTAAGTCTTTCTTCTCTCATTGATCCTTTTTGGTAGCTGTAATACCTTCTGCCCTGAAGGCTTATTTCCCATGAAGATGTAAGACGGTCAAGCAGGCTGGCTCTGAAGGGCCTTGAACAAAGGTGGTGGCAGCTCCTGGGTCTCCTGGACTTTGAGCTCTAACTCAGAGAAAGTAAAGGCCCTTCAGACTTCCTTTGAAGTTGTCCAATATGAGAGGATGTGCACTGTTGACAAACAGAGAATGAATTGGGGGGGGGGGCAGACAGCACATCAGCCCGCAGAGAAGTGACCTCAAAGAAGTGTGATGTCACAGGGTGGAAGTCTATTTCCACATCTGGGGGTGGATCGGAGCCGAGAAGCATTGCAGAAGGCACCTTGCAAAGCATTTTTCCAAGTCACAGTTTCAAACTTGGGGATATTTAAGTGGACTCTTACAGACAGCAGTGCTACCTACCCTTTATGATTTAAGAGGCAGTGGGCTTTAAGCTTCGGACCCTCTCTTAAGAGGTTATGGCATGAAGGATGCTCACTAGGAAATCCTAGGTGCCCCAGGGCTCTGTCTCTGGTCTAAACAGAGACAGTAGGCCCGAGCAGAAGCTGAGCTCACAGTTCGCCTCAAATATCAAGCCACTATTCTGACCTCTTTGATGGACCCAGCACCTCAAGATGTGGCTTCTCCTGGCATTCCTGGTCCAGGTTCTGGACCAGGCATTGGTCCAGGTTCTGATTTACCCATGGATCCAGGCTAGTTGGCAGGTCCCTAAAAGGAATTGAAAGGAGGGAAAAGAAAAGCCACTTCAAATCTGGGCTATGATGGATCAAGGTCTCCAGAGGGGCAGGGAGCTTGGCTTGGAAAGAACCAGAAGGAGGCAGTTGGAGGACTTCTCTTTCAAGCTCCAGGCTTTAGAACTTGAAGGTGTCAAACACAGCCTGAGAGCTGCAAGGAGAGAATGAATAGCAGGAATAAGAGGAAAAGCCAAGGTCAGATGGAGGGTATGCACGGATGAAGTAAATCCAAGACAACCAGCATGGCTGGGCAGGTCCAAGGGCCTCTGAGGTTACCAACAGACTCTTATTTCTCTTCTGAGCTCAAAGTCTTGTCCCTCCCTGCAGAGATGCCCTCTCTCAGGTCTACACGGGGCCCTATGGTCTCACAGGAGTAGAAGCAAGACTCCAGAGGAACTAAAATGATCACTCCATTTGAACACAAAAAAATCAGAAGCCTCAGAGGACTGTGGATCAGCTCTGAGTGTGGGCCTGGCCTGGTTTCCCAGTTCTGTCCACTCATGCCACCTAGCAGCCAAGATTCAAGTGGCAGCGATCCCAACCCTGGGCATATACCCTGGAGACGTGAAGGCGCAAACACAAATAGAAACCTGGACACCAAAACTCATTATCGTACTCTTCTTAACAGCCTGAAAGGTGAAAACAACAGGAATGCCCACCTGCAGATAAACGGATAAACAAAATGTGGTGGTGGTTGTAGCTACGTGCATCCAGTTGGTGTTAATTCATGGCAACAATAGACTATAGTGTTGCTATGTTTGAGTCCATCGTTACAGCCACTGTGTCAGCCCATGTAGTTGGGGGTGTCCCTCTTTTTTGCCTATCCTCTACTTTACCAAGCAGAATGGCCTTCACCAGGGACTGGTCTCTCCTGATAACAGGGCCAAAGTCCATGAGACAAAATCTCACCATTCATGCTTCTAAGGAGGGTTCCGGCTATACTTCCTCTAAGACAAATCTATTGGTTCTTCAGCCTCTGGTATATTAAATATTCTTCACTAATACCATAATTCAAAGGCACCAATTCTTCTTGGATCTTCCTTATTCACTGTCCAGTTTTCACATGCATATGGTAATTGCATATAACAGAATACAACTCAGCCGTAAAGAGAAATAAAGTTTTGATGCATGCCGCAATACCAGTGATCCTTGAAAGCATCATGCTGAATGAAAAAGGTGGTTGAAAAAAGACAGACATTGTTTGATCTCACTTTTATTAAGTTATTTTTGTTGTCATTAAGTACCACCGAGTCAGTTCCACAGTGACCCTGTCTAGGGTTTCTGAGGAGCAGCTGGTGGGTTTGAACTGCCAACCTTGAGGTTCAAATTGACCTTGTAGTCTAGAGCATCATCCTGCAGTGCCACGCTAGGACTCCAATAAGCAAATATATAGACACTCTGGTAGCGTAGTGGTTACGAATCGGGCTGCGAACCTTAAGACCAGCAGTTCGAAACTACCAGTTGTTCCACGGGAGAAAAATGAGGCTTTCTGCTCCCGTAAAGATTTACAGCCTCGGAAACCCTGTACAAGGTGGCTATAAGTCGGAGCCGACTCCACAGCACATAACAACAACAAACTCATTAGTGACTGTTGTTGCTAAGTACTGTTGAGTCGGTTCTGACTCATAGCAATCCAGTATAGGGTTTCCAAGGAGCCGTTGGTGGGTTTGAACTGCTGATCTTGTGGTTAACTGTCCAGTGCTGATCCTACAGTGCTAGAGCAGGAGTCTAACAAGACTATTAGCCATTGGCAGCTTGTTGTTGTTGTTAAGTGCAGACGAGTGTGTTCCAAGGAGCTGCTGGTGAGATTGAACTGCTGGTGATATCAACAGGGTGGTTCAAACCACCCCTATGGTCAAGGGCTTATCTTACAGCAGGGGTTAAATGGTGGGAGGTGAGGAAGGGAGGGAGAGCTTTTACTCAGGGGGCACTGACTTTATGTTAATGGAGATGGAATGATTTGGAAAGGAATAGCGAAAATGATGAGCAATTGAAGAATGGAACTGATATCACTGAAGTCTGCAAGGGGAAATTGTTGATATGGCAGATGTCATCAGCACAGTAAAATCTTCTAGAGAAACATTTAATTACTTGTCACAACAAAAATAAAAGAGTCCTTTAGCTCCATAGACCTAAAATGGTCTACTGAGAGAAGACATAGGTTAACGGCTGTCCATTTCTCCCATCATCTCCCTGGCCCTCAGGTTCCCCACCCTCAGCCCACGCAGACCGCTGTAAGGACAGAGGAATGCCATTGAAGAGAGGCTATTAAGAACGTTTGACTGACATAGTGTTTTCACATCAGCGAAGGTTTTCAATGGAGTGAAAATGTCTTTAATCACAAGAGCTCCACCACACGGAGTTCAGGTTCAAGGTGATAAGATGCTTTTGTTCTACATCTGTACTTTCATCTCACTTAGATTAATTCACAGTGTAATTGCTCCTCTCCCTGATTGAAGTGCCAGAGAGGAGCACTTGTTCTTTGATCTCACGTTCTCAGGAGCTCTGCCAAGATCAGGCATCAGGCACAAGCTGGGTGGTGGCAGGTTCCCGGGATGTATGCAAAGACAGCTTCTGGGGTGAGGCATGCCATGATCCCTCCCCCGAGCGGGGACAAGAGGCTGGGCATCTCTGAGTAGGACCAAGCTGACCTCCTCAGGCTGTGGACAGGTATCACGGATGTTTACACAAGCACGGGAGGTGTGGTGGAGTTGCTAAAAACAAGCAGCGATTCAACTCATTGGCCTGGAGCCCTGCTCGGCTGATCTTCAGACAGTGATGCTATAACAATATCACCCATATTGTCCATTCTCCAAGTCTTCCGGTCCCAAGAAGCAACTGACCATGATCCTCTTGCAAAATGAACAATGATCCTTTATAGCAAAATGAACATGATCCTCTTGCCACCCTCAGCTCTCACAAATGGTGGCCATCTCTTAATCTGAGTTCCCGCTCAGTCTCAATTTTGGTCACATTCCACCTTTGGCCCTTGTTCTTGTCTCTAGTTACCCCATCTTGGGACTCCCCATCCTTGCTGATGTTCCGGTGCCTGGTGCTAGAAACTCTACAGAGGAAGTGGACAGGGAGCCTAGCCCTCGGTGTCCCCAGCGAGCACAGATTCAGAGGGTGTCTGTGTGGAGCAGAAGAAGATGCGAGTGGAAGTTTGTCTCATAGCAAGATCTCTGAAGTTCTATATTAAGCAAGAAGTTCCTTCAAGTTCCTCCTCCCATTTCTACCAACAGGGACCCCTTAGAAGCCAGCCCCAGCACACCAGTTTCAGTGGGCTGTTTCCCACCTTCTCCTTCCAAATCTCAGAATACACATTCCCTCTATTGTGCAAACTGCAAATTCCCCTTTTGGTATTGTGCCGAGAAGTTCAATTCTCTTTGTTCTTGATCTAACTCATTGGAGCCATATGAGTATGTGGTGATGAGTAGAGGGACACAGAAGGGGATAGTTGTGACAGAAATGGAGGTGACTTCACCTTTGACACCCAAAGCAGATATCAAAGTACTTTCCAAACAAAGTCTCCCAATAAGTAACCCTTTCATGAGCACCCACTAGGCGTGATCACCATCTGTCTGGTCTGTTAGTGTGTTATACTCTGGTGGCTTGTTCTGATGCCGGAAGTTTTGCCACTGAAATCTCAAATACCAGCCTGGTCCCGATGGTAGACAGGTTTCAGTGGAGCTCCCACACTCAGACACGTGGAAGAAAGGTCTGGCAATCTACGTATGGAAAGAAGCCAATGAGAATCCTGGGGATTGCTACAGAGTATTGTCTGATACACTGCTGAAAGATGCGTCCAAGTCTAGATTGTAGTAACAATGGATTCAAGCAGATGGAAGAGCATGAAGATGAGTGGACAACACTTTATTCTGTGATTCATGCAGTGGGACTTGACCACAGACAGCTAATAACAACAAGCAGGTGTGAGGCATTGTTCACTTTAGTGTCTTGTTTTTCACCACAACCCTGAATATTGGTTAATATCACTTTAGTTTCAGAGATGTAGGGTTGAGGCGCAGAATCGAAAAGCAAGTTGCCTAACATCAGACTGCCATTTAACGATGATGAAGGCTGTTGTTGTTGTTAGGTGCCATTGTTGTTGTTGTTGTTAGGTGCCATTGAGTCAGTTCTGTCCCATTAAGGTCCTGCATAGGATTTCTGAGGAGCAGCTGGTGAGTTTGAACTGCCAACCTTGCAGATCAAGCTGATTTTGCAGTCCGTTGCATTAAACCACAGTGCCACACCAGGAGTACTTAATCCCAAAGTCAGTCCTTGAAACTTGTGGTTGGCACCCCTGGCTAGCCTGACCCTTCCTGGAATAGCCACCTAACAGCTCTCCACAGCCACCTCTCTCAGTTGTATGTCTCAGAACTACTTTTATGGACATCATCGGACTTCCGTGTCCATTTCCAACGAGTTCCATCCCACAAACTTGCTGTCTTAAAATAATATACACATAATCTCTCTCAATTCTAGAAGCCAGAAATCCAGACTCAAGTATGACTGGGCCAAAACTACATAGGCTCCAGGAGAAAACTGTTTCCTGCCTCTTCCAGCATCCAGGCTGCCGGCATTCCTTGGCTTGTGGCTGTATCTGTGCCCATATTGTCTTTCCTTCAGGATGTGTGTGTGTGTGTGTGACAAATGTCCTTCTGTCTTCCTCTTATGAAGACACATGAATCCATTTAGGACCCAGCAAATACTCCAAACTAGTCTCCTATAAGAAACCCTGGTGGTACCAAGGTTGGCAGTTCAAACCCATCAGCCAATTCAACGAAGAAAGATGAAGTTACCTGCTACTTCCCATAAAGCCTTGCGGTCTCGGAAGCCCTAAGAGCGGTTCTTCTCTGTCCTGTACGGTCATCATGAGTCAGAACCTGCTGGATGTCACTGTGTTTGGTTTTGGTTTTCTTGGAGTTTTCTACAGGTTCTGGGGGTTAGGACATGGGGAAATTAGTTGAACACACTACCTGCTACAACTCTCTCCTGACCACCTTCTCGAGAGCTTATGCCTTGCAGGGACTGTGCTATCTGCACATTGGGGAGTGGAAACTGGGTGGGGCAAAGCAGGGAAGCCACCCTGTCGTACTTGGCCATGCCAAAGAGGCTCCTGGGAGTTCCCTCTGTCTGGCTTATAAAACGGCTGTAATAATGCTTGTTTGAAGAGGGTTGGAACGCCTCAGCTCAAGATGAAAGAGCAGACTGTTTGGGACGGTAGATAGCTGCTTTGAGCCTCCAAGATCTCATAAAATGGAGGTCTTGCAGAGCTGAGATGAGGAAATTATTATCCTAGCGGGAGAGGAATTCTTCAGAGTGAGAAAGAGGAGGGAGGGGGCACGTTTCATCCACCAATGAGGAGAAGGGATGCCAGGCCTGCTACTATGTGAAAGGGATGAGCTCCTGCCCAGTTGCTACCTCACAGAAGACAGTCATTATTACATATTGGTCACAAGTGCTTGGGTTAAAAAATCCCTCTCCATTCATCAAGTTTTCTGCAGACATGTGTGATCCTGGAAGTCTTTCTGTCACTTTATACTGTAAGCATTTTCATCTGAAGCTGATTGTATTCATACCTGCCTGGAAGCATAACAATTTTTTGCTCTGAACATATTAAAGTGGGTGGTACCATGAGACCAGTGGCTAAAGGTCAGCATCATTAAATAGAAGGTTCTGGAATCATGAATGGACTTAGGACTCTTAGGATACTGGCTGCCACCGCTCTGCAAAGCAACCCACTGCTTCCCACATGTGTGTCTCAGTTAAACTGGGTGGGCTGGACTTGATGGAAGGAGCCCTAGTGTCACAGTGGGCTAAGCACCGGACTGTTCACCACAAAATCAGCAGTTCAAACCCACTAGCTGCCCGTTGGGAGAGAGATGAAATTTGCGGTCTTAGAAATAAAGTCATGATGAGTTGGATTAACTTATTGGCAGTGAGTTTGGGACTTAATGGGCTTCAGCTAAGGTAAAAAACAAAACAACAACAACAAAAGATTATGGAAAACTCCCCATGACACGGGCAGGGGTTGTTGTTGTTAAGTGTCGTTGAATCAGTTCCGACCCATAGCAACCTTGTATAGGGTTTCCAAGGAGTGGCTGATGAGCTCAAACCGCTGGCATTGTGGTTCAAACCAACTTTGCAGTCCAGAGCATTAATCCACAATGCCACATCAGGAGTCCCAGAGGCAGGGGTAGCCTTGTTCTAAAATAATGTAAGTAGAATAACCATATAATTATTTTTTCAAATCCAAACTATGACTCTTCGGAGTCCTGGTATGGTGCTATTGGATCAGCGCTGGACAGCTAACCACAAAGTTGGCAGTTCAAACCCACCAGCCACTCCTCTGAAACCCTATACAGGGTTGCTATGAGTTGAAACTGACTCAACAGCACTTACCAACAAGTGACCCTATAGGGAGTCATGGTTAAGCGTTCGTCTACTAACCAAAAGGTTGATGGTTCAAGTCACTTGAAAGCACTTTGGAAGAAAGGCTTGGTGATTTACTTTGGAGAGACCAGCCACTGTAAACCGTATGGAGCACAGTTTTATGCTGATGCATGTGGGCTCAACGGAAGTCCAAGTCTGCTGGACAGCAAGTACTATGACACTTCTGAGAGTGAAGGGGGATTTGCTAACAGTTAAACAGGAATCAAAGGGTCCCCTGGTGGCACTTGGCTGCTAACCAGAAGGTGGGTGGTTGGAACCTACCAGCCTCTCCACGATAGAAAGTTAGAGCAGTCTGCTTCTGTAAAGATTGACAGCCTTGGGAACCCTGTGGGAAAGATTAATTCTACTATCAGATTAGAACTGGCTCAATGGCAGTTCGTTTGGTTTGGGGTTCTGGTTAAACTGGAACCACAGGCAAACGTGTGGGCCATCTCAATTCATTGTCCAATCTTGAACAACCTGCACATTAGGAGTCTGGCCATGGATAAAGGTAGGCAGGAGATTTGCTTATGTTAGTCTCCTACCACCACCTTCTTCTCAGTGGTCATGATAGAAACCCTGACTCACCCCTCATTTTGTCCATGAGGTAACTAAGAACCCAGGTCTCTTGGTCACACAGAAACATAACAACAGATTAGGGCTTGCCCCATCTCTCTTGAAGAAGACAGAGAAACTTATCATGACTATCATTGTCCAGGGCCCAAGACTACATACTCCACGACTGAGTCCAGCTCAACACCTAAGGCCAACACTGCTTCTCTTTCCATCTGCCCCCAATCTTAGAGGTGACGGCAAGACAATGGCTGCCGCAGCAGCTACTAAGATTACGGCACCCCTCTCAGGGTGACTCCACTCCATAAAGTGCTCTGGAGACTGTGTCTCCATACAGGAGGTCAGATCTTGGAAGCTGCCACCCATTGGTGGCAAATTCATCAAGGAGGAATTTAGGTATGGAGCACATACAACCAGGAAAATCTGTATCTTTGCAGAAGAGGAGAGGGAGCGAAAGGTCCTACAAGAAAGCCTAGAAGTCTCATCGTTAAGGTTGTGTGTCAACTTGACTGGGCAAGGTCTCTCAGTGGTTTGGCAGTTGAGATGTAGTTATCCCACGATGAGATCTCATATGATGTAATTGACTCGGTGGTGATGAGATCAACTATGAGCAGCCAATCCATTGAAAGAATGTTTCCTTGGGGTTGTGGCCTGCTTCCAATATAATGGACACTCAGGCAAACCTTGCTTACTTTCTGCTGGGGCTGGATCTTGCATCTGGTTCATCTTCTGACCTCTGGTTCTTTGGACTTGAGCCAGTGGCTTACTCTACTATCTGCTGATCCTGGGAGTCCTTAGGAACCTGCCTTCTTACCTGCTGGACCTGCCTGCCTACCTGTCTGACAATCTTGGTTCATCTGACCCGGATTTGGGATTTTGCAACCTCCACAATTGTGTGATCTGTTTCCTTGATAGAAACTTCTCTTTATATATGCGCATATAAGTTTCAGTGGTTTTGCTTCTCTAGAGAACCTAGCCTAAGACAGCAAAGAAGAAAGGTCAGGGTTGTTTCTGTT
The DNA here is from genome assembly GCF_000296735.1 of Chrysochloris asiatica. Lineage (NCBI taxonomy): Eukaryota > Metazoa > Chordata > Mammalia > Afrosoricida > Chrysochloridae > Chrysochloris > Chrysochloris asiatica. Next base: position 6,789,783 of record NW_006408552.1, on the reverse strand, counting down.
GTTGGTTGTTATCCAGTGGTCTCTGACTCACGGCAACATCAGAGTAGACCTGTTCTCTAGGGTTTTCTTGGCTGTAATCTTAATGGAAGAAAACCACCACATCTTTTCTTCCATTGTACCATTGGGTGAGTTCAAACTACCAACGTTTAGGTCAGCAGTCTAGTGTAAATTGTTTGTGCCATGCAGGGACCTTTGGGAAATGAAGAGAAGATGGGGGGGTGCGGCAACGAACAAGAGGAAAGGGGTAAGGGAGATGAGAGGAAGATAAAAAGAAGAAAAGGACAATGTTGGCATTCCTCAGTAATCCTGTTAGCTTAATGGGGAGCGTAGTAGATTATTAGTGGGCAGTGTAGTTAGCTGGGCCGCTAACCAAAAGGTCAGCAGTTCAAATCTACCAGCTAATCCATGGGAGAAAGATGAGGCTTTCTGCTCCCATGTAGATTTTCAGCTTCAGAAACTGACTCCATGGCATACAACCACCACCAATAACACTGTAGAATATAGTTCATGATAAGGCTGATATACTCAAGGGAAAGAAACAAGATTTATGTGGATGGGAGTTCCCACTTAGGCCCATGAGAGTGCTCCACTTCCAGGCCTGGCATTCATTGTGCTCCTTCTAGAAGCTCTAGGGAGCCATCATTGCTAATCCCCTCTTTATGAGGGGCCTGAGGCACCCAGTGAATGTCTTACCTGTGTCCCCAAGCTGGGGCTCCTGAATCCCAGTCCAGGAAAACTTCTCTTTAGTCAGAACAAGAGCAGAGGATAGGAGCAGAGCAAAGGACACAACAACTTCCTGCTGCCTTTGAGAGTTATGGTTCATCCCAGGAACAAAGCTTAGAAGGCGGGAAGGGGGAGGAGAGAGAGGGTGGAAAAGACAAATGGGGATGTAAGCAGGATGTTACATTGTGGAGGTTGTAACCAATGATAGAAAGTCAAACATGTATGAACTGTTGAATGGTAAACTGATTTGCTCTGTAAATCTTCACCCAATTCACAATAAAAAGTTTACAAAAAAAAACAAAAAAACTTATCATCCATAATGTTGTCGGTACACAAACACAGCCAGAATCCAGACACATCACTTTGTAGCCAGTAAGAATTGCAGATAACTGAGGTTCCCTTGAGGACATTTTCCTTATTCTCGATTTGCCACCACTCTGACCTGCTCAGTCTGATGTCTGAGGAATGGGGGTATCCACCAAGACCAAACCGATTATAAAGCTGGTGATTCCGTGGAGTCTTCCTTCAATTAACGTTTGTCTAGCTGGCCTCTCCCTAGCATGTAAGCTCCGTGAGGGCAGAGACTTGGATATGGGTCATGGCTGTATCACTACAGGGGCATCTTTGGGTGCTGCAAACAGTAAACACGCTCACCTGCTAACTAAAAGTTTTGAGGTTGGAGTTCACTCCAAGATGCTTTGGAAGAAAGGTCTGAGAATCAATTTCTGGTAACTCAGCCACTGGAGATCCCATGGAGCACAGTTCTACTCTGACACACAAGGGTCTCCATGAGTCAGAATTCATGGCAACCTGTTTGGTTTGGGTTTGGTATCGCTAGTGCCCAGACAATGCCTGGCTCATATTACTTTGTTCAACGAATAAATGAATCGATAAATGACTGCATGAATGTCTGGTGGTAATGGCAGCATTCAAGGATGGGGATGTACTTGCTCCCACTTGTCTTTATGGGGAGGAACACAGAATTCAGAAGGCTTTCTCTGGCTCTGCTTTAATCCCTCTCCCATATCCCCATGGTCTGGCTATGAGGAGACCAAATGAAGCTCAATCAATATTAATTATATGAATAAATGAATGAATGGATTTCAAAGAGTCCATTGGTAGCAAGTTTCAATTGCTTTTAGGCAGAGTGACAAGATTTGACAAGCCCCATATCGACATATATGTTCTGACCAATAAAAAACATATTCACAGAGAAAATAACACAAAATACTTGGTATCAGCACGGTCTCGTAGACTTAGGGACGGGACTGTCATTGTAAAGGTGATTTTTATGCTTCTGTCCTGAATCGTGACCTCCACCTTACCTCCACAGTAGCTTGTCCAGCTTTAGGTACTTTTGCATACCCTGCCTTAATTTGATTAGTGACAGATGCTATTATCTGAGGAAATCTAAATTACTTCTTCCTGTTCTAATGAACTACTGTACCAAGTGCGTGGGGATTTGAGAACAAGATGGATTTATTAATGAGTGTCTAATTAAAGGGAGAGATACAGAGTTCTTAAGGGGTGGGGGATGTTTCTATTCCTTATAAAGATTGACACTTTTATGACAATAGGAAAAATGTTTTAAATCTAGTTTAGATTTTTAAATGTCACAGTGTCAAAACTGAAGCTGAGTTTAAGTTTAATGAAATGCAAAAGAATGGGAACATCTCTTTCTGGTGCATGGTGGGGTCTGGGATTCTCCATGGCCACTCCCTACAACCAGCCCTGCTGTTATGTGTTCACCTAGCTTGGCCATGCTACTAGAGAGAACATACTACCTATGTCTGCACAATTTTCATAACTTCCTGTCCTCAGGTAACATCATATTTAAGAAAGCACAGTAAATATCTTCTCAGCAAGAGAAGATACCCCATTCCATCTGCCCAGCAACACTCCTCAGTTCAAGATCACTATGGTGGCTGGAATGGTAGGCTATTTATCAGGTGTTGTTGTGGTAGATGCCACTGAGTAGGTTCAGACTCATAGCGACCCTATGCACAATGGAACGAAACATTATCCAGTCCTGCACCCTCCTCACAATCACTGGTATGTTTGAGCCCATTGCTGTTGCCACTATGCAAATCCATCTCATTGGAGGTCTTCCTCTTTTCCACTGACCCTCCACCTTACCAAGCATGATGTCCTTTTCCAAGGACTGGTCCCTCCTGATCACATTTCTGAAGTCTGAGAGACATGTTACCAGGCACCAGCTATGTTTCAATGAGCCACTGTGGCACTTTAGGTAAGCTCTTGGCTGTTGACCCAGAGGTGAACGGTTCAAACCACCAGGAAGAAGATGTGGCAGTCAGCTTCCCACAGATGACAGTCTTGGGAACTCTATGGGGCAGTGTTACTTTATCCTACAGGGACAAAGTAACAATTGAATCAGTAGCAGTGGGGCATTTAAGGGGTTTGCTATGTTTAAAGGAGCCTCCACATCACAAAGTCAGGCACTCTAGTGGCCCTGTGGGTTAAGCATTGTGCTGCCACAGGCAAATGATGAGGTTCAACTCCCAGGCAAATGATGAGGTTATGTGCTCCTGTAAAGATTTAGTCTCAGAAAACCCAAGAGGGCAGTTCTACACTGTCCTATGGGGTTGTTATGCGTCAGAATTAATTTGATGGCAACGAGTTTGATGGTCAAGAGGTTCAATACTTGACTGGCAAATCAAAAGGTCAGCAGTTTGAACCTACCAGCCACTTACAGGGAGCAAAGACTTGGCGATCTGCAAAGATTACAGTCTAGGAGACCCTTTGACCAATTCTGTCCTGTCCTATAGACTTCTGGTGTGGCGCTGTAGGATCAGCCCTGGACTTTGAACTACAAGGTCGACAGTTCAAACCCACCTATTGTTCCTCAGAAAACTTATATAGGGTTGCTATGCATCAGAATCGACTCAATGGCACTTAACAATAACAACGTTCTGTTGTATGGGATCAACATGAGTCTTAATCCACCCAAGAATACGCAGCAACAACAGTTATGTTTAGGATGGCCCCAGGGGACACAAATGGCTAAGTATTCAACTATTAATCAAAAGTTTGGGGGTTTGTATCTACCCAGATGTACCTTGAAAGAAAGATCTGGTGATCTATGTACAGCAACCCAGCTTTTGAAAACTCTAATCAGGACACATCTGCTATGATAGGCATGGGGACATCATAAGTTGGAATCAACTAGATGACAATTAGATTTTTTTTTTTTTTAAGCAATCTTTAAACTTTGGAAGACATGAAATTTGTTAGGCATTGTCTTAGACTAGGTTCTCTATAAAAACAAGACCAGTGAAACTTACATACTTGTATACATATAAAGAAGTTTAGGCCAAGGACATAGATCCCACAGATGTAGAGGTGGGAGAGTCCCAAGTCAGTGTCAGATGAAAGAAGATTGGCAGGTCAAAGTGCAGGCAGGCAGATCTGACAGGCAGGCAGGAAATAGACCAGGTCTCTGGTTCATGTCCAAAGAACTAGAAGTTGGAGGATGAGTCAGATGCAAGACCCAGAAAAGAGCAAGTAAACTTTTCTTTTGTGTCCAACATATGGAAGCAGGCCACACCTCTGAGTAAAGTCCTGTCAGTTGATTGGCTGCTCAAAGCCAACTTCATTATAGAGGAAATGGCATTAAATCAGATCTAATTATGGGAATACCCACATAACAACTATCAAACCACTGAGAACCCTGGTCTAGTCAGGTGGACACAAGATTTAAACTACTACAGTCCATCCCTTATCAACTTGGCAACTGTCCATATTTCCTTAAACCATATACCAAATCTCTAAAGAAAAAGAATTATAAAGTCATACTTCATTTAACATGATACAACTAAAACATGTACAATAGAAAAGTGTGTGTATGTATATATGTATATGTATCTATGGATACATAGGTACATAGACAGAGAAATATAAACTCCTGATATGGCCCTGCAGGATCAGCACTGGACTGCATAGCACAAGGTCAACAGTTCAAACCTACCTTGAAAATCCTAGACAGGGTCGTGTTGGAACTTACTTAACAGCACTTACCAACAACAACTATATAGAGAGAAAGAGAGGAAGACAGAGACAGAGAGAGAGAAGAAGAGGGGGAAAAGGAGAGAGAGCAAAAGTGGTGGAGTGGTGGCTTCACAGAGTGCAGTGGCTCAATAGGATAAGGACTGAACTATGAAACACAAGGTCAGTGGTTCGATTCCACCTGCCACTTCACAGGAGAAAGATGACTTGCTGCTCCCCAAATATTTCAAATCAACTATGTGAAACAGTATACAGGTTCACTATGAGTTGGAACCAACTGTATGTCTGTATATATATAGTCCTGGTCTTGCACTGTGGGTTAATGCACTGGACTTCAAAGTCATTTGAACCACAAGGTCGTTAGTTCAAGCTCACCAGAGGCTCCTCAGGAACGCTATACAAGGTCGCTATGTGTTGGTACCGACTCGACGGCAGACGGCATTTAATAACAATATATATATGTTGTTGTTGTGTGCTATGGAGTCGTTTCCAACTCATGACGACCCTGTACAGGGTTTCCAAGGCTGTAAATCTTTAC
>NW_006408552.1:6726070-6784134 GCF_000296735.1 Chrysochloris asiatica | reverse complement strand
ACACACATGTTGTTGTTAAGTGCTATCTAGTTGGTTCGATACACACACACACACACACACATATATATTTATGTGTGTGTGTATATAGTTGTAACAAACAAAAAGCTGCTTCTCAAAAGGAGAATAGTTACCTGTGGAGGATGGCAGGGCTTTGTTCCAAAATCTTAAGCGTCTGCGCTGTGACTCACCAATAGGGACCTACCAAGAACTTCAAACTGCATTTCTGTCTGCCATTGACATTACAGGCACCATTGGATCGCTGGGTCATATGGTCCAAAGGGCAGAGTGATTTGCATGGCAGCCTGAACCTGTTGTAGGGTTTTCTCTGTTCTGGGACCCAATCAAATTAGCAGCTTTTAAACTCACTTGATAAATAGGCCAGAGTAGCACAACCAAATGAGGGATATGCTGCCTCAAAAATACAAAGAGGCCCAACGGGTGTTTTGCCTGTTTTTCATTGTGGGAAGGTCAGATGCACTAATTTATCCTTCACTGTAGTAAGAATATCTCTACATACTCGACACCACTGAGCCCCTAGAAATTTCACTGAGGTGGAAGGTATCTGGATTTTTATTGGCTTCATTCCCCTTCCTTTGTGGTGCTGGAGGATTAGCACTGGACCAAATGATTGGTCTAGACCACAAGGTAGGCAGTTCAAACCCACCAGCCACTTCTCAGAAACCCTGCACAGGGTTACTATGAGTTGGAACTGACTCAACAGCACTTAATAACAAGCCCACAGATGGTGTCTTGGTGTGGCACTGTAAGACCATTTGAACCACAAGGTCAGCAGTTCAAACTCACCAGCCGCTCTTCAGACACCCTATATAGGGTATGAATCGGATCTGACTTGGCACACAATGACAACACGGGAATCGTAGGGGTCCCTGGTGGTGCAGTGGGTTAAGTGTTGGGAATCCTACAGGAAAGGTCAGTGGTTCCAATCCACTAACCACTCTGGAGGAGAAAACAGTCCCATTCACGAAGATTTACTACCTTAGAGAGTCAATGGGGACTGTCGTCCCCTTTCTTAGGGAGTTGGTTCTGAGTCAGAATGGATTCCACAGCATGGGTATCTCTGGAGCCCCTGGGTGGTGAAAGGGTCAACACACTTAGCTGCTACCAAAATAATTGGAGGTTTGAGACCACCCTGAAGAAACTCAAAAGAAAGGCCTGGAGATCTAGTTCCAGAAGGTGACAGTCTTGAAGACTCAGGAGCCTACTTCTACAATGATCCATACGGGGTCTCCATGAGTTATAACTGACTTGACAGCAGCAGGTTTATCTGAATCTCTACAGCAGCTACTGATGGCCAGCCAGGGTGCCTGGCAGTCCACCATGGTGATCACATGGACCCAATGACTTGTCTTCTGGCAATTTCCTCAGCCATCTGGGAGGGAGACCTGGTGCAGAGGTGTGACTTCACCCAGGGCACTAGAGGTCAGTGCAGATCCAGTGTGGTATACATGGAAGAAATGTACAGAGAGATCTGTTAGCCTTCCTAGGGTGGTGGATGGTAGTGGAGAAACAGCTGGAAAAAAGAAGAATTTCTCAATGCAGATCATCACCTGTTCCCTCTAAGAAGACATTCTCTATTTGACTAGTAACCAAAAGGCCACTGACTGTCCACTTCCATAAAGGTTGAGACCCTGAGGCACAGCCCTGCTCTGTCCCACAAGGTTGTTATGAGTCGGAATCAACTCAACAACAGTGGGGCCTTACACGATTTTTAGAATCCCAGTGAGGGCAAAGGGCGCTCTCCATTCACTTTATATCCCTAACCGTGCAAAAGACAAGGATGTTGGTGGAAAATAAAAATAAACAAAGCTCTTCTTTTTATTTTTGTTAATCTGAGACACTCTTGAAAATGATTTGTTCACCTGCAGAGACCCTGGACTTATTGTCCCTGGAAATGCGTCTTTATACCATGAAGACTCACGCAAGGATTTATCGAACATTGTGACTTGGGTTACAATTTTTGTAACAGACCCAGAGAGCAGAAGAGGCATGCTTCGCTGCCACGTGCATCAGAATAATCATACCCATTTATATAACGAATGGTAGGCTATTCCATGAGATTTCCCCAGTCGGTCCAACATGTCTTCTTTTCTAAAACAAATCTAGGTACACAGTGAAGTCATTAGGTGCTTCCTGCAGAACTGCTGGAGGCTGAAATGCAGTCTCCCCTTGGTAAGAAATCATGACTGCCTTCTTTTGGTGCCATCCCATGAAAGTTACATAGACCAGAGAAGCCATATTTCTACTGACTTTGCTAAAGTGCAAATACAACCACAGTATTCAAACTTGGAGGAAGAGGGAGCAAGATAAGGCCGAACTTAGCCAGAGGACTAATCTCAGAGAGAGGGAGCAACAGCCCATATCAAACACTGAAAGGCTGTGGTCAGTTCAGACTTGGTTCAGAGTAGTGTCCATATTGACATCTGGTATACTAGGCTTGGTGTGGCCAAAAGAGAAGAGTCCTCCTGGCCTGGGAGTTTCCTGAGATTCTGTCAATCAAGTGGGCAGCATGTGGTTCTGCCAACAGTCATACGGACATGGATGAGGGTACAGGCAATAGGCTTATGCTTCCTGAAGAGACTGAGCCCAACCAATCAGAAAAGGGAACTTCAGCTTTGGGATCCCTTAAGACCTGGATCAGGAACTGCAACAGAACTCCAGTGGAAAGAAAGAGCTAGACTGGGTACGAGCCTCTCAATCCACTGGGCTTCTGGGAGACAGGTCTAAAGGAGAGAAGAGTTGGTCTATAGGTAACAGAGTTGGGATCAAGAGTGAGTTGAACAAAGGTGTCTGAAGGCGAATCTAGAGATGAGATGGGGCCAGAGTAAATGATTCTAAGTTTGGGCCAAGGAACTTGGTTAGGGGGAGTTCTGTTATATGAGAAACAATGGCAAAACCCTCAGAGGGGAACAAGGTGGCCCTCAAAAGCTCTACTTGAAGTCTGGGAAGTAGAACAAGAACACATCCCCTTGAAGTGTGAGTACTTAGAAGTAGTCATTACCATATCCATTGTATATTAATAACAAGATGCTGTATCACTTAAGAGTGTTTCCTGATCCTTATAATGACTATGTCAAGAAGGTTTTTACATCCTAGTCTCTCACATTGAAGTCAAAAATATCTAGGTAATTTGTCCAAGACTATGGGGTACCTGAGTGGTACAAACAGTTAAGTGCTCAACTGATAACCCAAAGGTGGGAGGTTCAAGTCCACTCAGAGGCACATTCCAAACATAGTTCTAGGGTACCGTGTCTGAAAGGCCACAGTCTTGAAAACCCATGGAAAAATTCTGCTCTACACACACACGCTCACTGTGACTTAGAATTGACTCAGTGACAGTTGTTTTGCCCAAGATCTGAGAGCTAAGAAATTTGTAGCTGGAAATTTGAACTGAGTCCCCTGGACTGCAAAGCTCATTGCTCTTTATCCGATTTTCTCTCTTTGATGAAGAAGTCTGTGGCCTGGTCCATAACTTCCAACGACATCCAATTCTGACTTAGTAGCAGAAACATCCACAGAGAAGATTGTAGGCAGATAATGCACAACTCAGGGTCCCCTGCAGCTCAGACTCAAACATCTGTGTCCAGACTCCACCCACCTGCTCTCACCCCCATGAGCTCCATGACTGGATGGGCTAAGGTAGAGCGTCAAATCTTTGGTATGAGTTTAGGTAGGCCTGGAGTAGCCATGGACCCGTGGCCTTCAGTACTCTAATTAGGAGAGAGAAAACCTAGTGGTGCAAAGAGTTCGATGCTGGGCTGCTAAAACAAAAATGTTGGCAGTTTGAACCCACAAGGAGTAAGATTCTGGCTATCTGCCCCCTTAAAGATCACAGCCTAGAAAACCTAGCGATACAGTTCTGCTCACCATGAATGGAATCACCATGAATCGGAAGGAATTCCATAGCATCTAAGAACAATGGCAGAGTCAGCAGATGGGGCAGTGGTGGTTCCCTGGTCAAATTCTCACCTTACCTGTAGACCTAGGTTCAATTCCAGGCCATCTCTCATAGAGGCTTGTGCGCTTCTATGATGCAGAACAGGTTTCCATGGAGCTTTCAGATAAAGACGTACTAGGATGAAAAGGTGGATGATCTACTTCCCAAATCAGCCATTGAGAACCATATCGATTACAACAGTCCAATCCTCTTGTGCATGGGGTTGACAGCTGACATCAACAATGGAGACAGAGATGGTCCATGTAACCTGATATGCCACCCCATTGTGGATTCCAGGGGACTGATTCCTATTGTGAGGTGACATGTTGAGTGATGAGAAAGTCAGTTTGGCTTCAAGAACGATTTCCCACATGGTCCACATCAGCACTGACCTATGTGTTGGACCCTGTGCCCCTGGGTGATGAGGTATGAAGATGACAGCTTAGGTAAAGTGTCTACCCACAGGTCCCGGACTCCTAGTATGGCCTGCCAGAGTCCTGCTGTCAGAAGAGATAGATTCTGTCCAGCACCAATTGCAGAACAACTGGTGTGGGGCTCTGATGGTGGTCAGAGACTGAGCTACCACCAGTGGTACCCTCTTGAGTTGTGAGAAGGTTGTTGTTGTAGTTAGGTACTGTCAAGTTGTTTCTGACTCACAGCGATCCTATGCACAACAGAAAAAAACACTGCCTGACACTGGCCCATTCTCACAACTGATGCCAAGCTTGAGCCCATCGTTGCAGTCCCTTTGTTAACCCGTCTCACTGGGCCTCTTCCTCTTTTTTCACTGGCCTTCTACTTTGCCAAGCATGATGTCCTTTTCCAGTGACTGATCCCTCCTGACAACATGTCAAAAGTATGTGAGATGAAATATCGTCATCTCCCCTTCCAAGGAGCATTCTGGCTGTACTTCTTCTAATTGAGAAGGCCACAAGATGCTTTATCAGGAACTCCCTCACATGGAAGCCGAAAGTGTCTAGATAACTCACCCAAGATCTTGGAGTTCCTGTGTGGTGCAAACAGCTAAGTGCTCAACTGATAACCTAAAGGTTGGAGGTTCAAACTCACTCAGAGGCACATTACAATATCCTAAGATTGTGCATCTGAGAAATCACAGCCTTGAGAACCCATGGAGAGGGTCTACTCTACACAACACAGGCTCACTGTGAATCAGAACTAACCCAGTGACAACTGGTTTGATTGGCCGTTTGCCCAAGATCCAAGAGCTAAGACATTTGTAGCTGGAATTTGAATTGAATTAACTGAACTCCAAAGCTCATTGCTCTTCATCAGATGTTCTCTCCTTCATGTAGAAGTCTGAGGCCTGGTCCATGGAAGGGAAGACATCATTAAAAGTGACATCAGTGAGGTGACATTGTTCCTCCACAAAAACCACAGCGCTCCTACTAAGTTACTCTCTATGTTTCTAATTTTCAAATAGTATTTTATTGTGCTTTTGCTGAAGGTTTATATAGACTTTCAGGTTCCTGTTCAACAATTTCTGTACAAGTTGTTCTGTGGCATCAGTGACATTCTCAGTATCTTCATTCTGTTGTTCCATATCTGTTAATGTAGGTTCCCTACCCCCCTTACACTCTCATCTCTGTTTTACAACAATCATTGGCGATTTGAGTACATTTGTGTTAAGTAAATGGCACATCGTTTGCTGGAGTTCCTGGTGAGAAGAATCACCTCTTAGAATCAAAGTTTGCCAGAGCTGGAGACCCATGGTTAACCTGTGTTTATTGAAATAAAAAAAAGATACAATTTATCAACTGAAAAGTTGGCAGTTTGAAAATCAGCGCTAAACTTTGAACTACAAGGTCAGCAGTTCGAACCCATCAGCTGCTCCTGAGAAACCCTATACAGGGTCACTATGAGTCAGAACTGACTCAATGGCACTTAACAGCAACAGAGACATCTTGGAGCACATAGTATGGGTTATGTGTTGGGTTGCTAACTGAAAAGTCAGCAGTTCGAATCCACCAGCTGCTCTGAGGAAAGGAGATGAGATGTTCTGCTTCCATAAATATTTATATCCCTGGAAACCATATCTAGGATCACTAGGAGTCAGAAGCAACTCAACAACACACAAGAACAACAAAGTTATCCAAGGTGAAAGGTCTGAAAGTTCAGTCTTGAAAACACTGTTGAGTAAAGTTCTACTCTGTATACGGAAGGTCGCCATGACTCAGAATCAACCCGAGAGCAACTGATTTGTTCGTTGTTGCTGTTTTAATGCCATGGATAAGAGATGACCAGCCATGGCTCAGGAAGAATATCTACCACATAGAGAGCAGAGGGTTTTCAATGGCCCAGATACTTGTGTTCTGACCAAAGCGCATGTTCCTATGGTGTAAACTCCACTCCGCCCATAAGCAGGAGATGGATGTGTGGGCGAACAGAAGAGAAGACAGGAGAAACAATGAGTGTCATGCTCCTAAATTCCATGTCTTTCTTCTATGAGGTCATATTTTCTGGACACTTAATGGTTTCAAAGGAGAGAAATTGTGGTGGTGGTAAGGTGAATGGATTGATGTGGGTCATTAAAAAGAAATGTTGGTCACAGACTTCAGCTGATGGTTGTGAAGAACTGATTTAGACAATTGGGGGATTTATTTATTAAACCACTGAGCTAGCCTACAGACATGGCCCCTTCACTCAGGAGATTCATGGTCTTGTGGACACGTGGAAAGGAGGCAAAGATTCCATTTGAAAATCAGTTCATCATGACCAGTGCTACAAAAGGAAATTGTCATGGTTCCATCAGGGTCTAAATTCTCGACACCTTGATCCTTCTGGACTGGGTTACTTTCCGAAATGATTTAAAAATGGAGCCCAAACTTTGAGTCTTAGTTTACCTTTCCACAGTGAATTTATGGTGTGCAAACATTCCTACACTAAGATTTTTCTAAGAATCGATGTTAGCAGCTTCCAGGGTGGTAGTTTGAACCTACCCAACAGAAACATGGAAGACAGGTCTGATAATCTGCTTCCATAAAGATTACAGCCAAGAATATCTTAAGGAGCAGTTCTCCTCCATGACACATGAACACATTAAGGAGCAGATCTCCTCCACCACACATGGGGTTGCCATGTTAGAATCAACTCAACAGTAATGAAGTTGGTGTAGCAGTCTGAATGGTGGGTCAGTGGTGGAATTCTTGCTTTTGCACAAGCTGCCCCCATTTAAAGATAAGTAGAAACAACTTGGCAAAATGCTTGCAGGTTGTAGCACATAGCAGGCTAACTGATGACTACTAGTCATCAGTGGTAGTGTAGTGGTTACAAATCAGGCTGCTAATCTCAGGTTCAGGAGTTCGAAACTCAGGGTCAGCTGTTCCATGGGAGAAAGATGAGGCTTTCTGCTCCTGTAAAGATTTACAGCCTTGGAAACCTTACACAGGATCTCTATGAGTTGGAACCGACTCCAAGGCACACCACCAACAACTGCCACCACTGTATACTTACTACGATGGCTAATGGTTACTGTCTCCTTCAACTTCTCCCACCTAAAAAGCCTTTCTCATTCTCGGTACGTTAGAGCACTTGGTGATTTCACTCTGTGCTCCTCAGCTTCTCAACTGTGGTTGTTATTTGAAAATGAAAGAGGGATGAAAATTCCCTTCTTTCATTCCTAACAGAGCGTGAGATTTTGTTCTCTAACATTATGATGCTGAACACGTTTCAGTAGAGCTTCCAGGCTGAGGTGGGGTAGAAAGAAAGTGCCTACTTCTGAAAGCCAGACAGTAAAACCCTGATGAATATAACGGTCTGGTTCCATGGTTCACGTGGTCACCATGAATGAGGGGCTGGCTCAAAGGCAGCTCACAACAATAAGGACCCTGCTGATTGTGAGTACGGTTTAATAGATGCAATCTCTTCCCGGACTCCTGGTGTGGTGCTGTAGGATCAGCACTGGACAGCAAACCACAAGGTTGGCAGTTCAAACCTACCAGCTGCTCCTTGGAAACGCTATAAGGGTGGCTATGAGTTAGGAACCAACTGAACAGCACTTAACAGTAACAACAAATCTCTTCCCAGGGCATAGGATACTTCAGTTAAATCTCCCTGGCAATGAATTAGAATGAACAGAATTAAAAATGTGTGAAGAATGATAAAAGTGTAAGGCTCTGTGGTTTTAAGAAACTATTTTGGAGGAGGTAGAGTAGAGCTGAGGCTTGGACAACAGGTACAGTTAGGACAGAAAGAGTCAAGGAGGCAAATAGCAAACATGAGACTTCCAGAAGATGGTGAGTCCAGGAATTCCTTTCCTGGGGATTTCTAGAAGCATGCGTCATTGGTGCTATGATCCAGAGGCCACCACCATGTTCAAACTGCAATGTTGGTTTGAACCACAAGGTGGGCGATTCAAACTCACCATCAGGTCCTCAGTCTCTGACTCACTGGGATGGACCCTGTTCATAGTACAGCATACAGGTCTCTAACTTTCCTACTCCCATCGCTGGGACCTTTAGAAGCTCCTTGCATGTGGGGTATAAAAGAGGGAGAGCCGCTGTTTATAGCTGAGCCCTGTCATCTCTGTTGCTGCTTTGTGGAAAACTGGGACATTTATCAGAGCGCATTCGAATTTCGTTTGTGTGGCTTCTCAAGCATAACACATTGTCATCAGTACCTGGACTGTCGTCGACTTGTTTCTGACTCACAGCAACCCCATGTGCTGCAAAGCAGAACTGCATTCGTAGAGTTTGCTTCTTTATGGAAGCAGATCGTCAGGTCATTCTTCCAAGACACCTCTGAATGGACTTGAACTGTCAACAACCTTTCAGTGAGTAGTTGAACACCTAATCGTTTGTGCCACCCAGGGACTCCTTCATAGACCACACCAAAACCCCAAACTCATAGCGATCCTCTAAGACAGAATGGAACTGCTCCCTAGGGTTTTGGAAACCGAAATCTGTACTGGATCACACTGTCTTATCTAGTTGGTGGATTTGAATTGCAAATTCAGTACACCACCAAGATTGCAGGGTAAGTCCTAAAGTGCTAAGTCTCTGCTTTATGCACCCCTGTATCTCTGCAGCCTGGAGTCCTGGTGCTGTGGGATATAAGACTGGACCTCAAGGTCAGTTTGAACTACAAGGTGGGCGATTCAAGCTCACCAGCCACTCCTCAGAAACCCTATATAGAGTCGCTATGAGTCAGAACCAACTCTGAAGCCTAGCATTGTTGTTGTTGTTGTTTAGTGCTATTGAGTCAGTTCAAACTCACAGCAGCCCTGTATAGGGTTTCTGAGGAGCAACTGATGGATTTGAACTGCCAACCTCATGGTTCGCAGTCCAGTGCTGATCCTACAGCGCCACACCAGGAGTCTGAGCCTAATGTTGTTTTTGCTGAGTGCCATCTATTCGGTTCTGACTCATAGCGACCCTGAATAGGGTTTCCAAGGAGTGGCTGGTGTGTTTGAACTGGCAACCTTAGTGTTCAACTCCACCTTGTGTTCCAGCACACTATCCCACAGTACCATTGCTATGTGATGGAATTGACATGCCCCCTAAAGAAGAGACGACAGACTACAACACAGGCATGCGCCGTTCTCCTCCCTGTGTTTAATTCCCTTATGAAAACGGAATCCATTTCCTATTCTCCCAAGTCCACAGCTGAACACATTTCCCCCATTCCTCACCCTCCCGAGTCCCTCTCCCAATAGCTAAAGTTGTATTGTGTAGATTAATACTGAACTCCCTGCCATCTTGTAGATAAATTTCTTTCCCTAGCTTGTGGCAGCAGGGGAATGCTCTCTTATTTGATGCTATAAAACACAGCAACCCTGTGTTCCAGCTTACCAGCTGAAGGGACTCTTGCAAATGGGTATATTTCCACAGACCTACACAATAGGGCTAATTGCCTGGGTTTGCAATGTAAGCGGAGGTCGTTTGATCACTAGCTGTTTTGTACCATGAAAGTGCACATTAATTATTTAAGAGATGGACTTATAATTATTGTAAGCCTTAAGTAATTACCTATAATTTTGGCAAGGGTTAGAAAAACTGATAGTTTAGCAGATTCAAGTTTTAGTCATTAGTAAGATCATAATTACATTTAAATTGCAAAATGCAAATTATGCAATTTATCTCCCCAATAATGCAAAAACATTACAGTGATTGTAGGTTTTAATGGACATTGGAAGTAGAGCAACAAGGGGCAGTCAGGGGCACTTCCATCCCCTTGCTCGTATTTCATATTTTAACTGCTTCTTCAATTGCTCTGCCCCATCCTCCTTGGGTTAGCACAAGGGCTGCATTTTTCTTTTCTTTTCTTTTCTTTGTATGTGAAAGTCATAAATTTTTTAAAAGACAGAAAGAAAGTGAGATGAAAGCACAGACCATGCTAAACCTCAAGTTGACATCAATTCTTGGTGACCCCATGTGTGTTAAAGTAGAACTCTGCCCCCTAGGGTTCTCAGTGACTGATTTTTCCGATAATGATTACCAGGCATCTCTTCCAAGACACCTCTAGATGGACTTAAACTTCCAATCTTTCATTTAGCAGTCCAACACATTAATTGTACCTCCTGGGGAGCCAAACCTTAAATACATTGTTTGTGCCACAGCAGAAGAAAGAATGCACTTCATATATGAGTTTCAAACCTCCTTCATACTCAGATTTTCATTTGAATGGAATTTCAGACCTATTTTACAGATGAAGACAGTAAGGCTCAGAGAGGGGTTGTGATGTGCTTGCAGACTTCTGATGTAGCTGACGGTTTTCTCTACCAGACTGTCTTTAGTACCAATGGGACCCACTTAGCAGGACAGAAGGAATTATATAGGTTGATCTTGCCAGAGAAATACTGTATTTGGGCATGAAATGATGACATTTTCATAGAAAACCAACCTTCATTAAGCCTGAAGGGCCTATCTTTATATTGTCTTGTTAACCAGTGCCATTGCTGTTGTTGTTGTTGTTAAGTGCCATTGAGTAAGTTCCAACTCATAAAGCCCCTATGGAGAGTGGCTTGTGGGTTTGAACTGTTGACCTTGTGGTTAGTAGCCCAGTGTTTATCCTATAGCACCACACCAGCATTCCAATATACCTTCAAATTATCCAATTCAGTGCCCCTGGCTTCATTCCCACATTGACCTAGTACATTTCTTCATAGCATCTCAGATTCATAAATGACAAGCTATTAAAAAAAAAAAAAAAGGCTCCCGCTGGACTGTCCCTAAAGAAGAATGTCAAGGTTCACATACCTTAGACACACAGTAAAAGCTTACTCACTGACTCAATCTAAGACTCAATCATATATTATTTGATCACTCCGATCAACCTATATTAGATGCAGTGAAGATTATGAAGGAAGTTAGCAATAGATCTATTATAGGAGCTGAAATTCAGCAAGGAGGGCCAACCAGCAGATGAAAAACTGAATAGCAATGTAAGCACATTTATTCATACTTAACAATCTACAGTTTTGTTGGGCTGGTTGGATTAAGTCCTTGACAACTTCAATCTTTTCTCGGTTAATAAGAATGTTGTTTATTGGTCCAGTGGTGAGGATTTTTGTTTTCTTGACATTGAGATGTAATCCATACCAAAGGCTGTGCTCTTTGATCTTCATCAGTAAATGTTTTAAGTTCTCTTCACTTTCAGCAAGCAAGGTGACAATTCACAATAGTACCATTTATATAAGCTAAACACAGATTGGTGGTTGCTGGGTGATGTGGGGAGGGGAGAATGGAAAGAAACTGCTTAATGAGATTGTTGGTTTACTTTAGAGAGATGATGAACATGTTTTGACTCTAGATAAAGAGTCCTGATGTGGCGCGCCTGTATGATAAGCACTGGACCATAACATCATTTTGAACTGCAAAGCCAGCAGTTCAAATCCACCAGCTGCTCCTTGGAAGCCCTATACACGGTCACTATAAGTCAGAACTGACACAAAGGCACTTAACAACAACAAGGTGGTAGTGTCCTACAACATTGTGGTTGTCCTTGAAAACCATGCATCTTATCATGTGTAAATTTCATCTCAATAAATTAAAAGAATAGATATAGGTTCTTAAGATTGTGGCAAGAGCTGAGGACCAGCTGACCTCAAGGACAGTTAGGAGAAAAGGGACTTGAAAATCTCTGAGACTCCCTCTTGTCCTCCCCCATGTTTGATTTCTCTCTGCTTGACATTTTCTTTCTCCTCCCAGCAGGACACCCAGCTTTCCTACTTCCCCTACCTGCCAGATTTTCTGCCAAGTGGGAACTGAAGTTCAGGTTCAAGTTTCAACATGTAAATTTTGTAGCCTGGCTGGGATGCCTGTGTTTGTATCAATGACTATGGGCACAGAGGCAGGGAATTCTAAGAACATGGATCTTGTAAGGATGAATATAAATGTGGTTTTTACAACCACATTCGGAATCCTGGTATGGTACTATAGGAAACGGTCGGCAGTTCAAATCTGCCAGCCACTCCTTGGAAGCCTTATATAGAGTTGCTGTGAATCGGAACTGACTCGACAACACGGAAAAAAACCACATTATTTGCGTTTGGGGAAGGGACATTTGTGAGACTAACTGGCGCCATGGTGATATATGATAGGGAACATATTTCCAGAATACAGACTGATTTCAAAAGAACAAAGAAAAGAAAATCCCATCACCATCAAGTTGATTGCAACTCATGGCCAGCTCATCCGTGTGCTACGCTGTAGAACTGCTTCATAGTATTCTCTTAACTGCACTGTTGAAAGGAGATTCCCAGGTCTTCCACATGCTGCCAGATGGGTTTAGAGTTTCCGAGGAGTGGCTGGTGGGTTTGAACCACCAACCTTGTGATTATTCTACAGTGCCACACCAGGACTCGAAAGCAAAATAACGTCTCAAATTTTAAAAATGGAAGTTATTATGGAAGCTGTGGTTGGAAACATTGATCAGTCAGATTGTGGAGAAGATTGGAAGTTGACCTTGTTATTGTTAAGCGCTGTGGACATGGGTCCAATTCGTAACTACCCTGTGTAGGGCTTCTAAAGCTTGTAAATCCTGGTGCTAGCAGAAAGCCTCATCTTTCTCTCATGGAGTGACTGGAAGGCTCAAACTACCGACCTTGTGGAATGTTAGCCCTAGGAGTATAGTATCTGTGCTGGAAACAATAGTGACATTGTCAAGTTCTGAATAAATTCTTTTCATCATATTTTTTGACCTGTCTACTTCCTGAATGATTGCTGTTGTTGTTGTTGTTAGGGGCCGTCAAGTTAATACCGACCCATAACGACCCTACGCACATTAGAATGAAATACTGCCTGGTCCTGCGCCAATCTCATAATCATTGCTATGCTTGGTTCCATTGCAGCTGCCACTTTGCCAATCCATCTTGTTGGGGGTCTTCCTCTTTTTCACTGACCCTCTATTTTACCAAGCATGATGTCCTTCTCCAGGAACTGGTCTCTCCTGATAATATGTCCAAAGCATGAGAGACAAAGTCTCTCCATACTAGCTTATAAGAAACATTCTGGCTGTACTTCTTCCAACACAGATTGGTTTGTTCTTTTGGCAGCCCATGGTATTTTTAATATTCTCCTCCAACACCATAACTCAAATGCACCGATTCTTCTACAGTCTTCCTTACTCGTTGTTCAACTTTCACATGCATAAGAGGCTGTTGAAAGCACCATGGCTTGAGTCAGGCACACCTTAGTCCTCAAAGTGACACCTTTGTTCTTGAACACGTTAAAAAAAAAGTCTTGTGCTGCTGAATGGTACAAACAGTCAGTATACTTGACTGCTAACCACAAAGGTTAGAGGTCCCAGCCCATTCAGAGGCACTGCAAAAGAAAGTCCTGGCAATCTGTTACTGAAAAATCAGTCACTGAGAATCCAATGGAGTTCCATTTTACAGTGACCCACATGGTTTCAGAGAAAAAGCCTACAGTAGGAACAGCAGAACCAAAAGACTGGCATTGTCCCCTTTGAACTCTGTGCCTATCCCTGGGACAAACCTCAGACACAGGGTATGTGGGATTGACTCACAGGCAACTAATTGGAGGTGATGGTTTTCACTGTTGCTGTTGTTTTAAGTGCTGTCGAGTTGTTTCTGACTCATAGCAACCCTGTATAGGGTTTCTAAGGAGCAGCTGATGGATTTGAACCACCGACTTTGCGGTTAGCAGCGCACACACTAAATTTCCATTAAACCAAGCCACTGTTGATTGGATTGATGGGAACCCATCAGCTAGATATAAAGGTGGAGATATTATCATGAACAGACACTTGGCAGCTAAACTGGGTTGGCAGCGAGATAACAATATAAAACCTTCACATGGAAAAAAGAGTTGTTCTTACAAAATAATGGCTAGTGTCCTTTGTGAGCACATCAGATATGCATGAAGCTGTGATGGTCATGTTTAATAGCTTCTACTTCCCTGAAATCTACCTTGCTAGTCTCCTGACCCCACAGGGCTACTTCATCATACTCATCATGGTGAATACTAATGTCCCTGCCTGTATATTAATTCTGCTGACAGCTGAGTTCTCACTCTCACTTAATAAAATACACCTGCTATGGAGGGGGGTGAAAAGTGCTGACCACAAGGAACTATGCAATTCTCCTTTGGAGATTGAACACAAGCTCCCCTCCTTCCCAAGGCCATAATGCTAACTCTAGTATTGGGGTATGCAGAGGCTTTGAGAAATTCTCCCTCAGTCTCCTACCTAGCCTGCCTTAGGCAAATTTGCTGCCCTAGAGGAATGATGTCAATTTGAGAACTAAGATACAAGTGAACCAAGCTGTGGTCTCTTCAATAACCTCATATGCATGTGAAAAGCTGGACAGTGAATAAGGAAGACCGCAGAAGAATTGAGGCATTTGAATTATGGTGTTGGAGACGAATGTTGAAAGTATCATGGACTGCCTACCAGAAGAACAAACAAATCTGTGTTGAAAGAAAGCTACTTAGAAGCCCAAATGGCTAAATTTTGTCTCTCATACTTTGGATATGTTTTCAGGAGGGACAAGTCCCTGGAAAAGGACATCCTGCTTGGATGGTGGAGGGTGAGCAAAAAAGTGGAAGATCCCCATTGTGGTGGGATTGGCACAGTGGCAGAGCAATGGGCTCAAACGTAGCAATGATTACGAGGATGGTACAGAAGTGGGCAGTGTTTCGTTCTGTTGTGCATACAGTCGCTCTGAGCTGACTTGATGTCAACTGACAAGTACAACACAACAACAACAACAACAAGCTGCCTTATATAGAGAGAATTATTTGGATTATTTTTCAGTGAGTAAAGGGTGTTGAAGCTTTCCTTTGCCCTTTCTTTTCTCATTTTCTCTGAGCTGGCTGGATTTACTAGGAGGTCAAAGAATGTTGGTTTCCTGAATCCAGAACTGGTTTTATCTATTGCATATGCTGATGTTTCCTACCTACCTCAAACTCCAAATGGGTTGCTGCCAAATCTCTTCTGGCACATAATGACACCGTGTGCCTATTTTAGAGTAGTACTGCGCTTCATGGGGTTTTCTTTGTCATAATCTCTATGGAAGGAGATCGCCAGAACTTCTCCAATGCAGCTGGGTAGATTCCGGCCACCAACTTTTGGTTAGTAATGGAGTCCAACCCATTGGCATCAGCCATTTCCACCCACATAGGACTGGTAACTAATCCAATCAGTGAAATGTCACCTTGTGAAGAGTTGATAGCTACTGGGTTGAGTGAGGGATTTAGTATCAACGAATGGATGACACCGAGTACTAATTAACCTTGCTGAAGACTTCATCTTGTACTGTCCTGGCTGAAGCATGAATAACTCCAGTTCCACGCAGAGAGAAGGTCATGTCTTTGTTCTGGGGCAGATATTAGGTTGGAAAGAGCTGAGGAGTGAGCCCTTCACAGGATCTCTGATTGCCCCTGCCTTTGTACGTATGCATCCTGGAGTGTGGAGCACATTTAATGCCAGCGTCAGTCAGTGTGAATGCTGAATAGTTGTTGACTCTGTTAGATCAGAATTTCATCTTCAAATATCCAAAAGCTTTATGTTTGGGTATCAGGTGCTGGAAATAGGTGGCCATTCAGGGTTGCTAGGTAGAAGAGGCAAGTCAAGCTTGCTGTTGCTCAGTGCCATCGAGTTGGTTCTGACCCATGGAGAAACACCGTCTGGTCCTGTGCTATCCTCACAATTGCTGCGACGTTTGACACCATTACTGCTGCCACTGTGCCAGTTCATCTAGGGTGGTGGTGGTGGTGGTGGTTATGTGCCGTGGAGTCAGTTCCGACTCATAGCGACCCTGTACAGGGTTTCCAAGGCTGCAAATCTTTACGGGAGTAGAAACCCTCATTTTTCTCCCATGGTAGTTTCAAACTGCTGACCTTGTGGTTTGCAGATCAATTCGTAACCATGATACTACGGTACGGAAACCCAACTGGTATCTGAGGTTTATCCCAAAGACGGAGCGGACAATGCCAGTCTCCTGCTTCTGCTGTCTCTACTGTCATTTATCTGGCATTGCTTTATGTTATCTCTATATCTGGTGTCATCACTCTTTCTGTCTGTCTGTCTCCTCAGTCTAGAAAATTCTCAGCACAGAGGACCTGGGTCCAAAAGACACACTCTATTCTTGACTCTTCTGTTTTGATGGTCATAAAGTTCTCCTTTCTACCTCTGGGATGGCTCTTTTTAAGCTGAGTGGGATGACAAAATTAATCAATCCCCTCATTAGAGTTCTATACATCTTATATGTGTGGCACTGTAAGGTAAGCACTAGACTGCAAAGTCAGCAATTCAAACTCACCCTCCACTCCTCAGCAGGGTCCTTAGTCCTGACTCCATGGCACTAAGAACAACAACATCCACAAGAGTGTCATGCACCTTATTTACATTATTAGCAAGCTATCCAATCCTGTTGATGGGCAACAAGCACCTCATTTGCATAATATAATCCAGTCATTTGGTGGGAGTTACAAAGACTGAGGCTTGAAGGACTAGTTCAAATAATTCACTGCACTGTAACATCTCATTTCCGTATGCAGGCATTCAAGGAGGGACTCTGATCCCTGAAGAAGACTGGGACATGAGGTGGGGTAATGGGGAGTATATAGAATGGCATCCAAGACAAAGGTGAATGCTTTGGTCTGTTAATATTGAGCAGGGGTAGGGCATGTCTGGCCCATGGGCCATATAAGGCACATGAAATCATTTGGTCCTGCCCTGACAAGACAACTGTAGTTCCAGCCATCACATTGTTGTTGTTAAATGCTCTCAAGTCAATTCCAACCCATAGCGACCTTGTATAGGGTTTCCTAGGAGCGGTTGGTTTGCTTGAATGACCCATCTGCGGTTCAAACCAACTTTGCAGTCAAACACATTAAGCCACAGTGCCACACCAGGACTCCAGCCATCACATTGTTGTTGTTAAGTGCTGTCGAGTTGGTTCCAACCCATAGAGACCCTGTATAGGGTTTCCAAGTTGCAGATGGTGAGCTTGAACCACCAACCTTGCAGTTCAAATGGCTTTGCAATCTGGTGCATTAACCCACAGCACCACACTAGAATTCCATAGCCATCACATTGTTGTTGTTGTTGTTAAGTGCCTTCGAGTCGGAGCCGACCCATAGCCATCACATTAGGGGTGAGTTTATTAAATGTTTGACCAAATATAGCTGTGTAAATTTTAAGTTGATAATTTTGCATGGCCCGTGAATGATGTTATAAAGATCTACATGGCCCTTGGCAGAAAAAGGTTGCCGACCCCTGATGTAGAGGAAGAGTCTACAACCTATAAGTTGAACAGGTGTTGGGACTCACCTTATGCTAGGCCAGGATCCACTGAACTCTAGGACTGAGGCTACTGAAAAGCATTCTATCTTGATTAGACCTGGATCTACCTGTTGGGTCCTCCTGTAGACTGCGAAGTGGGAGCCAGCATAGACGAAGCTGAGAAAGGTCTCTGTGTCTAAGACCTTTTCTATCGACATTTTCTACACGCAGAACCCTGGAAAAGGACATAGTTTTTTGGCAGAGGGTCAGAGAGCTGTCCTAAACTGACCATTCATATGGGTCTACAAATGTTGTATATTGGTAACAGGAACTGTGGAAGGGCTTTGAATAGACGGTAGAATTAGATAACCTATCATGTTACTTCCAGCTCCAAATTCAGTTTTTGGTAACTGTTTATTTCATTCTACATACTAATTGAAATAAGCCATTTCATATGATCATAAATGAAATACATACTCATTGAAGAAAATACGCAGTATTTTTTGAAGGTAACTACTTATATAGTGGTTAAGAATTGGGCTGCTAACCTTAAGGTCGGCAGTTCAAAACTACCAGCTGTTCTGCAGGAGAAAGATGAGGCTTTCTGCTCCTGTAAAGATTTACAGCCTTGGAAACCCTCGGAACCGACTCCATGGTACTTAACAACAACAACTTATGGGTCGGAACTGACTCGACAGCACTTAACAACAACAACAACAACAATCTTTAGGGAGTCCTGGTTTGGTGCTGTAGGACAAGCACTGGACCACAAGGTCAGTTTGAACCACAAGGTCAGCAGTTCAAACTCACCAGCCGCTTCTCAGAAACCCTATACAGGGTTGCTAAGAGTTGGAACCTGACTGTGTGGCACTTAACAACAACAACAATGAATCCGAACCGACTCGACGGCACTTAACAACAATTATCTTTAAAGGATCCCTGGTAGCGTAGTGGATGTTGAGCTGGCCTGCTAACCGCAAGGTCAGTAGTTCAAATCTACTAGTCGTTCCAATGGAGAAACAAACGTAAGAGCTTCTGCTCCTGTAAAAGTCTGCAACTTAGGAAACCCTGTACATGGTAGTTATAAGTCAGAACCAACTTGATGGCATTCGACCACCGCTACCACCATTAGGATTCCTGAAGAGGCACTGTAGGATATGCACTGGACTGCTAACTCCAAGGTTAGCAGTTTAAACCAACTAGCTGTCCTTAAAAACCCTATCCAAGGTCACTACAAGTCAGAACTGACTCAACAGGACTTAACAACAACAATAACAGTAACAGTAACAACACCTGTATTCAAAATCCACCTGTCTGTCACTTTGTCTTACTCTGGTAGCTTGTGTGTTACTGTGATCCTAGAAGCTATGCACTGTTATTTCAGATACCAGGAGGATCACCCAAGGTAGACAGATTTTAATGGAGCTTCCAGATTGAGACAGACAAAGAACAGTTTGGTAATTGACTCATGA
This sequence comes from Chrysochloris asiatica, assembly GCF_000296735.1. Taxonomy (NCBI): domain Eukaryota; kingdom Metazoa; phylum Chordata; class Mammalia; order Afrosoricida; family Chrysochloridae; genus Chrysochloris; species Chrysochloris asiatica. Next base: position 6,765,003 of record NW_006408552.1, on the reverse strand, counting down.
AAATTAGCCAATGAAAACCCTTAAGATCACAATGGCGCATTCTCTGACGTCATTGTTGTTGTTGTTGTTAAGTGCCATCCAACCCATAGCAAGCCCGTATATGGTTGCTGAGGAGTGGCTGGTGAGCTTGAACCACCTACTTTGTGCTCCATCCTAATTTTGCAGTCCAGTGCATGAACCCACAGCGCCACGCCAGGACTCCTGGACATGTCATTAGGAAGGGATCAGTTGTTGGAAGACATCGTTTTAGGTGAAGTACAGGTTCAGCAAGGTCATGGGAAACCCTAGATGAGATGGGCTGACACAAGAGCCACACAGGTAGACCACACAACCTGGCGGTCAGGAAGTTGAGGCAGGACTGATTGCACAATGCTTTGTTCCAACATGAGTTGGAGTCAACTTGAGAACATCTATCTGTCTGCCAATCTACTGTCTCAATGTATGAATAACTAACATCGGGGCATGAAATGAGAGTGTAAAATCTCACAGTAATTTTCCCTGGGACTTTGGTGTTGGTTCCCCTTGACTGGCTGCTGTGGATCTGCATAGGTAATGTTTCTATTAACAAATGCCAGGCCAGTCAACAAGCAAGGGCATGGAGGATTCAAAGTCAGAGACCACCAAAAGTGTCTACTTTTTTATTTTTACATGCATTTTCATACTTCCATTTGAGTGTAGACTTGTCTAGTGTATTTGAAAAATCACTTCAAAGAAAATAATAAAGTCTTGGTACCACAGAAATTGACATGCTTTCCAATTTCCCAACTTCAATAAAACGCTTCTCGGCGCATCTGTGAAAGTCACTCTGGGTAGGATATTGACAGCAGCGATTCATTTCCAAGGGGGCATGGGAGGGGACATTGAGGCTGGCATTGTGCTAGGAGCAGGATGGCACAGGGGCAGGGAGGAATGGGTTTGCCAGCAGCACAGCTATTTCAAAGCTTCACTTACCAAAAAAAAAAAACAATGGCTAATTATGATGGAAATGTCATTTTCTGAAATTCCTGAGTAATGGATGATGCTTCAGGGGTTTGTCATCTTTGATGTGGTGAAAAGCCTGTGGAATTGTTCACTACGGATTAGTATATAAGCACAAGGAAGCCCATGTTTCCCTTGCTCTCTGGGTCCTTCTTCCCTGTCAGGAATTATACATTTGAAAAGAGGAAACTCTGAAGGTAGGCGGGGTTGGGAGAGAGACAGATGCCAGTCATATACAGAAACAGAATCTTCAACAAAATGCCTCACTTTCAGAAGCTAATCTTGCGTACTTGGATACTCCAAACTGCACAAGGAGTTAGCATGAGCCAGATAGAACCATACAGCAGGGGGTTTGGGTCAAAACCATGGACTCAGGATGGTCATTGTGTACCCAGAGAGTCAGTGAGTCCAGATGAACCATAGGGCACAAACAAAAGCAATAGGGCCAGCCAGTAGCAGGTACCCCACTCTCCTCCCAGAGCCCATCGCCCTGGATAGCGTCAATGCTCTTCTTTTCAGACCTCCAAGCCCTTGGCATATTCTTTGTCTCCTGGTACCTACCCCAGGCTTCCTTTACTTCCAAGACAGGCCAGGATTTCTCCTGTGCCAGGACTTTGGCCCACCCAGCCTGACTCTCACCTGACATACACCTTTGGCTCCACATCTCTAATCCTTTGGGACCCTTCCAGGAAAGTGAATTCCAACAAAGAACAATAGAATCCTAATCTAATCCTACTTGGTTGGAGAGAAAGCTTTGATTGGAATGAGCGGAAGGACAAGACCACACACCAGGCCAGTCAGTCCTAACCACATGATTTCACATGATCAGAACCCTCCTCCAACAACTTAATTCTCCTCTTCTTCCTTCAGTTTTTTCTGTAGCCTTTGTCATACCTTAAACTCCAAAACCAAAACACCAAACTCACTGCCATCAAGTCGATTCCAACGCAACGACCCTGTAACAAGCAACACTTGAGTCTAATATATAAGGTGACTTCAAAACATCCACGGGAAAAATCCACTATCTTTTCATTCCATTTATCCATGAACTTTGGGCACCCCCCTTATACACTTGTTCATGCATCTGCTTTTTTCATCTACCATATAGTGTTACCATAAAGCCCACGAGGAAAGGAACATTATTTGTCTATTTCAGTCATTGCTCTGTCCCTGGTTTACTCATTTACTTGTTCAACAGATATTTGTTGAGCATCTCCTATGTTCCTGGTGTGTAGGAGGTGTTCAATAAACATCTGTTGAATAAAGAAATGAATGAAAATTCTTAAGTGCTTGAAATGTCGCTGGCACTGGGGATATTTTTCTTCCAGGACCCATTCCACTTTATCTTGCTTTCTCCCCGCACTTCAGCTATCGAGGGGATCTTGCATAGATTGAGATGACCTGACTCTGCATTCCTGAGAGCCATGAGCCATGGTGTGTGGCCTGTGTACGTACCGTTGCTTAAAACCTTTATCACAGGGTCAGCATGATGTGAACATTCTAGAAATCCCTGAGTTCCATCTACACTTTGCTGACTGTCTTTGGGTAGCAGCAGTCCAATTTCTCCTGGGTAGTTTAGCCCATCATCTCAGCCAACAGTGTAATCACTTCTGTTCCCAACAAAATGAGAAGCAGGAAATATTGGGGAGGCTGCCTCAGTTTCCAACTCTACTCTCTATCTCAAGAGTCCAGGCAGTGAGTCCAGGGTGTAAGCCCTTAGGGGTGTTCACAGGAAATACCATTCTTACTTTCCTGTCCTTGGTTCTGGACCCATGTGATGAGCTATGGTGGAAATGGACCTTTTTCATCACCTTCTGAAAGACAGCATTCAACCCTGCAAACATTGTCTCCAGCTGATGCCGTAATGAAGCCATCAGCAAGCATTCCACCAATCTGTAAAGTTAGAGGCTTCTGGATGAGGGGATTCTTGATAAGAGCGGATTGCACGCGCATCAGCTCATTGCCTTTCTTCTTTGCCTGGGGAGCTCGTTCTCTGGTCAGGGGCAATGTTGTGTGAGACAGTGAATAACGTATTCTCTAAGTTGACAGATGACAGTGTTAGGAAAGGTCTGACAGGCCAGAAAGCAGAAACAAAACCTAATCCAGGGGGGAAAAATACTAAAGGTCTGTTCCAGCAAAGGCAAATTGTCGAGCCCCCTGGAATAGAAGGGCCCAGAGTCATTAATCTGGCATCAGGTAGCTGGCTCACCTCCTCAAGGTCTGTTATCATATCGGTGCTCAAGGGTGCTTACTGATGATGACACATGGATCAGAATGGACATGGACCATGACGAGTGGACATCCATGTTGCTGGGTCTTTCCTTGACCACCTTTCTTGCTACCATATTGCCTTTTTGCTCGCTGGATCCTTGAGTAGGTATTTGGATATTTGCAGAACAGTGAGAAAAGTGTCCATTTGTCCACCTGATTGTTAAAAGTGTCCACCGTAGCAGGGGCTTTTGATAAGGATTTACATTGGGTAGAACTGTCCTCATTCTCTGGGTCATTGGAAATGTTCCATGCCATATAACTTCATTTTACCCATATGCTCGTCTTGCTCCTTGCAAGTTCCTGTCCCCTGATTTGCTCTTTCATGTTTTCTGTTGTCTACGTGAGCAGCAGACTGAATGACCCATCCACAGCCACCAAGTTGATTCTGACTCATAACGACATTATAGGACAGAGTAGAACTGTCCTATGAGATTTCCAAAGACGTAAATCTTTACAGAAACCAGACTGCCACATCTTCCTTTTGGAAACTGGTGGGTTTGAACCACTGGCCTTTTGGTTAACAGCTGAATGCTGTAACCACTGTTTCATCCACAGTGATTGCAGAATTCTACATGATCATAGCCAATAGCCTCATTAGCTGCTTTTGTCATTGTGTTTTATGATTTGGAGGAAGGAGAGCGCCAAGAACGGACAGGAATGCAGAAGAGCGAGCCCCAAAAGAGCAAGGACCAAGCAAAGTCAGGGGTGTAGGTAGCATGCTTTTTGATGATCTCGCTATAGGTAGCTACTGGAGAACTTGAGCATCTGCTGTCTCCAGGCTCTTTGGAGATGCTCAAGATTCATGTGCTGGTGAGGAGTTCATGGCTGGCCTTGCTGGGTTGCAACTCTCTGCTCCTTGACCGTACCTTATAGAAAAGAAGTCGTTTCCCCAAAGGAAATCAAGATGCTAATATCAAAGGTAAAATGGACATGTTGTTGCCAAGTGCCAATTCTACCCTACAATGTATAACAGAAGTAAGCACTGCTTGGTCCTGAGTCAGCCTCACAGTTACTGTTATTCTTGAGTACAATGTTGTTATCACTGTGTCCATTCATCTCCTTGAGGGTATTCTACTCTTCCAATGACCCTCTACTTGAACAAGCATGTCCAAAGTTGTTGTTAAGTCCCATCAAGTCGGTTCCGACTCATAGCAACCCTACATAGGGTTTCCAAGGAGCAGCTGGTGAGTTTGAACCACCAATCTTGTGGTTCAAAGCGATCTTTCAGTCCAGTGCATTATCCTGCACCAGGAGTCCAAAGTATGTAAGACAAAATCTCCCCATCCTGGCTTCTAAGGAACATTCTGGCTGTACTTCTTTTGAGACTGATTTGTTTGCTCTTCTGGAAGTCAATATTCTTCTCTAACACCATAATGCAAATGAATCTATTCTTCTGCAGTCTCTCTTATTCACAGTCCAGCTTTCTCATGCGTGAGACGATTGGGAACACCATAGCTGGATCACGTGTACTTTATGATGGACATGGAACAGCCAAAATCCCTCCGATTGTTCCTTACATTGAATTTCCAAGGTATCCAGAGGTCTCTTGATGGTGATGGTAATGGTGGTTGGGTGGATGTGGAAGGCCATTAAACCAGTTGTTGCCATTAAAGTGGTTCCCGCTCATGGTGCCCCCATGTGTTCAGGACAGAACTGCACCAGAGGGGCTTCATGACTGTGATCTTGCCAACAGATTGCCAGGTTTTTCTTCTGAGCTGCCTCGCGGTGGATTCGAACTGCCATTCTTTTGTTAGTGGCCACGGACTTAACAATTTTCACCACCCAGGGTCTCCTAAAATGGATATGTGGTGCTATAGTATAAGGACTGTGGTGTTAGCTACAAGGTCGGGTGGTTCAAATCCACCAGTCCCTTGTTAGAAATCCTATACAGGGTTACAATGACTTGGAACTGACTCATTAGTACCTAGTGACAAACACCACCTTAGAATGTTTTTTATTGTCATTTTTAGGTACTATCAAGTCGGTACTGACTCATAGTGACCCTATCTATGCACGACATAAGGAAACACTGCCCAGTGCTGCACCAATCTCACAATCATTGCTATAATTGAGCTCAATGCTGCTGCCACTGTGCCAATCCATCTCATTGGGGGTCTTCCTCTTTTTCTCTGACCTTCCATTTTAACAAACATGATATTCTTCTCCATAGTCCCTCGTGATAATATGTTCAAAGTATGAGAGATGAAGTGTAGCCATCCTGGCTTCCAGGAGCATTCTGGCTGTACTTCTTCCAACATCAATCTGTTTGTTTTTTTGGCAGCCCATGGCACTTTCAATATTGTCCTCCAACACCACAACTCAAATGCATCAATTCTTCTACGATCTTCCTTATTCACTGTCCAGCTTTCACATGCATATGAGGCTATTGAAAATACCATGGCTTAGATCAAGTGCACCTTAGTCCTCAAACTGACATCTTCACTCCTGAACAATTTAAAGAGGTCTTGTGCAGCAGATTTTCCTAATACAATATGTCGTTTGATTTCTTGACTGCTGCTTCCATGAGTGTTGATGGTTGAGCTGAGCAAAATGAAGTCTTTGACAGTTTCAATCTTCTCTCCACTTATTGTGATGTTAGTGTATAATAAAATACTAGATTCTTCTTAGTGCCCACCTCTCATCCTCCTCATTCCACAGCCTGAGTTGCTAACCCCCTGTTTGATGTAGGATAACCACTCAGTTCATCATGGATGTGGTCTTTGCCTCTCTCACCTGTGAGAACCCATTTTTGGTCAGGGAGGTAGGCCTGCAATCCTCTCTGGCTGCTGGTCCCAGCTTTTGTCTCTTAATTCCATAGGTCAGTTCACTATAGACTTTTCATTCTGGAATCAAGGAAAAGCCAGCCACCAAGGGAAAAGGAGCCTGTGCTCAACCTCACGACAGATTTTCATTAGGTTTTAATGAAGCTGGGAGCAGCTCTCCCCAAGGCCCCGTTTCATTTCCACCTGTTCTGATCCAGATAGCTCCTTACTCTGAAGACCTGCAGGAGAGCTGAACAGTACCTGGTCTCATGTCTTAGAACCCCACCTAAGACTTGGACAAGAATCAAGAGAGAAGAATGGAAGAAACAAGGAAAAGACCTTCAAACGGAAGCCAAGTGATGGATATTTCTTTAAGACATTTCCCACTTTGGGACTGTCAGCTGAGCTCCAAATTCTTAAGAGGCAGAGGAAGTAGGAGACTGAAGCCATCTCCAGGGAGTGTTGGCTCTAGTTCCGGTGCTGACAGTTTGCTACCTCTGTCACTTGCATATTTCACATCTCCTCTGTGAACCTTGGTTTCCTCTCCTGGGAAGTATTACAAAGAAAAATGTTTGAGTAAATATGGGTATGCTAGAGCACATGCGTACAAATATACCATTCATGGAAATGGTGAAGTATCTTACCTACATGAATTTTATTTAGTTGCCAGGTCTAGAATTCCAGCTCCAATATGTTTCAACCTATCTTAAAGATGAGAACATTGAGGATCATACAAGGAACCCATAGGCAAATGGTAGAGTTTGTAGCTGAATCTGGGTCTATCCAACTCGAAAGCCATTGCTGTGATTACTGTATCAGTCCATGTCATTAAGGTCTTCCTTTCTGTCGCTGACTCTCTACTTTAGCAAACATATCCACCGTACATGAGACAGTTCCATTATGCTTGCTTCTAAGGAGTATCCCAGCTGTAGTTCTTCCAAGACAGATTTTCCTCTGCCAGAAGAGTATAAGTCCCTCAAGGACAAGTAGGGTGACTCTTTCATTTAGTGTTGGTTGTCTTTCCAATACCTGTCCTCCCTTCTTCCTTATAAACAGAAGTTCAAGGTGGAGTGGGACTGATCACAACCAAACATGGCAGCCCTGACAAGTCTTCACAGTTGTGGGTGGTCTGTTGTCTAAGTTGTTGTTGTTGATCGGTGCTGTGAAGTTGGCTCTGACTCCAAGTTGCATTCCATATAACAGAAGAGAATGTTGTCAGTCTTATGCTACCTTCATAATGGTTGCTGTGTTTGAGTTTGTGGCTTTGATGCCAATCCTGCACAATGAGGATTTCCTTTGTTTTTATGGACTCTCTATTTTACCAGGAGTCCTGGTGTGGTGCTGTGGGCTAATGCATCAGACTGCAAAGTCATTTGAATTGCAAGGTCAGTGGTTCAAGCTCACCAGCTGCTCCTTGGAAACCCTATGCAGGGTCGCTATGGGTCGGAATCGACTCAACAGCCCTTAACAACAACAACTACTTTACCAAGCAAGATGTCATTTTCCATTGATTGGTCTTCCCCGATGACTTTTCCAGAGTAAGTTCAAATCTCAGCATCCTTACTTCTAAAGAACATTCAGCTTGTATGGCCCCTGAGACTGATTGGTTTGTTCTTTTAGCAGTCTATGTTCAATAGTCTCTGCCAACACCACACATCCACACATACCTGCTGTGTTCTGACTCATGGTGCCCCTATGTGTGTCAGAGTAGGACTATGTTCCATAGAGTTTTCAATGACTGATTACACACACACACACACACACACACACAGAACACCAGACATTCTTCCCCACTTTCCTTTAGGTGGACCTGAACTGCCAACCTTTTGGTTAACAACTGAGCACATTAGCCATTTATACAATCCAGAGAGTCTTGGTGTAGTGCTATAGGATAAGCACTGGACCGAATGGCCAATTTGAACTGCAAGATCATCAGTTCAAGCTCACAGCTGCACCTCAGAAACCCAATACAGGGTCACTATGAGTTGGAATTGACTCAATGGCATTTAACAACAACAACAAAGGGACTGACCACACTGCTGTCCATCAAAACTGAAACCACCAAGTGGAGTCGAACTCCTGTGGACCCAACATAGGGTTTCTGAGACAGTACATCTTTATAGGAACAGACAGCCTCACCTTTCTCCCATGGAGTGATTGGTGGGTTTGAACTGCCAAGCTTGCGGTTAGCAGCCCAGTGCTTATCCCACGGTGCCACCAAGGTTCCTTTACACTTGCATTACCAAATACCTTGTCTAGGGTGGATAACACACTTATATTATAGAATACCCTGTCTGGAGCACAATGCTCTGCTAATACATGGGAACATAGGCTTAATTTCCATGTCTATGACTCTGGTGGCCCCATGCATATGAGTCTGATTACCATGAGCAATGTTTCAGCAGTATTTGCCACTGAGGGCATGTTCATAGAATGTTCATGTTTGGTGAATGGTTCATGTTTGGTCATCTGCTTTGTGATTTTCCTCTTCTCTGTTTCTAATTGGGAGACAAGGTGGACCAGAAATGGCTACTCCTGGAGAGGAGACCATCCACCTGCATCTTCATCCTCATGGAGGACTGGCTGGGCCTGACCCCTTTCTGCTAAAGGCAGAGACAATGGCAGAGCCCTGGGAGGTGACCAGTCCTTCATCCTCTGTTCGAAGCCTCTTTTCCCAGGGGAGTCTGTCTGTCAGCACTGACAACACTCTCGGTCATGCTTTGTAGTTCCCCTGACCTCCCACTGTCTTTGTTTTAAATGAGGTGCCCTGTGACTGTCTGAGCTTTGTTGAGCCTGGGTCAACCCTCCCTGGGAACCATGCCACGGGGGCTTTTTCCTATTTAGGCTAATGTCTGTGTTACCCTCCAGCATGGAGGATTTTTCCAAGCCACTAATTTGTACTTTGCCACAGGACATGAGTGATGATCAGTATTATTTTAGGCTTTCGAAATTGGAGCATGGCTTCTGGGTACTAGCTGTTCTCAATTTCTTATTTCCTCAACTCGGAAATCTGGCCGGTTGGGTTTTGTTACTTCAATAGGCAGACAGAGTTTGCAGAGAGATATCTCTGCTCCCTCTCCACCATGTGCTAAATGGTAACTTGTGGTTTTGCAATTTAATCCTGTTAGATGTCAAGCCTCATATACATGTGAAAGTTGGACAGTAAATAAGGAAGACCCTAGAAGATTGATGCATTTGAGTTATGGTGTTGGAGCAGAATATTAAAATTACCATGGACTGCCAGAAGAATAAACAAATCTGTGTTTGAAGAAATATAGCCAGAATGCTCCTTAGAAGCCAGGATGCTGAGACTTTGTCTCTCACACTTCGGACATATTATCAGGAGGGACCAGTCTCTGGAGAAGGACATCATGCTTGGTAAAATGGAGTGTTGGAGGAAAAGAGGAAGACCCCCAAGGAGATGGATTGGCACAGTGGCAGCAGCAGTGCACTCAAGCATAGCAATGACTGTGAGGTTGGCACAGGAGTGGGCGGTGTTTCGTTCTATTGTGCATAAGGTTGCTATGAGTTGTTACTGAGTCAACGGCCTCTAACTACATCAACAACAACAATAACAAGATATTAAATTCAGAGCTAAGCACTTCAGAGGGTATACGGAGCGATGGATCACTTCTTCATGCACACATCCATCTAATCAATTCCTCAACAGGTATTTTGAACACCTGCACTTGTCACTATGACTTGATGGTACTTACAACAACAACTAACACTTGATCAGGTCCTGTTAGGGTCTAAAGCTGCAGCTGTATGTCAATTAGGAATGCATTCTGCTTCAAGTCGCACAAACCTAACCATCTCAAGTTACATAAATAAAGGGTTTTCTTTTTTTCTTAAGTACCATGAAGTGTAGAGTCAGGTAATGACTTGAATTGGTGGGCTTCGTGTTATTTCAGATAGTATTTCTGCTGGTCTTTCTCTGCCTCATGACTGCAAAATGGCTGTTGCAGCGCCAGCCATAAAGTGAAAGGAGAAAAGGCTTCATCCGATGAGTATATATATATACTTTCTCCACATCACTCCTTCCAGGCGATACCTATTGGGATCAGGGCAACATCACTGGTCACTTTCTAGGTGCAAGGGAAGTTGGGAAACAGGGTTCAGGGTTACCATGATTGGCTTTGATCAATCACGCTCCACCACAAGGACAAAGAGAGGACAAATACAGGATAGCCAACTAGCACTAAAAAAAAAGAGCCACCCTACTGTGTCTGGCAAAGGTCTACACTGAACCATGTATAAAGATAAAGTCACATTGGTGGGTGGAAAAGCTGGTGAAGAGAGAAGGGGCCAGGGGGGAGGGATAGAGCACTTGTTAGAGTCCCTTCAATATAGGATTTTATTGGCTTTTCACTATCTCATCTGATAGGCTGGGCAGACATGAATCGCATTTTACAAACATCCTCATTTATAAGACGACAGCATGAAGAGACTAAATAAGGCATTCTGGGGTAGGAAGGGGGTGTCACGCGTACATGATGACTAAGGAAAAAGATCTAGGTTGGCCGACTCTCATTCCAGTGCTCTATCCCAGTAGACACAAGGGGCTCCTGCCATCTTTATATTGTCAACCAACTGTTGGACCCTCATCTACTTATCTATCTAACCACCAGCTCTTCATTCTGTTCCCCAATCATCTTCTCACTCTTCATTCGAAAAATACAAATGTTAAAGCAAACGCTGAATAAAACAGTGAGTCCATGAATTAATCCTACAAATTAGATTTTGGGTTGAATTGTAGTCATTTGTGTGTTGATTAGATGCTAGCAACTATGCCACTAGGGTCAATCACGGTGGGCTAGTATCTAAAGAGCTGAAGATAGACTAAGTTGTTGCTGAAGACCCGAGGAAGAAAGACCTGGAGACCTCTTTCATAAAACCTTATGAATCACAACAGAACTTCATCTGAGTCACTTGCTTCAGACACATCATTGGGAAGGATCAGTCTTTGGAGAAGGACATCCTATTGGTGAAGTTAAGGGTGAGTGAAGGTGAAGGAGGCCCTCAATTAGACACATTGGCGCAATAGCTTTGACCATGGACTCAAGCGTACCAATGACCATGAAGGTGGTGGAAGACTGAGTACCGCTTCACCCTGGTGTCCATAAGGTCACCATGAGTCAGAGATGGCACCCCAGAAAATAACAACAACAAAAGTCAGATTCTTTTTTCTCAAAGAAATGCAAACCACACAAATGTTAAATGCCGCTGAGTCAGTTCCGACTCATAGCGATCCATATAGGGTTTCCAAGGGGCAGCTGATGAGTTTGGACCACCGACTTTGTAGTTCAAACTGACCTTGCAATCCAATGCTTATCCTCCAGCATCACACCAGGATTAATCTTTTATTGTTGGTGTTATTATTTGCTTTAATGTTCTGCAGAAATTCAAAATGCTGGCTCTTTGCTGCCTTGAGTATTTCTTCCGAGATGAAGACATTTCCACGTTCACGTACTGTTTACTTTTCTGATAGGTAAGGTCACAAACCATCTTGCCCAAGGAAGCCAGCCAAATGGGAACTGTAAGGGGCAATCTGCTTATCTTTGACTATGCAAATCTCTCAAGCAAGCCTCTTCATTTCAGCTTCCTGATTCCTCACCTAAACCAAACCACTTGTTCAGCTGACTTCACAAGGAACTTGGATTAACAAGAATAATAGCTGCACTTGTTGAAATTCTGAGGCAAGCACATTCCGGATCGTGTATCTAATTTCCACAGTTCACTCTACAAAGTGAATGTTACTATCTCCATGAACAGCTGAGGACATGAAGTTCAGAGGAGCTAAGTAACTGGCCCAGAGTCATACAGCTAATATGAGACAGAATTGGAACTTGAACCCAGGCTGGTCTGATCCGAAGCCCTGTGCTCTTTGATGGTGGTGTTTGCGTGCCATCAAGTCAGTTCCAACTCGTAGTGATCTTGTATAGGGCTCTGAGGCTATAAATCTTTATCCCACAGCCTAACTCATAGCCTACTATGCTACCAGAGCATCTTACCAAACTGCCTAATGTCCAGTTTTAATTGACACCTCACTGGAACATAGAGCTGTCTACTGAATCTTTCTGTGATGGTGCAGTAGTCCTTGGGCAGTGCAAATGGATGGAGGTTCAAGTCCACCTAAAAGTGTCTTGAAATAAATACTTTCAAAAACTTGGCCCTTGACAGCCCTGGGAGCCCAGTTTTTCTCTGACATACATGGGGCCACCATGGGCTGCAAATGGGCGTTCTGATAGGCTGGTTACAAACCACATGGAGCTAAAGAATGTGGATTTTTAATGCTATGTAATTTAAATGAATTTAAATAGCTACATGTAGCTCATGATTACTGTATTGAATGTCAAAGCTCTACAACAGGGGTGGGAAACAGCCAGCTCTCAGGACATATTGTTGTTATTTTACGAGAGCAGAAAACCTCATCTTTCCCCAGTAGGATGGCTGGTGAGTGAAATGTCAGCCTTGTGGTTGGCCATCTGTGCTGCTCTTACTCCGTACTCTCTACGTTAAGGCAGTGAATAAAGGTTAGGGTGTAGAACGGTGCTCCATAATGTTTTCGGTGGCTGACTTTTTGGAAGCAGACCACATGGCTTATCTTACAAGGCACCTTGGAGTGAACTTGAATCTCCAACCCTTTGGTGAACAGTTGAGTGCCTTAACTGTTTGTATCACCCACGGACTCCGAAAGATTCTAAGAGTCCCACAAAGGTGTAGATCCGATGGCATTGATGGGTGTTGATGTTGGTCCAGGCGATGGTGCTCCCTTTCCTCTGGAGTACCTACTTACAGGTATCTTTGCCTATCATGTAACTGTTGTTGTCAGGTGCCATGGAGTTGGATTCAACTAAGTTGCACAACAGAATGAAACACTTCCTGCTCCTATACCATCTCACGATTGCTGTTATATTTGAGCCCATTGCTGCCGTCACAATGTTAATCTTGTCTGTATGTAGTTGTTGTTGTTAAGTGCCAGCAAGTCAACTCTGACGCACGGCAACCCTACATACAACAGACCCAACTATTGTCCAATCCTTCTCCCACTTTGCATTCATTGCTATGTTTGGATTCATTGTTGTGGTTACGATGTCAATCCATACTATTGAAGTTTACCTGATGGTGCAGTGGATTAGCACACGTTGGCCTGCTAACTGAGGTCAGCAGTTCAAACCCACCAGCTGCTCTCCTGGAGAAAGATGAAACTATCCACTCCCATATAGACTTGGAAACCCCGTGGAGCAGTTCTACTCTTCCCTATAGGGTCGCTATGACCCAAGGATTGACTTAATGACAATGATTTGGTCCAAATAAGCAAGTCAAAGTGTTGTCATCTTCAACACGCTCCTTAGAAGCCAGAATGTCACATAGTAGGTGCTCATAAATGTTTATTAAGTTACTCTGTAGTAGCAAACTCTTAAAGTTGCACAGTGTGTTTGTTAAGCCTCAAATGAAGGGGTGAATAAAATAAGAGCCATGAACTGGGGTAGCCTTGGAACCAACGAAAGTGTTTAAAGACTTATCTAACGAAGAGGTCCTCACCACCAGCTGCACTTAGGAAATTTGAAAAGAGGTTATGTTGAAATAGATTTCTTTATGTGGCCTTTTGCCTCAGTTCTTTGGTAAAACAGCTTGAGAGGTTTTTACCTTAAGCCCTAAGGAGTTACCCTTGCCCTATTTTCTATCCCAGAAGGTTTGTTACTTTCTTTCAGGTTGATTGACTTTTCTGGGTAACTTGATGGTTTGATACAGCTAGCTAACTGGGCTGTAACCTGCCAGGTGATTAGTATGCAAGACGTAGGGATTGGTCAATAAATTATGCAAATAAAGTGACTATAGTCCACCATGAAAATAAAGTATCTAAGAGGGGATCGGTCATTTAGTGGTGTGGGTGGGAGGGCCATGCCTTGAAATTAAACAAGAGTTGGCTTATATACATCTGCAGCCAACCTCACATAGGTAGGCAGACAGAAGCAGAAAGAAAGAAAGAAAGAAGCAGCAGAGAGTGTGGAAACAAGGACTCTACCAGAAGAACTATCACACAGGTCACGGTGTATAACACTGAAGATGACAAGAGACCCAGGAAGAGCCCTGTGACCCTCAGCAGTGATACTAGAAACCTGCTGTGTTAGGATTGCAGCTAAGTGAGCTGGACAGAGCTTCTACACTGGCTCTGAGCCAGGTCCGAGAGCAATGAAGAGGCCAACAGCAGGAAATGTGTCCTCTGAGCACCAGAAAGAGACCTGTCCTGAGGGAAGAGAGTTCGGGATGGCCAAGAAGGGGTCCTGGTGTGGCGCTGCAGGTTAATGCACTGGACTACAAGGTTAGTTTGAGCTGCAAGGTTGGTGGTTCAAACCCATCAGTCACTCCTTGGAAACCCTATATAGGGTCACTATGAGTCTGAGCCAACTCGACGGCACTTGACGAATAGAAGGGGCTGCTTGATTGCTCATGGAAACAAGAGTCATGAAATCAAATTATTTCTTTTGGATGTTAAAGAACCAAGATGTCACTTTAAGAACTAAGGTATTTTCAATCATCTCATGAATAAGAATGAATAAGGAAGTCAAGAAGGGAATTGATACATCTGAACTGTGATGTGGAGGAGAATAGTGCAAGTACCACGGACTACCAGAAGAACAAGAATATCTGTTTGGGGAGAAAAACAGCCAGAATGTTCCTTAGGAGCCAGGATGGTGAGACATCATCTCACATGCTTTGAAGATGTTGTCAGGAAGAACCAGTTCCTGGAAAATAAACTCAGGCTTGGTAAAGTAGAGGGCCATCCCAAAAGAGAAAGACCCCCAATGAGATGAATGGACACAGTGACAGCAACAATGGACTCACACTCAACAGTTGTGAGGATGGTGCAGCGCCGGGCAGTATTTCATGCTATTATGCATTGGGTCACTATGAGTCAGATATGGCTCAATGGCACCTACAACTACAATAACAATGAAAGATGAGAGTGCTGGGAGGGAAGGAAGTCATAGAAGACAATTGGATGTAAGAGACAGCAACGACTTGTTGGAAACCTCCGATCAAATTACTGCTTCACCGTTAACTAGTTCCATGCCCTGGTCAACTGATTAGAGGTCTATAAGAACTTGCTTTGTAAAAGCTGATATTTCCCTCCCCACAGGCTTGTGGTGAGAATTAAATAAGATGATTTTTCTAGAACACCCAGCATCACGCCTAGAACGTAATAAGCAACACATCAACATTAGCTCAACCTGAATGAGTAATAACACAAAATATGTAGTTTGACATATTTTTCTGAACATGGCCATTGAGCTGTTGCAAATTGGGATCCAGAGAGGACAATTTGTTATTCAGATACCAGTTGGAACATTTATCCCCAAATGTTTTATTTTTAAATAAATCCACAAGTTTCTATCTATCTAAGTGATATGGTTGGATATGCTTACTGTTGACTGAATTTAGCCAAAATTCCTGAAACCACTCTAGATATTGTCAGGAGGGGATTGAACGTAGAGATTTAGGTGCTTGTAAAACTTTTCAGAAGGCTCAATAACCAACCAATCAAACAGTTACTGATGAATCTATTCCAACTCCATGTGTGTTGGAAGAGAACTCTACAGAGTTTTTAATGCCTGTGGTCTTTCAGAAACAGACCAGACTTCAAAAATACATCTGGGTAGACTGAAACAGTCAACCTTTAGCTTAACAGCCAAATATGCTATTTATTTGCCCCACCCAGGAAATTCCACAGCAACCCAATGCTGTTGAGTTCATTCCTTCTCATCTTGTCTCTTAAGGACACAGTAGAACTGCCCCTTGGGCTTCCAAAGCTGTAAACCTTTACAGAAGCAGTCAACCACATCTTTTTCCCATGGAGCAGCTGGTGGGTTTGAACCATTGATCTTTTGGTTAACAGCCAAACTCTTAACCATTGTACCAAGAGGCATCCTTGGAGGATCAGAGCTCAGGACAAACCATCAGTGATCTCAGATCAGACAGTTGCTAGAGGAACAGTAGGAAGTTGTCCCTCTAAACAGAATGTGCACAGGTGACAGCCTAGACACCTTGACAAAACCTCACTGCTCCTTCTGCTGACTCCTATGTACTTGTCCACACATGTTGAAGGACTGGATTTGCTTCTGCTTCTCTTCTGTGTTCCGGATCTGATGAAAGTTCCTGTAATTGGCCGACTCTAAACAGAAGGGAGTCTGGGAAATGTAGTTTTCAGACTCCTAGTGGAGTTTGAAACAAATCTGTGTTGTAAGAAGTACAGCCAGGATGGTGAGACTTCATCTTTTGTATTTCGGACATTATCAGAACAGACCAGTCCCTGGAGAAGGACATAATGCTAAGTAAAATGGAGGGTCAGCGAAAAAGAGGAAGACCCCAACCAGATGGATTGGTATAGTGGCTGTAAGAGTGGGCTAAAGCTTAACAATGATTGTCAGGATGGTGCAGGACTGGGCAATGTTTTGTTCTGTTGTGCATAAGGTTGTTATGGGTTGGAACCGACTCAACAGCACCAAACAACAAACACAACAAGTATCTCAAGGGAGCAGAGTGGCTGTGTAGACCAAGCACAGAACTTCAAACCACAAGGTCAGAGATTTGAGTCCACCAGACTTTCCTTGGGAGAAAGATGAAGTTTCCTGCTCCCACAAAGATTTACAGTCTTGGAAATCCTATACAGCGTCGCTCTGTGTTAGAAGTGACTTGACAGTACTTAACAAAAAATGTTTCAAATGGTTAAGCCTTTGACTACCTACCTAAAAGTCGGCTGTTTGAACTCACTCAGAAGTGTCTCTGAAGTAGGACCTGGTGATCTGCTTCAGAAAGATCTTACGGAGCACAGTTCTACTCGGAAACACATGGGATCACCATGGGTTGGGATCTGGTAGAGGTACAGATGTTTAAGACATTTGGCTACTAACCAAAAGGTTGGAAGTTGAGTGTATCCACAGGAGCTTTGGAAGAAAAGCCTAGTTATCCTCTGCTGAAAAAAAATCTGCATTGAAACTCTATGGAACCTGTCACTCCAGGGAAGAAAGACGGAGCAGTCTGCGTCCCTAAAGATGTTGTTGTTGTTGTTAAGTGCCGTCGAGTCAATTCCGACCCATAGCAATCCTGTATAGGGTTTCTAAGGAGCAGCTGGTAAGCTTGAACCACCGACCTTGCAGTTCAAACGATTTTGCAGTCTGATGCATTAGCCCACAGTGCCACACCAGAACACCCCCTAAAGATGTAGATCTTCAGAAACCCTATGGAGCATTTCTACTCTGTCTAATGGGGTCGTGATGAGTCCGAATTGAGTTGCCCACAGTGGGTCTTTTTTTGTTTCCACATAAGCAACCATGTCATCTACAACGAAGACAGCTTTATTCCATGCCTTCCAAACTAGATGCCTCTGATTTATTTTCTTTGTATTTCTTTCTTTATTTTGAACTTCATTGCACTATTTCTGTGAGAGCCAACAGCCAGTCTTGTCCCTAATGTTAGATGGAAATCCTTCCGCCTTGAAGAACGATGACAGCAGGGAGTTCCCTGCATCATTTTGTTCCTGAGAGTTTTCAGCTGGAATGAATGTTGGATTCTTTCAAATGTCCTTTCTGCTTCTAATGAGATGTTCATAGGTTGGTTGGTTTCTTTTTAGGTTTGTGGATATGGTGAATGACATGGATTGTTTTTCTGATGTTAAACCCTGAGAAAGACCTCGTATTTCTGGGTCACCATGCCACACCACCAATGAGCTCTGGCAGCGTCGTGGTTATGAATCGGGCTGCGAACCACAAGGTCAGCAGTTCGAAACTACCAGCGGTTCCGTGGGAGAAAGATGAGGCTATCTGCTCCCGTAAAGATTTACAGCCTTGGCAACCCTGTTCAGACTGACTCGACGGCACTTAACAACAACAACAACAACATGCTACACCACCAGCACCCTCTCTCCATTCATGAATTTTCCATGGAATCCTTCAAGGGGTAGGAATATGAACTGTAGCAAGTGAGGCTGAAAGGAAAGCCATTCTTAGCTACCCACAAGCAACTGATATCCAAAAGGTGCAAACCAAGCCTTATTAGTAGATCAGGCTTGGGACCTGTGCACCAAACCACTGCAAAGAATAAAGCTTGATGGATGGAGCTTGGCTGGGGGCTGTGTATGGCAGATGCTTTGGGGATGGCTCCATGGCTTTGGGGAAGAGTTAAGAGACATTTATTGGGGGATGGCAGAGATGGGGCTCTGGATATCGGGGTGATGCTGTTCATATGTCTTTTCACTTATTGAAGGGGAACATGTTGCTAATAATTACTAAGATTCCGCTGGCTCTGAGTACCGTGGTATTTCTCACCTTCTTCCCAATGTTCCCCTTAATTCTTCACTCAAGTGATTAGCTCAGATATCTAAACACAGTCATCTCATTTACCACCTTGTAGATGTCGCCATGGAGTCCTGGTGTGGCACTGCTGGAAAATTCACTGGGCCATAAGGGCAGTTTGAACTTCAGGGTTGGCACAGTTCAAACCCACCAACCACTCCTTGGAAACCCTATACAGGGTTGCTATGAATGGGAATCAACTCAATGTCACTTAACAACAGCAAGAGCCACACACCTCACCATGGGTCATTGTGTATGCTGGAATGCCTTTCTGTCTTTTCTACTAGAAAATGACACCCAAATCAGTAACAATACTATGTCTATATCAAATTATGTAGAACTGAGCTTGGCTCAAAGCTAGATCTCCATCAATATTGAATGAAAGGAAGGGAGAAATGAGCATGCTTCATGTGTACAATATGAATAAAAATATTCTCAGGATAAATCCATCTATAAAGGATGCCACACAGAAATGTAGACACCAACAGCATTGGTTGTGTTAGAAATTGGGGACAATTGTGTTTAGAGGACGAGCCCACATCCAATGTTTAGCCCACCACTCTCTGGTTCATTTGATCGACCTCTGAGCTCGGTAGACTGAACGCTCTATAACCCCATTCCTTTACAGAGTTTGTTGAATCTGGGCCAAAAGGTATCACATTGAATTTGGATGATTGTAAGGACAGATTTGTAAACTCAGCATCTCAAGGTGCCTGCCAAGTGCATTCCCATCAATTTGCAAAGCAACCATTCCAGTTAGACACATCATCTTGAGGGGCCTGTATTTGGTGAGGTTCCAGAATTACCAAAACACAAAACAAAGAGGCTTATGGTTCACAAACTGAAGCACTATATAGGCTTTGATGGCAGAGAAGGGACAGCTCCCTGTTCCCAAATGCCCAGTGAATGTGGTCTGGATTGGCCTTAGCTGCATAATTAAAGATTCAAAAAAGCTGGCTTCAGTTCTCTTGAGAGTATATCAATGATGGGGCAGAACTGGCTAAGAAAGTGACACGCAGTCTTCTACTTAGCTACTCTGGAGTGGTAAGCATACTCCATTCTGAGACTGGCCCAGGTCTTCCCAGGGGAAGTCCAATGAATGGAGAGCACATAAAAGTGGCACCATGGCGTTTAGGACAGCCACCTCCCAGTTACAACCTCAAGTTCAAAGTGGGGAACAGTTTGGATGATGAGTAGAACAGATTGATGAGATCTTGCAGCATCTGTTGATATAACATTTGCTCAGGCTTGGTCACAAGACATACTAGGACTCTGGATGGAAACCAAAGGGGAAGGAATTGCAGCAGACAGACTCAGCTATTGGAATGGCCCCTTAAAATTAAACTACTTGCCATCTAATTGAGTTTGGCTCATGACAACTCCATACAGGATTTTCAGTAAGCTCAGAGCCAGGCCTTTCTTCTGATGCACCTTAGGCTGGGTGGATTCAAACCTTTTGGTTAGGAGCTGAAGACGCTAAACTTTGCACCACTTAGAGACTCCTACCAAGGCATCGGTGGTGGTGGCTATGCGCCATGGAGTTGGTCCAACTCATAGCGACCCTGTACAGGGTTTCCGAGGCTGTATATCTTTACGGGAGCAGAAAGCCTCATCTTTTTTCCCGTGGAATAGCTGGTCGTTTCGAACTGCTGACCATGAGGTTTGTAGGCCGATTCATATCCAGTCTGTCTTTATATTTGGTCAATGAATCAGCTGGTCTGATGTGGAAGGAAGTATTGGAATAAAGAAGAATACAGAAGAAGGCATAGAGTGTATTTTGGTCCTTGTAACCAGGGAAGCCTTTTGGTTTAGGATGGAGCCCTTGGTCCTCATACAGCAATCCCTCCAGAAAGATTATGATAGGATCTCCCTATTATAGAAAAGGTAACTAAAACACAGAGAGAATCTATGTTTTTGTCAACTGTTGTCATTGTTATGACTCACAACCACCTTACACACAACAGAAGGAAACATTACCTGGTCCTGTGCCATCCTCACAATTGCTATATTTGAGCCCAATGTTGCTGCCACTATGTCAATCCATCTAGTTGGGGGTCTTCCTCTTTTTCAATGATGTGCCACTTTACCAAGCACAATATCTTTCTCCAGGGGCTGACCCCTTCTGATAACACGTCTGAAGTAGGAGAGATGAAGTCTGGCCATCCTGTCTTCTAAGGAACATTCTGGCTATACTTCTTCCAACCAGATTGGTTTGTTTTAGCAGTTCACTGAACTTTCAGTATTCTTCTCCAACACCCTAATTCAAATCATAAATTCTTCTATAGTCTTCCTTATTCATGTTCTAGTTTTCATATGCACTTCTTGTTGGTAAGTGCTACCAAGTCTATTCCAACTCATATCGACCCTGTGTAGGGCTTCCAAGGAGCGGCTGGTGAGTTTGAACCTCCGACCTTGCAGTTCAAACCAATCTTGCAGCTGAACGCTTGTCCTGCATTCCCACCAGGACTCCATATGAGGTGATTGAAAATATAATGGATTAGGCCAGGATCACCTTAGTCCTCAAATTGATAACTTTGCTGTTTACATTTTAAAGAGGTCTTTTTACACTGGCGTCAGTTTCACTTCATAGTGACTCTGTATATGGTTTCCAAGGAGTGACTGATGGATTTGAGTCACCGACCTCAACAAGCATGGCGTTGACAATGCAGTGCTTACCCTACAGATCCATACTGATCTGCCCAATGCAGTACACCATTTGATTTCTTGACTGCTGCTTCCATGACAATTGAGTGTGGATCCAAACACAGTGAAGTTTTTGACAACTTCAATCTTCTCCATTATCACGATGGTATTTATTGGTTCTGTTATTAGAATTTTTCTTTTCTTTTCATTGAGATGTAACCCATACCGAAGGCTGTGATCTTTGATCTTCATCAGTAAGTATTTTAAGTTCTTTTTGCTTTCAGCAAGCTAGGTTATATAATCTGCATATTGCAGGTTGTTAATGAATCTTCCTCCAATTTTGATGCCACGTTTTTCTTCATATAACCCAGCTTCTCAGATAATTTACTCAGCATACAGGTTGAATAACTATGGTGAAAGTATACAACTCTGGTGCACAACTGTCCTGATTTTAATCCATGCAGTGTCCCCTTAAGGAGCTCTGGTAGCGTAGTGGTTATGAATCGAGCTGTGAACCTTAAGGTCAGCAGTTCGAAATTACCAGCTGTTTCGCGGGAGAAAGATGAGGCTTTCTGCTCCTGTCATGATTTACAGCCTCGGAAACCTTGTACAGGGTCGCTATGGGTCAGAACAGATTCGATGGCACTTAACAACAACAACAGTGTCCCCTTGTTTTGTTTGAAGGATTATGTGCAGGTTCCACCTGAGCACAATGAAATGTCCTGAAATTCTCATTCTTTGCAATGTTTTACATAGTTTCTTATGATCCACACAGTCTTTCGGGTATTCTCTGCTTTCAGCCAAGATCCATTTGACATCAGTAACGATATCCCTTCCAATAAAGATTGTAGCCAAGGAAACTCTATGAAGTAGTAGTATTCTATTACAAGGGTCTCTTTCAGTAGGAATTGACTCAAGGGCACATAACAACCACACTCACTCTTAGGGTGGTTCAAGTACTCTCAGACTTCCTCTTTTCCTTTGTAATCTGGGCTCTCAGTTCCCTCATCCTGCCCCTCTTCCCTCTCTGATTCTGATTCAGTCCAGATTCGTGCTACCTTCACAGGCAGCCTGCTTCTTCTCCGGAAGGCAAAGATAGATGCAAATATATACAGAACTCTCTGCTCTAGCTTTCTGAGCTATGGGATATAATTCACTCACACATACCCCCATCTTAGTCTGTGCATAATTATTTGTATTCTTAAATATATCCAGAGGAGCTCTGGTGATGTAGTGGTTACGAATTGGGCTGCTAATCTCACGGTCAACAGTTTGAAACTACCAGCTGTTCTGCGGGAGAAAGATGAGGCTTTCTGCTCCTGTAAAGATTTATAGCCTCAGAAACTCTGTACAGGGTCAGTATAAGTCACAGCAAACTCCACAGCACACCACCAACCAACCAACCAGCCAACAAATCTATCCAATTCATTTGAATGTATTAGGCATTGATGAAGAATCTGTTATGCCATCTGAATAAACAAATGGCGCTGTAGCCATTCTGCTATAATTTGCCAAACCTCTGGAAGACAGCATCTTGAACTGAATGCAGTTGTTGTCGTTAGGTTCCATGGAGTTGGTTCTGACCCACAGTGACTAAATGCCACCCAGTCCTGTGCCATCCTCATAGCTGCTGCTATGCTTGAGCCCACTGCTGCTGCCACAGTGCCAAGCCATCTCTTTGGAGGTCTCCCTCTTTTTCGTGGCCCCTTCACTTTATCAAGGATGATGTCCTTCTCCAAGGACTGGTCCTTCCTGATAATATGTCTGAAGTATGAGACACGAATTGCGGTCATTGAGTATGGAACAGATGCTAATCAATCCACCATATCTCTGCACTGGTGTATTTTTATTAGACACCTGACATTGTGTCCATTTTCTACATTTGTGTTAGTCAACAGAGACCATTCATGTTTGTCCACTGCCCAAAACCTGAGATCCACTAACATTCATAAAATGGACATAAGCTAATTCTGTGAATCCTTAAAAACTCATTCTTCCATTCCATAGGATAAGGAGATTTGAGAAAATCAATTATTTGAGTGGTAATTCTCAAAGAATAGAATATAATTTTTCTTTTTATCCATACAGATTATTAATCATATCAAATTCTCTAGAACCTCAGTAGTAAGTGACTAGGGCCCTACTTGAAACCCATCTATCCTAGTGTCTGTGGATATGAATAACCAGTGTTCCCATGATGCCACAGGGCGTATAAATAGTCCCAGCTGAGGAATATAGTCAAGCCGCAGGCATTGGGTGAACATTCTGGCGAGAAGGTAAAGAATCCTTTTAAAGATAATGTTCAAGAGGGAACTGCTTTTGGCTGAGAACACATCCACTGGGCCTACTAATATGTCCTGGAGATTAGAGGCCACAATACTTTCAATAACTGTCTGCCCATTGTACAAGATTGGATTGGAGCCAGCTTTCTACATCATTTCTGGTTTATGGGTTTGAAGACTAGCTCTTGGCTGAAGAAAACTGGTCAAAAGTTAGAAATAAACAAACTTATTTCAATCAATTTCCTTGATTATTCAGAAAATTGATTGGCTCAGTACTGGTGTGATTGGCGTCTCTTTGGGCTGCAAATGACAGAAACCCAATAGATAAATAAACAAGGGGAGTTGTCTGGCTTGAAGAACTGAAAAGACTGGTTTCAGAAGGACCTCAGGCATGACTGGATCTAGTGACGAAAATGGTGACTTGAGAAACATCTTTCTATTTTGCAAATGATTCTTCATTTTCTATGTTGTCTTCATCCTAAATAGTCAAAGATGGCCACCAATAGGCCCAAGTTGACATTTTATTAGTATGGTAACCTATGAGAAAGAACTTTATTTCCCCGTATTCCAGCAAACGTGTTGGACATGACGTATGTTAGTTTGTTGTTGCTGTTAAATGACTTCCAGCAGGTTCTGACTCATAGCGACCCTGAATAGGATTTCCAAGGAGCAACTGGTAGTTTGAAGTGCCAACCTTGTGGTTAATAGTCCAGCGCTTATCCTACAGTGCCAACACTGGAACTCTACTTGTTAGTATATTGTTGTTGTTGTTAAGTACCATTGAGTCAGTTCTGACACAAAATGACCATTTTGTACAGCATTTCTGAAGAGCAACTGGTGAATTTGAACCACCAAACCTTGTGGTCCAGTGCCTTATCCTACAGTGCCACACCAGATATTCTGTCTTTCAGTCATTTATCATAGAGAGGAAGAAACTGTGTTCTAAATGCCCAAAGTTGGGTGTTAAGGACTGAATTGTGACCTTCTCCCATGGATTAGATTATGTCTCCCAAACATATGTGTTGTAAATCCTCCAGGGTTGTGTTATATTCCCATTTTCTGTCTCTGTTATGTTTACAAGGCATAGTTAGTGTGTCCAAGATAGATCTTGAGTCAATCTCTTCTGACATATAAAAGAGATCAAACAAGCAGGAAGAATAAAGGTTGGGGTGGGCACATACCAAGCCAGAGGCAAAGACCCAGAAATTACCAGGACTTTCCTGAAGAGCTGTCTGAGGGAGAGAGAACTTCCCCTAAAGCCAGCACCTGAATCCAGACTCCTAATCACCTAAATAATGAGAAAATAAATTTGTATGTTAAGGCCACCCATTAGTGACATTTCTGTTATGATCAATTGTTTTTTATCCAACCATTTCTGTTATGGTTGCATAGTGACACGGTACAGGGTTTCCGAGGACCAGGTGGTTGTTGTTGTTGTTAGGTGCCATTGAGTGGGTACTGACTCATAGCGACCCTATGTACAACAGAACGAAACACTGCCCAGTCCTAGGCCAGCCTCACAACCGTTGCCATGCTTGAGTCCATTGCTGCTCCACTGTGCCAATCCATCTCATTGGGGGTCTTCCTCTTTTTCTCCGACCCTCTACTTTACAAGACAACTAAGACACCCTCCACAATGGGAGTGGGAGTTCTAACCCCTGAGCCTACAACTTTGACCTATACGGAAAGAGAGCTTTTCTTTAGACCTCTTCAAGAGGACACTGAGTAAGGAAGCTCCGTAACCTGATCACTTTTGAGAGGTGTCTTATGAAAAGATGGAAGAAATGCAGACACACATAAAAAGAAACAGAAAGACGTCAAGGGATGACAAGGAACACCAAGGAACTCTTGGGGCTTTCCTAGGAGCCTTATTTGAACTTATAGCCTTTAAAGTGGTTGTTGTTAAGTGCAGTCGAGTCAGTTCTGACCCATAGCGACCCTGCATAGGGTTTCTGAGGAGTAGCTGGTGAGCTTGAACCGCCAACCTTGCAGTTCAAACAACTTTGCAGTCTGGCACATTAAGCCACAGCGCCACACCAGGACTCCTTTAAAGCAGTGAGTGACATTAAATTCCTGTGCTTTAAAGCCACTTCCCTGTGGTCTTATTTGTTACAGCAGCACTGGGTGTATCTAGAACACTGGGCTTGCAGATGCCTCCAGCAATTAATAATTTGACTAGATGGTAATGAATGGGGAAGAGCAGTATGAGAAGACTGACAGCAAAGATCTGAAGAAGGGTAATGCATCAACCCCGAGCATCAGCATGTTTGTCTTCCATGCAACAAAGGTCATATGCTGCAGAGCAGGCTCTCAGTAGCCAGGTGGACAAGATAATGCATTCTGTAGATGTCAGTCCCTTTCAATTTCCCAGCCATCTCAGGATCCCTTAACGAACTCACGTCCAACATTCCCAGAAGGGCAAGAACGAACATCACCAGTATAGTTGAAAGCCCTATACTCCAACAGCAAAGTCCAATGTTGAGAACTGATTTGGTGACTTTCTAAAAGGGAGTCAGTCATTGGTCCCCTTCTTGCACAAATAAGGCAATGATTTGTTCACTGTTTGCTTTTCCAGCCATCCTTGGTGAATTTCCCTGGATAAGGAGATATGAATGAGGAAGACTGTAGAAAAATTGATGAATTTGAGTTATGGTGTTGGAGGTGAATATTGAAAGTACCAGGGGCTGCCAGAAAAACAAACAGATCTGTGTTGAAAGAAGTACAGCCAGAGTGCTCCTTGTAATTCAGCACGGCCAGACGTCATCTCTCAGACTTCAGACATATTATCAGGAGGGACCAGTCATTAGAGGAGAATATCACATTTGGTAAAGTGGAGGGTTGGAGAAAAAGAGGAAGACCCACCGTGAGATGGATTAGCACAGTGGCAGCAACAATGGGCAAAAATGTAGCAATGATTGTGAGGTTGGCCCAGGACTGGGTAGTGTTTCATTCTGTTGTGCATACAATTGCTATGAGTCAGTATTGATTAGATGGCACCTAACAACACCAACGATAAACGGATATGGATAAGGAGGTGGGAATCTTGGTAAACTTCTAGCAACTTCTGCGCACCACACCAGTGACAGGTGGTGTTACTTTGATTAATGATCAGGGTAGTAGAAGTGAGCTTGACTTCAAAATATGTCTAAATATTTCCAGCAAGCACCTGAGCATGCTTGTTTTTCTAGGATTGCTTTGCATCTGTCAATGGAACCACATCTATTGATGTGGCTTCAGCAAAACTAGACATATGTCCAAGTCTTAGCACCCTGCTTTCAGTTGAGTGGTTATGTTTCTAATAAAATCAGATTATAAACTTGTCCTATGATTCTTTTGTTGTTGTCTGACTCACGATGATCTTATGTACAGCAAAGTGTCCTGATATGCAATATTCCCATAATCGCTGGTGTGCTTGAGTATGTCATTGTAGAAATAGTACCTATCTAACTCAGTGGGAGTCTCCGTCAGCTTTGCTGACCTTCTACCTCACCAAACATAATGTTCTTCTCTAGGGATTTGTCCTTCCTGATGATGTCTTTGAAGCAAGCAAGTTGGACAATATTCAGTAGTGGTCCACAATATTTTCTTTGGCTCCTTTTCAGAAGTAGATCTCTAGACCTCTCTTTTTAGTTTCTCTTAGTCTGGAAGCTCTGTTGAAGACTTGGGTGACCTCATTGATATTGAAAATATTGGTGGCATAGCTTCCAGTCTCACAGCAAAACCATAGTGCAGTAAACTGATAGGTAAGCAGTTACCCATGATTCTAAGTCTCTCAGAACAATTGTTGTTGTTGTTAAATGCCATCCAGTTGGTCCTGACTCATAGTGACACTGTACAGGGTTTCTGAGGAGCAAGTGGTGAGCTTGAACTGCCAACCTGTGATCCAGTGCTTATCCTAGAGTGCCATATAGGATGCCAACAGAGAATACGATCTATAATATAAGAAAGAGAGATACACATTCTCTTCCATTTTCTCAGGGGGTAAAAATAAGTTGAAATGTTAAGTTTTGCAGCACTACCCATCTAAAACACAGTTAGCTAGGAATTTCAGTGCCAAGCGAGGGAGAGGAAGAAGATGAGCAACAGATAAAATGAAGCAAAGGATATACCAACCATCAGTGAGCCCTAAACCATGATCAACTGAATTGATTTACAGAGGAAAATGGTATTTGACTCTCCAGGGTTAACCTCTGATTCATCAGACCCAGGCCCCTGGCTGTACTCCACCTCTGTGTGAGTGTGTGTTTGGAAGGAGGTAGGCAACAATGGTTCATTATTTTCTCTGCAAGAAGTTCCCAGCCATGGCAAGCTGTACTTTACAGCTGTGTGTGAGTGTGTGATTGTGTTTGGGGAGGTAGGTGGAAGATTCATCACTCCCTTAACAAGAGCATTCCAAACATGGCTGGTGATGCTGTTACTGGAGCTAGTGAGCTGTATTGTAGAGCTGAAAACTCAAGTGGACAAGTCACAGTTGAATCTCAATCTCTTGGCTTGAAGGCCAATCAGCAGGAATGACAGTGAGGAGCTGTCCTCAGTACTGAACTGGGATGGATGTTATTAAGTGCTGTCGAGTCAGTTCTGACCCATAGCGACCCTGTACAGGGTTTCTGAGGCTGTAAATCTTTACGGGAGCAGAAAGCCTCATCTTTCTCCCATGGAACAGCTGGTAGTAAATGGGAACAAGTATTTCTCTTCCTGATTTGAGCAACATTTTGTCTGCCATGTCCTTGCTGTCGTGGCCTGATTGCTGAGGGGAAAAAAACAAAACAAAACAAATCTTCCATTCAATTATGGCCTGTTTGGATCTGAAGAGCTGCTTAAAACCAGAGCGCCTTATCATATTAATGAGCCCTGCTGCCAAGGTTAATACTTGAGAAAGGGGATTCCCTGGGGAATTCAAGAGCAGAGTGGAGAATATTAGGATGTTATGATCTTCACATGATAGAAAAACTATTGATAAAATGGCACATTACCCACAGAGATAGGGTTTTTTGTGTTAAATGAGCATGAACGTGAACACATATACTTCACATAACCTGATAGACAATACAAACTTTGATGTAATTATCTGCTTACTAGTCTCCTAGTGGGGTGCCCAGTGCTGACCTTCCCTGGTGTTTAAAGGTCAGGAAAAATAGAGTAAAACCAATAATAAGAAATATAGAGATCTAATTCAACTCAAGGATCAGTTGGGATATGTTTGATCAAGGACAAACACAAATTTAAGAACCAGGAGACAAGGTCAGTTTGAACCATAAGGTCGGCAGTTCAAACCGACCAGCTACTCCTCAGAAACTCAATATAGATTTGGACAACAACAACAATCTCCTACAACAAGGTTGAAGACAAACTTACAATGCCATGAGTTCAGAGTAGAACAGGTTTTAAGGAGAGGGTTGATCAAAGGACAGTTTGCCTAAATATGCATTAGGCAAACTTGTGTGACTAAAACTTTTAGCTAACACTTCTAGAAAGATTAACTTCAGTTTCTGACCATGATAAATAATCATAAAACCTCGGTTATTAACATTTATCCCGTATTGACCATCAGTTGCATATTATATTTAAGGCGATGATATGAATTTTGTTTCCTCAGGGTCTCCTGCTAACACCAGGCTGTCATTTTGCTGCCTAATGAATTTTCTGGAACATTTTCAGCTTCATCTATTCTGTCTGATGAATATATCCACTTTCATAAACAGCTTTATCAATATGTAACTGGCATACAATAGAATACAATGCATATTGAAATGTAAACTTTATAAGTGTGGACGTATTGCGGTAAATGATATCTCAAACATAGCATACATGTACACACATAATCACAACTGAGGCATCTCAATCAATGCTTACTTATGTCCTCCAGGTGCCATGGCATCTCTATGACCTGGACATCGAACTCAGAAGTGACCAAAGATGGAGAAGTCTCCAGTGACTGACAGGGAACATCAGAGGATCACAATTTCTTGGATCCTGTATTTCTTTGATCTCAAAAATTGAGTCTGGCACATAAGAATGCCCAAACTTGCAGATAGTACTCATATGACCTAGCTTTGATAGCTTAATGATCAGAATTAGACTAGAAGGAAAAAAATTTTTTTTTTTTTTTATACAGGAAACATGTATAAATTGCTACAATTTGACAAACTTGACCTATATTTATGGATATGGTGGTGATGGTGGTGTGTTGTGGAGTCAGTTCTGACTCATAGCGAGCCTGCATATAGTTTATCTTTATGGGAGCAGAAAGCCTCATCTTTCTCCTGTGGGACAGCTGGTAGTTTCGAACTGCTGACCTTGAGGTTAGCAGCCCAATTCGTAACCACAATGCTACCAGAGATCCTAAGGAGCTCTGGTAGCGTAGTGGTTACGAATTGGGCTGCGAACCTTAAGGTCAGCAGTTCGAAACTACCAGCCGCTCCGCGGGAGAAAGATGAGGCTTTCTACTCCCGTAAAGATTTACACCCTTGGAAACCCTGTACAGGGTCGCTATGGGTCGGACCCGACTTGATGGCACTTAACAACAACAACAACAACCAGAGATCCTACTTATGGATATAGTAACTCAAAATACCATCTGAGAGGGAAGGAGTCTTCACTTAAGACACTGGCTACCTAAAAAGGGAGGGGGAGGGGGGGTTAAAGGCACAGAGTGACAGACTTACACGTTTTAAAGAAGGAATTTAGTTTCAGAGCATGCGGGGGAAGATCGAGTCCCCACTGAAGAGTTTTCATCTTGTCTAGACAGGACTGGTGAAAGGAGATGGGGATAAAATACTTATGATTCAATAGTGAGTAATTTATCATGAGTAGTTGCAACTGTCACAACTCTAAAGGTAGTCCAGACACAGAGGACCCTAGGACCATCAAGGGAGAAGAGCACGTGTGGAATGTGGACCCTATCCAGAAAAGCAGTGACATCAGAGATGGAGGCAGAGATGAGGACGTAGAGAGAGAGAGTAGCTGAGGACTCTAGACTCATGGAAAGAGAACGGCTGTGTGCTGGTAGCCAGGAGGCAGGCTTGTAGAATGTGCCCCATAGTTGTTTAAATGATTATATATTCCTGAGTGTTCTTATGTACATCTCCATAAAAACAAAACAAAACAAACAAACAAACAAACAAAAACGACAGAGGGAATAGAAGCAAATATTGTTGAATGATGATTCATGGAGGAGATTGTAATCATTGCAATGAAATGATGAGTGTAAAACTGATGTTCTCCCATGCAAACTATCACTCAATTCACAATAAAAACTTTAAAAAAAAAAAAATTGAACCTTGGATGATTCCAGCCATTTAAATATCAGATTGTTCAGACAACTCACAGTGAGGAATATTACAAAGATTGGATTTAAATGGGAAAGTGAAAAGAAAAGTGGTTCAAGTCTATAAAATGCCCATGGATATGAAAACGTTTGCCAAAATTGTCTTTCAGGAGCCCAGAATACTAAAATTATTTCTGCATCTGCCTGCCTTTCCAGTATGAATCCTGTAGGATAAAGGATTCATAACACGTTGCTAAGTATGTTGCTCTCAACTACTAACCAAAAGTTTGGAGGTTTGAATCCACCCAATAGTGCTGCAGAAGAAAGCTATGGCAGTCTAATTTTGTAAGTTCATAGCCCCTGAAAACCCCATGCTGCACAGTTCTCCTCTGAAACACATGGGGACACCATGCATCAGAATCAACTGGACAGTAATGGGTACAGAAAGGATGAAGACAGATAAGATGTGGTTTGGTTTATGTTTCACTCAATAAATGGGTGAAAAGATGACTGGAGTGTTGTTGTTGTTGTTGTTAAGTGCCGTACAGTTAGTTCCGACCCATAGTGATCCTGTATAGGGTTTCTGAGGAGCAGCTGGTAAGTTTGAACCACCAACCTTGGGGTTCAAACCAACCTTGCAGTCCAATGCATTAGCCCTTAGCACCAAACCAGAGCAAACATATGAAGTAGTCTATGGCGTACCTGGTAAAGTTCAGAGGTTATTGGTACACACTGGATTCTGAGTAGTATCTCCATTGGTGTGCCATAAGGAGACAGTTTGAATGTAAAAACAGATGATGTGTTTCTGTGTATGTTTTCTTCATCTACCACGAATCTTTGTGGGCAGTCCATCTCAAATATAGTCTCTGAATGCTTTCAGTAGTCTAGTCTAGTTATACAACAGAAATTTAAGGAGCACCAGTACTTCTCCTGGGAAGACAGTAATGCCATACACATCCTGACCCTCCCTGGCCCCCATTCTTGTCACCAAATAGTAAACATTATCCACCACTGCCATCACCGCTCATCTGTCAATTTGTTATATTATAGGGGCTTGCACATTGCCATGATGCTGCAAGTCACCAGTATTTCAAATATCAGCAGGGTCACTCATGGTGGACAGGTTTTAGTGAAACTCCAGATGAATTAAGATTAAGAAGAATGACCTGGCAATGTACTTCTGAAAAGTCACCTTTAAAAGTCTTATGGGTCACAGCAGAAATGTGTCCAACTCACTTGCTTTCAGCATGTCATCAGCAAAAGAGCAATTCTTAGAGGAGAACAACATGATTGATGAAGTAGAGGTCAAACAAGGCTTAAGATGGATTGGCATAGTGACTGAAAGGATGGGTAGGAATATGCCAACGGTTGGGAGGATAACACAGAATCAGGCAATGTTTCTGTGGCAACCAATGACAACTAATAACAACCCAACAATATAACTGATAAACACAGAGGATGTCTATTCCTTTTCTTGTGCTTTTGTTTCTCCATCACAGATCTTAGGAGGGAAGCAATATGACAATAGGATGCCTCCACATTGTGTGTAGCCAATAACCAAGAACATTTCATGTGGCTTATACCGGTTTCAGTTCAGTATCTTTGGATCCTTTCCCATCTTTGATTACTTGATGGTCCTTCATCAAGATGAGGTCCTCTGAGCGTCTCAGAGTGGAACAAATCCATAAATCAAACACAGTGGAATTTTGCTATTGTTTTCTCCTTTTATGTCTGAACATCCATTAATTTGGGGAAGGAATGAGAAACAAAATATTTGCCTATTGCAAAGTATTTATCTGGGAGCATTTTTTAGCCAAGATTATGGTAAAGCACTGGGGTCAAAGAGCTAAGCTTTATCCAATGTCATGTGTTATATATCAGTTTTAGAGGGAACTTCCCATGATGCTTGGTGGGAGTTGAGGGAGTGGGTTTCAACCTACAGCAATCCTGTACAGGGTTTCCAAGGCTGTAAATCTCTTTATGGGAACAGAAAAAGTTCATCTTCCTTCTGTGGAGTGGCTGGTGGATTCAAACTGCAGACCTAGAGCTTAGTAGCCCGATACATACCCCACTATGCTGCCAGGGCTCCGAAACTTCTCATGGTGGACATTTTGCCAAAAAATAGTTTTTTTGCTACAGGAGTTCCCAAATGGCATGATGGGTAAACAGTGAACTACTAATCCCAAGGCTAGCAGTTCAAATGAACTCAGAGGTGACTGGGAATTATGGTCTGACAGTCTGTTTCCAAAATCCTATGCAGCAATTCTACTCTGGACACAAAGGCTTACCATGGGTCAGAATCAACAACCAGCTTCCCCTGAAAACACCTTTCAAAACCATCAAAACAAGTATTCGAGGTTGGTTACATAAGCTCAAAATCAAGCCAACAAATCAGAAACACAGTTTCCCAAATCTGATCTAGCTTGTCTCCTTTCATTAGCATCCCTATTTCTAGATAAAACCCATTGGCCTACAAAAAGAAGTAAAGAAAGAAAGAAAAAGGGTATCTAAGCAAATTAATTGTATAAGCACGAGCCCCAGGAGAATGATAAAACTACTTAAGAGAAAAAAAAAAAAAACCTTTTTCCAGCTTTGCAATAAGTGCCCTTCTTTTTATAAAAATTGTCACGCGCATCACCGATGTCTTATCTATTTATTAAAGCAGGTCTCAGAGGATTGTAGGTAGCAATGTTTGGTTGACCCAGTTCTAATTACTCGATGCAATTGGAAGAAACAAACTCACATTTATTTTGAAATAGTCTGGAAGAATCCAGAGCTGCAGAATTCTGTCCTAACAGGACTTGGTTTTGATAGTGTAGATTCTACTTTAATTGAGAGAGTGGTGCTCTAGGAAATAGTTTTATTACTTGCTGTGCTAATGTTGCTAAAAGCATCATCCACTCCTGTTACTTTTGCCATGTTGCTGTTGTTGTGCGCTGTTGAGTCAGTTCTGAGGAGTGACTGGTAGGTTTGAACTGCCCACCTTGCAGTTAGCAGTTCAGTGTGGATCCTCCAGCCCATCATGACTCCATAATTCATTTATTTTAGGATTAATTAATAGAAAAAGTTTCCGTTCCCTGAGGGTCTTGTAACAAACCTCCTATAAATCAGTTGTTGTTAAGTACTGTCAAGTCATTTACAACTCATGGCCAATCAAGCACAGGCATTTTTATTTGCTCTGGCCAAGAGTATTTTGAGAACCAATTCTGTAACTCAACTATATGTTTTAACAGTCTCACCTGGTAAATCTTATGCATGTTATAGTTCAAGAAATTATACTCTATATAATTTCTGACAAAATTTGAAGGGTGTTGTGTTTTTTTTTCCCACTCTTCCTAAAACAAATAAAAGGAGCTCTGGTAGCGTAGTGGTTACGAACCGGGCTGCGAAACTTAAGGTCAGCGTTCAAAACTACCAGCTGTCCCGCGGGAGAAAGATGAGGCTTTCTGCTCTCGTAAAGATTTACAGCCTTGCAAACCCTGTACAGGGTTTCTATGAGTCAGAACTGACTCCACGGCACACAACAACAACAATAACAAAACAAATAAAGAATGAAAAACAAAACAAAACAACAAAAGGATCTCTGGTAGCATAGTGGTTATGAATCGGGCTGTGAACCACAAGGTCAGCAGTTTGAAACTACCAGCTGTTCCGTGGGAGAAAGATGAGGTTTTCTGCTCCCGTAAAGATTTACAGCCTCGGAAACCCTGTACAGGGTCGCTATGAGTCGGAACCGACTCCACGGCACATAACAACAACAAAACAATGCTGAGTCCATTCTGACTTGCGGCTCCTTTAACCCCATGCATTACAGAGTAGAATTGCTCCACTCCTTAGGTTTGTTTGTTTGTGTTTATGGCTGTCACCTTAACAGAACAAGGTTGCCAGGCCTTTCTTCTGAGGTACTGATGCGTGGGTTCTAACCTCCAACCTCGTGGCTAATACTTAAGAGAGTAAACCATTTGTACCTTCTTGTTGTTGTCAAGTGTTCTTAAGTCAATTCTGACTCATAGCGACCCTGTGTAGAGTTTCCAAGGTGCAGCCGCTAAGTTTGAAACACCGACCTTGAAGTTCAAACTGACCTTGCAGTCCAGAGCTGATCTTAGAGCTCTTAAAAGGATCCCTGGTTGCATACTGGATTATAAACTGGGCTGCTAATTGCAAGGTCAGCAGTTCAAGGCTACCATTTTGCTCCTCAGGAGAAAGATGAGGTTTTCTGCTCACATAAAGATTTACAGCCTCAACACCCCTATCCAGGTCACTATGAGTCACAATGGACTGGACAGTGCTTTAAGCAAGGTAACTAACAACTCAAGTCTGGTGTATCGGTGCCCTTCTCTGTGGATGCATCCGTGCCTTTAATTCATGCTACACTGGGTAGTAACAAGTTAAATATTAGAATATGAGGAACTTATTTTTAGTTCAATTATTGTCTTGGTATTTAGCCTTCCATCCACTTTTCCACCTCCTTCACTTCAGTGGTTTGGAGGATGTCTGAATTAGAAAATCCATTTAATGAGCTTTATTTCTCTTCATCATCTAGATTCAGGGTTGGGAGAGAGCTGAGTAATTATCTAATAAAACCGGTTTCATTTTAGAAATGAGAAAACTCAAGGCCAGAGAGGTGAGGTTTACTCCAAACTAGAAAGCTGAATTGTCCTATCGCCAGATAGGACAAGGCCAGAGCCAAGGATCCCAGATGCTCTGTACTGGACTGTTTCTTATCTTTTTATTACCAGCCCATGGCAAAAGATCCAAGGTCTTGATCGCCTACAATCCAGATGATTAGAATGTTCAGTCCCATTGTGTTATTCGTTCTAAGTTGCATTATATGGAAAGTTAGAAGTAAGAATTCTAAACCCATTGCCGTTAAGTTGATCCTGACTCATGTAACCACATGGATGCAGATAGATAATTTCTTCTGAGACACCTCTGTTGTTGTCAGATGCCATCAAGTCAGTTCCCATTGATAGTGACCCATTTACAACAGAACAAAACCCTGCCCTGTCATGCACCATCCTTACAACCATTGCCGTATTTGAGCCATTGCTGCTGCCATTGGGGATTTCCCTCTTGTTCTCTGACTCTCCACTGTACCAAGCATGATGTTCTTCTCCAGGGACTGGTCCCATCTTGCTAACATATATCCAAAGTACAAGAGACAAAGCTTTACCATCCTCACTTCTAAGGAGCATAAAGGTTGTACTTCTTCCAAGACAGATTTGTTCATTCTGGTGGTCCATGGCAGATTCAGTATTATTTGCCAACACCATAGTTCTTCTCTCATCTGCATTATTCATTGTCCAACTTTCTCATGTATGTGAGGCCCTTCTGGCTGGTTGGTTGGTTGGTTATGTGCTATGGAGTCAGTTCTGACTCATAGTGACCCTGTGTAGAGGTTTCCAAGGCTGTAAATCTTTATGGGAGCAGAAAATTTTCTTTTTTTTTCCTGCAGAACAGCTGGTAGTTTCGAACTGCTGACCTCAAGGTTAGCAGCCTGCTTCATAACCACTACGCTACCAGAGCTCCTTGAGGCACCTCTAACTTGACTCAAATCACTAACCTTTCAGTTAGTAATTGAGAGCTTAACTGTCTGCACCACCCAGGAACTCCGGAGAGAAAGCAAATCCTAGTGAATTGCACTTTGACTTACATGTTAAAAAGACATGGAAGTTTGAGAGACTAGAGTTGGAATTTGATACTGTCGTACGCACGCAGTGTGACCTGGGTAAGATACCTGGCTATGTGGCATTCCATGTCTTTTCTGTAAGAGAGAAGAGCTCACTCCCGCAGCCTAGAGTCTCAGAAAGAAAGGAAAAACCCAGTGTGGTGTCTGAGGTCTTCAAGCAATGCTGGTCTCCTGGACTATTTAGTCTCTTTTCCAAACCATCGGTGACCTCAAGGAGTGAACTGTTACTTGATTTCCAGGCTGATCTCCTTTGCCTTTAGTGAAATTTGGAAGGAATGGCCTTGTGGGAAAGGACAGAGAGACAGAGATGGGGAGCAGTAGGACATAGAGATATCAGGAAACAGGGAAATTAGAAGTCATCCTGGGAAGTCCCAGTTTGAGATCAACTCATATGTTTTCAAGGAGCTCTGGTAGTGTAGTGGTTACGAATCAGGCTGCTAATCTCACAGTCAGCAGTTTGAAACTACCAGCTGTTCCGCAGGAGCAAGATGAGGCTTTCTGCTCCCGTAAAGATTTACAGCCTTGGAAACCCTGTATAGGGTCTCTATGAGTCGGAACTGACTCCACGGCACATAACCACCACCCACCATCACCACCACATGGTTTCTGAAGGTCAGTAGCTTCACACACATTGAGATCCCTCACCCGATTACAGTAGCCTCCCACATGTGATTCTGCCATCACTTTGAGTGCACATTCTCTTTATTTGAACTTGGGCTTCCTCCTGGAGTGTCTAGAAGAAGTTCTGGTGTGATGTGGGATAAGCACTGAACTGTTAACTGCAAAGTCGGCAGTTCAAACTCATCAGTCACTTCTCAGAAGAAAGGTATAGCTTTCTATTCCTGTCAAGATTTACAACCTCAGAAAGTCTAACACAGGGTCGCTGTGAGTCAGAACCAGCTCGATGGCAGGCGTGGATAAGGTTTCACTTCTTTGACAGAAGCCAGCAGCAAGGGTTGGACAGAGACGCATGAATGTGCCAAGGTGTGGGCTCTGGGGAAATCTCAGCCTCTTCTCCTCCTGGTTCATACCTCCCAGCTCCCTTGGTTCTTGCTGAGTGTTTCTCAAGTCACTTGGAAGTAGGCAGAGGAAACACCCACTGAACACAAGTTGGAGAATTCCTCTTCCCGTGAGGGTTATTATGTTGTTCTGTTTTCAACCACCTGACAATGGTAAACAAGTGATTAATTAGAATTATCCCAGCCTCTTGCAAATAGAATAAAACATTTATATTAATTCCCAAAAGTCACTCAGAGACACTTGAAAAAAATGGGCAACTTGGTTGCTTTGCATAGCAATGACTGTTATCGCTGGATACACTTTTGCTCCATAACAATAAATGCAAGTGTATATGAATTAGAAGAAGGGAGAGGGTTGGTGAGGGAGCCAGTTTGCTTTGCTGGGTGTAATCTTGGGAAGCACAGTAAAGATTCACACGTGGTGGGGGCCCAAGTAGAATGGCCCTTGGCACCCACAAACTTTCCACAAGTTTCACTGCTGTTCTCAGAATGGGTGATGGAGGAGGAACCAGGGTGAGAAGAACAGTCATCTGTTTGTGTGGCTCCTTGCATGGACATGTTGTTGTTGTTGTTAAGTGCCGTAGAGTTGGGTTCTGACCCATAGCAACCCTGTATAGAGTTTCCAAGGAGCAGCTGGTGAACTTGAAGTACCGGCCTTCCTGTTCAAGAGGATTTTGCAGTCCTGCAAAATTAATGAACAAAAAAAATTAATGTTGGTTAATGTGGTGCATTAACCAACAGCACCACACTGAAAGAACAGAAAAAGGAATCAACCTGGAGTGGAAAAGATAACTTCCCTGAGTCCATGCCTGGACTTTCTTGTTTTGAACTTTTCTGCTGCTACAGGAAGGAGCCACGTGGCATAGTGGGTTACTTGTTGGGCTGCTAACATCAAGGTCAACAGTTCTAATCCACCAGGCACTCCACAAAGGAAAGATGAGGGTTGCTGCTACCGTAAGGACTTATAGCCTCAGAAATCCTGCACAGGGTCACTATGAGTTGAAACCAAGCCTACAGCATACAGTTATGTGCCTAATATTCTGTGTGGATCAATAAATAGGAAGCATAACACAATGACTTTGGACTCTAGACCCAATTTAGACTTTGGCCATTGTTGATGGTTGATCCAAGAAGAATGAAGTCCTTGACAACTTCATTTTTTTTTTCCATTGATAAGAATGTTGTTTATTGGTCCAGTGGTGAAGATTTTTGTTTTCTTTACATTAAGATGCAGTGCATACTGAAGGCTGTGGTCTTTGATATTCACCAGTAAGTATTTTAAGTCCTCTTCATTTTCAGCAAGCACGGTTGTATCATCTGCATAGCGCAGATCCAACCTAGGATACCCATGCTTAACATGGATGGAGCTTCTCCAACTTACCAGACTCTAAAAGTGCTTCTTGGAAATCCTATACAGAGTGGTTATGAGTCAGAACCAAGTCAACAGCACTTAACAACAACAGCAAAGTGATTTTAAGACAAATTCCTGATTCAGCACTAGCTAACTCTGTGACCGATTTGGGCAAATTATTTAACTCTACTGTGCTTCAGTTGATATGCTGAGCAAATAATATGAGAAGTTGGGTTCTATGAAGAAAAACATGGCGTCAGGATTGGAGGAAGACTCATTAACAACCTGCAATATGCAGATAATACAACCTTG
>NW_006408552.1:6718600-6725299 GCF_000296735.1 Chrysochloris asiatica | reverse complement strand
GCACTGGACTGCGAACCACAAGGTCAGCATTCAAATCCATCAGGTACTCCTTGGAAACACCAAACAGGGTCATTATGTGTCAGAACTGACTCAATGGCACTTAAGAACAGGAACAACATGCTTCAGTTGGAGTCCTGGTGTGGTGCTGTATGGTAAGCACTGGACCACAAAGTCAGTTTGAGTCATAAGGTTAGCAGTTCAAACTCACCAGCTGCTCCTCAGAAACCCTATAACAGGTTCACTATGAGTCTGAACTAACTCGAGGGCACTTAACAACAACAATATGCCTCAGTTATCTCATCTGTAGAATGGGTACAAAAGTATCTCACAGGCTAGCAAGTTTCACTGCTGTTCTCAGAATTCAAATTTCTCTTATGGGGCTGAGCTTGCAGCCCAGACCCTCAGGATTGCAGGGTGGATTCCTATATATGCATGTTGTTGTTGTTGTTGTTGTGTGCCGTGGAGTCAGTTCCGACTCATAGCGACCCTGCACAGGGTTTCCAAGGCTGTTAATCTTTACTGGAGCAGAACGCCTCATCTTTCTCCCGTGGAACAGCTAGTAGTTTCGAACTGCTGACCTTCCGGTTCACAGACCGATTCGTAACCAGTACGCTACCAGAGCTCCTTATATATGCATAGTAAATGAAAATTTAGAGTAGCAAATAAGTTTACTGAGTATATAGTAACTGACAGACAGTACCCAGAGACTGAGAACATGTTATCATGTTTCTGACTCCTGCTTCAGAAGGCAACGCTGCTGCTCCTAGTTTTCTAGTGAGGAACTCAGGATGTGAGGTGTTCCCTCCAGATCTCAGTCTACAAAAATAGAAACAGAGATACACACGGGATGATCCGAGTTCACAGTGTCTACCCCTCTATGGTTTTGTCAGCAAAACCTATTTCTTAGGCCACATTTTGGGAAGTGTCCTGGTGTGATGCTGCAAGATAAGCACTGGACTACAAGGTCGGTTTAAACTGCAACGTCGGCAGTTAAAACTCACCACCTCCTCAGAAACCCTCTATAGGTTCACTGTGGGTCAGAACCAACTAGATGGCATATAAAAGCAACATCTGTTGAAAAGGTGGCAATGGAGGCTCAGAGGTAGAATTCTCACCTTCCAAACAGCTTCTCTTTCTGGCCAGACCCTCAAGTGCCATCACCTTCCATCCGTCTATGGAGGTTTGTGTGTTTCTGTGATGCTGAAAGGGCTTGAGAGATGTTGTGGCGAGGAAGAAAGACCTGAAGATCTACTTTTGAAAACCAGCCAGTGAAAACTCTGTGTATGACTATGGTGTCATCTTCAACCTGAGTCCTGGTGTGACACTGTAGGATAAGCACTGGACTGCTATTCACAAGCTTGGAAGTTCAAACCCACCAACCTCCTCGGAAATCCAACAGGGCCCTTATGAGTCAGAACAGACTCCACTGTGCTTAACAACAACAACAGTCTTCAAGGGATCGTGAGGGTTGATGTAGGATCAGGCCGTATTTCATTCCTTTGTGTATGGGGTCACTATGAGTCAGGGGCTGACTTGATGTCAGTGAACTACAATAGCAATAACAATCTAGTATATAAAAAAAAAAAAAGACTGGGGAGCAGGGAGACCAGGTGGGGGAGTGTGTGGGTTAATTTTAAATTTCAGCATTAAATGATACCCCCTTTGCATATTTCTGTGGTCCACAACTTTTAACTATTGGACCGTTTCCCATGTGACCTCAGCAAGAAATCCAGTCTAGAAGAACATCAGACTGTGTGTGTTTGTGTGTGTGTGTGTGTGTGTGCACATGAGCAAGAATCAGAAACAGAGAGAGAGAGAGAGAGGTGAGTCATTAAAGAAATGGTTCCGCTAAATAAAGGCTCTCTTTATGTGTGCTATTTTTATTCCTCAAATGTCTGCCTTCCTTTCCCCCCTTGAGGTTCCTACTGAAATCTGACTATCAGAGTTGAATTTCACTGTCAACTTCCATTAGGCAAATCATGCAGGAAGAAAGAGAGTGTGAGGCTGGCCTTGGCAGGGAGCTGATTCAGCAGTGGTGATCTGCAGGGGCTGGAGAGGGCTGGCTACCAAAGGGTTTAATTAGTCCATCAGGGGTTGTCTCCACCCCCAGCAAGCCCCTTCCCAGCTCTTCACCCACCAGCTCTCTGAGATGAGCCCCTGGCCTCTCTCTCCTTCCCAGGGAGGCATCCAGCCAGCCTCATCCAGAGCCAGCTCAGTACATGGCTGCCCTGCCAAGGGCATTTCCTCCTCCCAGGGGGACTCATGCACACAGGCGCACACCAACAGGCACACACTCACAGGTGTGTAGATGCACACTCACACATGCATACTCACATGCATGTGCACACACACACATGTACAAATGTGCATATATCCACACCCTCACAGGTACACACACATCCATCACATCACATCACATCACCACACACACACATGTACAAATGTGCATATATCCACACCCTCACAGGTACACACACATCCACACTCTCATGTTTATACACGCACACACTCACATGGTGCACATAGGCACATACATATGCACCCACATGCTTATACATGCATATACTCCTGTGCACACACACGATGCACACAGGCATACACACATGCACACATACCCCACACACAACACAAACATGACACACACATGCATGCACACATTCCAATGCCCATAGTCACATGGCTCACACAGCCACACTCACACATATACATGCTCACACATACACACACACACACACATATGGTTCACACAGACACACAAGCCTGTACACATATTCCCATGCATACACTCACATGGTGCACACTTGCACACACAACCACTCTTGCACACTTATGTATGCACACACTCACATGGACACAGGTACACACTCACATTTATACATACACACATACTCGCACACACAAGTGCACTCAGGCACACCCTCACACACATGCATTAGCTAGCTCTATCTGCCTCACCCCACTTCGCACAACTTGATCCCTTCTGGGCAAATGAGTCTCTGGGAGCTAAAGCCAAGGAAACTGCCTTCCCAGGGGATCCAAGGAGCCTGTCTCCTTCTCTTGTCCCATTCCTGCCTTTCCTCCTGCAGTCCTTTTAAAACCCAAGTCATGTCAACACTGTAAGATGCACCCTGGCTGGAAAGTGCCGAGGGTCCAAAGATTCCCCCAAGCAATGCCAGATCTAGAGGGAGCCACTGGAAGCAGAAAGGAGCAAGAGACAGGGTCGTGGTCTAGAAGAAGTAGCTGGTGTGCATGGGCCCTAGATAACCTAAGTGCCAGATGGAAATGACTCTGGGAGATTAGAGGACAACCCACTTCTGGGACAGTGACCTTGGACAAATTTTTTTAATTATAAATTTTAGTATGAATACAATGCTATTATTATAAATTCACAATTTGTAATCAAATAGTGTCAATTGTCCAGGAAGATGTAGACAGGAAGAGTTGGGAAAGTGCTGGACCCTAGCCTGTGACTCCACCCCCTGGCAACATCTCTGAGGGTCACAGGCTCCATGCTTGGGACCACTCAGACGGCTCTGTCTGCTGGACTTTGCTTCACATACGAGGCTTAGCTGTGCTCCTTCCTCCCCGTCCTCTGTCCTCGGTCTCACCGGAGCAGAGCTGATTGTACACCACCAGGCGTCTTGCAGCGTCTGTACATCCGCCATTCTCACTGAGGCTGCATGTGGTTCTCTCCATGGCTGCGTCACCTCAACTCCCAGAGACTGTCTGGACTTTGGAAAGAAACACTGTCCAGCCCTGTGACATGCCCCTGACTAGGTACACTTTTCATGTTGTGGTCCGTTGGGCTTTCATTGGTTGACTTTCAGAAGTAGGTTGCCAGGATTTTCTTTCTCATCCAGCATCAAACAAGACTCCAGTGGCACATAGTGATCGCTATGTCTGAAATGCATTGGACTAGAAATCCAAACTGAGTCACCTTCATGAGAGAGTTCTTCCACCAATCCACCAGAGCTGTGGGACATACCTCCTTGTAGACCTTTACCTTAGATGGCTCTGATTACTTCACTTATTGTAGCCACCCCCCTCCCCTGAGTGTTCCTACTATTTTGTAAGCATTTTCGCTAGGAATTAGGGTCAGTCTCCTCCAGATGAAGGAGGTTTGGTAGCTCAGTGAGTTAAGAGTTGGGCTGCTAAGTGCAAGATCAGTAGTTCAAATCTACCAGCCACTCTGCAAGAGAAAGATGAGGGTTTCTGCTCCTGTAAAGACTTACAGCTTCAGAAATCCTATACAGGGCTGCTATGAATCAGGACTAAGTCAACGGTACACCACCACCATCACTCTTTCAGACAAACCAAGAAGATAGTAAGTGTAGTCCCATCCTGAAAATGATTTCGCTTTGTGAGCAACCAATCATGGTCCAAGGTCTGATTTTCTTATGATGACATACATCCAGGAGAGGGGAGGCAGGGCAGGTATTCTGCCCTCCTCCAATTGGTTTCGGGATCTCATTTTGAATGACCATAGTCCCAAGGACCTTCATTACTGTCTATCCATAAAACTTAGGAAATTGTCAGGGAAATAGTGTCTTTAGTCAATACCGACTGCCATGATACGCCCCAGCTCCCGACCTCCCTCTCTGTACGCAACTGAATCCAATTGCGGTGGTGGTGGTTTAGTGGTAGAATTCACCCCTTCCATATAGAATATCCTGGCTTTGATCTTGACCAGTGCCCCTTCTGTGCAGCCATGACCCATTTTGTGTGTTGCTATGATGCTGATTGGATTTTGAAGGAGCTTCCAGACTAAGACAGACTAGGAAAAAAGGCCTGGTAATCAACTTTCAACAATCAGCCAACACAAACTCTGTGGAGCACAACATCTGATCTGCAACTGATCTGGGTTGACATCTTATCTGGGGAGTTGGGGCTGACATCTGATCTGGGGGGTGGCTGGGGTTTGTTGGAGACCTAGTCAGGCACCTGGCTCTCTTACTATCCACATGCCTTCTGAACACATCACATAACAAGGTTGCTGCTGCCTCCTCACAGCAAATTCCAACTTTTCAAAGGAAACAATCACCTGCCAGTCCTATCGGTCAATTTCAGATTATGCATTTCAGTCCCTCGGTAAACATACCCCATGGCTTCCTGTTTCCTCCCCCAGGTGTCCTGACATCTCATGTACACACATGCACCTCCTTATTCTCTCTGGGACAC
The DNA here is from genome assembly GCF_000296735.1 of Chrysochloris asiatica. Taxonomy (NCBI): domain Eukaryota; kingdom Metazoa; phylum Chordata; class Mammalia; order Afrosoricida; family Chrysochloridae; genus Chrysochloris; species Chrysochloris asiatica. The sequence continues at coordinate 6,720,121 of NW_006408552.1, read as the reverse complement.
AATCCTGCCCTTTGGAACAGTCAGAAATATTAAGCTAACTCCGCATGTCTCACAATATATGTTGGAGCATTAAATAAGTAATATACAATAGTCAAAATCATACGGCTCTAATCAATATGAGGCATCAGCAGTATTAGGGTAGACTTCTTGTTCTGTTTCTTAGGTGCCGTTGAGTTGGTCCCTATGTACAACAGAATGAAGCACTGCCCAGTTGGTTCCATCTTTACAACCACTGATGTGTTTGAGTCCATTGTTGTTGTTACTATGTCCACCCATCTAATTGAGCATCTACCTCTTTTTCACTGACCTTTGACTCTACCAAGCATGATGTCCTTCTTCAGGGACTGGCTCTTCCTGATAACATGTCCAACATTTTTTGAAATGAAGTCTTGTCGACCTTGCTTCTAAAGAACATTCTGAGTGTACTTCTTCCAAGATGGATTTGTTTGTTCTTCTGACGATGCTCAATACTGTAGGACAGCTTGGTTGTCAAATCAGTTCCAACTCATAGCAACCCTGTATAAGGTTCCCAAGGTTATAAATCTTTACGGGAGCAGAACGTCTCATCTTTCTCCCATGGAGACGCGAACTCTTGACCTTCTGGTTAGCAGCACCACCAGGTGCTGAACTGCTAACCAAAAGGTTAGCAGTAGAGATACTCAGAGGTACCACAGAAGAAAGCTGTAGAGATCTAATTCATGTGGTCACCATGACTCTGAGTTGACTCAAGGGCAAATGTTCCTTTTTTTATTTCTAGAGGGTTTTTTTTTTGTTTTTTTTTACCCTCAGTGTTATGAAAAATTTACCACCCTGATTTCAGTGGTTTGGGGTATGTGTTGGGATTCTAAATTTTTAAGCTCCTGAAAAGATTCTAATATGTAGACAAGTTTGGGTTTCCTTTTGTAATTGAAATAAATGATTCTTTTTAAAGTCAGCTTTTGAAGACACATAAACAGAAAGAAATAAAACTTACTGTGATACATCAACTATATAGTAACATCACTAATAAAAATAGACTATAATGTGTATTGGAGTCCTGGTGTGGTGCTGTGGGATAAAGCATTGGACCACAGGGTGGGGTTAAAACACAAGGTCAGTGGTTCAAACTCAGCAGCTGCTCCTAGGAAACTCTATACAGGGTTGCTATGAGTCAGAACCTACTCAACAATATTTAACAACAACAACATGATGAATATTATCATCAGTTCTGATATGAACTACTCTACTACACCACAGTGTGAAGACAGATTCATTGTAGTTGCAGGATGAAATCCAGACTTATATGGAAGCTTGTTGGTTTATGAAGGTCTAACAATGTTAACCTAGTTCCCTCTACAGCTGTACCCCATGGGGTTTGATAGATTGATTTTTCTGCAATGCATCTCTTTTTCTGAGGTCCCTCTGGGTGAACTCAAGCCAAACATTTTTTGATGAGCAGTTCAGCACCTTAACTATTTGTACTACTATCAACTATCAATGTTCACAGAAGCAGCAGTCAAGAGATCAGACGACGTATTGCAT
>NW_006408552.1:6694172-6699186 GCF_000296735.1 Chrysochloris asiatica | reverse complement strand
AGTTCCATATCTTAGGAAGGCCAGGTGATGTTCATGGATTTCTTAGAATCTTTGTAACCTTGTTGAGAAAGAATGTGGATTACCTCCAAAGGATAATGGCTTCCCATTGTAGATGAAGATCGGGCTTGAAGATAGGTTAGAATCACCCCAAGCACCGAGTCCTTGTACATCACAACTCACTGGAAGGCTGACACTTTGAACCCACCCAGTGCACCTCAGAAGAAAAGCCTGGTGATCTGCTGTTCAAAGATCACAACCTCTGACACACATCATGAGTCTCAATCTACTTAACGATGTATTTTTAAATTCACACTCATACTCCTGATGACTCTCTAAACCAACCGACTCACTTTATAAACAAGGACCTTGGTTTGGAGAAGGTGAATGATTTGTCTAAGAACATAAATGACTGATCCCTGCAAGACTGAGATGGAAGTCCGAAATCCTCACTCAACCCAAAACTCTCTCTCTCACTCTCACGTTCTATTGTCTCTACGTTGCCCCACCCACCATCTTTGTTTTGCAATCCAGAAGCCTAGATTTTTCACATAAATTGCAATTATGCCAATGCTACATTGTGCCTTCCCTAAAGAGCCAATGAATTAAAATATTCTGTTAAAAGAATGCCGTGGCTGCATCAATGCAAAGATGAGAAATCCGGTTTGCATGGAGCACGGTTAATTGATACACTGTGTCATTGCTCTGAAAATCAGGGAGGGCAGCATCCAAGACACTGGAGACAAGAGAGAGATAGAGCAAATGTCTCTATTTATGAGCCAAGGAAAACATCGCTCAGCCCCACCTGCCTCTGCCACCCCTCCCCGTTCCCCCAGCACTCCAAAACTGACAGATCTAAATATGAAGAAGAAAAATGTCTCCGGCAGGCTGTTATTTCGCTGCCTGAATTGTGTCAGGGAAGTGTAAATATAATCACATTTTATCCGCCAATCTGAAATGGATTTCGGAGGACGGGATCACAATGTTAGGAGAAATCTTTTTCATTGTAGCATGCCTTGATTGAAAATAACTCCCTTGTTACCATCAGTAATGTGTTCAAGGAGGAAAAACAGCAGGGTGGTTCATGATAGAAACACTAGGCAATTTGATCAAGGCTCAGTACCTGGCTCTTTGGGTTATATGGGAGACAGGTACTTCTAAGATTTGCCCTAGTGGCTTGTTCAGACTATCTTCATTTCAACATCTCCATCTTCAGTGGTTATGCCAGGACCACTGTTGAGACTCTGGCCTCCCCTAATGTGACTGACTATTTAAGCTCTTGATTTGATCATTCTTTCCTCCTCTCCCAAGAACTCTTGGATTCCAGAGCAGGAGAAATGGACCCCTTTAGTCCCTGAGTCTTCCACACACTGCATCGGTTACCTAACCATGCAATACTTTGTTTTACATTTGTATCATACAAGCACATACACAATTTTGTCACCACTCATCTGACCGTTTATTGTGTGCTATGGTAGCTTGTATGTTGCTCTGATGTTGGCAGCTATGGCACCGGCATTTCATATCTACATAATACCAACAGTGTCAACCATACTGGATAGATTTCAGTGACGATTCTAGACTAAGATAGACTAGGAAGAAAGTACTGGTGATCTGTTGTTGTTGTTAGGTGTCATCAAGCTGGTTCCGACTCTTAACAGCCCTATGCACAACAGAATGAAACACTGCCTGGTTCTGGGCCGATCTCACAATTGTTGTTACTCTTGAGCCCATCGCTGCTGCCTCTGTACCAATCCAGCTCGTTGAGGGTCTTCCTTTTTTTGGCTGACTCTCCATGTTACCAAACATAATATCCCCCAGGGATTGGTCCCTCCTGATAACATGTCAGAAGCGTGAGACAATGTCTCGCCATCCTGGCTTCTAAGGAGCATTCCGGTTGTACTTCTTCCAAGACAGATTTGTTGTCCTTTTGGCAGTCCATGGTACTTATGATATTCTTCTCTAACACCATAACTCAAATGCATCAATTCTTCTAGGTTCTTCCTTATTCATTGTCCACATGTCCCATGCATATGTGGAGACTGAAAATACCATGGCTTGGATTAGGTGCACCTTAGTCCTCCTACTGAGATCTTTGCTCTTGAACACATTAAAAAGGTCTTGTGCAGCAGATTTGTCTAACATAATACATGATCTACTTCCAAACATTAGTCAAGAAAATCCTTCGAAAGACAGAATGCTGCCCAAGACTTGGACTCACTTATTCTGACCGTGTCCATGTGTGACCATGATTCAGATGGGAAGAGTGGCCAGGGAAGCACATCATGTTTGGTCAAGAGCAGGCCAGTGAAGATGAGGTTTTCTCTCCATAGATGGACTGACTCACTGGCTGCAACAAATCACTCAAACAGGCTCACATGATTCTGAAGACGCATCAGGACTTGGAAGGGTACCTTGAGTTGCTATGAATTAAGTCAACTCAAGGGCAAGTAATAACATATAACCACAGCATCTTTCAAACAAACCTTTTTTCAACTTTAAATAGTCAGGATGTGTTGAAACACTCTGACCCTTCAGGCCAGTCTGGTTGTGCTATAGACAGTTTTTTTTTAAGTATTTAAAGTAGGCCACGGAGAACTGGTGTGGCTCTGTAGCTTAGCGTACTGGACTGCAAGGTCAGTTTGAATGGCAAAGTTGGTGGTTCAAGCTCACCATCCTCTCATCAGAAACCTTATACAGGATGGCTATAGCACTTAACAACAACACAAAGTAGGCCAGGAGTTCGGGTGGCACTGTGGGTTAGGCATTGGACTCTGCAGGACAAAGATGAGGCTGTCTGCTCTTGTACAGTATGTACAGTCAGAACCCCAAAGGAGCAGTTTCCTCAGTCCTAGAAGGTCACCATGAGTCAGAATCAATCGACGGCTGTGCTTTGGGCTGGGTTTTGTACTAAGCACAGTTCCATCCTTTTGTTCCTTCTATGTTACTATGGCCCTTCCAGCGTATAAACAGATCCCAGAGAAGAAGTTCCTTGTAACTGCCTGAAACGCTGCAACTCAGAGATCAAGCTGGCTGCCCCCCTCGGTCCACTGTTGTCATAGTACCCGTGATGTTGCTAGAATTAAGAGCAGGAAAAAAGCAGCAAAGATCCCATTAGCTGTCTGCCAATAATGTGTCTTGACATTTTAAGCTGGTCTCCTATGACTTTTGCTCTTTTCACTAAGAAATATCCACATGACACCTCCTCAAAAGTGTCAGGGCACCGCTGCAGTCCTAATCCTCCCTGCCCGTCCATTCAAAGAGGAGGCCAGGCGACAAGATCCACGCCCCTGCGACGTGCTTGGGTAAAATTACTTCTCTAAATTTAGAAGTAGGCCAGGCTTTGAGGCTCGCCCTTCAAGCGAGCTCTGACGCATGAAAGACCCTGTGTTGGAGAATTTTCCAGGCTTACTTGGAAGGGGGCCTTGAACCCAATTTGATCTCAGAGAATGCATCTCAGGCTGATTATCTGCCGCGAAGAGATCCACGCTGCTAGTCCTGCCATTTCTCAGCATTTTACAACAAGTCTTTTTGATGTCAGTAGGAGCTCTTGTTCCAAAAAAGAAGTAACAACACGGGAACTTGTACAGAGAGATGAGGAACCGGGGTCTTGGTTTCAGAAAATCTCTCCCCCTGGCTCATCTGACAATATCACTCACTGTGCCCAGCGTGGCAGCAAGCGCTTTACTTAAAGAGTGCCGGATGAGGTTGGCATTGGGGTCTGGGGGACGTTCTTTTGATGAGACCATTAGGATTGGGACAGTCAGCCTGTGTATTTTAGGGCAAAGCTCTGAACAGCAGTGAATTAGTGAAGTCATCAGTTAAAGTCGTGTTGATGCGTCTATTATCTGGGCTGCTATGCTAATGAAGGACGAACATCTCCCTAAAAGCACAAAGTCATTAGTGGCCAATAGTAAAAGGGTGAATTTGAATTTCAAACATCTTATATTTCACCCTGTCAGTTGGCACAGCTTTCTCCCGACACACGTCTGTAATCAAGGCCCAAGGTAGGGTTTCCATTAGCAAATGATTATCCTTCACAATGTCATTGCAAGCAAAGCCACGGTGTTTTCCTTTCTTTCTTGTCTATGGTGTACATTGCTTTTCTTTCTTGTCTATGGTGTATATTGCTTTTCTTTCTCGTCTATGGTGTATATTGCTTAGCTTTCCCCACACAACAAACCAGCCCTCAAATCAGGGAGTTAAAATGACATCATTTTAGAGCTCACAGTGTGTGGGCAGTTTGGGTTAGGCTCAGCTGGGCACTTCCTCTCCTATGGGCTGGGCTCATTTCTGTACATTTGTTGCTGGCTGTTGGGTGGGAGACCCAGTAACTGATACCTCAGTATAGCAGATGTTCTCTGTCTGGTTCACAAAGTGGTAGTTGCAGGATTCCAAGACAGCAAGAGGGGAAATTACAGGTCTTTTTAAAGTCTAATGCAGTGATTGTGAATCGGGCTGCTTATCACGGTCAGCAGTTCGAAACTACCGGCTGTTCTGTGGGAGAAAGATGAGGCTTTCTATTCCCATAAAGATTTACAGTCTTGGAAACCCTGTACAGGGTTGCTATGAGTCGGAACCGACTCCACAGCACATAACAACAACAACATTGAAAGTTGGGCATCCTTCATAGCACATTCTAAGAGTGTTACAGGTCGCACCCCATACAAATAGACTCTGCCTCTTATTGTAAAATGTTAAGGTCGATGTTTGCGACCTGTCACGCAAGGTTTTCTGGAGTTGATGTTTTAATATTGTATACTCTGTGACCCCGATGTGTCACTGTAGGATCAGCACTGTGGGTTAATGAGCTGGACTGCAAAGTTGCTTTGAATCACAAGCTCGGCAGGGTTGCTACGAGTCAGAGCCAACTCAATGGCACTTAATAGCAATAATAACAGCAGTCGATTGATTCTGTAAGGTACTGTGTAGTATGAAGTCCTTGAATGGGTCACTGGTTAGCAGTTGAAACCTACTCATTGGCACTGTGGAAGAAAGTCCTGGTCATCTGCTTCTA
>NW_006408552.1:6691669-6693095 GCF_000296735.1 Chrysochloris asiatica | reverse complement strand
AGTGTGTACCTTCTATGCCACACCAGGACTTCTCTAAGGTTATACTGAGTTGGGATTGCCTCAATGGCAGTAGATTAGGGTTGGGTTCTAACTCTCCTCACACAGGTACCGGAGGATGTAGATGAGAGAATGTAGGCGGGTTGTTGTTGTTGTTGTTAGGTGCCATCGAATCAATACTGACTCATAACGACCCTGTGCACAACAGAACGAAACACTGCCCAATCCTGGACCAACCTCACAATCGTTGCTACGTTGGAGTCCATTGATGCTGCCACTGTGCCAACTCATTTTGCTAGGGGTCTTCCTCTTTTTCTCTGACCCTCCAATTTACCAAACATGATGTCCTTCTCCAGCAGCTGGTCCCTCCTGACAATATATCCAAAGTATGAAAGACGAAGTTTGGCCATCCTGGCCTCCCAGGAGCACACTGGCTGCACTTCTTCCAACACATTATCTGTTGGTTCTTTTGGCAGTCTATAGCACTTTCAATATTCTCTTCCAACACCATAACTCAAATGCACCAATTCTTCTACAGTCTTCCTTATTCACTGTCCAGCTTTCTCATGCAGATGACATTATTGAAAATATCACGGCTTGGGTCAGGTGATGTCCTTAAATGGGCATCTTTGCTCTTCAACACTTTAAAGAGGACTTGTGCAGCAGATTTATCCAATGTGATATGTTGTTTAATTTCCTGACTGCTGCTTCCATGAGTGTTGATGGTTGATCCAAGCAAAATGAAGTCATTGACAACTTTAATCTTCTCTCCATTTATATGGGTGTTATTTGTTGGTCCAGTGGTGAGAATAACACAGTCTGAAAAGTGCTGGTGATACAATGGATTAAGCATTGGGCTATTCACAGAAAGGACAGCAGTTCTGACCTACCAACTGCTCCGTGACAGAACAATGAGGCTGTCTGTGTCCAAAGAGATTTGCAACCTCAGACACTGTCCTGTGGGGTCACTATGAGTCTGCATTGACTTAATGGCAGTGTGTTGACTGATTATAAGAATAAGTCCATTCCTTATGGTCTAGTTGGCTTCTATGGGGATCACTACGCAGTATTAACCCAGGGACCAATTCTTTCTTGCATGCACTTTCCAGAGGGATGCACCCCTGTATCTCTCTCTCTCTCTCTCTCTCTCTGAGACGATGTTCATGACCGAGCAGTGAGAGAAGGTGGCCTTCTATCCACTCAGTTGCCTTTGTATATCCTATGTTTCTTTTCCCTACCTCATGTTAACCTTGCCCATTGGAAGAGAATCCTGGTGAGAGCTTGCTCTCTCCCAAACTGTCTGCTTTCATCAAGAGATCATGTACCCACCCCTGGTAGCTCAGTGGGTTAGATGTTGGGTTTCCAGCTACATGGTCAGTGGTTTAAACCCACCAGCTGCTCTGAGAGAAAGATGAGGTTGTCTGTTCTT
>NW_006408552.1:6675538-6689639 GCF_000296735.1 Chrysochloris asiatica | reverse complement strand
GAAGAATGAGAAACAGTGAAGATGCTTGGGATCAATTAGCCCAACAGACCAACGGAACACGTGAACCTGACACCTGGCTACACTACCAACTGCTCTGAAAGGGATCACATTAGCAAATCATGGACAAAGTGGGAGAAAGTATGAAACATAAAACACAAAATTATATACTTTGAAAAAAAGACCATGTTGATTGGTCAGTAAGAGACTGGAGGAACTGAGACCTGAGGTCTGGCACTGAACTCACGCTTGAAACTCATTTTTTAGTCAAGACGTAGATAGGTATAAAGAGGGGACGACAACACTAGTAAGGCATGCTCACCATGGAATGACCGGCCATCCAAGATCTAAAGGACAGCCAACATGTGCCAAAGGACAAGGTTCAGGTGAATAAAAGCAAGAATCACAGGGAGGAAATGCAATCAAGAATGTTACATGGAGGGGATTGCAATCATTATAAAGATCTTCTCTGTAACCCTTCGCTCAACTAGCAACAAAAGGTTTAAAAGGAAGAAAAAAAATATAAGTAGACAGCCAGGCCCTTCTTCTGAGTGTGTCTTAGCCTGGAAGCTCTGCAGAAGCCTGCACAATGGCCACGAATAGTTTTCAAAAAGTGATTTTTGAAAAGTAGATAGCCAAGCCTTCTGAAGTGCCTCTGGGTAGTCTTGAACAGCCAAACTTGTTGAGCAGTCAGCATCTTAACCATTTGTGCCATCTGGGGTAAAATATATTTCCAACCCCAGTTTGGCCTTGTGACTTGCTCAGTCCAGTGTTGATCCTACAGCACTGCACCAAGAGTCTAGGGGCTTCAAAAATTAATGGAAAAACTCTGTTATCTATTTTTTTTAATTCTATTATTTCTCCATAAACATTTGCAGCCACCTGGCATATATATATATATATCACTTTCTGTTTACTCAGCCATTAGGGTGTGATGTGGTCTCTCACATAGCATTATCATTGCAGTCCTCTGACTGATACACAAGACTAACAGGTTTTCCCTGGAACCAATGTGGGAAGAGTGACAGGTATTCAAGTAAGAACTTTGAAGTCTTCAGGACAAGATTTTTCGAGAGTAGCAGCTGGCCAAGGCCAAGTCAGTTTTGAAACATCTGCTTAGAAACTCTGCCCTGAAGAATCACTAAGTAGAAGAAAATTCCTGACTTGATGCTCAGCGACTCCCAAGAACCAAGGTCCTGCTTTCTCCAAAGCCAGCAGCTTTCTTTGCATTTGACCTCTGCTGAATGAGTTATGTTGGCTCTGTTCCAACGACTCTTGGGCTTAAAATAGTTACTGCGGAGCCATCTGCCCTGGGATCCATCTCACTTCTGAAAGGTGTAGCAGCTGCCTCAGAACCGAGAAGTGGTTAAGAAAGTGAACAATCTCTCGGCTTTTCTCCACCCTCTGAGTATGTCCAAGGGAGAACATCAGATAGAGGCCATTTGACTGCCAAAGTCAGAGATGAGCTGAAGACGGCAGTGTGGGCAATGCTGGGCAGAGAAAAACCAAACACCCGGACAGCTGCCAGGGGGCTTGGACAGGAGCCAGGTTAAATAAAGTTCCCACAAAGATCTTCTCAGCTGGATGGGGAGAAGACTACTGGGAGAACAAAGCAGCAGGTGTGAGGTTGAGTGCAGTGGGGCAGGGACAGAAGTCAGCGGGGTCACCAGGCTGTCACTATGTGACCTTCTGCAGATCTCTGAAGCCCTGCCTTTTAAAATAGGGTAGGAGAAAGTGCTGGATCTCAAGGTTAATTTGAGCCCCAAGGTCGATGGTTCAAACTCACCAGCTGCTCTTTGGAAACCTTATACAGGGTCGCTGTGAGTTAGAACTGACTGCAGTTAGCAACAATAAACAAAATGGGGTTCATTCTTCCTTTGGGAACCCTATTGGTGCCATTGTTAAATGCCCCCATGCTAACTAAAAGGTTGGCTGTTCAAACCCACTCACCGGCTCTTTGAGAAAAAGATGTGTTGATCTACTTCTATAAAGATTACAACCCAGAAAACCTTATGGAATACTTCTACTCTGTCGCATCGACTGGCTACATGAGCGGAAGCAAGCTTGAGCCATCAGAACAATACAGAAAAGAAGCTGATAAACTTCGTTATCTTATATTGCTGTTGTTAATTGCCAGTGAATCAGCTCTGACTCAACATCCCATGGACAACAGAAGGAAACGTTGTCCAGCCTTGTGACAGGTTCACCATCATTAGTCCACTTGAGTCCATGGTTTTTAACCTTTTGAGTGCCTTTCAACCTAGAGAGCTCATCTTCCAGCACTGTATTAGATACTATTCTGTTGTGATTCAAAGGATTTTCATTGACTAATTGATGGGAATAGATTGTCAGATCTTTCTATCTAATCTTAGTCTGGAAGCTCTGCTGAAGCATGTCCACTCCAGTTGGTATACGAAATACTACTGAAATAGCTTCTAGCACCACAGTAACACATTGTTGTTGTTGTTGTTGTGTGCTGTTGAGTTGTGACCCTACAGAGAACAGAAGAAAACACTGCCCGATCCGGCACCATCCTCATAATTATGTTTACTTTGAGTCCACTGTTACTGCCACTGTGTCAATCCATCTTTTAGGGGGTTTTCCTCTTTTTTTTCCCACCCTCCACTTTACCAAGCATGATGACCCTCTCCAGGGACTGGTCTCTCCTGATACGAGAAATGAAGTCTCAACATCCTGGCTTCTAAGGAACATTCTGGCTGTACTTCTTCCAAGATAGAGTTGTTTGTTCTTTTGACAGTCCATGGTACTTGGAATATTCTTCTCCAGCACCCGAATTCAGATGCACCAATTCTTCTATTGTCTTCTTTATTCATTGTCCAAATTCCATATTTATACATCGTTGTTGTCAAGTGCCGTCAAGTCCATTCCAATTCATAGTGACCCTGTATAGGATTTCCAAGGAGCAGCTGGTGAGCTTGAACCACCGACCTTGCAGTTCAAAAGACTTTGCAGTCTGATGCGTTAGCCCACAGTGCCACACCAAGTAATCCTATGTACAGTGTGTTACAGGCTGTAGAACTGATAGAGTGCAACCCACCACCCATTTGTGGTGTCTGTGTTACCGTCAGTTTTAGGACTAAGGTGTCCCAAGCCATGGTATTTTCAATTGCCTCATGAGTGTTGAAGGTTGATCTGAGCAAAATGAAATCTTTGACAACTTCAATTTTTTCTCCATTTATACGGATGTTGTTTATTGGTTCAGTAGTGAGGCATTTTGTTTTCTTTTCTTTACGCTGATGTACAACCCAAACCAAAGGCTATCGTTAACCTTCATCGGTAAGTATTTCAAGTCCTCTTCAGACCTACAGACCTGAAATTGCCATAATTTTACCCTTTTCAGCTTAACTCCTGGTTAAGGATTCAATGAGGGGACAAATGTGAAACATTCATTCAGAGTCTGAGCTATGGCCGACAGTCCTTGGATGAGGACATAAATAAGTTGGGGGTGGGGATGACAGTTAGTTGGAGAGATGTGCCCAATCACAGGCAGAGGAGGGGGCATGGCAAAGCTTTTAAGGCCCCAGGAGAGGATGGGAAGGGACCATGAAGCTCTGGTTCTGACTCAACAGGTGGTGGTTGGCGGGTGTTACAGGGAGCGCCCACTCCTAAGTGGACATGAAGCAAACCTGTGATCCAGAGAGCACGTTAAGGGAACCGCCGGGAAAACTGGCTACCAGTTTGAAAGTGTATGTGATACTTGAGGTCCTTACTGCTCCCTGAGAAGGCGTCGGCTCCACAGGAATGTCCTCGCATGCCTTTTATTAGCCATGCTCTCTTTATAGCCCCATACAATTTTATCTCTTTCCGACCGCAACAATTTATCTTTTTATCCTGAGTAAAGCTGCACTTGGACTACTTTGGGGTTTCCAGCGTTGCTTTCAAACATCTCAGTGGTTTGCCCAACATGACTTTGAACTGGAAATGGAAAATGGAAAATGAGGGAAAAGGTTGGTTTCTGGCACTAGAGAGGACACTGGTAGAGACCAGCACTTTCAGACAGCTTTGTTCACTTTTAGTGTTTGTGAAGGTATGATCATATCAGCATTCAGAAATGGGCTGGATAGCCAAGCTGCTCATTGCACTGGATTTAGTTTTCCTGGGCTGCCGGTTGTTGTTGTTGTTGTTGTTGGAGTACCGTCGAGTTGGTTCCAATTCATAGTGACCCGGCACAAGGTTTCCGAGGCTGTAAATCTTTACGGGAACAGAATACCTCATCTTTCTCCTGCGGAACTGCTGGTAGTTTTGAACTGATGACCTTGAGGTTGGCAGCCCAACTCATAACCACTATACTACCAGAGCTCCTTCCAGTCAGGTCCCTGAAATGGTTTGTGTTCAACTAGCAATAAAACATGGGTTGGTGGTTCAAACCTATCCACAGGAGCCTCAGAAGAAAGACCTGGCAATTTGATCCCATAAGGATCACAGCCAAGGAAACTATGGAGCACACAGGGGGTCACCATGAGTCAGAATCAACTGGACAGCCACATAGAATTGGATTTGATATTTGGCTGACCACCAAGTTCTAGTCTGTTGTTGTTGTTAAATGCCATCAAGTTTGTTCCAATGCACAGCCACCCTGTATGGGTTTTCCAAGGAGTGGCTGGTGGGTTTGAACCACCGACCTTGCAGATAGCCATCCAGAGTTTACCCCACAGCATCGTCCCAGGACCCCAGATCTAGTCTAGGATCATTTATTTACTTTATGGTCTGTTATATCTTTGGAAGAACCAAAGCAAAAAGCCATAGTCACCGACTCAGTCCCTACTCATAGCAGCTGTGTAGGACAAGGGACTTTTAAGACTATACATCCTTAAGGAATAGGACTACTCCATGAATTTCCTGTGGAACAGCTGCTGGTTTGAAACTCCCAGCCTGTCAGTCAGCAGTCAAACACTTAGTCCTGATGGAGAGAGATGGTCCTGATGGAGAGAGATGGTCCTGATGGAGAGAGATGGTCCTGATGCTGAGAAGTGGTCCGGATGCTCTTTTGCCCCTGATGTGTCAGAGGCAGCCCTATTAGACCCTCGTCTTGGGGAGAATCCAGTGCCACCACCCTCAATGACTGCATGCTGGGGAAAAGACAGCCTCCAGCAGAGTTCTAGAAACATGAATTTTTTTCCCCCTCCTTTAACTGGTGGGAGCGAGGTGACAGGAACAGTGGGTTTCACATAGAGTGATACCTCTGTCTCCATGTTATCTCAAGCGTAGAGCCCACAAGGGCTCCATTCATAGTCATATGTGTCCCAGACATAGTTCATTATCTCTCCCTGCAAGCTGCCTCCGCTCCTCCTTGGCATTCTCTCTCTTGGTTAATGTCATCACCATACACAGCATCTTCCCCAACTGGAGAACTAATAAGGAGACAAGAAAGAGAGACGAGGCCTAGGCATGTGGAATTAGAAGAGCAGAATCAAATCGGCATTTTGAAAGTGGAGAGGCTGTGGGCCACTTAGCTAGCCTCTCTGAGCTTCAGTTTCCTGTCAGGCGGAAATGGCAATTATTACACCATCGCCTCCATGCATCAGAGTTCCCTTGGACCAGCCTTCCTTTGGGATGCTGTTTCTGCTTAGCCGGTGATTGCGTTAGCCGCACAGGCTTTCACTGCCCTGCCGGGTCTGAGCTCTGTAGTCCCCTCAGCTCACCTGTCATTATCGATTAGTCCTGTGTCCTTCAGAGCAAACAGCATGACAACCCGGCTTCCTCACTCACCCATGACGTCTGCCTTTCACACCACAGTGACCATGTAAACCTCTGACGTCTAATGACATGTACTGATTTTCTGGTGATAAAATATTATATTGATTTTTGTTGGGAACGAAAATAGGGACAAGCACAAGGCACAAAACAAAAGCCTTACAGTGCATAATACCTAAGAGATCAAACCCAGGCACGGTTTTATTGGACACCCTCCCAATTTATACTTAAACATTAGGCACGGTGGGACAGGTAAATCATACATTACAGGAAGCAGCAGTATGGGAGAGTCTCTGCAATGGGGAGCACAGATGTATTTCTACTGGATGAGGCAGGTCAGAAGCCCAGGTCCCGTAGACACCATGAGGAATCATGTGGAGAATGATGTCAGGCCTCAATGACAGTCCTAGCCCTTCACAACCCAAATTCTTTCCATGAATCGTACGTTCAGAAAAACATTCACTTCAGTCAAAGATGATATGTAGTCAGAAAGGGAACAATACAAGAACTAGACAGGCGTGCTCCATGAAACAAAACAGAACACAGGAGAAGAAAGCAATAAATGAGAAAAACAGAGAAGAACGTGGTCTTTAAAGAGAAGACTAGGGTCACTCTACTTTCCTGAATTAAAACCATAATTGAATGCAATATTGTTAAAAATTTGAGTTCAAGGCAAAAAGACAAGGGTAAGTAAAAAATTATCTGCACTTTGGTTATATTAAAACACCCCATCCACATCCACGGCTCATGGCAACATTGAGCTTACATGTGAAATGATTCTGTCGAATAGACAAGTTACAGTGGATTATGTGGCAAATCATTTACAAATCAGCCATGGCTCTGCCTATGAAATAGACTACCACAGACTTGGGTTTCAAAAAGTTTATGTGAGCCGGGTACTGAAACCACGCATGGAAACGCATAAACAGAAGTGTTTTGACATCTGCAAACAAAATTTGGACCGATACTCAAAGGAAGGTGAAAGTTTCTTTTAAAAAATCGTTACTGTTGACGAGACTTGGATTCATCACTAGGATCCTGCGAGTAAATGTCAGAGTGTGGAGTGGAAACATTCTCAATCGCTGACCAAGAAAAAAGTTCAAAAGTCAACCATCAGCTGGAAAATTGATGCTTACAGTTTTCTGGGATTTCAACGGCCAGTATCGGAACATTTTAAGGAAAGTGTTTATTACAGTGAGATGCTCACTGCAGACCTGAAGCCTCATGAAGAAATGAAGAAAATGATGCATTTATAGCTCACAGCTCTGCCTATAACTTTTTTTAAAAAAATAAGATAATATGAAAGCTTCTTGACAGATGGACAAAGTGTATTGTAAAGCAAGGAGATGATGTCAAAAATGATGTATTTGTCTTTTCTCAAAGTTGATTAAAATAAATTCTACAGCCAGAGTGTGGATAATTTTTGACCCACCTTGTATATGCATATAAATATATGACTAGGCTTACTGATGGAGAGTGCTATAACCCCCTAAGAATATAGTCCTAATCATCCTTCAGGTCTGAGGCTTAACTCACCCCTGTGACTCCATTTTCAGCTTCATATTTCAGCCTTGACTACTCAAATATAAGAGGAACCCCTTTAACCATGAAACAAGTCCCTAAGGTTGCGCGAGAAACAGGAGCTCATGCTTTAAGAGGTCAAAGTCCTGGGAGGCACGGGCCCAAGCCAAACCCTCCAAAGACAAAGATGAAGGAGCACACAGAAGACTAAGGCATCTTCCACCATCAAATGTGGAGAATTCCCAGTAACAGGGACAGGAAAAAACCAGGGAGGCCACAACAGATGATCTGACATCCAAGGAAACTTAAGAGCAGAGAGGGAGTGCTGCTGTAATTGGTAAATTCTGACAAGTCTACTCATAGTGACTCCAATGAACAACACAAACACTGTCCAGTGCTAAGCCTTCCACCTAGTCAGTCGTTGCTGTGTTTGAAACCCTTGCTGTAACCACTCTGTCAGTCCATCTCATTGAAGGTCTTCCTCATTTTCATTGACCCTCTACCAAACACAATGTCCTTCTTCAGGGACTGGTCCCTCCTGATGACATATGAAATGTAGTGTCACCATCTTTGCTTCTAAGGAGCCTTCTGGCTGTAATTCCAAGATAGATTTGTTTGTTCTTCTGGTAGTCCAGGATAGATTCAGTATTGTGGCAGCAATAGCATAGGCCCGGGCAGTGTTCCGTTCTGTTGTGCACCAAACAACAACAGCAAAGAGGCACCTCAGAAGAAAGTCTTCATGATCTTCCAAAAGATGACGAGCATTGAAGACTCTATACACACAGGTGGGGTCAGCAGGAGCCATGGCAATTGGTTGGACTCTTTGAGAGTCACAGTTCCAGGTCCTTTGAGAAGATAGAAGTGAAAGAGAACTTTTCAGTCTTTGAGCATGTCACGTTCTTTTCAGAAGATAACAAATTGGGTGAAGGCACAGGGTCATTGCTCAGTCCAGTCTGAGGAACTTGTCCCAATTTCTTCAGAATAGGTAAGGATTTAATCATGTAAAAAATTAGGTCTCCCTATGTGAGTTTATTAATAAGCTGAGAATATTGTTAATGAAATGACCTCGTTTTGGCTAAATTAGGGGAATAATGGAAGAACCAGGAAAATCAAAACAGGAGGAGGACAATCAAGTCACCAAGTGGGTGAAGTATACGTGGCAATGTCACGTTCCAAGAAGTGTCACCCAGGGCCCAGCCAAGGAAAGGGAAGCGATTTGGGGTGTGGGTTCCCAGATGCCTTATGTGTTTATCCCTCCAAGTGTACCTAACTAGTCCTCATCAGGGGCTGGGATTCTTGGGGCTAAGGAAGAGCAACATTCACGGGCAGGCATGGTCAAATGGTTAATTCTCCAAAATCTTTATAAAGAAAGCTTCAAGCAAGGAACTCAAGTCAACGCATTGAAAGGATGTGAGGTCCAAAGAAGATCCAGTGAGGAAGTAAAGAATGGGTCAAACTGAAATGAAAGGTGACCATTCGGAGTGGGGTGGGGAGACAAAGATTGGAGGCCCTTTAGCAACTGCCACAAGCAGAACTGGGAAGACCATCATTGACCATTGAGCGTAAGTGTGTTTGGGGGAAACAAGGTTCATGTTCTGCCATTGTGTTATCCAAATCTGAACTTCCTGTCCTTCCTGCCAACACTCATGAAAGTGAGGTTTATGGTTGTTTCTGACCACATATTTCCAAGGAGAATTCCTGTTATCTAATTCAATTCCTCACATACTTCTTGAGGGCCTACAATGATCTGGGCACTGTTCTAGGCCCCAAGGATACGCCAGTGAACAAAACAGATAATATTCATGCTATCATGGAGAATATATTATTTATAAAATTTTATTGTTGTGAAAAAGATACATAAAAAAAATCCCTACTATCCCAACAATTTCCTCATGTAGAAATCAGTGACATTGATTATACTCTTTAAGTTGTGCATTCATTATCCAATGCATTCTACCACCATGAACATAAATTCAGGTGTCCAGGTATGGTGGTATAGGATTATTACTGGACAAGGGATGCTATGAGTTGGTAACAATTCAACAGCACACAACAACAATAACAACATAAATCCAATGTCCCCTAAGCAAAAACTTCCCTTCTTCCAATCCTGGTAACCACTAATAATCATTGACTTATATATATTTGCTTGGAATCCTTGAGTGGAAAAATGGCTAAGTGCTGGGCTACCAACCAAAAGGTTGGCAGTTGAAACTCTTCCAGAGGCACCTTGGAGAATTCTGACAATTTTATTTCACAGAAGCAAAATAATACAGTATGCGTAATTCTGAGACTGACTTATTTTCTCAGCATGATGAGTCCAAGGTTCATCCAGGATGTAACATGCATCGAGACTTAATTTCACTTTAAGTTGGAGTAGTAGTCCAATGTGTATACACTACATTGTGTTTATCCATTCATCTGTTGTTGGTCACTTTGCTCGCCTCCACCTTTGGCTGTTGTGAAAAGCTCTACAAGGAACAATGATGTGCAGATTTCTCTTTGCATTCCTGCCATTACTTCTTCCTGGTCTGAATGCTTCCTGGTCACATGGTTGTTCTGTAATCAACTTTTTGAGCTACTGTCCAGCTATTTTTCCCCAGCAACCGTTGGGCGTGCCTGTTTTTCCACAGTCTCACCAACATTTGCTGTTTTCTGGGTTTTGATCATTGATCAAGTAGGGGAAAGACAATACCTCAATGTCATTTTGATTTCCATGCTTATATTCTTCTTAGGAGTTGACATTGTTATTAGGTGTCATCGAGTCAGTTCTGACTCATAGTGACTCTACACAACAGAATGAAACACTGTCCCATTCTGTGCCATCCTTAGAATTGTTGTTACTCTTGAACCCATTGCTGCTGCCACTGTGCCAATCCATCTTGTTGGAGGGTCTTCCTCTGTTTTTTTGTTGTTGTTTTTTTTTTGCTGACCCTCCACTTTACCAGGCATGATGTTCTTCTGATAGCATGTCCAAAGTATGGCTTCTAAGGAGCTTTATGGCTGTACTTCTTCCAACACACATTTGTTTGTTCTACTGGAAGTGAATGCTACTTTCAATGTTCAGACTGAGTAAGTATGATGAAAGAATACAGCCCTGATGCACACCTTTCCTGATTTTAAACCAATCAGTATCTGTTTTAATGGCTACCGACTGGGAGTTCTGATGTGGCACTGTGGGATAATGCACTGGACCACAAGGTCAGTTTAGAACCACAAGGTAGTTGGTTCAAATTCACAAGCTGCTCCTTAGAAACCCTATACAGGGTCCCTGTTAGTCACAACCGACTTGACAGCATTTAACAGCAACAACATTAGTTCATGTACAGATTTTTATGAGCACAATTAAGTGTTCTGGAATACCCATTCTTTGCAATGTTATCCATAGCTTGTCACGATCCACACAGTCAAAAGCTTTTGCATAGTCAATAAAACACAAGTAAATATCTTTCTGATATTTTCTGTTTTCAGCCAAGATGCATCCGGAAGTAGATAGATAATAAACCAATTTGTAAATAATGATTTTCTAGTTGGTAATAATTGGTAAGGAGAGTGGGGATCAGGGTAAAGTGATAAAGATTCATACAAATAGAATGAAAAGCAAATCCAACTGCAATGGAGTTGATTCCAACTCAGCAACCAGGACTCCTACAGGTAACACTTGTTAAGTGCCATGGAGTCGGTTCAGACTCCTAGCAACCCTGTATAGGGTTTCTGAGGTTGTAAGTCATTGTGATAACAGACAGCCTCATCTTTCTCCCTCGGAGTGGCTGGTTGCCTTGAACTGCTGACCTTATTTGAAGCATAGTGCATGTCCAACAGAACCACCACACTCCCCACAGATACTAAATAGGATGAAGTCGGAATGTACTGGAGTGGGCATAGAATGTTATGAGAAAGTTTGATTCGGCAGAACTCTGCATTTGCTCTGAACTTCCTGACAGTCAAATTGAAAAGCAAAAACATATCGAATTAAGTCGTTTTCATTATGTGATTTTCAATAAAGAAAACTTTTTTTTTTTTCTTTCAGATTTGTTGTTGTTATGTGCTGTGGAGTAGAATGGTTTTATTCCAGCACCAAACACAAAAAGGAATTTATCTCGATAATTCTTTCAAATCCCTTAAGTTCTGAGAATGGATAAGGCAGTAACAAGCTCAATAATGGCCCAAGAATTTATGGATGAGGTGGGACAGAAAGTGATCTGGGGGGCTGGATGAGGTGATGTCCTTGGATTCGACCAGCTGCTGCCTGTCCCTCAGTGAAGTCGTGGTGCTCCCCTGTGCTGGAGCTTGGGAAAACTCAGGCTGTCACACTCCACCCACCGAGCTGCTTCACATCTGGAACAAATCCTTTTGTGGTGTGCCAGCTAACGTTAAACAAATAAGAGCTAATGAGTTCTCCAGATCCCATGATTTTCGCCTCGACCAATAATTATTTTGTTCAGTCAAAATTAATCTGAAGGCAACCTCGAAGAGTAGATGCCTCCTACCCCACTTGACATTAGCATTTGTTTGCTGTGACAAATAGCTGACTCATCTGATGTATACAAAGTTACATATTTATTTTGCAAGGTAATGAATTTTATGGTGTGGCACTATAGGATCGGCACTGGACTGCCAGCCACAAGGTTGGCAGTTCAAACCCACCAGCTGCTCCTCAGAAACCCTATACAGGCTATACAGGGTCACTATGAGTAGGAACCGACTTGACGCACAACAAAAGCAACAGCTCCATGTATCATTCAGTCCAAATGCTCCACGGCATGCTGTTGTTGTTGTTAAATGCGACCCTGTATAGAGGTTAAATGTATAGAGGTTAAATGCGACCCTGTATAGAGGTTAGTGTATAGAGTGTGTTTGAACTGCTTACCTTGGGGTTAGCAATCTAGTGCTGATCCTACAGCACCACACCAGGACTCCTACATAGTGTTGTGGAAAGCACTCTTGTTCTGGAGGCAAACCAACCAGAGATTCAATCCTGTCTTGTTCTTTCTTCATCTATGGGGGCCAGAGTCATCAGCTCTCGCTAAGCCTCTGTTTCCTCATCTCTAAGCTGGGAGGTAATAGCATCTACCCCACCAGAGGCTGAATAACACAAGAGCTTACAACAATGCCTAGCACATAGTAGGAAATCAACAAACACCTGCTCCAATCTTATTCTTAATGTGACTTTTAATTAATATGCCCTTGGAGGAAGTGCTACTAAAAAAAGTAATTTTTTTTTTTTTTTTAAATAGGACATCTCCATATAAGTTCACTTTAAGGTCACTGACTTGATATTTTTAAGTTAGTACCAGTTAATCAGTGGAGTGTGGCCTCCTTCTGGGTAGGGAATCTACCCAAGAGAACTCAGAAGCCTAGAAAAACACAGCCAATGAAATGGTAGGAAGCGCTGTTTAGGATGACAAGATGACACACTTCACCTCTCAGTGGGTCCAGGCCACAGAAGCAGAGGAAAGGCAAGACCATAGCCTCAGGGATTTCTGTAGATGACCCCAACCCCATGACATGCAGGCCTTCCTCGAGCTACAACAACCACAACGGCTAGAAGCCATTGACCCCAGCGTGAAGACAGGTAACCAGGGAGATGAAGAGCTATAGTGGCACAGTGGTTAAATGCTCTCCACGGCACACAACAACAACAACAACAATCAAAACCTAACCTCAAAAGGAAATCTGAGATGGAAATGTGGGAGCACTGGGGAGCACTCCGAACTAAGTGGTTGTGTGGGAGAGTCCAGGATCATCCATCCAGGGGGACCTGAGCACAGGGAAGAGTCATTAGGAGACAAAAACGGAAGACACAGCCAGTGTTTGGTTTGTTGAGACCAACTACTATGGACAGAGACTTACAGATGGAGGATTAACTTTTTTAGCTTTATGTTTTTTAAAAAATCAGGAAATGTAATATTCACCTGGAAAGACACACAGAACAAATCTATTTATACCAAAGATTTGTCAAAATGAACACAAAGCACCCTCATGGTCATCGGTCACTGGCATTCAGAAATCACGCAGAGACCCTTGGCCAATGACTACAGGCTTCTTGCATCTCAAACTCACTACCTTCATGTAAATGCTAACTCATCGCAACTCTGTAAGATAGAGTAGAACTGTCCCATAGGGTTAACTAGGCTGTAATCTTAGGAGAACAGATTGCCAAGTCTTTTCTCCTATGGATTCACTGAGTGAGTTTGAACTCACTCAACCTGCAACCTTCAGGTTAGCACCCATGGGTTTAATCACTTCACCAACAGTGTTCTACACCCCCCCCTCCATTGTCATTGTTAAAGGTCATCTAGTCACCTCTGACTCATAGCGACCACATATGGGGTTTCCAAGGAATGGCTGGTGAGGTTGAGCCACCAATTTTGTGGTTCAAATCTACCTTGCAGTCCAGGACATGAACCCACAGCGCCATATATAAATATATATATATTGAGAGGGGAGAAAGAGCCCTAGTGTGGCATTGTAGGATAAGCAAGGTCAATTTGAACCCCAAGGGTCAAACCCACTAACTGCTCCTTGGAAACATATACAGGGTCACTGTAAGTCGGAACAGAGTCGATGACACTTAACAAAAAGAACATATGGATCTCTTCCAATCAATCAGTTGACAGGTAGCTGTCTTTGCAATTTCTTGACATAGATGAATGAGTGCTTCCAGTGATTTATCAGTTTGTTGAAATATTTCTATTTATTTTCCATCAATTCCTGGTGACTTGTTTTTCGCCAATGGCTTCAGTGCACCTTGGACTTCTTCCTTCTGTATCATTGGATCTTGATCATATGCTATCTCTTGGAAAGGTTGAATATCGGCCATTTATTTTTGGTGCCATGACTTTGTATTCCTTGCATCTTCTTTTGA
>NW_006408552.1:6670300-6671718 GCF_000296735.1 Chrysochloris asiatica | reverse complement strand
GAAGACAGGTGGAGACGACACAGGGAGGTATGCATAAGCTAAATGTAATAAAGGTAAATAGTGATACATACACAACCCTGAAACAACAGTGTTCTGGGCACACATACATGGATAAATGGGTAAGGAAGGAAGACTGAGAATTTTTTATGTAAGAGTTTGAAAGAGAAAAAAGAAACATACTTTGATGCCTCTCAGGGCTGGGAGGGAAAGGAGAGTAGTCCACTGCTATAGGGTTGTTGTTGTTAAGTGCTGTCAAGTCAGTTCTGACTCATGGCAACCCCTTATAGGGTTTCCAAGGGGATGCTGTTGGGTTTGAACTGCCAACCTGTGGTTTGCGGTCCAGTGCTAATTCTACAGTGTTGCAGACACATGCTATCTCTGGTGACAGGGAGGGTGATATACAAGAAAGATATGCAAGAAAGAGAAAGCAAATGAATGAATTAATTTATATATATTAAAAGATATAATGACAAGAGAAAAAACTTTGCCCCAACATACATTTATGTCATGAAGCGGGAAAAACGCAGAAAGAAATAACTGTTTTTTGGGTGAGGGAGAACTAAATGGATACTAATTAAACAATGGGACAAGTTCAATTGATTTAATGTTACAACTTAATAACTAATTTAAATAGAAAATGACTAAAATGAAAATATCTTATTGAAAATATATTGACTGCAAATACTGAGATTATTGAACCTTTCCCAAGAGCAATGATTTATAAATATGAAGGGGCTTTTAAAAGTTTGTTGACAAATGGAATTGAAAGATAATGGAAATCTCCCATGAACTTTACGAAGCTCCCTCATAAACATGATAAAAAGCCCTAGTGGTGCTGTCGTATTAGCACTGTGAACTACAATGTCAGCAGTTCAAACCCACCAGCTTCTAAACGGGAGAAAGATGCGGCTACCTGCTCTCATATAAAGAGCTGTAATCGAAGAAATCCTATATAGGATCACTATGAGTCAGAATCGACTCAAAGGCAGTGGGTCTGGCATTGGGGTTCATAAATATGAGATTTGATATTCAATTTCAGGAGATCCTGGAACTCTTGATAGTTACTCTTGTGAATTGCAAAGTGATAGAATTTATTTGGAAAATAGTTAGACTGTTTCTTTAAAATTTAAAAACACGCATGCCATGTGATCCATAGATATTTATCCAAGAGAAAGAAAACCATATGTTTATACAAAAATTTATCACAAATTTCCACAATAGCTTTAATGGCAAATCTCAAACCCTTGAATCAACCCAAATGTCTAACACGTAAACAGATAAATAAACGGTGGTCTTTCCATATAAGAAGGAGCTCTGGTAACGTAGTGGTTACGAATCGGGCTGCAAACCTTAAGGTCAGCGGTTCGAAACTACCAGCCGCTCTGCGGGAGAAAGATGAGGCTTTCTACTCCCGTAAG
>NW_006408552.1:6665978-6666780 GCF_000296735.1 Chrysochloris asiatica | reverse complement strand
AGTATAGGAAGTCCTGGTGTGGGCCTGTATGATAAGCACTGGACTGCTAACCACAGGTTCAGAGGTTCAACCTCACTAGTTACTCCTTGAAAGTCCAGCACTTATCCCATGGTGTCACCAGGGATCCCTGTAAAAGTTGTTAGCAACCTCAAACCTAGAAAACAATTTCTGTTCAGCCAGCTTAGTAGCCAATGTTCCGGTTTTGCCTTGTCTGGTAGGTTGTTGTTGTTGTTGATGTTGTTGTTGTTGTTATGTGCCATGGAGTCGGTTCCAACTCATAGCAACCCTGTACAGGGTTTCCGAAGCTATAAATCTTTGTGGGAGCAGAAAGCCTCATCTTTCTCCCGCGGAACAGCTGGTAGTTTTGAACTGCTGACCTTGCAGTTCACAGCTCTATTGGTAACCACTATGCTGGACCTATTAAACTACCAGACCTAGAATGCAACTTTGGAGTATCTATCTGTCTATCAGATTTGTTTTTGAGCAGAAGAAAGAAGCAAGAATGGCCCCAAGATCTTTACAGATAGTGGGGTCAGGTTTTAAAACTAGCCTCAAAATACCAGGGAAAGAAAACCAAATTGAGTGATGCTTACATAGTGAGCACATCGAAAGAAAATAATACATGAAACATTCAAACAAACTCTGCATCTGACAATTGAGAATAAAGGATATAAAGAATAAGATAGAGTCTCCACTGAATAGTTTTTATCTTGTCTAGACGGGTCTGGTAAAAAGAGATGGGTTAAGATTCTTATGATTCAATGTTGTTGTTACGTGCCGTGGAGTCGGTTCCAACTCATAG
>NW_006408552.1:6661966-6665878 GCF_000296735.1 Chrysochloris asiatica | reverse complement strand
GAACTTGTTTCAATTTTCTTCAGCTTCAGCCTGAACTTGCATAAGAGAAATTGATCCGTTCCACAGTCTGCATCTGACCTTGTTTGGGCTGATATGGAGCTTTTCCATTGGCTCTTTCCACAGAAGTAGTCAATTTGATTTCTGTATATTCCATCTGGTTAGGTCCATGTGTACAGTTGTCTTTTATGTTGTTTTAAAAAAGGTATTGAAGAATTCATTGATCTTGCAAAATACTATCATGCGATTTCCAGCATTGTTTCTATCACCAAGTCTATATTTTCCAGCTACTGATCCTTTCTCTCTTTGCATTCCAATCACCAATGATTTTCAATACATCTTGATTGTATGTTTGATCAGTTTCAGACTGGGAAGCTTATAGAATAAGTTCATCACACTGGCTTTAGTGTTTGGTGTGTAAATATGAATGATAGTATTAACTAGTCTTCCATGGATATCTTCCTATCACAGACAGCATTGTGCTTCAAGACAGATCTTGATATGTTCTGTATGGTGATGAATGAAAAGCCTTTCCTTTGAAATTCGTCATTCTTACATAGTAAACCCAGTGACTGTCAGATTTTAAATGGCCAATACTAGTACATTTTAACTCACTAATGCCTAGGATATTGACATTTATGTGTTTCATTCCACTTTTGACAGTTTCCAATTTTCCTTGATTCAAACTTCTTACATTCCATGTTCTGACTATTAAAGGATGTTTGCAGCTGCTTCTCTTCATTTTGAATTTGTCTCATCAGCAAATGAAGGTCTTGAAAGCTTTACTCCACTCTTGTCATCACGGTCAACTCTAATTTGAAGAGGCGGCTCTTCTCCAGCCTTCCAGCCTGAGGGGCTCATCTTCTGGCACCATATCTGACAATATTCTGGTGCTTATCATCATGTTTCCATATTCTGGTGCTGACAGTGTTTCACTGCTTTTCATAAGGCTTTTAGTGACTAAGTATTCGGAAGTAGTCTGTCTCTCCTTCTTCCTAGCCTGTCTTTGTCTGTAAGCTTAGCACTATAACCTGTGCACTATGGCTGACCCTGCTGGTGTTTAAAATACCATTGTCATAGCTTCCAGAATCACAGCGACATGCAACCCACCACAGTGCCACAAATTGACAGATGAATGGTGGAATACTTTTATACTCAAGGTTAATTATGGTTTTCTGAGAATCATTTTTACTCATTAGAATCCTGGCAGCCATCACTTAGCTAAGTGGACAAACTGATAATATGAGAGCTCAAATGTCAGCCAGCAGTCAATCCAGTAATTTCTTGGTCATGGACAACACAGGCTGACCCTATAAAAAATGTTCATTGTGAGGATCTTCTCTTTAAAGAAGTGGTACTAGTAATATACTGTCAAGAGCCCAGAGCCTGTTTTGGCACAGGTGAATTACCAGGAAGAAAGAAAAGCAAATGCAGTTGGGGACAAAGAAGTTGGAATGTGGATGAGGAGGTGGCATAACTGATTTCTCACTTAATGAGATGAATTAGGCAAACAAGTGTCCAGTCAGGGAACTAAATAAGAATTTGGCAGAAAAGATCATCAGACAGTACATTGTGAGAAAGACTCAGACGTTGCTTTCTCTCCAGATAGAAATGGCCATGAGGCATGTCTCTTGATTGCCTTCTAGAGCCTTTAGAAACTTCAACTTAGCCCAGTGCAGTCCATTTTAAACTTCTGACTTTTAGAACTGTCAGATACTATGCTGTTTTAAGCCTCTTTAAAGTGTTTAAAAACAAAGATGTATTAAAGTGCACCTGGCCCAAGCAACAGCATTTTCAATAGCCTCATATGAACTTTAAAGTTGGACAATAACACATAAGGAAGACCATCAAAGAATTGATGCATTTGAGTTATTGTTTTGCAAAAGAATATTAAAAGTACCATGGACTGCCAGTAAAACAAACAAATTTGTGTTGGAAAAAGTGCAATAAGAATACTCCTTAGATGCCAAGATGATCAGACTTCATCTCTCAATGGTCACCACTTAATGATCTCCACTCAATGGTCTCCACTCAGTGGTCACCATTCTAGAACAACCCTCCATCGCATCCTCACTTGACTGCTACAAACTAGTCCCCTCTTCTGTACTCTTGCCACCTACAGGGAATTCTCCATGCTGAAACCAAATCCCATCATGTTTCCCTGTGCAAGCTCTTTCAATGTCTTCTCATCTACCTATTGAAAATAAACCAAAAACCAAGCCAGTTGTTTTTGGGTCCATCCCCACTGAAGGCAGCTCCATGTGTGACAGAACAGAGCTGAGCTCCACAGGGTTTCCTTGGCTGTCATCTTTATAGAAGCATGTCAATAAGCCCTCTTTCATGTGGCATCGCTGGGTGGGTAGAAGCCAACGATCTTTAGGAGTTAGTTGTTCAGGGGAAAGGCACCCTGGTGATGCAGTGGTTAAGTGCTTGGCTGTTAACCAAAAGATTGACAGTTGGAACCACCAGCGGATCCAAGAGAGATAGACATAGCTTTCCACTTCTGTAAAGATTTACAACCTTTGGAACTTTAAAAAGTAGTTGTACTCAGTTCTATAAGGTCACTATGAGTCAGAATTAACTCAAACACAGTGTGTTTGGATTTGTGTTTAGTTGACCATCCAGGGGTCTCCCACTGAAAATAGGAAACCAGGAATCCTTAGGTCTTTTGTTCTTAACTTACCTACTCACTACCCTCAGGGAACAATGATCACCTTCCTTTTCCCACACTTAAAAAGTCCTGTGTCTTTACAGGCACCGTGGCAGCTGCTGGCTTCACTCCCACTTCACTATTAGATTCCTAGTGTGGCACTGGACTAGATAAGCACTGGACTGCTAACTACAAGGACAGTGGTTCAAACCCACCAGCTGCTCCTTGGAATCCCTATACAGGGTTGTTGTGAGTTGGAACTGACTCCACAGCACTGAACAACAACAATTTCTACATCAGATTTAAATGGAAATACCATGCCCCTAGAGAACCCTCCCATACCCTATTCCCCTTCCAGTTAGACTCCTTTCTTGTGCCTTTTTAGGGACCCTCCTGGTACAAATGCTCACTGAAAAGTTGGCAGTTAGAACTCACTCAGTGGCTCCTTAGAAGAAATACTTGGCCATCTTCTCCTGTAAATATCTTCGCCTAGACAACCCTATGGGGCAGTTTTACTCTATCACGTGGAGACACCATGAGTAAAAATAGGCTCCACAACACCCAACAACAACAACAATATTAATTAATAACATGGACTCTTGTATCTTATTCATAGCATGTATCACTGTTTCAATTATACATTGGCTCCTTTGATCGCTGTCCCTACTGCTCTGTAATGCCCATAGGGACATTATATCCTTCCCTAAAGGATAACCCATCCCCAGCACAGCATCTGGCACATAATGATGACTCAAAATTATTTAGCAAACAAAGCAAGTATTTGGCAAATGAATACAGCAATCCAAAAAGAATATGAAGCTAAAGAACTGCACAATATTTATGGCCTTTAACGAAGAAATAGCACTCCAGAATTCTATCTGAAGAGAGGGATGGTAAATTGGAGGGTCAGCAAAGAAAAGGAAGACCCCCAACAACATTGAATGACTGAGTGGCAGCAGCAATGGGCTCAAGTTTATAATCAATTGTGAGGATAGCACAGGACCGGAAGGTGTTTCATTCTGTTGTGTCTATGGTCACTATGAGTCAGAACTGACTCAATGGCACCTAAAGGCAACAATCTGAAGAGAATAACCCTAAATATGGGGGAAATATATTGTAGAAGGGGAAATTTTGAAACTCCTTAGAGTACCTAACTCTGTTGTTGTTGTTGTTAAGTGCTGTTGAGCCAGTTCCAACTGATAACTAGCCTATGTAGAGTTTCCAAGGAGCGCCTGGTGGGTTTGAGCCAACAACCATGTGGTTAC
>NW_006408552.1:6617547-6660856 GCF_000296735.1 Chrysochloris asiatica | reverse complement strand
CAAGATCCATTGGACATCAACAATGATATCCCTTATCCTATAGCGCACAGTTATTAATGTTGAAATAGTGCTATAAAATCAATGTATAACATCGATGCAGTAACATTAAAGTATCTATGAATTCATAGGAAAAAAGCAGGATACTATATAATTAGGAAATGTTAGAAAATCCATTTTATGAAAGATTTGTATTAAAAAGCCTACTACCTAGCCAAACAAATATTAAGAGAGCTTAACTGTGGCAATATTGGTTTCTTTTCATTTTTATCTTCACTTCTCTTGTTTTCTAATGCTCTGTGATGAGGAGATATTGCTTTTGTAGTGAAAGATGAAAAAAACAAATGATATAAAGACACTAAACAAAATACCTAAAATGCCAGCTGTCAGTCACTGGAGAAAGATATCATGTTTGGTAAAGTGGAGGGTCAGAGAAAAAGAGGAAGACCCCCAAAGAGATGGATTAGCACAGTGGCAGCAGCAATGGGCTCAAACATAACAATGATTGTGAGGTTGGCCCAGGACTGGGCAGTGTTTCGTTTTGTTGTATATAGGGTGGCTATGAGTCAGTACCGACTCAATGGCATCTTAACAACAAGGGGATGGGCTAACTAACAAACAAACAAATAAAACGATTAAGTCCTGGTTTGGTGATTAGGATAAGCTTTGGACTGCTAACCACAAAATTCATGATTCAAACCCACCAGTCACTCCTGGGAAACCCTGTACAGTGTTGCTATGAGTTGGAACCAACTCACAGACATATAATAACAACAAGAACAAGACAGACTAGAAAGAATGGTTTGGAGATGCTCTTTTGATAATTAGCAATATAAATGCTATGGATAACAATAGAATACTGACTGGGAGATGAGCCCCTAGGTTGGAAGACACTCACAATTCAAATCACCACACAATGTACCCAAACACACCAACGATTATGAAAATGGTATAGGATGGAGCAATGTTCTGTTCTGTTCTCATACATGGGATGACAATGACTGGGAGCCACAGCAAAGCCAACTAACAACAGGCACAAAGATTCTTATCTGATGGCCAGTTCCCTCAAGGTCAGGATCATTTCTAGAAGTCTAAGGTCGACTGACGTCCTCATTGCCTAGGAGACCCCACAGAGAGTCTGTAGGGAGACGATCATTGGAAGGTAATCGCACAATAATCACTACAGTTCTTCCAGGGTCTCGAGCTGGACCTGGGTTTGGCCAGTTTCATTGAAGGAGTTTTCTCCCAATGAGAGAAGAATTGGGTTCATTGTACCTTATGGTTAGCCCTTCCCCTTCTCTCCACGGAGGGAAACTGGTGCTAGATGAACAGGGGGTGAGCAGGCTCCACTCTGAACACAGAGATCTTACCTGTGGGCCTGGAGCTCTTGTGCAGTCCAGACCAAGGGACCCACATACTGACAATGGTCTTTGGTTGGGATAAGGAGAGTCCCACTTACTGTGGTGGATGCAACTTGCGTTCCTGACTCTCCTTGATGTCAAAGTAAGATCTGATCAAAGTCGGTTTGGTCTTCAGTGCTCATCCGGCTCTGAAAGTAGAAACTCATTCCATGGATTCTGCACATGTTTTGATGCTATAAGTCTCCTTCCTACCTCGTGTCTAATTCCTGCTGCCCCTGAGAGAGAGAGAGAGAGAGAGAGAGAGAGAGAGAGAGAGAGAGAGAGATTTTGCTATTTGTAACCCTGATATTTTAGTGAGTTATATGTTGGGCTGCTAACCTCAAGGTCAGAAGTTCATCCAAAGCCTTGGAAACTCTACACAGGGTCACTATAAGTTGGAACCAATTCCATGGCACACCACCAACCAAAGTAGTGCAATGGTTAAGCAGTTGACTGCTAACTGAAAAGTTGGTGGATTGAACCCACCCAGCATCCATAAAGAGTACAGTCTTGAAAATCTCATGAGGCAGTTCTACTCCGTCATCTAGGGTCATTATAAGTCTGAATCAACTCAACAGCATCCAACAACAACAAACTCATTTATAGACATTTGTATTTAACTCCCCTGCCTGTTTCCCTTATTAAACCAATTATTATCCCTTCATAGACTTTCTAGCATCAAAAAATTGTAGTCATCTCTTGACAGAAGAACAAACAAAGCTGTGTTGGAAGAAATCCAACCAGAATGTTCCTTAGAAACCAGGATGGTGAGACTTTGTCTCTCATACTTTTGATATGTTATCAGAAGGGACCAATCCCCGGAGAAGAACCTCATGCTTCATAAAGTGGAGGGTGAGTGAAAAAGAGGAAGTCTCCAATAATATGGATTGGCACAGTGGCAGCAGCAATGGGCTCAAACACAGCAGTGATTGTGAGGAGGGCGCAGGACCATGCAGTGTTTCATTCTGTTGTGCGTAGGGTCACTATAAGCTGGAAACAACACAACAACACCTAGTAACAACAACAACTAGACACTTACTGATTCCTGTCTTCTGATACTTATTATTATAGGTTTACAACTCACACATATAATTTTATTGACATTTTTAGTTGGGTTTCTGAAAAGCATGGATGTGTAATTTCAACCCATGGTTTGACTGGATGTTCAAAGGTAGAATTGCAACCTCAGACCAGTGCCCGGGCTGCTAAGGGAAGACTGGTCTATCCGTATAGCTCTGCAGACGGGTCCCTGTACATTTCCAGAGCTTCATGCTCACACACACTTACTGTGCACCCACGGGGCCCTAGGGAAGGAAAATCAGATTTCAACTCCCAGATGCAGGAAGTCAGACTTCCTTCTGTTATCAACCAGCCAAACACTAGTGTCTTGAATGCTCTCTGGCTGAACCCGATTGCTACACTCGCTACCACTGGGTTGTTAGTCTGAAGGCATATGGTCAGGGTGACCTTGGATCCACTATTTAAATGTCTTTGGGTTGAACTTCTTCATCTATAAAATAGGAAGAGAGCTGTAGATAATATCCAACTCACTCTCTAATAGTAAAACGTCCTTGTGATTGTGTAAGCTATCCACCTGCTCCTACACCCAAACCTGACTGCATCCCATAAGGAATCAGGACTCTCAGACTCTTTAACATTTTCTTGTTGTTGTTATGTGCCGGCATGTCAGTTTCTACTCATAGCAAAATACTGTATAGGGTTTCCAAGGAGCAGAGCTATAAAACCCTATAATGGGTTTGAACCACCGACCTTGTGATTAGAAAGCAGTCTAATGCTTGTCCTATAGTGCCATACCAGAACTCCCTTTCGGTTCTAGACTCCAATTACTGTCACATTGTTGTTGTTGTTATTGTTGTTGTGTTTCTTGGAGTCAACTGTGAGTCCTAGCAATCCTAAATGACGGAGTGCTCCACCCTAAATGAAAGAGTGCTCCACAGAGTGCTCCCTAAATGATGGAGTGCTCCACCACAGCTGCACTGGTTGTCTTCCTTAATGGATGCAAATCACCACGTCTCTCTCCCACTGAGCTGCCAGGTGGGTTTCAATTAGTAGCAGAGTGCTTAACCATTTGCACCACCAGGGCTCCTTAATAAACTAGCCAAACCCACTGTCCTTGAGTGGATTTGGACTCCCATTGACCCTACAGGACAGAATTGAGTACCCCACAGGGTTTTACATTTCTGGAAGCCTTTCTGGAAGCAGACTGACACATCTTTCTCCTTCAGAGCAGCTAATGGGTTTGAAACACCTGATGACCTGGCAGTTAGCATCCCAATGCGTAACCCACTGGGCCATCAGGGCACTTAAGGACAGCAGGAACAAGTATCTATCATTTGCTTAGCACCTGACCATTAGCTCTCATATCATCTCATAGGCAGGGGGTGTTATCCCCACTCTATCCCTCCAACCCCATCAGGATCAACTGCTTAGTCCCTATCGGTGCATGCTATTTTTGCCTACTTTTCACCTGTATTTCAGAGGTCCCCATTCAGCCTTCCCCACTTCACCATCACCTGGACAATCCTGACACCTCCTAATTTTTAGGATCACCCCACCTCTATTTCACCTTCTTCAAATCACCCTCTAGTTTGAAGGATGTTTTAAAACACCAATCCTTTCCAAGGTTCCCATTGGTTAAGCTCTCCAGCATCCCCCAGTGACCAGCTAGACAGAGAGTTGGTCATTCTCTGGGTTCCTGTACCCCACTTCCCATGGAGGGCTCTGCCTGGGTCTCCAGCCTCACACAGCAAGCCAGACCACTCTGAACTAACTTGGTCCCCTTCCCCCTTTTTCTTCAGGCTAGCTCCTCACAGCCAACTCAGTCCACTATCCAAACATTATAGGATATGTTGTTAGCTGCCGCCAAACTGGCTCTGTCTCAAGGAAAGTTTATGTACAAGAGAACAGAATGTTGTTTGGCCTTATGCCATCCTCACAATCACTGGAATGTCTGAGTTCATCATTGCAGCTATTGTGATATTCCATCTCACCGAGGGTCTCCTGGGTCCTGGCCTTTCCTCTACTTCCCCAAGCATGATGTCCTTCTCCAGCGACTGATCCCTCCTGATAACGTGTCCCAAACAAGATAATCAGGCAATGTTCTGTTGCAATCTCTAAGGCTTTCACTGGCTAATGGCCAGATCACCAGGCCTTTCTTCCTAGTGTTTTAGTCTGTAAATAGTGTCCTGGAACCTCTTCATAAAGACTTTGTTAGTGCTTGAAATCAGGTGGCAAAGCTTCCAGAATCCCAACATAC
The DNA here is from genome assembly GCF_000296735.1 of Chrysochloris asiatica. Lineage (NCBI taxonomy): Eukaryota > Metazoa > Chordata > Mammalia > Afrosoricida > Chrysochloridae > Chrysochloris > Chrysochloris asiatica. The sequence continues at coordinate 6,656,182 of NW_006408552.1, read as the reverse complement.
ATGCTACTGAGTATGACAAATGGACAGATGAGTGGTGGATTATTGAATCATCTGTTTGGTTCATCTGTGTTACCTACAAGCCTGTAAACTGCCAAAGTCAGTGTAAACTGCTAAAGGCAGGTCTGTGCCTTCATTATCTTACATTAGCATGTTTGTTGTTGTTGTTAAGTACCTTCCAGTCAGTTCTGACTCATTGCAACACTGTATAGGGTTTCTGAGGAGTGGCTGGTGGGTTTGAACTACTCAAATTTAAGAGGGCACCCCTTTGACCATGCATAAAGGCCCCTGAGGTTGGTTGTATAAGAGGCATGCGCTCATGCATAAAACTGTTAAAGTCTCAAGAAGCACGGACCCAAACCAAACCCTCAAAAGACAAAGATAAAGGGGTTCATAGGAGATTGAGGCATTTTATCACCTTCAAATGTGGAAGAATGCCCAGTACCAGAGTCAGAAAAAGACTCAGGTTGGTCATTATGGATGAGCTGACATCCAGGTAAAATAGGAGGAGGGTGAGGGAGTGTTGTTGCTATTTTTAGGTCGGCACCTATTCATAATGACTCTTCACAGAGCAGAAGGAAACAGTGTCTGGTCCTACGACATCCTCACAATCTTTGTTACGTTTGAGCCCATTGTGGCAGCCACTGTGCCCATCCATTTCATGGAGGGTCTTCCTCTTTCTCAGTGGCCTTCTACTTGCCAAGCATGATGTCCTTCTGCAAGGATTGGTCCCTCTTAAAAATGTTCCCAAAGTAAGGAACATGAAGTATCACCATCCTCACTTACATCTAAGGAAAGAGGAATAATTAAAACCAAAACGAAAAACCAGGGTCAAGAAATCCAACTCCCAGGCTCAAGATGCCTCTGTGTGGAGGATGCAGCCATGAACCCTCAGGAATGCTGGCATACATTGGGTTGCTGCCTTGCTCCTGAAATCTAGGCTCACATAGATTAAACCTGGTGTCACACTGCAGGGTAATGCACTGGACGTCATAGTTGGTTTGAATTGCAAGGCCGGCACTGCAAATCCACCAGCTGCTCCTTGGAAATGCTATACAGGATCACTATGAGTTGGAACTGACTCAATGACACTTAACAACGTACCCTACCAAGATGCTAACTGCTGACCATGCCAATGGATTTAGCTTCATGATTTTGAAGACTGGTAATCCACCCTGTCAATCACTCAGTATTTGAATCATGGTGCTGACAAAGAATACTGAAAAGTCTAGAGAGCTGTCAGAAGAACAAACAAATCTGTCTTAGAAGAAATGCAGCCAGAATACTCTTTAGAAAAAAGGATGGTGAGCCTTTGTCTCTCCTACTTTGGGCATGTTAGCAGGAAGGACCAGTCCTTAGAGAAAGACATCATGCTTCAAAAGTGGAAGGTCAGCAAAAAAGACGCTTTATAGTAAGGAGGGGAGTGATTAACTTTTCAGTCTAGGAGCGGAGGTCCCTAGGACCATCAATGGAGAAGAGCGGAGAACAGGACCCTACCCAGAGAAGCAGTGATGCCTGAGATGGAGGCAGAGGCAATGACATGGAGAGATGGAACAGATGGGGACTTTAGACCCAGAGAGGGAGAGGGGCTGTGTGTTGACAACCGGGGGGAGGAGGGAGCAGGCTTGTAGTGTATACCCTTTGGTTGGTTGATGATGCATGGAGGGGATTGTAACCATGGCAATGAAATGATATACGATAGAATGAATGTAAAACTAATGTTCTTCCATGTAAACTATCTCATAATTCACAATAAAATATTTATTAAAAAAAAAGAGCAAGACTTCCAGTGAGATGGATTGATTCAGTGTACGAATGTACAATGAGCTCAAGCATAATACCAATGTGAGGGTAATGCAGGACTGGGCAGTGTTTTATTCTGTTATGATGTGATTCATACTTGATGGCACTGAACACCAACATGAGGCAGGAAGAGGAGAGCATGTTTTCTCTGACCCAGTCACTAGTCTATGACTGGGACATCTGGTATACCTGCCTGATCCAAAGCTGCACTGTATTCTGTAGTGTCCTATAGTATCATGGTCCTAGTACATGGGGCTGGGCAAAAGTTCTGAGACTGTCTTTGAAGTGCTCACCCAACAATGGACTGAAGCCATGGGCTTTATGGGCTCATTTCTGGGCTCCAATGCTCCATCTTGGTTTCTTCCCACCTGGTCAGAAAGGACGCTGTCCTCCCTAAAAGCAATTGCTGTGGAGTTGATTCAAACATGGCAGCATAAACGTGCCAGGACAGAACTGTGCTCCATGGGAGTTTTCACTGCTGATTTTTCCAAAGCAGATGGTGTCATCGTTCTTCTGAAGTACCTCTGGGGGGGATTTGAACCATCAACCTTTTGCTTAGTAACTAGCTATTTAACTCTGTGCACCACCCAGGCATTTTGAAGTGAAGATAATCTCACTCACATGCAAGTTTATAAATTGATCCTACTGGTGACACTAACGGTTAATTACTCAAACACCAACCAAAACATTGACGGTCTGTAGACACCCAGTGGCTCCAAGGACTCCCCATGTGGCACTACAGGATCAACACTGGACATGACCCACGAAGTCAGCAGTTCAAATCTACAGCTGCTCCTCAGAAACCCTGCATAGGGTCACTATGAGTCAGAAGCAACTCAATAGCACTTCACAACAACAACAACAAAAACAGTAGCTCCGTGGGAGACAGACCTGGAGATGTGCTGCCATGAAGATTAAAACCAAAAAAGCCCACAAGCCCACTGCTGTTGAATTGATTCCGACTCATACCCTAGTAGCGTAATGGTTACGAATCGGGCTGCAAACCTCAAGGTCAGCAGTTCAAAACTACCAGTGGTTCTGCAGGAGAAAGATGAGGTTTTCTGCTCCCGTTAAGATTTACAGCCTCTGAAACCCTATACAGGGTTGCTATGATTAGGAACCAACTACTTGGCACATAACCAACCAACCAACCAACTCTATAGGGTTTCTGATACAATAGGGTACGAGATTCTATAGGGTTTCTGAGACTGTAAATCATTATGAGAACAGATTGCCTCATCTTTCTCCTGAGGAGCAGCTGGTGGGTTTGAACAGCTGACCTTGTGACTCTTAACCCACAGAGCCACTCGGGTGTCTTTCCATAAGATTACAGCCACAACAACCCTACAGGGTAGTTCTAATTTGTCCTAGGGGCTCGCTGTGCGTTGGACCCAACTGGATGGTACCCAACAATAACAGTTTGGAGCAGACCTTTTTTTTTTTTTTAACTTTGAAAAGTCTGCCTTCACACCGTGCTCTTGGTCTGATGGCTGAACCAGAAACAGGCAGTTAAGATGAATGATCTCCAAGACTGCTCTTCTCCTCAAAGGAGTCATTACCAAGTGACTTGGGCTGAAGGCTGTGATTGGCGTTTTCCTGTGTGTGCCCTGCCTGTAATTGTCACTAATGCAAATTCATTAGCTCAGCCAAAAACCTACATCCTGATCTTTAGTTGAAAACATCTCTGAATTAGATCAGGAAAATTAGAATAAAACTCATTCGCCAGTGGTAATTAATGAGTCATGACTAACTAAGGAAGGGTGGGGGTGGGGGAGGGCTCTGCTTCTCTGCTGTGGGGAGGTAGGTGGAAAGGGAACTTACCCCACGTGTGTTGGGCTCACTGGGAAGACAGCTATCATAGCTATAAGCCACCAGGCTTCCTGGTCTTTAGGGCACTTCTGTCTTGCAGAGAACTACAAGGGAGTTTCAAAATGTCCTTGAGAAAATGTCATTATCTTTTAATTCTGTCTTTCCATGAACGTTTTGAAGCCCCTTTGTACACAGTGCAGGTGGTAGGAGGCCAGTCTTCAGAATGGGAACCCAGCCCTCGGCTAGTGATGTCTTTGGTGCTGAGCCAGATCCAAGGTTCTTTAGACCCAGGATTGGGGGAAAGATGCTTAGAGGCCATTGGTCTTCACCTTCACTTTAGACCCAAAGTTGGAGGAGAGATGCTTAGAGGCCATTGGTCCTCACCTTCGCTTTACACCCAGGGTTGGAGGAGAGATGCTTAGAGGCCATTGGTCCTCACCTTCACTTTACACCCAGGGATGGAGGAGAGATGCTTAGAGACCATTGGCCCTCACCTTGACTTCCCACACAAAGGAATCTGAGATCCAGAAAGACTAGATTATGAATCCTTGGTCTTACAAAAAGTACCTTGTAGGATAGGACCTCAGTGCAGTCTTTTGACTCCACGTTCAATTCTCTTGCCACGATGCCTTCCAATTGCTTGGACACAACCCATCCATCACTCAAGACCCACTGTGTGGGAGGTGGTAGACTAGACATGTTGTTATTAAGTACTGTGAAGTCGGTTCCGACTCATAGTGACCCTGCACAGGGTTTCCAAGGCTGTAAATCTTTATGGGAACAGAAAGCGTTATCTTTCTCCCACGGAACAACTGGTAGTTTTGAACTGCTGACCTTGAAGCTAGCAGCCTGATTTGTAACCATTATGCTACCAGAGCTCCTTAGGGATACAGATATTTTTAAAAGGATAAAACTCGATCCCTGGCAGCTAGTGATAAAAGTATAAACAATTACAAAAACAAAGCCACTACCATCAAGTTGATTCATCTTACTGAGGACTCATAGGAACCCTGTATAGGGCTTCTGAGGAACAGCTGGTGAGTTTGAACCACCCAACCTTGCAATTAGTTGTCCTACCTATAGTGCCATCCCAGGACACATGACAAAGGAGAGAAGTGTGATGGGGTTCCAGAAAAGGACATGATACCAGCTTCCTCAGGGGATCAGGAACCCTTTATGAACGCACGGTGTGTTGTTGTTCTTGTTGTGTTGCTAGATACTGGTGAGTTGGTACCGACTCATAGCAACTTTATGCACAACAGAACTAAACACTTCCTCGTCCTGTGCAACCTCACAATTGCTGTTACACTTGAGTCCATTGCTGCTGTCATTGGCTCAATCCATCTCCTTGGTATTTCAGTCAAGTGCTAATGAAAACGGAATGTTCCTTAGAAGACAAGATTGTTGTTGTTGTTGTTGTTGTCAGGTGCCATCGAGTCGGAACCGACTCATAGCGACCCCATGCACAGCAGAACGAAACAATGTTCGATCCTGGGCCAACCTCACTACCGCTGCCACACTTGAGCCCATCAATGATGCCACCTGGCCAATCCATCTCGTTAGGGGGTCTTCCTCTTTTTCTCTGACCCTCCACTTTACCCAGCATGACATCCTTCTCCAATGATTGTTTCCTCTGGACAATATGTCCAAAGTATGAGAAGACAAGATAGGCATCTTCAACTTGCTTATTTTATATATGTCGTTAGGAAGGACAAGTCCTAAACGAGGACATCATGCTTGGTAAATTAGAGGGTCTATAAAAGAGACCCTCTAATAACATCCATATAAATGGAGAAAAGATTGAGGTTGTCAACGACTTCATTTTGCTTGGATCAGCCTCATGGAAGCAGCAGTCAGGAAATCAAATGACATAGTGCATTGAGCAAATTTGCCATCCAAGACCTCTTTAAAATGTTGAAGAGCAAAGCTATCAATTTGAGGACTAAGGTGTACGTGACTCAAGCCATGGTATTTTCAATAACCTCATATGCATGCGAAAGCTGGACAGTGAATAAGGAAGAATGTAGAAGAATTGATGCATGTGAGTATCGGTGTTGGAGGAGAATATTGAAAGTGCCATGGACTGCCAGAAGAACAAATAGGTCTGTGTTGGAAGAAGTGCAGCCAGAGTGCTCCTTGGAGGCCAGGATGGCCAAACTCTGTCTCTCATACTTTGGACATACTATCACGAGGGATCAGTCACTGGAGAAGGATATAATATTTGGTAAGGTGGAGGGTCAGAGAAAAAGAGGAAGACCCCCAATGAGATGGATTGGCCAAGTGGCAGCATCAATGGGCTCAAACGTAGCAAGGATTGTGAGGTTGGCCCAGGATCGGGCAGTGTTTCATTCTGTTGTGCACAGGGTCACTATGCGTTGGTGCCAACTCGATGGCACCTAACAACAACACATAAAAGAGAGGGCAACCTTCAATCACATGGGAGTTGACATCATGGCATCAATCGTGGCCTCAGATGTACCAATGGTCACGAAGGCAGTGCAGAATTGAGTAACATTTGGCTTTGTTATAAGTAAGGTGGTCATGAGTGGAGATGAGTTGACAGCGGCTAGCAACAACATTGGAAGATGGAATTGTAGTGGGAAATGAAGGGGAAGGTAGACAAGACTTAGGATGAAAGAAGACTTAGTGATATCTAGGTTAAGGACTCAGTGCTAGGTCTCAGGTTCTGATTATCAGCCACTACATGGAGAAAGTCTTGGCCATCTGCTTCTCTAGAAGTTACTGCCTTGGACACACTGGGGGCCAATCTCCTCTCTCCTATCGAGTTTCTATGAGTTGAAATTGACTTGATGGCAAGGGGTTTTTGTTTTTTTCATGGAAGTCTATGATTCTGTGTGTCTATAGAGCCTTTGGAAACACCTAAACAAAACTTTAAAAAAAGTGTTCTCAGAACTGTCTGTAGCCAAAAAGGTGAGCAGGGTCTAACAGCAACATTTTCATCGTTCAATATCTCCAGCGTCTGCCTTCCTAATTCTTGGTCTCAGCAATAAGAAGCCAGGGAAGGCTGTTTCTGAACCACCAATGAGTCCAACTTGCAGCGCTGGAATTTAGGACTAGAGAAGGTCCCTGCCTGTAGAAGTCAGTCCACCTGACATTTCGGTGTTCAAGGAATTCCAAGTGACAATAGTAATAATATTGATTTCTAGAATTTCACTTTCTGGAGATTTTTAACAAATAAATGAGTTGCTCACTTGGTATAGGCAGAGTCCTGTCTGGAGGCTGGGAAGTGGACTTGTTATCTCTAGAGACAAACCCAAAATCCCATTTGCCATCAAGACACACCAACTTGCCCTAGAAACATGTTAGAAATGCAAATTCTCAGTGCCCACCCTGGATCGGATCTGCTGATCAAAACTCTGCGGGCAGACCACCAATCTGTGTTGTAGTAGGCCCTCCAGGTGTCTCTGGAGTCCTGGTGTGGCGCTGCTGCAGGTTATGCACAGGACCACAAGGTCAGTTTGAACCACAAGGTCAGCAGTTCAAACTCACCAGCCTCTCCTCAGAAACCCTACACAGGATCGCTATGGACCAGAACAGACTCAACAGCACTTAACAACAACAACCAGATGATTCTGATGCTTGCAGGGGCTTGAGAGAAGCATTGCTCCCTAATTCTTTCTAATGATGTGACTTTATGGGACATCCAATTCCTGGTGTGGCACTGTAGGATCAGCACTGGACTATAAGCCACAAAGTAGGCAGTTCGAACCCACTCCTCGGAAACCCCATACAGGGTCACTATGAGTCAGAGCCAACTCAGAAGCACTTACCAAAAACAGTGAGACATCTCTGAATAGATGTATGGATAGTACTCAACTCTGTCAACAGGGTAGGAAAAGAAGACAGGGAGTTTCGAACTGCTGCCCTTGCGGTTCACAGCCCGATTCATAACCACTATGCTACCAGAGCTCCTTTTGTTTTATGAGGAGAGATCCTGAAATTCGGGAACGTTCACCAAGAACTCCAACTCCCTAGTGTGGTTTGGGAACAAGGAGAAGGACAGTTCTGACCAAGCCTTGAGATCAGGGACAGAGGAGGAGGAGCCCTCTGGGTCAAACTTTAAAGGCTGTACAACAGTGAGTCCAGCAAGGGAGGTGGAGAAAAAGGGTTTGGTGGCCAAAGGACCTCTCCCTACAGAAAGGCTTAGAGACATGGTTGTAGAGGAGAAGAGAGCAGGTAGGAGTGGGAAGCTGGAGACCAGAACAGTATTCATGGTGGGAGGACTGGGACCCACTTCATCTATCTGAGAAAACCATCTCACCCAAAGGAAGTCAAAAATCAGCCTTTGTCTATCACTGGCAACAAATTGTTAAAATAATAGGTTGATATTTCAAAGATTTCTTCCACTGTGTTTGATCAATAGAATGTTCTTTAGATCCATACAAATGTAATTTCGCGGCTGGTAGCCAGCTATAGCATAGAGAGGAGAAACCAGTGCTGAACAAGTCTGGCTCATGATTGTCATACAAGCCTACTGCTCTGCTCATCGACCCAGCTGCTGCTTGAAAACAGCAAGAAAAAGCAAACGCAATTAGAGGCCAGAGCTCTGGTAGCGTAGTGGTTACGAATCGGACTGCGAACCTTAAGGTCAGCGGTTCGAAACTACCAGCCGCTCCGCGGGAGAAAGATGAGGCTTTCTACTCCCGTAAAGATTTACACCCTCGGAAACCCTGTACAGGGTCGCTATGGGTCGGACCCGACTCGATGGCACTCAACAACAACAACAACAAGCCCAGACTTGGCGCCAATGTCTTCTTGGTGCCTACATTCAACTCAAGGGTTTGGGGGATGGAAGTGGAGGGTCATGGTGGGAGAATCAGTAAGAAGAATCTAGCTTTCCTAAGTTACTTTTACAAATCGGATAATCAGAGAATTAGAATTGCTGATGTGAATCCTCAAGAGCTTCTTTCTTGTGTACCAGCAAGTAAGGTTGGTGGTGGCTCAGTGGTAGAATTCTCACCTCCCATGTGAGAGACCACGGTTCGATTCTCAGCCAGTGTATCTCATGTGCCACCACCACCTGTCTGACACTGATCCTTGCTTGCTGCTATGATGTTGAACTCGTTTCAGAGAAACATCTAGACTAAGATGAACAAGGAAGAAAGGCATGGAGATCCACTTCTGAAAACCAGTCAATGAACATCCTATGGATTTCACTATCTTATCCACAACTGATTATGGGGATAACACAGAACTGGGAAGCTTTTGGATCCGCTGTGGATGGCATCTTCATGAGTTGGGGTCCAACTTGATTGCAGCAACCTACGATAAATGTGCCTAAAGTTGTTCTAAGTCCTCACACAAACCCAGTGAAAGGATCTATCTTATGGATAAGGTACAACCTTGCTTGTGAAAAAGACTTGAAATATTTACTGAAGAAGAGCTAAGACCACAGCACACCTCTTCTTGTTGTCTATGATATCGAGTTGGTGCCAACTCATAACCACTCTGTATAGGGTTTCCGAGGAGCAGCTGGTGAGTTTGAACGACCTATTTTGCAGTTGAAATCAACCTTGCAGTCCAGTGCCTATCATACAGTACCACATCAAGGCTTGTTGTTGTTGTTGCTAAGTGTTGTCGAGTCAGTTCTGACTCATAGCGACACTGTACAGGGTTTCTGAGGAGCATCTTGTGGGTTTGAACTGCCGACTTTGCGGTTCCCAGTGCAGTGTAGTTGCTTTTGCATCCCTCCTCTCTTGAAAATTTCATGTCAGTCCTTTCTCTTTATAAATAAAGAAATATTGATTCCAGAAAGTCCTTAAGTTTTGCCCAAGGACAGCTGATGCTATGTGCCATGGAGTCAGTTCCAACTCATAGTGTCCCTGTATAGGGTTTCCAAGATTGTAAATCTTTACAGGAGTAAAAAGTCTTATCTTTCTTCCATGGATTGCCTGGTGGGTTCAAACTGCTGACTTTGCAGTTAGCAGTCCAACACAGAACCCACTATGCCACAAAGGCATAGACCCTTAAGTGAAGGACCTGGGTTTATACGCAGACACCTCTGGCCCTTTAAGCTACAGCTACATGGAGCTCTATGTTCATCCCTGTGGACTCGGGAAAATACCAAGTGTGCTGTCCTCCTACCTTTAACTACAAACCCGCAGCTTTCAGACCCAATTAGGAACAGGTAATTACCTGTGGGAAGCGGGGAGTTGGACTGTCTGTGAGCTAGTCTTTTCTAGTTATCAATAAAGTGTTACAACAAAATCATTATTTGGCAGCATGTTCATTTAATATCTCCTCCCCCAGGTCTAGGATGGAAAGCAGCCTCAGCCATGCCTCAGAGATAAACATTCCACAGTGGTGTCCTTGGCCTCACTGCCCACTTTTGGTAGAGATGTGCCCTGTTAAAGGATGACCCAATTTCCTCAGCCCTCTGTGAAGATGCACAGTCCCATACACAGACAGAGGACTGTCTCTCCCATTTGGAGTCACGGGACCTTCCCTAGAGGCTCAGCATTGCCTGAGCCCTGGGATGGTCCAGAGGATATAGACTGGAAGCCCACGGCCTAGTCCTGCAGCTGGAGGCAGGGCCTCAGCCAGCTGCCTTGGCAGGTGCCTGGTACACCGGAAGTCTACCGGAATCTCCCCATGCTGGTGCTCCCAGACTTCAGCAGCATGTCCTTCCTACCCAGCCCTGCAGGGAGCTCTTTCTTAACAAGGTTCAAGGTCACCAATAATGAACCAAGATCACCAATCCACAGTGCACTGGACTTGTTTCACTCACCCCGGAGAAGAAAGAGAGTTTCATTAGTGGACACTGGTCTCCTTTGGCCAGCAAGTGCCCCCCAGGGCTGGAGCAGGGCAGATGTTCTATATGCACCCCTCTTGTGATATAGTCAAAGGAGACACTGTTCTCTTCCCACCAGGGACAAATATATTGTTGTTGTGAAGTGCTGTAGAGTCGGTTTCGACCCATAGCGACCCTGTGTAGGGTTTTCAGGAGCAGATGGTGAGCTTGAACCACCGACCTTGCAGTTCAAACAGCTTTGCAATCTGGTGCATTAACCCACAGCACCACACCAGGACTCCAGGGGACAAATATAGTAGTGCAGATATAGTAGTGTGGTTAACCATGTGCTGTCTTATGGCACCCATGCATACGCAAGAGATAGAGAAAGTTACTGGTACAGGGAGAGAGGAAGACTTGATGCCTAGCATCTGTATTAGCGTACATCCTCGCCCAGAACTGCTGTTTAGGTGACCTTTTTGCCAAAATAAGTTGTACCTGGACAGCAGTCTGCTTGGTGAGAGCTGTTTTGCATAGTCAGACCTCTTCTCTTGAAGACTGGACTCTGTCCCCAATTCCTGCTGCCTCCTCACTCTGATTATCATCTGTCTCCTGGTCACGGACCCTGTCTGAACTACACCAGAGCTCCTTGAACCTGCTGAACACTGTATACCTCCCTGCCACTGCACCAGCTGAGCCACCAGAGTTCTGGCCCGCTCCATGGAAGAGCCTACAGGCACCCAACCTTGCTTTGCCAGGGTGCTCATCGACATGTTTGTAGTGCGTGTGAAAGCCAATGAGCATGCCCAAAATGCTCTGTCCCTGGCTGGGCCTCTCTTCCCTCTGGCTCTTTCCATCTTGACTCATTCACAGTAGATGCATAATCACAGATCCAGGTAGGCTATACAATTACAGAGCCCTGGGTATCACAGGAGAAACTTGGCTAGAGTGTGAGAACTTTCCCTGAAGCTCTTCCTAGTCACACAGAATCATGAAGATGTCCAATTTGCTCTGTGCAGGGAGGGAACCTGCTAGGAGCATTCCATTTGGGGCGTCATCTTTCTGCAAGGCATGATGGGTTGGGAGAAATTCAGCTAACCCATGGCTATCATACATACCGAAGGCTGGTTCATTTACATACATGCAACAGTCACATTTACACCTTGAAGTCAATTCCAATTCATGGTGACCTTCTATATGAAACACTGCCTGGTGCTTCATCATACTCATGATCATTGGTAAGTTTGAGTGCACTGTTGTGGCCATTGTGTCCATCCATCTCAGAATAAAGAAGACTGTAGAAGAATTGATGCACTTATGGTGATGAAGGAGAATATTAAAAGTACCATGAACCACCAAAAGAACAAACAAATCGGTGTTAGGTATACAGCCAGAAGCTCCTTAGAATTCAGTATGGCCAGACTTCCATCTCTCATATCTTGGACATATTATTAGGAGAGACCAGTCCCTGGAGAGGAACATCATGGTTGGTAATGTGGAAGGTCAGTGAAAAAGAGGAAGACCCCCAACAAAATGGATTGGCACAGTGGCGGAAGCAATGGCATACGACCAGACAGTGTTTCATTCTGTCATGCATAAGGTCACTATCAGTTGGTATTGAATCAACAACACGTAACAACAACAACAACAACACTCAGGGAGGCTTTCCCACATTTTCACTGACCCTCTACTTTATCAACCACCATGTTCTTTTCCAGATACTGGCCTTCCCAGATGACGGAGCCTAGGTCTCTCAGGAGCATTCTGGTTGTGTTTCTAAAGGATGCAGTTATGAGTCTGATAAGAACTCGGTATTGGAGGAGCGCCCGGCTCAGCATCCAGGAAGCAGCAGGTATGCACAGGCAGTGCTGAGGGCACTTGGATAATGCAGCCCACTCTTCCTTCTGAATTGCAGTGAGCTACAGACTTCATTCGCTTCTCTCACAAGTCTAGGCCAAGCCAAATAAACCAAAAAAAGAAAGAAAGGAAAAGTTATCATTGAGTTGATGGTCACTCATGGTGACCCTATACGTGTCAGTGTAGAAACTGTGCCGTAGGGTATTCAGTGGCCGATTTTTTGGAAGTAAAACACCAGGCTTTTCTCCCAAGGCACTTTTGAGCAAACAGCACCTCCAACCTTCTGGTTGGCTGTCAGCAGCTGAGCACTTTTTGCCACTAGGGACTGTAGGAGCAAAACCCAACTACAATGCCTTTGAATAGATGCCACTCTACAGGACAGAGCTGACCTACTCCCTAGGGTTTCTGAGACTCTAATGTTTTATGGGAGCAGACAGCCTCACCTGTCTTCCATGGCACACCTGGTGGATTTGAACTGCTGACCTTGAGACTAGCAGCCCAATGCTTAACCCACTGTTCCACCAGGACTTCTTCTAGCAAGGCCAGAGATCTCTAAATTCAACTTGGATGTATGACAGCTCAGAGGAGCCGAGTCCACGGCTGACCCAATGAACCACATACCCCAAGAACTCGTGACTTTCCCAAGACTTTGAAGATTTTCTGATTCTCAGAGCATTCCTTTTTTTTCATGTTATTTATTCTATCAACAGAATAATTTTGCCAAGTACATGGTCACTTTGTCTACAGAGTGACCCAAGAGTGACTCCAATAGCCAGCCTTCTTTCTGAACTTCAGCGAGCCAGCGCCATCGATAGAGTCTAGAGAGTGCTACTGTGGAAATAGACCATCTTGGTCCCTTGTCCAATGGCAGGTAGACATTAAGCCAGCTTCCGTTCTTTTGTCTTGTTAACCAGAATCATGCTGTGATCCAAACCATAAGATCCGCACTCCAAGGCTAGTGTTTTCTGAGAATCCTGACATCAGGACTTCATTGTTGTTATTGCTTTTGAACCACACCTATGCGTGACAATCGGAACATGCAACAAGTAGACCAGAATATTGCCTGGCTCTGAACCATCTTCAGAGTCATTGGTCTACTTGGATCCATAGTTGAGGTCACTGTATATTTTGATGGTCTTTCAATCTAGGGGAATCATTATTCAGTACTATCTTAGGTAATATCCTGCTGCGAACCATTGGGCTTTCATTGGCTTATATTTTCCAGAAACATATCACCAGGCCCTTGTTTTCTAGTCTGGAAGCTCCGTGGAAGCGAGTCCACCATGGGTGACACTGCTGATGGCCTAGCTTCCAGCATGACAGCAACACCCAAGCCACCATAGTGCAACAGATGTGTGGTGGTGGCCAGAGGTCCTTAGAGGCCATCTAATAGCTGTTAACACTTGGTGCAGGAACTCCATCCAAATGGTTGTTTGAATTTGGTTTGAACACCTCCAATAACAGGAAGTACACTCTGTAATAAGACAGCCTCTTCCATTGTGGAGTTATTCCAAATGCCAGAAAGTTCTTCCTAATAATGAGCTTCAGTCTGCCACCTGGGAACTTTCCCTCAATTGATCCTATTCTCCTCCCGGTGCCCAGTTCTCCTTCCTTGTGACAGCTTTTAAGTTCTTCAAAGCCAATCACTCTATAACTCTGAGTCTCTTCTTTAGGCCTAGTATCCTCAGTTTCTTTGCCTGTGTGTCAAAAAATGAGAGCTTCAGCCCTTCTCTCCCTTGGCCTTTCGTCTTTGAAAAGACTCCAATGTTTCAATTCTTCCAACACTGGTGAAGGAAGGAAAATGTTCCAGAAGAAAGTCTCATTGTGGTGGATTAAACTGATGGCCAAGACAAAAAGCCAGGACCTGGCTGGAGACGGCAACAAAATGATCTATTCAAGAGCTAGCTAGAACCATGCACGGACTGAAATTGGTCAGATCGGGAACAAGGACAAACAAATGTTGACAGAATAGCAACCAGCCATAGGTTTTGGCCAGTTCTGGCCATGGTATTTCTCAATCATTTTTTATTACAAACATAATACTTGGATCATGTTAAATAATGAAAACATTATGTTGTTGTTGTTGTTAGGTGCCATTGAGTTGGTTCTGACTCATAGTGACCCTGTATAGAGTTCCCAAGGAGTGGATGGTGGATTTGAACTCCTGACCTTGAAATCCAAACTGACTTGTGATCCAGTGCATTTAGATAAGACTGAAATGTCCCTGACCTCACGCTCATGCCTCTTTCCATCCAATCCCAGTCCCTCTGTCACCACCTCAGAGTCCCACACTGTTCAATTTGGCATATATCATTGCAGTACACATTCATATATAAACATATATATAAATACACCAGCCCCCCCAAAACCAAACCCACTGGCACTGAGTCAAGTCCGGCTCATGGCAACCCCACAGGACAAAGTAGAACTGCTCATTAAAGTTCCCAAGACTGTAAATCTTTATAGGAGCTGACAGCCTCCTCTTTCTCTCACAGAGTGACTGGTGGGTTTGAACTGTCAACTTCTCAGTTAGCAGTCCAATGCTGAACCCACTGTGCTGCCGGAGCGCTTTATACTTAACAAAGATACAAGTTAGTGTAGTGTGTGTTTGTATTTACATAAACATTATTAGGAGCAATTTGCCTTTTCACTCAATAGGATGTTGGCTGCTAACTGAAAGATTAGCAGTTCAAACCCATCTAGTGATCTGCTTCCATAATTAATTACAGCCAGGGTGATCCTATGAGTCAGCCCTACTCTTGTTACACAGAGTCTCTATGAGTCAAAATCAACTTGGTGGCCCTCAACAATAGTAGCAGTGACATTGCCACTTTTTCCTTAATGAGGAAATACGTTGTTGTAGTTAAGTGTCTTAGAGTCAATTCCGACCCATAGTGATCCTGTATAGGGTTTCTGCTGGTGAGCTTGAACAGCCTTGCAGTTCAAGCTGACTTGCAGTCTAGCGCGCTAACCCACAACACCACACCAGGACTCCCATGTGCCCCGTTCTTTCTCCCTGCTCCATTATATTCTGCTGCACGGCTGTATTGTTAGTGGTCCTCATGTCGACTCCAGCCTGGGATGGCCTTGTTATGACCGAACGAAGAAAGGTTGTACTGTCCTGCACAACTTTTGCGAGTTTTGGTATGTTTGAGGCCATGTTAGCTGTTGTGTTCATTCATCTTACTGAGGGTCTTTCTCTCATTTTTGCTGGCTCCTTGCTTTATGGAACATGTTTTATCCTAGTGATTATTCTTTCCTGAAGATGAATTGATGTATTCATTTTTGGGGGCAGTTCAGAGCACGTGGGTAGACTATCGTGTAAGGTATACTGGTGGACTGTCCTGTGTAGCACATTATGTACCATGGCCGACTGCTAGATTGTGGTGTATTGTATAGTATACAAAATAATATGTTGTTGTTATTGGGTGCCACTGAGTCAGTTCTGACTCATAGAGACCCTATGCACAACAGAATGAGACTCTGTCTGGTCCTGTACCACACTCACGGTTACTTTGAACCCATGGTTGCTGCCAATGTGCCAACTTATCTCATTGGAGATCTTCCTCTTTTCCATTCCAAGCAAGATGGCCTTCACTAGGGATTGGTCCTTCCTCACAACATGTTCAAAGAACTAGGTACCAACTCTTGTCATCCTTCTTTCTAAGGAACATTCTGGCTGTACTTCTCCCAACACAAATTTGTTTGTTCTTCTGGCAGCCCATACTTTCAATATTCTCCAACACCGTAACTCAAATGCATCAATTCTTCTATGGCCTTCCTTATTCATTCTCCAGCTTTCACACACATATGAGATGATTGAAAATACCATGACTTGGGTCAGACACACTTAGTCCTCAAGGTGACATATTTGGTCTTGAACACTTTAAAGAAGACTTGTGCAGCAGATTTGCTCAGCTCAATGTGTTGCTTGATTTCTTGATTGCTCCTTTCATCAGGATTAACTGTAGATCCAAATAAAGTTAAATCCTTGGAAATGTCTTATCTTTTCTCCACTTACCATATTTCTTGTTGGTTCAGTTGTAAGGATTTTTGTTTTCTTTATGTTGAGTTGTCCTGATGTGGCACTGGAGGACAAACATTGAGCCTCAAGGTCTGTTTGAACTGCAAGGTTGGTGGTTCAAACTCAGTAGCCATTCCACCTATACAGGGTCGCTATGAGTTGGAACAAATTGGTCAGCACTTAGCAATAACAACCTATACTGAGGCTGTAAATGGTTGTAGCAGTAGACGGACAAGAAGTTGGAAGAAATTCAAGTCAGAATCACAAGAGGATGTGAAAGAAGGGAGCTCACTGTTGGTTGATGTCAGATCTCTCTTGGCTAAAAGCATACCAGAGACATATTTACTTGTGTTTTATTGACTGTAGTCTTTGACCTTCAACAGCAAGGACTTCAAGGTCTCTTCACTTCCTGCAAGCAAGCTTGTATCATCTGCATATTACAGGTTATTAATGAGCCTTCCTCCAATCCTGATGCTACATTCTTCTTCACATAGTCCAGAGTCTCAGATTATATGCTCAGTATACAGATTGAATAAGTATGGTGAAAATATAAAACATGGCGCACACCTTTATTGATTTTAAACCAGGCAGTATGCCATTGTTCTGTTCCAGTGACTGCTACTTATTCTTTGTGTGGGTTCCACATGAACACAATAAACTGTTTTGGAATTCCCATTCTTCACAATGTTATCCATAGTTTGTTATGATCCACACAGTCAAATGCTTTTGCATAGTCAATAAAACACAAGTAAATGTGTCTCTGGTATGCTTTTAGTCAAGAGAGATCTGACATCAACCAACAGTGAGCTCCTGTCTTTCGCATCCTCTTCTGATTCTGACTTGAATTTCTTCCAACTTCTTGTCAGTGTACTGCTGCAACCATTTTTTAATTATCTTTAGCAAAATTTTACTTCCATGTGATTTTAATGATTGTTGTTGTTGATAAGTGCCATCAAGTTAGTTTCAACCCATAGCGACCCTGCATAGGTTTTCTGAGGAGCGGCTGGTGAGCTTGAACTGCCAACCTTGCATTTCAAACAGACTTTGCAGTCCAGCCCATTAGCCCACAGTGCCACACCAGGTTTTCATATTAATGACAGTGTGTGTGTGTATATATATATATATATATATATATATATTGCCTTTTAATTTATGCATTCTATGTGTCAGCTTTCTTTGGAATGGACACAAATATGGATCTCTTCCACCAGGTTTTTTGTCCTGGCTGAGTGAGCACCTCCAATGCTGCATCAATATGTCGAAATAATTCCATTTGCATTGACAGAATTGACAGAATGTCAATTCCTGGAGCCTTGTGTTTTGCCGTTTCTGAATATATGCTACCACTTGAAATGGTTGAACATCAACCATTTCTTTTGGGTACAGTAACTCTATATTCCTTCCATCTTCTTTTGATGCTTTCTGCATCAACTATTTTGCCAATAGAATCATTCAATATTACAAGTCAAGGCCTGGATTTTTCTTCAGTTCTTTCAGCTTGAGAAATGCTGAGTTTGTTCTTCTTTTTTTGTTTTCTAACTCCAGGTCTTTGCACATTTCATTAAAATAGATGGTTTTGTGTTCTCAAGTTGCTATTTGAAATTTTCTGTTCAGTTATTTTGCTTCCTCATTTCTTATAGTTGCTTTAGCTTCTCTACACTGAAGGGCAAGTTTCAGAGTCTCTTCTGACATCTATTTTGATCTTGGCTTTCTTTCCTGTATTTTTAATGATCTTTTGCTTTCTTCCTTTCCTTGATGTTGTCCTACAACTCTTCTGATCTTTGCTCATTAGTGTCTAATGCATCAAATCTGTTCTTAAGAAGGTCTCTAAATTCAGGTGGGATGCATTCAGGATCATATTGTGGCTCTGGTGGACTTGTTTTAATTTTCTTCAGCTTTAGTTTGAACTGGCATATGAGAAATTGATGGATGGCCTGTTCCACAGTCAGCCCCTGGCCTTGTTTTGGCTGATGAGATTGAGCTTTTCCACAGATGTAGTCAATTTGATTTCTGTGTATTCCATCTGGTGAGGTCCATATGTATCGTTGCCTTTCATGTTGTTTTTAAAAGACATTTTCAATGGATAAGTCATTGGTCTTGCAAAATCCTGTCATGTTACTCCAGTTTCATTTGATCACCAAGGCCATATTTTCCAACCTTTGGTCCTTCTTCGTTATTTTCACCTTTGCATTCCAATCATCAATAACTGTTGTTGCATCTTGATTGTGTGTTTGATCAATTTCAAACTACAAAAGGTGGTTGAGTTAAGTTTCTTCATCACCGGATTTGGTGATTGGTGCAGAAATTTGAATAATGATTCTATTAACTAGTCTTCCATATCGATTTCTAGATATTACCCTATCACAGACAGCGTTGCATTTCAAGACAGATCTTGAGATGTTTTCTTTAACAATGGATGCAGTATCAATTCGTCATTCCCAGCATAGTAAACCATATGGTTGCCAGATTCAGAATGACCAATCCCATGCCATTTCAGCTAATTAATTAATTAGGATATTGATCTTCATGGATTCCTTTCATTCTTGACTACTTCCAATTTTCTTAGGTTAAATACTCTGTGCATTCCACGTGTTGATGATTAATGGATGTTTACAGCTCTTCAATCTTATTGTAAGTTGTTCCTCATCAGTATCTAAAGGTCCCCAAAGCTTTGTTCTTCACCAGTCATATTTTGAGTACCTTCCAATCTGAGGGGCTCATCTCCCAGCACTATGCCAGACAATTGTTGTTGTTGTTGTTGTTGAGTGCTCTTGAGTCGGTTCTGACCCCTAGCAACCCTGGACAGAGTTTCTGAGGAGCAGCCGGTGGGTTTGAATCATCAACTTTGTGGTTCAAATGCTCTGCGTTTCAATGCATAAGTCCTTCAGGAACTAATCTCTCAGTAAAGGTCAGTGTCTCCTTCCTCGTTTGTCTTACTCTGGAAGCTCTACTGAAACCTGTCCACCACGGCTGACCCTGCTGGTCTTTAAAATACCAGTAGCATACCTTCCAACATCACAGCAACAAGCAAGGCACCACAGTACAACAGACTGATAGATGAGTTGGGGCACATCACAAGGTTTTTAACCACTGCCCTGAAGATGAATATTTATTTGCTTGACTTTGAGTAGTAAGCTCCTGGAAATTCTTCATCTCAGTTTTCCATCTATAAAGCGACAGTCGGTATTCTGTCTCAAAGAAGGGCTTGTGGGAGGCGATTCCAGGGAACTGAGCTACAGCTAAGTGTGCATGTTTCTGAGATGAATGTCAGAGATGCCAAGAGCTTCACAGTGAACCCTGGAGGTCAGCCTAGTGAGGTGAAGTGGTAGGGTTGCAGCTTTGGCAAAGCACTGGGTAGATGACCCCCTTTGGACTCTTTGGGTCAGTTAGTCTTTGAGGAAGATCTCCAACTGGTTGGGTTCTCCATCTCTCTGTCAGTTTGTCACACTAACTTTCACATTGCTATAGCACAGGTATTTTAAATACCAGCAGGGTCACTCCTAATGGACAGAGTTCATGAAAGCTTCTGAGACTAAGAGACTAGGAAGGAAGTCTGGTGATCTGCTTCTGAAAATTAGTCAATAAATACCTTATTGATCACAAGAGGACATTTCCAGGGCTGGTTGGTCCTAAGTATGATGAGACCTGGATACTCCTAAGCTCATGGACAAGGACAAAGTCACAGGACACTAGAGCTGAGAGTGAAGTGTCCAGCTGATATGAAGTGAGGGGAGACACACAAGAATGCCCACACTTATAGATAGTGCCCATTCGACCTAGCTTCAATAACCTGATGATCAGAACTCGACTAGAGGAAGAGAAAATGAGATAAAGGAAACAAGTGTAAATTGCTACAATTTGGTAAACTTGACCTATACTTATGGATGTAGTAGCTCAAAATACCGAGAGGGAAAGAGACTTCACATCAATATCAATCTTATCCCCTCTGTATTTGATAGAGTTGATAGGGATGGGCAACTTACACATTAGCTACCTAAAAGGGGGGCAGGGGAAGCTATAAAGGCACGAAGTGACTGGCTTAAAAGTTCTCAAGAGGGAGTTTAGTTTCAGAGTGCGCAAGGGAAGGTAGAATCCCCACTGAATAGTTTTCATCTTGTCTAAATGGATCTGGTGAAAGGAGATGGGGATAAGATTATGATTCAATAGTGAGTCGTTGTTATCATGACTAATTGTAACTGTCACAACTGTAAAGGTAGTTCTGTAACAAAAGGGGGGTTAATCTTACAGTAGTTAACAGAGAACCCTGGGACCATCAAGAAAGAAGAGTATGATCAGAATGTGGGACTCAATCCAGAGAAGCAGCAACACCAGAGATGCAGGCAGAAATGAGGCCATGGAGTGATAGAGCAGCTGAGGACTGTAGACTCATGGAAAGAGAAAGGCTGTGTGCTGGCAGCCAGGAGGCAGGCTTCCAGAATGTGCCCTTTGGTAATTTAAATGATTATATGTTCCTGAGTGTTTTTGTGTGCATCCCAAAAAACAAAACAAAACAAAAAACCACCCAGGGAATAGATGATGCATGGAGGAGATCGTAATCATTGCAGTGAAACAATTAGTGCAAACCCAATGTTCTCCCATGTAAAGTATCACTCAACTCACAATAAAAAACTTTAAAAATAAATAAATAAAAAGAGGACATTGTCCAATGGGCTTACTCTGGACTTGTCATCTGGAAGGGGACATGATGCTTGATGCAGTAGAGGGCTAGCCAAGATGAGGAAGACCCTTAATGAGATGGATTGGCACTGCAGTCCATGGATTTGAGGATGACCCAGGACTGGACTAGGTCATCAGCAATTGGAATTGACTCAATAGTAACTATCTGTCTATCTCTACTGACTTGGTATCTTTAACCCAATGGCACAGATGAAGAAACTGAGATGAAAGAATGAAAATCTGTGCTTGACCTAATAATTCCACTTCTACTAGACTTCTCTTTGACAGTGGACTGTCATTCCAGGGAGATCAAAAGTGACATTCATAATAGAAATGACAACAATACAACACAAATGTTCCCTGCCTGGATGTTTATTATGCATCAAGCTTGGTTCTTAATGCTTTATACAAGTAATAGTGAATCCCTGCAAAAACCTCATGACGTGAGTACCACTGTTGTTCTTGTTAAGTGCCACCGAGTTGGTTCTGACTCATAGTGACACTGTATAGGGTTTCCAAGGAATGGCTGGTGAGCTTGAATCACCAACCTTGTGGTTCAAACTGACTATGCAGTCCAGAGCATTAACCCACAGCGCCACACCAGGACTTCCAAGTACTAAGTACTATTAATATACCCATTTTACAGACTAAGAAATTAAGTTAATCAGAGATTATGGGTACTGTCCACACTCCTCAGGTCTTGGAATTGCTGGTACAGTCATTGTTCTTGTAGAAGCTTCTTTTGAGGACAAGAAGGACATCTTTCCCTGCCTTCAAAGCAGAGTAGAGTCTCACCATCTCATGAGGGTAGCCTCAGCTTTAGGGAGCTGGATTAATACCCCAGCTCCCTCACCCCTTGGAATGGGATGCTCTGAAGTACTTGTTTTACACTTTTTCCCAGAGTTCCTTGCGGGACTCACAATGGTAGCTGGATTCACACTTTACGTTTATGAGCTGCCCACCCTTCCCGATTTCACTTCTCCACCTCCCTACTGGGGTTTTCCTGTATCTTCTTGCACTGTCTCAGTCTTGACTTCTGGGAGAATTCAGGTGAAGACATTAAACCCAAACCAAACCCGTTGCCTTCGCGTCAACTCTGACACAAGACACCTGTGTTACAGAATAGAACTGGACTCTACTTTTGTGGCTGTGGACTTTGGAAAGTAGATTTCTAGGTCTTTCTTTCATGACCCCTCTGGGTGGGTTCAAACCATCAACCTTTTGGTGTGTGTCACCCCAGGACTTCAAACAGCTGTGGTTGAGCCTGTTTTCACTCACGATGACCCCATGTATTGTGGGTTCTACGATCTACAGGGTTTTCATGACTGTCACCCTTCAGACACATCTTGCCAGGTCTTTTTTCCAAGGCACATCTGGTAGCTTTGAACTCCCAACCTTTTGGTTAGTAACTGAGGACTCCATCATGTGCCCTGTTCAAGAATTTAAGTAAATTATCAAAGATCATCTTGATATAAGTTGAAATATCTCATAATTGCAAAGGTTTGGCTTAGAGTTCCAGATACTGCCATTGGTCCAAATACCTGAGGGCATCCTCAGTGGACTATCTGCATAGGAGAGAGGACCTGTCCTCGGGTTGACCACAGCACACCAGGACACCAGTAAGTCACGCTGACTATCTTTGTATACACATCACACTGGACCTGTGGGAATTCTTAACCTGAGGGTGTTTACAAAGCTGCTTCCCTTCAGTCTTGAACCTGGAGACAGAGGCAGGAGTGTAGATCAGACTACATGAAATTCTGCACCACAGGAAACCCCACTAGAAACCTGTGAAAATCACGTATCCTTCTGAGGTGTAACGGTTTTAATTTTCTCAGGCCCGGATCTCCCTGGCAACAACTTAGGGGCACAAAAGCATTTCTGAATCAAAGTTGGGCACGTCTGCATGTTTAATTACGTGTCGATGAAATGGAAATGTCCTTTTTTGATCTTAGCCTTTGAAGGGATTTACACTTCACAATTGCATTTTTTTTCTTTTCTCCACCCAGAGTCAGTGTGGGTTATTGAACAGTATCAGCGTAGTTGGAGTAGGGGAGGATGTGGAGAGTTCTGTTCTGTTGAGATGTAGTAAAACCAAAAACAATAATAAACCCCAGTATCATCGAGCCAATTTCAACTCTGAATGACTCTATAGAACAGAGTAGAGATACCCCCACAGACTTGCTGAGGCTGGGGATCTTTACTTAAGCAGAAAGCCACATCTTTCCCGTGGGGATGCTGGTAGGTTGCAGCCCAATACTTAATAAACTATACCAAGAGGTCCTGCTGGGATGTTGTTGTAAAGTGCCATCAAATCTGTTCCAACCCTTAGCAACCATGTGTAGGGTTTCCAACGAGCAGCTGGTGAGCTTGAACCACTGACCTTGTGGTTCAATCCGACTTTGCACTCCAGCAACTTAATTAAGCTACAGCGCTGCAGTCTAAAGGCTCCGATTTTGAAGAAATCGGTAAGGAGAGGACCTGACCACCCTTCAAAACAGCATGGAGGCTTCCTCTGGCTTCACAAGAGGAAGAATACTCAAAGTCAGAATCAGCCCAAGGTCGATTCCTATTAGGTGGAAGTCAAACATGTATCCACCCTACAACCTCCTTTGCCCTCTTTTAAGACCGAGGAGCTCCAGTAGCGTAGCAATTACGAATCAGGCTGTGAACCTCAAGGTCAGCAGTTCGAAACTACCAGCTGTTCCACGAGAGAAAGATGAGGCTTTCTGCTCCCGTAAAGATTTACAGTCTCGGAAACCCTGTACAGGCTCGCTGAGTCGGAACCGACTCTATGGCACATAACAACAACAACAACAACCTCTCCCATGGAGTCCTGGTGTGGAGCTGTGGGTTAATGCGCCAGACTGCAAAGCCATTTGAACTGCAAAGTCAGCAGTTCAAGCTCACCAGCTGCTCTTCAGAAACCCTATACAGGGTCACTATGGGTCAGAACCAACTCAATGGCACTTAAAAACAACAGCACCTCTCCCATGGAGTCCTTGCATGGCTCTGTGGGTAATGCGCTGGACTATAATGTCAGCTTGAACCACAAGGTCAGAGGTTCAAGCTTACCAGCTGCTCCTTGGAAACCCTATAGAGGGTCACTATGGGTCAGAACCAACTTGACGGCACTTAACAACACATCACAACAGAGACATAGCAAGGCTAACAAGCCCTCTCAGGCAATCTCTGAGGTGTGCCCCCTCATCAATTTCAAGATGAATAAATAAAACATCAGCAGAAACACCTTCCTACTTCTTGTCCTTCCCTCATTCCTTCACCTCCACTCCTCTCCTCTTTGCATTTCTTATTTTCGTCCTTCTTCTGTCTCACACATAATATACATTAGTGATTCTTCTAAGCCAAGCGTGGTTGTGGTTGTTGTTAAGTGCTGTCAAGTCTGTTCCCACTCATAGTGACACTGTAAACGGTTTTCAAAGAGTGGCTGGTGTGTTTGAACTGCTGACCTTGTGGTTCACAGTTCAGTCCTGATCCTACAGCGCCACAACAGGAATCCATTTGAGAATAGGCTAAACTATTTTATGTTGTTGTTGTCAGATGCCATCGAGTCAGAACCGACTCATAGCAACCCCATGCACAGCAGAACGAAACAATGTCCGATCCTGGGCCAACCTCACTACCGTTGCCACACTTGAGTCCATCAATGGTGCCACCTGGCCAATCCATTTCAAAAAAAATAGATAGAAAAGAACAGTGGTTGCCTCTGGGGGTAGGAGTTGAGGACAAAGTTGGTCTGAAAGGAGTAGGAGGGAACTTCTTAGGTAGTAAAAATGTTCTCTACATTGGTCTAGGCAAGGGTTATAGAGTGGATATGTTTGTCAAAATCCATCAACCTGAACACTCAAAATCTGGACTTTTGGTGAATGTAAAATAAGCCTCAATTACAGAAGCAAAGAACAAATATTCAAACCGTACAAGATTAGAACAACTTTGGAAACATTTTGAGCACACACATACACATATACTAGCCAGCAGCTAGAGATCTCCAATCGATCCCGTACAAGACTCTGGTATATCCAGGAGTACCACATGGCTGACACAAAGATTATCATCGTATCCACCTTTTCCTGAAAAGAACTGATGTAAACTATCCTGATATGGCGCTGTGGGATAAAGCACTGAACTACATTACATGATCAGCTTGAACCACAAGGTCAGCAGTTCAAATCACCAGCTTCTCCTTGGAATCCCTATACAGGGTCAGTATGAGTCAGAACTGACTCAATGTCACTGAACAAAAATAAATAAATAAATAAAGAGATAGATATGAGATAGATTGATAGGGGGAGAGAGCGAGCGAGAGATAAATTAGGTAGAGGAGACCAACTGCTTGGTAAGGTAAGCTCTGGGCCATGAAGCACAAGGTTGGTAGTTGAGCCCATCAGCCAATCTTTCATGAGAAAGACGAGACTTTATGCTCCCACAAAGATTTACAGTCTTGGAAACCTTATACAGGGTTGCTATGAGTTAGACGCAACTCAATGTGCCTAACACCACAGCATTTATTCTGAGCTTGCTGTAACAAGAGAGTCAACCATTTGCACTTTCATTTAGCAGAGATTCAAGGGCAGAAGGACAGTTGGAAAGCTTTATTATGGAAAAATGGGAAGATTTCAGCTGTGTCCAGATATAAGTCTGTTGGCATGGCGAAGCTGGAGGTGGGTTGACTAGAAGTGGTGCCATCCATTGGAGAACGATGCGTGAGTTTTCTTTCACAGAGATTACAGTCTTGGAAACCCTGTCTGTCAGTTCCACCCTGTCCTATAGAGTCTCTGTGAGTTGGAATCAACTGAGTGGCAATGGGTTTGATTTGCATTGGGCTTCTAGTTGCTGTGAAATTGACTCCAACTCATGCCAACATTATAAAGAACAGATCAAAGTCTTGTCATCACGACTTCTGGGGTGTTGGAGTCCATGGTCAGTGATAGCCATTGCTGCACTACATCTCATCAGGGTTTCCCGAGATTTCACTGACCCTTCACTTGACCAACCATGGATGTGCTTCTCTAGAGATGGCCGTCCCAGATGACCTGTTCACTGTAGAGGAGTATATATAGCTTTCTTGGGTTGGCCCTATATTAGAAGAAGGACAAACATTCATGAAGGTCTCAGTTATTTATCAAATCCTGCCTATTTGAGGCCCATTAGTAAAGAAACTATTCTTTGGCTTCTTAGCTGCACTTAGTGGTTTGACTTCCTGGATTAGACGCTGCCAATAATGAGTCAGGGTTCTATTTTTATATGTAGTCTGGTTATTGTCTATTCATTCATTCTCTCATCGCCAGTGGCTTAAAGGGAAAAGTTGCAACATAGAAGAATTTAACATGCCTGGCTTATTGCCTAAGGATATCACTTAGTCATTTTTGCATAGGAAACCACTGCCAGACTGTTGTGAATTAAAACAGAGGTTGACAAGTCTGTTGGGTAAAGGGCCAGATAGTAAATATTTCAAAATTTGTTGTAGAATCTCTGTTGCAATGGCTCAAGTCTTCTGTTGTAGCACAAAAACTGCCATAAACAATACATAAATGAATGAGTGAGGAAGCTGTGCTCCAATAAAATGATAGATATTTATCAAAACAAGTGACTGGCTGGATTTGGTCCACGGGCCATAGTTTGTCAACCTGTGATAAGTCATTTATTTGTCTCTCATTTCTACGGATTGACATTTTGGACTAGAATCAGTCGAGTGATTCTTCTGGTCTTGGTTCGGCTTATTCATAAATCTGCACTCAGGCCAGCTGGGGCTAACTGGTTTAAAATGGTTCAGCTGTGAAAGATCCACTCTACTCCATGTGGTCTCTCATCCACCAGCAAGCTAGCCCAAGCTTGTTCACATGAACACGGGTTAAATTGTAAGAGACTGAGCAGAAATGTTCATGAACTCTTGGTGCCTAGGATTCATACTGGCAAAATGCTTATCACTTCTGCCAGTTATGAGGGGAACTTCCTGAGCAGAGTGAGTTCAAAAGAAAATAGAAAGAGAGGGTAGGAAATAATAGAATGACTGAACAGTCTACTGGAAGTGAGAAGACCAGAGAAATAGCCTGAAGTAAGATGTGAGCTCAAGGGAGGTATCTGTCCTTAAATGGGAGGCATTGCAGGATAGTTGGAGAATTAGTCAATAAAAGAAGAAAAACCGATGTGTAAATAAAGAGGCAATTAAAAGAGTAAACCCCATCAAGTAGGCAAGTAAGTGTTGTTGTTTTTGTTGACATTAGGTGCCATCAAGTCAGTTCTGACCCATAGTGACCCTTTTGTACAACAAACTAAAACACCACCTGGTCCTGTGCCATCCTCACAATTATTGTTACGCTTGAGCCCATTGTTGGGGGTCTTCCACTTTTTCATTGTTGGGGGACCCTCCACTCTGTCCTTCTCTGGGGACTGGTCACTCCTGATAATATATCTGAAGTTGTTGTTGTTAAATGATGTCAAGTTGATTCCCACCCATAGTGACCCTATATAAAGTTTCCAAGGAGCAGCTGATGAGCTTGAACTACCAACCTTGCAATTCAAAGTAACTTTGCAGTCCAGCGCATTAACCCATAGTTCCACACCAGGACTTCAAAGTATGAGAGACAAAGTCTGGCCATCTTGGCTTCTAAGGAGCATTCTGGCTGCAATTTATTCCAACAGAGTCTTATTTGTTCTTCTGGCAGCCCATGGTACCTTTAATATTCTTCTCCAACACCATGACATACATGCATCAATTCTTCTACAGTCTTCGTTATTCACTGTCCAACTTTCACACACATATGAGGTGATTGAAAGTACCATGGCTTGATTCAGGCACACGTTAGTACTCAAAGTGACCTCTTTGCTCTAGAACACTTTAAAGAAGTCTTGCACAGAAGATTTGTCTAAGGAAATATGTGAAGTAGGTGAGAAGTGCTAAAATTCTGTTTTATTTGTTTTGTTTTTAACAGCCTTTTGTCAGTGAGCAGCTGGACTTAGAGCAGATCAGGGCCAGTTAATCCATCATAAGGAAGAGGACACGTATATATGGTGAATATTGAAAGTACTGTGGACCGTCAGAAGAACAAACAAATCTATGTTGGGAGAAATACAACCGCAATGTTCCTTAGGAGGTGGTCAGACAGACAAAGTCTTAACAACGAGGGAGATGGGTGAAGTGGGTAGACACGGTGTAGGAAGAGGACATGTATTTTTTTCAGATCTGTTCTGATTTCTCAGTGAAATATGAGGTTAGGTTAATGCAGTGGTTCTCAAGATGTCCTTCTACTAGCAAGATCACCATCACCCATAGACTTGTGAGAAATGCAAATTAACCTCTTTAAAGAGTTGAAAAGCAAAGATGTCAGCTTGAGGACTAAGGTGCACCTGACCCAAACCTCATGTGTGTGTGAAATTCGGACAATGAATAAGGAAAATCGTAGAAGAATTGATGCTTTTGAGTTATGATGTTGGAGGAGAATATTGAAAGTGCCATGGGCTGCCAAAAGAACCAACAGATCTGTGTTGGCAGAAGTACAGCCAGAGTGCTCCTTGGAGGCCATGATGGCCAGATCTCGTCTTTCATACATCAGACATATTGTCAGGAGGGACCAGTCACTGGAGAAGGATATCATGTTTGGTAAAGTAGAGGGTCGAAGGAAAATAAAAAAGAGACTCCCAAAGAGATGGATTGGCACAGTGGTGGCAGCAATGGGCTCAAACATAGCAATGATTGTGAGGTTGGCCCAGGTTCGGTCAGTGTATCGTTCTGTTGTACATAGGGTCGCTATGAGTCAGTATCGACTGGATGGCACCTACCAACAACAACAACAAATCCCAGACCTACTGAATCAGACACTCTGGAGAAGGGACAAACAACCTGAGTTTTAACAAGCCCTCCAGATACATACTCAAGTCAGAGAGGAGGTGTGTGAGGACCGAGAGAGAAAGAGAGAGAGAACACCAGAAGTTTGAGGAAATAGAATGGGAAGCAGTCTCTCCAGAGAGCAGAGGAGAGGTGGTAATTGATTAGGGAGCCATTGTGGAATTGCTGAGTGGTGCTGAGGGCCCACTTATGCGGTCATTCATTTAACATGAGGCTGGCTAACAAGACTGCATATTTTTTCTTTCCTCATTCAGGGGCAAGATGGGAGTGTAGAGTTGGGAGTGTTGCCAGGCTTGGAGCTTGGCAGGTGAGTGGGACAAAGGAAAGAGGAACAAGAAAGTGTAAGACATGCTTATGGAAGCTGAGTGTATTTGCAAAGCAGTGATTCCAGTGATGGGTCAGAGAATGCAAGGAAGGTAGTGAGGTGTGTGTGTGGCTCAGTGGGTTGGATGTTGGAATGGGCTGAGAGGACCCTTGGAGTGATGTTAGTAGAAGGAAGGAGGTGGAGAGCTGGTCAAACCATAGGACATTTGAAACTAAGATTTTGTAGAATTTCAGTTAGTGACAATGACAACGTTTTATTTAAGACCAAGTTATTAGAGGGGTCATTTACATAGTTCCTGAAATGACCACACACACATGTAGTGGGAAGATTGGTGTTGAGCTGAGTTCTAACATGTTCCACTAGTGAAGGAGAGCAGCCTACAGATACATACATCACTGCAACAAGGAGGAGTGGATGGCAGAGTCCTGTTGAATGAGCTTCTAAGAAGCTGGAGATCTTCAGGGAGAAAGCATGTTCTCGAGGTAGCAATGGTGACTAGGTAATCTCAAGCATGCACTGTAGTTTGATAGGGTTGTATAGACTTCCCTCAAGGCTCAACTTAACTTCACTAAGAAGAAGAAGGGGAAGAAAACATTAGCATAAAGGAAGTTTGGCCATAAGTTTCAGAAGAAAGATTGGAAGGACTTGGGAGGTTTGTATCAACTAAGGGGATGAGAGTCCGTGACTGATGTTTGAACATTTTCTAGGAACTAAAGTCAACAGAGGAGTAAGGATTTATGGGTTTCTTATGCATAAATAGTTGGTTTCAATATAGTGTCCTTGGGGTTTGATCCTTTAGGCCACTTGTGAGGCTAAGATGGGGGAGATTTAGAAAGGAAGAAGTTCTTTCCAGGACTGATAGTGATCTTTCAAACACCTCTGCTTTGGCTCAGCCATGCGAAGGAATGGATGCATGAATGAATGGAATAGCACATTGAGAAAGCATTGAGGAACACAGTGAGTAAAGTTAGCATGAGTGAGGAATTTGCAATGATGACAGATGGACAACTGGAGTCAGGAGACCTGAGGTTTGGTCCCTTTCTCTTGTTGAGCCTCGACTTAGCTGCATAGGTGGGTGGGTGAGTGTGTGCAGATAGTGCATGGGGACCACATGCTGGTAAAAAGAGTGTGGTCAAAATAATCCCTACGGTCTCTTCCTGATGTGGTCCATCTTCCTGTTGAATTTCATAAAGCTCAGTGTCCTTGAGCAGAAGAATCCTGGATATCTTGCCCAATTGTGCATGGACACACCGTTGGGTTATGCTTGGGTCTGACATGACTGTCACTGTCTACACTGTTGGCAAAATATGAAGCCTGGTGTGGTGCTGTGGGTTAATGGGCCAGACTGCAAAGCCGTTTGTACTGCCAAGTCTGTGGTTCAAGCTCACCAGCTGCTCCTGGGAAACCCTATACAGGTTCGCTGTGGGTTGGAACCGACTTGACTGCACTTAGCAACAACAGCGAGCAACAACTCCTTCATAGGTTTCTCTCCTGCACCCGCCTCACAATTGCTACTTTTGAGCCCACTGATGCTGTCACTGTGACAATCCATCTCACTGGGGAACTTCCTCTTTTTCGCTGACCCAAGCAAAATTCCCTTCTCTTAGGAACTGGTCCCTCTTGGTAATATGTCTGACGTATGAGAGCTAATTTCTCACTAGGCTTGTTTCTAAGGAGAATTCTGACTATACTTCTAATGCAGATTTGTTTGTTCTTCTGGCAGCCCATGGTACTATCAATATTCTCCTCGAACACCAGACCTCAAATGCATTGATTCTTCTCGAGTCTCTCTTATTCATCGACTCCTCATGTGGTGCTGCAGGACACTGCACTCAACAACACTTAACAACAACTTTCACATGAATATAAGGCAATTGAAAATACCATAGCTTGGGTCAGATGCACCTTATTCTAAAACCGATAGTGATCCTTGAAACTCTGCAAAGGTTTTTGACTTTTGAACATTTTAAAGAGTTCTTGTACATGAGATTTGCCTAATGCAATATGTCTTTTGATTTCTGGACTGCTGCTTCCATGAATATTGATTGGGATCCAAGCAAAATTAAGTTTTTGACAACTTCAAGTTTTCTCCATTGATCATGATGTTATTTATTGGTCCAGTTGTGAGGATCTTTGTTTTCTGTACAATGAGATGCAATCCATACTGAAGGCTGTAGTCTTTGACCTTCCCCAGTAAGTATTTTAAGTCCTCTCTGCTTCCACCAAGCAAGGTTGTACCACCTTCATATTATAGACTATTAATGAGTCTTCCTCCAATCCTGATGCCACATTCTTCTTCAAACAATCCAGTTTCTCAGATTATGTGCTCAGCGTACAGATTTAGTAAGTATGGAAAAAGAATACAACTCTGGGGCACCCCTTTCTTGATTTTAAACCATTCATTGTTACCTTGTTTTGTTCTAACAAAGGCCTATGTACAGATTCCTCCTGGGCACAATTAAGTGTTCCAGAATCCACAATTAAGTGTTCACATTGTTACCCACAGCTTGTCATGATCCACACAGTCAAGAGCCTTTGCATAGTCGCTAAAACACAGGTGATCATCTTTCTGATAGTCTCTGCTGTCACCCAAGACCTATCTGACATCAGCAACAATATCCCTAGTTCCATAACCTGTTCTCGATTGCACCTAACAACAACATGCTCACCAAGGACTCACCAGTTGGTTGGACAAATGGTTAAGTGCTTGGCTATTATCCACAAGTTTGATGGTTCAAGTCAAAGGCCCAGACAATTCTAGAATTCAATGACAACAAAAACTCCACCACGTAACCTGGGACTAGATTCATCTCTTCATTCCCCATGCAGAAGGTATCCATCAAGAAAGGCTTGTTCTCTAGAGTTCAACGCTGCTTGATCACAAGAGTTTGAATTCTTGCGCTCATCTAATCATCCGCCGTCAAATGTCATTCACAGAGCACTGTCTCGCCTTCAAAATGAAGGCGCAATTAAAACACTCTGCAAATTGATTTCCAATTTTGCCAGCACCATTTGTTGAAGAGACTATCTTCTCTCCCGTTTAATGTGTTTGGGTCCTTTGTCAAAACTCAACTGAGCATAGGTGGATGGATTTACTTCTGGGTTTTCAGTTCTGTTCCATTGGTCCATATGTCTTTCGTTGTACCAATACCAGGCTGTTTTGATTCCTGTGACTATATATATAGCAAGTTTGGAGATCAGGAAAGGAGAGGTCTATTTTTTAATTTTTATTTTTTAGCAGTGCTTTGCTTATCCAGGGTCTCTTTCTTTTCCATATGAAGTTGGTGATCAGTTTTTCAATCTCTTTAAAGAATATCATTATTTCCTGGATTGGGATTTCATTAAGTCTATAGATTGCTTTGGGTAGTGTTGACATTTTCACAATGCTAAGTCTTCCTACCCACAAGTATGGTATATGCTTCCATTTTTGTAGGTCTCTTTTGGTTTCTTATAGTAGTGTTTTGTGGAGTCCTGGTGTGGCACTGTGAGTTAATGCACCAGACTGCAAAGCCGTTTGAACTACAAGCTCGGTAGTTCAAACTCACCAGTCACTCCTTGGAAACCCTGTGCAGGGTTACTATGGGTCAGAACCGACTCAGCCAATGGCACTTAACAACAACAACAACAGTAGTGTTTTGTAGTTTTCTTTGTATGGTCTTTTGTTTTTCTGGTTAGATTTATTCCTAAGAGTTTCATCTTTTGGGTGGCTATTGCAAATGGAATTGTTTTCCTTTCAGAACTCTCTTTATTAGTAAAAATTAAGACCAAGAAGTCAGCTCAGCAGGTTGTAGTGACTGATTTTTGAGATTCTGAAAGAGCTCTGGTAGTTCAGTGGTTACGAATTCGGATGCTAATCTCACTGTCAGCAGTTCGAAACTACCAGCTGTTCCACAGGAGAAAGATGAGGCTTTCTGTCCTGGTGTGGTGCTGTGGGTTAATGCATCAGACTGCAAAGCTGTTTGAACTGCTAGTTGGAGGTTCAAGCTCACCAGCTGCTCCTCAGAAACCCTACAGGGTCGCTATGGGTCGGGATCGACTCGACAGCACTTAACAACAACAACAAAGATTTACAGCCTCGGAAACCCTGCACAGGGTTGCTATGAGTCGGAACTGACTCCACGGCACATAACAACAACAACAAAGGGATGATCATGATCAGGTTTCTCAAAGGACACAGGACCATTGTGGAGTCTTCATGGAAGAAGTTTTAAGAAAATTGAAGACTGTGATGATGAGAAAAAGCCCAGAAAATTGCACCGAGAATTTTTTTACACCCCTACCCCCACCCCATCATGACACATGATCATTCTTGGAGGGTAGCGTGGGTCATCCTAGAAGAGTTTTTTTGGAAAACCTTACCCCATCTACCCGAGAACCCTGATTCTGCCTCTTCACACTTATCTGTGCTCCTGAGACTCACCGAACATCGAAAAGGAACATAATTTGAGTCCCTTGGAGTTGCTAACGCTGCCGTTTTTATATGGTATAAATGGACAAGCACAGGATTCTTCAGGGAAGGGTCAGAGAGACAGAAACACTGCCTTCTCAAGTGGAGAGACGTAGCTGGGGATCTGTCAAGAAACAAGAGCTTCACAGTGTGTTATTTTTGCGTAATGTTTCTATGATTTGATAGTAACATTTTTGACTTGCTCCTGTACCTTGTTAATAGTCAGCAATCCAACAGGTCTCTTAACCAGTTTCCTAATCCGTGTTTGTTTGTGTGTGCGTGTGTGTGCGTGCACGTGTGTGTGCGCGCGTGTGTGTGTGTGTGTGTGTGTGTGTGTGTGTAGCGAGAGAGGACGGGTGGCAGGGGCAGTACCCAGCTGTCCAGGATGTGCACAAAACTAGGGACATCATGTACATAGACCAAGTGAACAGGGTCACCTGAAACTTGTCCAACATAATGGCAGGTCTCTCACATGCCTTCTCCTTCTAATAAGTATGTAACTCTGTGATTCCCTATCAGAAAAGGAAACACTGTTTTTTGTGTTGAGGGCACATCTCCTTCCCCCTCCCCCACCATTGTATGTTCTAATCTTCCCAGTTTGGGATACAATTTAATTGCACCTGGAACTGTGGATGGGACCTTCTCCAAACTCCTCCAACATCTCTACTTGTTTGCAAATTTGCCCCAGAGATTTCCACCCCGCTGCTGGTAGAGTGGCCACACAGGGATACAGGCAATGGATTCAAAGTTCTACATCTCCACAGGTGAACAATTTCAAGCCAAACCCACGCACATTCGTAAAGGAGTCTGAGGGAAGGTCAGGATGCAGCCCTGTTAACTGCTGTAAGCACAAATCAAATAAATGGGTGACCCTGAACACAACAAATTCCAGGCACCCAGGGATCTCTGTCTGACTTTTCTTGGACTCGTTTGCGGATGTCTGATTTTTCCTTTTTAGAAGAAAACACAGTATTTAAAGACTTCTTCTTCTTCTGTCAAAGTATCAATGTGCTTTATTCAGATTACGTGTCGATTACAAACCTATTGGAGTGCTCTATACCAAGACCTCAAATTCTGCTACTGGATGTTGTTGCTATGAGGGGTTTTCCAGTCAGGTGGAACCCACAGAAACCCTCCCCACAACAGAACAAAACACTGCTAGGGCCTGTACCTTCCTCACAATTGTTGTTACGTCGGAACCCATTGTTACTGTCACTATGCCAATCCACCTCGTTGGGAGTCTTTCTCGTTTTCACTGATCCTCTATTTTACCAAGCATGATGTCCTTTTCCAGGAACTGGTCCCTCCTGAGAACATGTCCAAAGTACATGAGACCAATCTCTCCATCCTAACGCTAAGGAGCATTCTGGCTGTCCCTTCTTCTAACACAGATGTATTCGTTCTTCTGGTAATCCATGATATTTTCAGTATTCTTCACCAACACCATAATTCAAAGGCATTTATTTTTTTCCAATTTACCTTATTCATTGTCCAGCTTTCACATGTGTATGAGTACATAAAAAATACCATGGTTTAGGGATTAGGCATACCTTAGTCCTCAAAGCAAGGAGCTCTGGTAGTTTAGGGGTTATGGATCGGGCTGCGAACTGCAAGGTCAGCAGTTCGAAACTACCAGCTGTTCTGTGGGAGAAAGATGAGGCTTTCTGCTCCCGTAAAGATTTACAGCCTCAGAAACCCTGTACAGGGTCGCTATGGGTCGGAACCGACTCGAAGGCACTTACAACAACAATCCTCAAAGTAACATCTTCTTTCATTAGTACTGGAATGAGGTCTTTTGCAGCCAATTAATTGAATTCCAACTATGCTACTAGATACTAAAAATCACAGAGTTATAAAAATGTATCTTGATGGAAGACTAATGTTTCTATTTTAAAAGTATCAGATGTTCATCAAGAAAACATGGAACGGAAAATTCTAATGTTTGTTGTTAGAGCAATTTTTGTCTTGGTGTTTACTTTCCTGTTTCTTCTTTAATATTCAATTTTACACACTTTTTCTTTCTGCTTTCTTGGAATGTGTTTGGCAGAGTTGTGATTGTGCTGTATATAAATGGTACGAATATTTTAACCTTTTTCTTTCTTAGCCTGTGGTTATGTTATAGAGAATATATCCCACATTATTACAATCTTTTTGTCAACATAACCATTAATTAAAATGTTTGTTGAGATAATTACAGTTTCACATGGAATTATAAAGAAAAATCATGGAAAGACCCTGTATAGTCTTATACTGGACTCCGCCCACTGGTACCCTCATTTGGTTATTTATTCATTTTACTTCTGAAGTCTCGGGTCCAGGAGGAGAACCCCGTGCAATTAAACAAGACTTGACTGTAGGCAGAAAGCCTTTTGCTATGATCCCATATGTTACAGGATAAAACAGCTCCTTAGAGAGGCCTGCTGTGGCGCTGTGGGTTAATGCGCCAGACTGCAAAGCCGTTTGAACTGCAAGGTTGGTGGTTCAAGCTCACCAGCTGCTCCTCGGAAACCCTATACAGGGTCGCTATGGGTTGGAACCGACTCGATGGCACTTAATAACAACAACAACAACAGGGATCTCGTGGCTGCAATCTTAATGGAAACAGATCACCAGATCTTTCTTCCACAGCTCTACTAGGTGAGCTTGAATTGCCAAACTTTAGGTTAGTCATTGTTGTTGTTGTCAAGTGCCGCGGAGTTGATTCTGACTCATAATGACCCTGCACAGGGTTTCTGAGGTTGTATATCTATATGGGAGCATAAAGCCTCACCTTTCTCCCATGGAGCAGAGAGTGGGCTCAAACCACTAATCTTGTGATTGCAGTCCAGTGATTATCATACAGAGCCACCACACTCTCTAAATTTGTCTACATTTGATTTTTTATGTGTGATGTGAGAGGACTGTCCATAATTTTAAGTCATTATGAGATTTTCTAACCAGAATACAGTTTTCTGTCTTTAAGTAACGAGTTTGTGGGCATGGGGCCTCAGGACCATAGTTTCAGGGGACACCATGGTCAATTTGCATAACATAGTCCACAAATACAAAGTTCTACATCCTACTTTGGTGAGTAGGATCTGGGATCTTAAAAGCTCCTGAGCAGCTATCTACTGTGCAACTATTGGTCTCCCAAGTGATGAGAACTGAAGATATTTGGAATCATGTAAACATCAGTCTTCATGACTCTGAGACCAGAAGAGCTAGATAGTGCCGATACCACTACCAACTGCTCTGAAAGAGATCTCATTAGTAGATCCGGGATTGTTGTTGTTGTTAAGTGTCGTCCAGTCGATTCCAACCCATAGTGACCCTGTATCGGTTCCCAAGGAGCAGTGGGTGAGCTTGAATTACTGACCTTGCAGTTCAAAAGACTTTGCAGTCTGACGCATTAGCCCACAGCACTATACCAGGACTCCAGGTCCTGGATAGAGTGGAAGAAAATGTGGAACAAAACTCAAAATTTTATATACATATAAATAAACCCAAAACTATGACTCAACCAAATGTCAGGTCTGCAATATAGAACTCCCCCGTGTGGCTCAATTTTCAGCCAAGCAATAGATAGGTATACAGGGGTGACAACAATGCTAGTAAGATATGCTTATCATGGACTGGACAATCATTCAAGGTCAAAAGGACAAAGTTGAGAAGGGATGGGAAGGAGGGTAGAATGGAAATAGGAACCACAGGGAGAGAGTGGAATCACTGACTCTATCAGCCTCCGTAGTTGAACTTAGAAGACACCCACCCCATCTCTTGTCCCCCATCACTTCTAGTGCTACATGGAATTATAATAAGGAGTTTTGACTTTTTGGGTCAGTCTTGAGTCATCAGAAATCCCCCAATCACTTTCAGGTAGAAAGACGGAGAAGAAAGACCCAAGCCGTGGTGTTTTCAGTCACTTCCAATGCATGTGAAAGGTGAACAATGAACTAGCAAATATGTTGTTGTTGTTAAGTGCTATTGAGTCTGTTCCAACTCATAGTGACCCTTAAAGGGTTTCTGAGGAATGGCATTATGGTCCAGTGCTCATCCTACTGTACCACACCAGGACCCTGTTGTTGTTATTAGATGCCATCAAGTCAGTTCTGACTCATAGGACCCTATGTACAACAGAACAAAACACCGCCCAGTCTTGCCCCATATCCAATCATTGTTACGTTTCAGTCCATTGTTGCTACCACTGTGCCAATCCATCTCATCAGGGGTCCTCCTTTTCCTCACTGAATGTCCACTTCACCTAGCATAATGTCCCTCTCTAATTACTGATCCCTTCTGACAACATGTCTAAACTATGAGAGACAAAGTCTCTTGCTTCCAAGGAGCAAGATCCAAGGATCTTCCAACACAGATCTCTTTGTTCTTTTGGCAGTCCATGGGCACTTCCAGTATTCACCTCCAACACCATAACTCAAACGCGTCAATTCTTCTACAGTCTTCCTGATTCATTGTCAGACTTTCATGTACATATGAGGCTACGGAAAATACCATGGCTTGAGTCAGGTGCACCTTAGTCCTCAGACTGACGTCTTTGCACGTCAACACTTTAAAGAGGTCTTGTGCAGCAGATTTGCCTAATGCAATTCACATTTGATTTCTTGACTGCTGCTTCTATGAGTGTTAATTGTGGATCTCAGCAGAATGAAGTCTTTGACAACTGCATTTTTTTCCCTCCATTTATCACAAAGTTATTTATTGGTTCGGTGGTGAGAATTTTTATTTTCTTTACATTGAGGTGCTCAGGAAAGGGAGAGGTGTGAGCTCTCAGAATAAGGTGTGGTGAGTGGGCACAGACAGTTAGCAAAGGGTCACTGGGAAAAGCTTAATTTTCTGGGTCACGAAGTAGATACATTACACTTGAATTGATGCAAACTTCCAGACAGGTTTTTCATGATATTTTCATGTGAAAAATTAATACATGTTATTAGTGTGGTAGGATTAGTTATGGTGTTGGAGGAGAATATTGAAAGTGCCATGGACTACCAAAAGAACCAACAGATCTGTGTTGGAAGAAGTGCAGCCAGAGTGCTCCTTGGAGGCCAGGATGGCCAAACTTTGTCTCTCATACTTCAGACATA
>NW_006408552.1:6615751-6616882 GCF_000296735.1 Chrysochloris asiatica | reverse complement strand
TATTGTTTCATTGACATGGTTACAATCCCCTCCATGCATCATCAACCAACCAAAAGATATACCCTACAAGCCTACCCATTGGTCGTCAGCACACAGCCCCTCTCCCTCTCTGGGTCTAGAGTCCCCAGCCACTCCATCTCTCCACATCATTGTCTCTGCCTCCATCTCTGGTATCACTGTTTCTCTGGGTAGGGTCCTGTACTCTGCTCTTCTCCTGGGTTGGTTTTAAGAAGGAGAATTCTGGAGACCCCAGCCTGGAAACTCAAGGCCTGTGCCTCTGGTTGGCAGCAGACACTCAGTCATGTTGAGAAGGAAGGTGAGGAAGCCAGAGCTAGCGGATACAGCACCGCTTCAGCTATGGCTCAGAGGCCCCTCTCAGACACCTTCATGAGGATGCAACCAGGAGACCTAGAGAGGAGGCTTGGTTGCTGGGACAACACCGAGTTAAACAGCACTGGCCTCCCCCCACCCAATCCCATCCTATCCCTGACAGCCTGCCCCATCGCTCCCTGCAAGACATCTTTTCTGCAGATGCAATTTAAAATGGAGTGATTGATTCTAGAATTTTCTTTCTCCTCTCTCAGGCAGAGCCAGCCAACTAGTTCAGACATTTCTATTAGATTAGGAGCCAGGAAATGAGAAACACCTGCCTCGCAAGGGAGTTCTTTTCAGGTCACAAGCCTGCCTGGAGACGCACAGAAATAAACTAGAAGGCTCTGTCTGCAGGGAAAAGCAAAGGACCGACTCTTTTGTATTTTCTGTTTTGCCTCATGTTCCCTCTTGCCCTCACCACCAGACCTGCTCTGCAGCCATTTGGTCAGAGCATCCTTGAAATACAGAATCTTAGAATCCTGGAAGGTTAAAGCCTTGACATAGTGGGGAAAGCATGCACTTCTGAATCAGGCTGAATAAAGTTGCTGATTCCAGGTTACGGTACCTTACCTGCTCAATCACAGGAGAATCACCTCAACTTGCAAAGCCCTGGGATCCTCCTCTGTCAAACAGGGATGCTGAGCATGATGAGCAAATTGAATGGCTGAGGTACAGTATCTGTCATAGGTTCAGTGGTAGAGTTCTTGTCTTCCATTCAGGAGACCCAGGTTCAATTCCCAGCTGATACACCTCATGCTC
>NW_006408552.1:6611633-6614177 GCF_000296735.1 Chrysochloris asiatica | reverse complement strand
TTTGGTAAAGTGGAGGAAGGGTTGGCGAAAAAGAGGAAGACTTCCAAGGAGATGGATTGACACAGAGGCAGCTTTGATGCGCTCGGGTAACAATTGTGAGGATGACGCAGTGTTTGGTTCTTTGTGCCACTTCTCCCAGGCTCCAAGGACATGCTGTTGTGGTTGTCAGTTGCTATCAGATTCCAATCCATAGGCCCTTCTTGACTTGGAGCAGATCACCAGGTTTTATCTTCCG
Source organism: Chrysochloris asiatica (assembly GCF_000296735.1). NCBI lineage: Eukaryota > Metazoa > Chordata > Mammalia > Afrosoricida > Chrysochloridae > Chrysochloris > Chrysochloris asiatica. The sequence goes on along the minus strand of NW_006408552.1, from coordinate 6,613,942 downwards.
TGATAGTGTTGGGTCAGTTCAAAACACCAACATTTTGATTAGTAATCAAGTGAAAACTCTTTATACCACTCAGGGACCTTGGATACCAGGGAAACTTTTTAGTTTGTTGCTAAATGCTTGTAAGTCAGTTCTGACTCATAGAGAAGCTGATAGGGTTTCCAAGGAGTAGCTGGTGAGTTTGAACCACCAACTCTGTGGTTCAAACTGATCTTGTGGTCCAGTGCTTTATCTCAGTACCACACCAGGACTCCTGTGCTTAAGCCCTGGTAAACGCAGGTGAGATATTCAACATTCCAAGGCTATAACATGTCTTGGCAGTTTTGCTGCGTTTGTCCACTGAACTGATGAATATTTTACCACCATTTCTACTGAGTGCAGCTAGCCATGTACCTGCCTCATAAAGCCACCGGAGACTCTTCACATGTGAGAGGTTCCTCCTTAAAAACCATGCAGTATTGCATCTCCATGCCTACTGTGGTTTCCAGAAGCTTGAATACAGATGCAAGAAGAGCAGAGCTTGCAGCCCTCACTTGTGGGCCCCAGGGGAGAGGAGGACGCCAGTGAGGGAATCAGTCATCTTTTAGCTCCTTCTGAAGACGTATGATTTATGAGGTCTGAACACACACATGTTGTCAATGAGTTCAGCACGGAGCCGAGAGGGCTGGGAGCCAAGAGGAGGGACCCCTGTCCATATAGCCCTCTTCTGGTCTCCAAAGGAACACACTGTTGTGGCGCTGATTGGATAGAATACACTTGCTCCATAGGGTTTTAAAGATTGAAAATCTTTATGGGGCAGACAGCCTCATCTTTTGTCCTGGGAGCCATTGAAGGGTTAGAACCGCCAACCTTGAGGTAGCAGTCCAAAGCTTGACTCACTTGTCCTATCAGGATTCCTTTCTCCAAAAAGAAGAGAAGAGAAAATGGACCAAAAATGCCTGGGAAATAGAGGTTGCTTTGAGAGAAACAGAGTTTAACTTTCAGTGATTGAACTTTAACCTCTCTAATTAGACATCTTTACCATTTGCAATTTCCAAGACTAAGTCCAGAAGTACCAGGGTGCTTCCAAAGGTTTCTGAAAATGATGAAATGCAAAGAAAGTGGAATTTTTTAGCGAACTTTTTGAAGCTTCCTTGTGTTACTGCTCCGGTTTCAGTTCATATGTACACAGGTTTACTTGAAACAAAAGGTGTTTAGCCAGGTCTCTGTGGTCAGTGGATGGCTGCAGCCAAATTCTTTCAGTGATACACCTGCCTGAGTCTCATTAGGGGGCCAGCTCAGAAGGAATGACAACTGTTTGGGGGACTCAAAAGGGAACATCTTTTAGGCTTTCTTAAAGAACACAGGATGATCACAAGGGGCTTGTAAGAAAGAAGTTTTCCAAAAATTAAAAACTGCATGGGTGAGAAACAGGCCAGGAAATTTGTACTGAGAAATTTGGTTTCTCTCATGACAATGTTTCTGCACGTTGTCCTATGACAACAAGGGTTGCCCTAAGAGAATTCCATTGGGAAATCCTACCCCAGTCACATGGCAACGTTTTGTTCCCCAAACTCAAAGAACATTGAAAAAGAACATTATCAGAGTCCTTGAAAGACGACCAAGCTGCCATTTTCAAGTGGTAGAAATCGAAGATTGTAGAATTAGTTGGGAAATGGTGAGAGAGAAGAAAATGCCACCTTTAAAAAGTGTATAGACCTAGAGCAGGGGTGGGGAACCTTTTCTTGCCAAAATTTGTAACATCATTCACTGGCCATGCAACAGAACATGAACTTAAAAATTAGCCTGCTGTATTTGGTCAAACATTTCATTAACTCATCCCTAATGTGCCGTAAAGATTTACACCCTCGGAAACCCTGTACAGGGTCGCTATGGGTCAGAACTGACTCAACGGCACTTAACAACAACAACAACAATATGATGGCAGAACGCCTGGTTTGGTGCTGCTGGTTAATGCGCTGTACTGTAAGGTAGGTTTGAACCACAAGTTCGGTGGTTCAAGCTCACTACCCACTCCTCTGGAACTCTATACAGGGTCGCTATGACTCAGAACCAATTCGACAGCATTTAACAACAACATGATGACAGGAGTCCTGGTGTAGCGCTGTAGGACCAGCACTGGACTCTGAGCCAAAAGGTAGGCAGTTCAAACCCACCGGTTGCTTCTTGGAAGCCCTATACAGGACCGTTGTGAGTTGGAACCAACTCCAAAATACTTAACAACAACAACAACGTGATGGTTGGAATTGTGGTTGCCATGGCAGGGCCACATAAAATGATTTCACAGGCCTTATATGGCCCATGACGTGGCA
>NW_006408552.1:6610832-6611372 GCF_000296735.1 Chrysochloris asiatica | reverse complement strand
CAACAACAACATGTGGCCCGTGGGCTGGACGTTCCCCACCCCTGACCTAGATGGAGGATAAGTTGAGAAATAATAGCTTCACATTTTGATATCTTGAAAATAAAGATTTCTATGATTTTGTGGCAATATGTTTCAACTTACCCTAGTATCTTAGCACCAGAAAGAAATTTGCTATTAAAAATGTAAAGCTAATTACAATTGTGACAATCTTGCTTAATCTGGTGACAAAAGGAAACTTCCTATCAATGCACTTGTTGGCATTGCTAAGTACTGTCGAGTCAGTTCGGACTCCTAGTGACGCTGTATAGGGTTTCCGAGGGGCGGCTGGTGGGTTTGAAACAACAATCTTACAACAACCCTACGCTAGGATTCCATTTAAAAAACATACTCCATTGCACTTTTAGAGCTCAGTACAGACTTACCATATGAAGCAGCAATTCTATTCTCAGGTATAAACCCACAAGAATTGAAGACAGGGACCATACCAGATTCTTGTACATCAGTGTTCAATGCAGCATTCGTCACAATAAAACAGAGATG
>NW_006408552.1:6594819-6610187 GCF_000296735.1 Chrysochloris asiatica | reverse complement strand
AAGGGAAGATAAGGAGTTATTGTTGAACACGTTGTTTCTATTTGGGGGTGGTGAAAACACACTATTTATTCATTGTGGTGATGGTACTGCCATAGTGTGAATGCCCTTGCTGTTAGGTACCATGGAGTCTGTTCTGACCTATAGCCACCCTACGTACAACAGAACGAAACACCGCCTGGTCCTGTGCCAACCTCACAATTGTTGCTTTGCTTGAGCCCACTGCTGCTGCCCCTTTGCCAGTCCATCTCATTGGGGTCTTTCTCTTTTTCTTTGACCCTCCACTTTACCAAGCATGATGTCCTTCTTTATGCCATAGAATTTTATACTTAAAAATAGTGGAGCTCTTCACCCTTTTTGACACCCAGCGACTCCAACCTATGCTTACTGTTGTTGGTAAGTGCTTGGTAAAGTGGAGGGTCAGAGAAAGAGACAGAGTAGAACTGCCCCAGAGAGTTTGAAAAAAAACTTTCTTAGTGTGAATTGGGTGAAGGTTTACAGAGCAATTCCATTTTCCATTCAATAAGCCACACACTCTTTGTTCCATCTTATGGCAGGCCCCACAATGCAACATCACACATCCCACTTCCTCCCTGTGTTTCCTGTTTCTGTTCTTCCTTCTTTGCTAACCCTTCTGAACTTGGTCCTTGGGTAAACACTGCTTGTATAACCTCAACTGGTTGATGATTCAGAAGTGTGTGTACCTCCCTGGTGTTCTTGTATCTCTCATGTGGCGGTGTGCTGTGGAGTTGGTTCCAATTCATAGTGACTCTGTATAAAATTTCTGAAGCTGTAACTATTTAAGGGAGCAGAACGCCTCATCTTTCTTCCACAGAGCGGCTGGTAGTTTCAAACTGCTGACCTTGAGGTTAGCAGCCCGACTCATAACTACCCTCATTACCTTATTACCCTCATAGACCTATGAAGCCATGGGGGTAAGTTCATTTCCAGACCTGAAGGATGGCCAAGGGGGTTCCACCAGTCTCTATGTACTGATCCTCTTTTATGTAGTGAAGTGACCTTGTGTGGTACAAAGGGTACTGGGGCAAGGCTACAGGAAGACTGGCCAAGTGCCTGCCCTCAAAGAACTTACATTCTCAGAGTGATAGATCACTATGGAAACCAGTGATCAGATACAGGTAAGTGTGACCAAGTAGATTGTCTGGAGAGTCATGGTAGGGACACAGGACTGGGTCAGGAAGACATGGGAAGGGAGGAGATGGCAGAGGTGACGAGACTATCTGACACACATTTGTTGTCCTTTTTCCATGTTCGTAAAACTTCTTCCTCTTAACTCCTGTGATCATCGTGTGTCATAAAAGAAAACCTTTCAAGATAACTTTGGAATTCAAAACATGTTTGCGCTCATCTCTCAGCCTTGAATTTCACTGGTCTAGCAGATCTCCTCAGAAGCCACTGTTTTGACTGGACCTAGGAAGACACAGACCTGTTTTGGAAGAAGTACAGCCCGGGTGCTCCTTGGAGGCCAAGATAGCAAAACTTTGTCTCTCAAACTTTGGACATATTGTCAGGAAGGAACAGTTGCTGGAGAAGAATATCATGTTTGGTAAGATGGAGGGTCAGAGAAAAAGAGGAAGATCCCCAATGAGATGGATTGGCCAGGTGGCATCATTGATGGCCTCAAGTGTGCCAGCGGTAGTGAGGTTGGCCCAGGATCAGATATAGTTTCGTTCTGCTGTGCATAAGGTCACTATGAGTTGGTGCCGACTCGATGGCACCTAACAACAACAACAACAAAGGAAGACACAGACAAGCGTCTTACTGAGAGAAGCTGTCTGCATGTGATCACAGAGATAGGTTTAAACACGTTTTGTCTGGAATAAACCTGTGTATGAACTGGAACCCTAGCAGTAATACTTTTTGACTTGCCCTTGTAAATCGGGGCCCTGAGAAGATATGAATGTTATTTCAGTCTCAATTTCCCGGAAAGCCGTCTGATAAAAATCATAATGACCCCTGCTTTCTCCAGACACAGGGAACAGTGTGTCCAAATTGGCCCCTCGGACTTTTCTTATCTTGCCAATTTCCTGTTTCACTTCTGCAGCATCTTTACCGCTTTCTCTCTAGTCACAGGCTCAGGGAAGTGAGTACTTCTTGTGGTAATAACTTCATTGACACAATGAAGGTAACAGATGCCGTGAAATAGTTCCTGAGTGAATACACTCAGAATGATGATACTGGTAACTTGACATCCCCCCGCACAGACACACTACCAAGGTACCAAAAATGACCAAACCCCTTTCCATCAAGCCAATTCTGACTCAAAGAGACCCCAGGTGCGTCAGAGTAGAATTGTGCTTCACAAGGATTTCAATGACCAATTGTTCAGAAGTAGATTGCCAGACCTTTCTTCTGAGGAAGGTCTGGGAGGACTAGAGTCCCCAAGCCTTCCAGTTACCAAGTTATCAGTGAAGCACATTAACCATGTGTACCACCCAGAGATTCCCGCAGGGCACAAAGTCATTACAATGTTTTGTTTGTTTGCTTGCTTTAAATCCCACTTGCAGCCGTATTATCCGTGTTATCAGAATCACACCTTGGTAACATGAAAATAATAATAATAATTGTAGTTGAATTGGGTTCTGAGAGCTCGGCAGAAACATGTTTGGGATGAAAGCCCTGTTTGTGAAAAGAGGGAAAAGGCAAAAGTGCCTTCGAAAGGAAGAGACATTTCTGTGCACAGAAAATAAAACACAACTTGAAACAAAAAAAGCAAGATGAATCACTTTCATTGTGAAAGGGACGCGGTGAAACACAGAGCCCTAAATGAGATACAATTCCTGACAAGGACGCCTCTGCCCTCCACGGGCACTTACTGGGCGGCGTGCACCAAGAGTTATGTTTCATCTTCTCCAAAAAAGACAGTACGCTTTATTTCACTCCTGGCCCCTTGCTTTGCGTCTTGTCTTCCCATTTGCTGAGATTTAACTTACCCATTGTGAGCCTCTATCTCTGATCAGCCTTAAAGTTCTGAAAAGCCCTGAGTTTGCAAGAAAGAAAGAGAGAGAGAAAGAAACAAAGAAACAGAAAGAAAAAGTTTGGGGTTCCATAGTGACAGAATCCACTTGTCCCTCTTGGATGACATCCCACACCATGATGTATTGCATGGGGTAAATCTGCTGCACAAGACCTCTTTCAAATGTTCAAGATCAAAGACGTCAGTTTAAGATCTAAGGTATGCCTGCCCCAAACCATGGTATTTCCAATAGTTTCATATGTATGTGAAAGTGGACAATGAATAAGACAGACCTTAGATAAATCAATGCATTTGAATTATGGTACCGGAGAAGAATACTGAAAGTACCATGGGCTGCTAGAAGAACAAATACATCTTGGAAGAAGTGCAGCTAGAATGTTTCTTAGAAGGAAACATGGTTCATCTCATGTATTTTGGACATGTCCTCAGGAGGGACCAGTCCCTGGCAAAGGATATCATGCTTGGTAAAGTGGAGGGTCAGTGAAAAAGAGGAAAATGCCCAACAAGATGTATCGACACAGTGGTGGCACCAATGGGCTCAAACAACAATTGTAAGGATGGTGCAGGACCATGTGGTGTTCTGTTCTACTGTGCACAGGGTCACTATGAGTCAGAGGTGACTGGATAGTACCTAACAACAATACTAACTGAAAGGTTGGGAGTTCAAACCCACCCAGCAGCACTGTGGAAGAAGGCTCGGCACTGTTTCCGTAACTATTACAGCCAATGAAACCCTGTTGAGCACAGTTCCACTCTACCATACGTGAGAAGCGACTCGAGCCCATAAGCATTTTGGTTTGGGAAGACCCTTATCATTGGAGTATAAGCTGGGAAAATGTCACTCTTGGTGGCTGTTTCTCTTGTTCTCATTTTTACAGACTGTGAACTTTTTATACCCCTAGCAAAAGCTTGGCAGAGTCTGTGATTAACACCTTTTTAATTTTAATGAATGAACAATTAGAACACAATTAGGCAAGGAGAATTGCATGATTCCACTGATTAAAAGCCCTGCGCCCATAGGATGAAGTCCAAGCATGGTGTCACTTTGAAGTGACTTGCCAAGGGGCTCCATGGTTGCTAGCCAGCACCAGCCCTGCCTATGGCTGCTGAGTCACCCCAAGGACACACGTCCCATTGAACCACTCTGTACACCTCAACTCGCCAGTCCTTCCACAGCAGGTGCACTGACCTTTTTGGCCAATGTACCACCTGTGCAGGTACCACCCAACTGTCAGTGGAGGTTTTTCTGTTGCTATGATGCTAAAGAGGTTTCTGCAGAGCTTCCAGACCAAGGTAGAGTAGCAAGAAAGACCTGGCAATCTTACTGAAAATCAGCCAATGAAAACTCTATGGATCACAACAGGCTGATCTGAAACAGATCATGGGGATGGTACAGGTTCAGGTAATGTTCCATTCCAGCATGAGTGGGGGTCATAGTGAGACGATGGAACCAAAAACCAGCAGAAAGCAAGAGGTGTTGCTCATCATTTGAACATACTGACAAAGGACTTGGACTATGCCGGATAAACGAGATCAGAGAGAACCCTTCTGCTAAGAGGTAAGCATAGTCTGTCTGGGTAGGTGCTGGGGTGGCCGCTGCGTTAAAGGCATGCGTAGTCAGAGTACGGAGCAGGCTGAACGTGTGCATATGAGACATTAAGGCAGAATAGATATCATGGGTGCCACATGGCAGAAGCAGACATCTGGTGTGATAGACAGACAGATGTCCTAGGCATTAGTGAGCTAAAATGGATTGGTATTACCCATTTTGAGTCAAACAATCATATGATTTACTATGTGAGGAACATCAAACTAAAGAGGAATAGTGTTATATTCAAGGAGCTCTGGTAGCAATCAGGCTGCTAAACTCACAGTCAGCAGTTTGAAATTACCAGTGGCTCCATGGAAGAAAGATGAGGCTTTCCGCTCCTGTAAAGATTTACAGCCTCAGAAACTCTATACAGGGTCGCTATGAATCACAACTGATTCCCGGGCACATAACCACCACCACAACCACAACCAGTATTATGTTGTTGTTATTGTTCAAGTCCGTTTGACCCATAGCTATCCTGTATAGGGTTTCTGAGGAGCGACTGGTGAGCTTGAACAGCTGACCTTGCAGTTCAAACCAACTTTACAGTCCAGTGTACTAACCCACAGCACCGCACCAGGACCAGCATTATACTCATTGGGAAAACGAGCACTTCAACATCTCTGCTGTCTTCAAGAGGATCCTATCCATATGCCTTCAAGGAAGACCAGAGTCCTGGTGTGGCTCACAAGGTTGAGGTTCAAACCCACCAGCCATTCCTCAGGCACCTTATACAAGGTAACTACGAGTCACCACCGACTCGAAAGCGTGTTACAACAACAAGGAAGACCAGATAATATGACCATTGTTAAAATTTACACACCAAGCACTAAAGCCACTGATGATGAAATTGAGGATTTCTACCAACTTCTTACGAATCGGGCTGCGAACCTTAAGGTCAGCGGTTCAAAACTACCAGCCGCTTCATGGGAGAAAGATGAGGCTTTCTACTCCCGTAAGGATTTACACCCTCAGAAACCCTGTTACAGGGTCGCTATGGGTTGGAACCGACTCGACGGCACTTACCAACAACAACAACAACCAACTTCTGCAGGATACCAAAGGGGAGATTCTGAATTCAGGGAACCGTGCTTGAACATGTGGAAAGAATGAATAACATCTAGACAAGAGGAGACATAGAGGCAGGTAGAGAGAGAGAAAAGCATGATGTGGTATGAAGGGAGCCAGTGATGGGTTTGGCTAACTCATCTTTGCCTCTGCTATAACGCTTAGCAGAACTCATTGCACTTTTCTGGGATTTAATGGATGTAATGTCTGGTCATCACCAAACATTTTGGGGGCAGAAAGTAACATGAGTTAAAGGCAAATATTTAATATACAGCTCCATCTAATCAAAGTATTTTTGTTTTCACACCAACCCAAAATACCACTCAATTTATAGCAGGTGCAAAAATAGTCTGTGCATGGAATGAGAGCAGTTGGTCACAGCCAGAGAATTCAGGACGTGACTAGAGAGATAGGAAAGACAGACCATGAGTGGGTTCCCCTTATGCCAAGGAGGTGATACAATGGGGTGGGGGTGGGGGTGAGGGTGTGGCGGTTAAAGTCAGGGCCCTGGGCTCGGGGCTTCAATCTAAAAAGATCACAGGCATAGCTGTGGAAGGCAAACTGTAGTATGAAACAGTCTTCCTTTTTGTTCCCATCATAACTATACTTCCTTCTCCCTCCCACAGGGTTGTAACCATAATCTCATTTTTCCTTCCCTCCCTACTTTAGAGAAGGACAAGTTCCTTGCAGTCACAGAGTCTGCCTTGAGAGGAGTTGATAAATAGAAAACACTCGTTATTAAATGACCTAGCAAGACTATCTGGAGGAAGAGGAAATGGGAATCCATTTTCATAATGCCAGGCAATCAGTGATGGCGACCTGAACTAGAACGGGTGCCAAATACAGTACCGAGGCAGGCTAAGGCGCAGTGGGTGAAGCACTGAGCTGCTATAACCACAAGTTCAGCTGTTCAACCTCACCAGCCTCTCCTTGTGCGAAAGACAAGGCTGTCTGTTCCCATGAACATTTACAATCTCAGGAAACCCTAAGGAACCGTTCTATTCTGTCCTATAGGGTCACTGTGGGTTGGAATCGACCCTGCGGCAGTAGGGTTTTGGGTAGTGCAAAGAGTTAATGTGTTTGGCTGGTAGCCAAAAGGTTGGGGTTTACATCTACCCAGAGGTACCACGGAAGAAAAACATTTGGTGATTGACTTCTGAAGTTTCATGTATGGAAACCCTATGGAGCACAGTTCTCCTCTGACACACACAGGGAAGCTACGAGTGGAATCTACTTACGAAAAATCATCTACTGAAAACCCTGTAGAGCACAGATCTACTATGACACGCACGGGGACACCGTGAGCCGGAGTCAACTGAATGGTCAAAAATAGTAATTTTTCTAAGGAGGACACATTCTGAGATGGAGAGGGAAGAATTGGGACTGTGAATGATTAAGGCAAATTAGCGTGGTGGGGTCCTTTAGAACAGATAATGAAGGGAGAATCCCACTGCCGAAATAGTGTATTAAAGGAACCCTGGTGACACCGTGGCCTAACTTTGGGCTGCTAACCAAAAGGCCAGCAGTGTGAAGCCAGCAGCCATTCCACAGGAGAAAGATGGGGTTGTCTGCTCCCCTATAGATTACAGCCTTTGAAAACCCTAGGAACAGTTTTCCTCTGTCGGCAGTTCAAGCTCACCAGCTGCTCCTCGGAAACCCTATACAGGGTCGCTATGGGTTGGGACCGACTTGATGGCACTTAACAACATAGGGTCACTATGAGTAAGAATTGAGTGGTCAGCAGTGGGTTTGGCTTTGGGTTTGTATTTATCAAACCCACGGTTGAAGCAGACCACGGGTTGGATTTGCAAGTTTGGAGTTCACATACAAATCTCAGACAAGGAGACTGGTGAATTTCAAATCAATAGATGAGAGATAGACCAAAGCAAAAAGCAAGTACATTCACTTAGTATTATCGGGAAGAATCCAAAGAGGTATCTCAGTGTTAGTCTAATTTTTATTTATTAAGCAGTGAATTTGAGCATTTATTTACTTGCATACACTCTGGTAGCGTAGTGGTTACGAATTGGGCTGCGAACCGCAAGGTCAGCAGTTTGAAACTACCAGCTGTTCCGCGGGAGAAAGATGAGGCTTTCTGTTCCCATAAAGATTTAGAGCCCCAGAAACCCTGTACAGGGTTGCTATGAGTCGGAACTGACTCCACGGCACATAACAACAATAACATGTTGACTCTTAGGGCTTCCCCTTTTATGAATTGCTTTGGATATCTTCAGCTCTGGAGTTCATGTTGTTCTTGTGTGCAGTTGAAGTGGTTCCAACCCATAGAGAGCCTGTGTAGGGTTTCCAAGGAGCAACTAGTGAGTTTGAACCACAGACTTTGAGGTTCAAACCGACCTTGCAGTCAAGTGCTTATCCTACAGCACCATAACAGAACTCTTAGAATCCCTGGGTAGCTTAAATGGCTAAACACTCGACTACTAAACAAAAGGTTGGTGGTTCAAGCTCACCCAGAGACACCTCAGAACACAGCGCTAGTGATCTACTTCCGAAAGTAGATTGAAAACCTTCTGGAAAAGTTATACTCCATTCTCTCAGGGTCACAAGTGGTGACCAGGTAGCAACTCACAACAACAACAACAAATCCTCAGCTCATTTTTCTATTGTCTGTCTCATTCTCTTGCTGTTGGCTTAAGATATTTTGGAGGAAATGAGTATTCTAGAAACTATTCTCTTTAATGTTGTCGTTGTTATGAAATGCTGGTTTGTTGGTTCTAACTCATAGCGACCTTGTACAGGGTTTGTTGCTGTTGCCATCAAGTTGATTCTGACCCATAGTGACCCTGTATAGGGTTTCCAAGGAGCAGCTGGTGAGCTTGAACTGCTGACCTTGCAGTTCAAACGGCTTTGCAGTGTGGCACATTAACCCACAGCACCACACCAGGATTCCGTTGTATAGGATTTACAAGGCTGTTAATCTTTGGGGGAGCAGAAAGTCACCTTATCTTACTTCAGTGGAGCAGCTGGTGAGCTCGAACCACTGACCTTGTGGTAAGCAGTCAGTCTGGTGCTTATTGTACAGAGCCATTAAGCTCCATTAATGTTATAGGCATTGGAAATATCTTCCCATGATCTGACATCTATTAAATTTTTCTTTCAGATTTCTAGGCTATGCAACCACCACTCATTGCTCAGTTCGGCATATGGTGGTGACTTGAGTGTTGTGGTGATGCTGCGAGTCAGCATTATTTTAAATACCAGCATTGTCACCCATGGTGGGCAGGTTTTCAGACTAAGACAGACTAGGAAGGAGAGGCAATCACTTCTAAAATGTTAGTCACTAAAGACCTCGTGGCTAGAAGCAGAACATTGTCTGAGATAGTGCCTGAAGATGAGCCCCTTGGTTGGATGGCACTCAAAGTACCATAGGGGATGATCTGTCTCCTCAATGTAGACTTTGCCCTAATGACATGAATGGAGCAAAGCTTTCAGGACCTTCATGTGCTGATGGGGTGCAACTCAAAATGAGGAGGAATAGCTGTAAAGATCCACCAATAACCAAATGTGAAATGTATGAAGCGTGAATTCAGGAAAATTGGAAGTCATTAAAAAATAAATGGATGGCATAAAGATTGATATTCCAGTGAGCTGAAATGGACACGTATTGGCCATTTTGAGTCAGACAATCATACGGTTTATCTTCCAGAAGCATCAGATTGAAGAAGAATGGTATTGTATGCATTGTTGTAAAGAGCATTTCAAGATCTTTGCTGTCTGAGATAGGATGATATTCGTATGCTTACAAGGAAGACCAGAGTCCTGATGTGACACTATAGGATAAGCACTGGACTGCTATCCACAAGGTTGTCAGTTCCAACCCATCACATGTTCCTCCGAAACCTTACACAGGATAACTGTGAGTGAGAAACGACTTCACAGCACTTAACAACACCACCACCAAGCTTCCTTGTAATTCAACTATTATTAAAATGTATGCATCAGCCACTAAAACCAGTGATGATGAAATTAAAGAATCCTACCAACTTCTGCAGTCTGAAGTTGCTCAAACATGCCATCAAGATATATCGATCATTACTGGTGATTAGAATGTAAAAGTTGGAAACCAATAGGAAGGATCAATACTTGGAAAATATGGCCTTGGTAATAGAAATAATGCTTGAGTTCACATGCTAGAATTGGAAGAGATCCATATTTGTGCCGATTCCAAAAAAAGGTGACCCAACAGAATGCAGAAACCATTGAACAATGTCATTAATATCCCATACAAGTAAACTTTTGCTGAAGAAAATTCAAAACTGGTTGCAGCAGTACATTGACAGAGAGCTACTAGAAAGTCAAGTCTGATTCAGAAGAGGATGTAGAGCTAAGGATATCAATGTTGATGTCTGATGGATCTTGGCTGAAAACAGGGACTACCAGAAAGATGTTTACTTGTGCTTTATTGACAATGCAAAGGTTATGCACAAGCATTGTATTCTTTCACCATACCCATTCAATCTGTACGATGAGCAAATAATCCGAGAAACTGGATTATATGAAGAACGTGGCATCAAGATGATAGGAAGACTCATTAACAACCTGCGATTTGCAAATGATTCAACTTTGCTTGCTAGAAGCAAAGAGGATATGAAATACTGACAAAGATAAAAAAATATATATATACCGCCTTAAGTATATATTGTACCACAATGTAAAGAAAGCAAAAATCCTCATAAATGGACCAATAAATAACATCATGATAAACAGAGAAAAGATTGAAATTGTCTAAGACTTCACTTTGCTTGAATCCATATTCAGTGCTCATGGAAGCAGTCAAGAGATCAAACAACATCTTGCATTATTCAAATCATCTGCAAAACACCTCTTTAAAGTGCTAACGAGCAAATATGTCACTTTGTGGACTAAGGTGTGCCTTCCCTAAGCCATGATGTTTTCACAATCGATGCATTTGAACTGTGGTGTTGGCAAAGACTGTTGAAATTACCATGGGATACAACAAGAACAAACAAGTCTATCTTGGAAGAAGTAACAGCTAGAATGGTCCTTTGAAGTGAGGGAGACTTTGTCTCATGTACTTTGGACATGTTGTCAGGAAGGACCAGACCCTGAGAAGGACATCATGTTTGGTAACATGGAAAGTCAGAGGAAAGGAGGAAGGCCCTCAATGAGATGGATTAGCAGTGACAGCAATAATGGGCTCAAACATAACAACAATTGTGAGCATGAAGCAGGACTGAACAATGTTCTGCTCTGTTGTGCATAGGATCACTGTAAGTTAGAATTAACTCGATGGTACTTAACAACCACACGTCTCTGCAAGGGGAAGGAATACATTGAGTCCAGAAACACAGTTGATTAAGCATACTTCAAAGGAAAATGGAGTTGGGTATTGGCCATGTTGATTGAGGAGGGTAGGGTTGGGAGGAAAGCTTATGTCTAGTGATGAGAAGAGCATGGTCCACTGGATCCATTGTCATGAAAACTGAGAGTGGAGAGCAGCAAGTGAGCTTACTTTAGTTAGATTGAGATATTTATGGAGGAAAAGGGCTCCAAAGAACTTGATCTGGAGGAATGAGTCCAAGTCTTATGGATAGTGAAAGCCAGTCTCAGGATTTTGGGCTCCCTATGGATAGAGTCCTGGTGTGGCGCTGTGAGCTAATGCGTCAGACTCCAGTCATTTGAACCTCAAGATCAGTGGTTCAAACTCACCAGCTACTCTTTGGAAACCCTATACAGGGTCGCTATGGGTCAGAATTGACTCGACGGCAATTAACAACAAAAAAATGGTGGTGATAGGCTCCTGGTGTGGCGCTATATGATAAGCACAGGACTGCAAACCCACAAGGTTGGTGGTTCAAACCCATCAGCTGCTCCTTGGAAACCCTACATAGGGTCAATATGAGTCAGAACCGGCTTGACGGCACTTAACAACAACACCATGGTGGTGATGGACCTTCATCACAGAAGAGATCTGGCCAGAGATGGATGCCCTTTAGCACGATGAGTCTGGAAATGGTATGGAGAGTCCTTGAAGCAATAAGAGGCTAGAAGCAGGAAACCACTAAAAAAAATGTCACCATAGGCTAGGTTATTGACCCTCAAAGCCTTTTAATCCTGCACATCATCAAGTAAACAAGAAGACTTCTATTGGCTCCCCAAACTCAAAGGACATTTCAGAGGAACATGATTTGGGTCCCTATAGGATGCCCAAGCCTCCATTTGACCTGATAAAAATCCAAGAGCTCAGAATTCTTCAGGGAAGGCTTAGAGAGATGGACATACTGCCTTCAAAAATGTACAAACCTAAATGGAGGTTATTTGAGAAACAACAGCTTCACATTGTGACTTTCGTTTAATAAGATTTTCTAGGATTTTTTAGTAATACTTTTTACTTACCCATGTATATAACTTTTGATGGAATTTTTCTAGTTCTTTTTCCAAATTGTTAGTATATACACCCAATCAGAATTTGGGGCATCCGAAAATAACTAGACTGTTAGAACTTTAAACCTATTTCCATATTTATATCAAGAGCACCCTTAACCATTCCCATGGGGTAAAATAGTGCCAACCATCTGAAGTGAGATTTCGTTTCCAATGTAGTTCCTAAACTTTGTCTCAATGACAGCCTTGAAACAAAGATTGAAAGTGATAGACCTTAGATTGGCCTCTCCCCTTCTGCCCATGAATAGTGTTGGTTGTTGTTAAACGTCATTGAGTCGATTATAACTCATAGCCTCCCTGTATATGGTCTCTGAGGAGCAACTACTGGGTTTGAACCAGCGATCTTGTGGCTACCAGTTCAGTGCCACACCAGCACTCCCAATATTGGTGGTAGTAGTGGTGGCGGCGGCAGTGGTGTGCTGTCAGATTGGCTTCTACTCATAGCGACCCTATCTAGGGTTTCCAAATGTGTAAATCTTTATGGGAACAGAAAGTCTCATCTTTCCATTGGTTGTCAAGACTCATCAAGTCTGTTCCGACTTATAGAGAACTGTATAGGGTTTCCAAGGAGCATAGTGGGTTTGAACCACTGACCGTGTGATTAGCAGTCCAGTACTACAATGCCACACTCCATTGGTAGTGGGGGATGAATGAAGCAAACTGTAGCTTGTGAAAGTTCAATAACTTGGTCAAAGTTACACCACCAATCAATGGATCCATTCAAGTTAGGACGAGTATTTCCTTCCATCGAATGTTGTCGTTAGTTGCACTGAAGTAGCCCCAATTTTTGGTGACCCTGTGTACAATAGAAGGAAATGCCACCTGGTCCCCTGGCAGCCTCAAGACTGCTGGTAAGACTGAGACCATTGTTACCTTCCAACCATTTCCCAGGGGTTCATTTTCAGAAGTAGAGCACCAGGCCTTTCTTCCTAGTGTTTCTGAGGTCATAAACTCTGTTGAAACCTGCCCACTGTGGGTGATTCTGCTGCCATTTGAAACCCCAGCATCATAGTTCACATCATCACAGGAACTCAGAAGTCACCACCATAAGACAGACTGACACACGGTGGTGGTTCTAACATATTTGTATAGATGATGCCATATATAAAAACAAGAATTTTCCACCTCTTTCTGCTTGTGCCACTATACATTTGGAAGAGTTAAGACTGCCTTTAAGATAAAGCATACTTAAGCAGATTCTTCCTTTTTTTTTTTTTTTTTAATCATCCATGTTCAACATTGACTTTTCTAATCAATCTTAAAATAAACCTCAAGGATTTGCTGGATTGTTTGTGAAACACAGCAGGGGACACTTCAACTCATCAGCAAACAAACAAGTACATAAATGGAAAGTAGCTGGAGGGGAAAACTATTCCTAATAGCTGGACATCCTCCAGGTCTGTGGTTTAGCTTTCCAATGACAAACCAGCCACCCACGGGAGCAAGGGAGCTGGGTAGTGACAGAAACCACTCACTCCATCAGAGCAGAAGCCACACCCACGGCAGACCCAAGGACGACACAGAGGACATTCTCCAAGTAGACCCAGATGCCTAGGTGAGATGTGCAGATGGGGAAACTTGAGGACCTGTGTACCAAGATAGGAGGCCAGAACTGGAGGAAGATGCTTCCAGACTGTTCTATCCACTACTTCAGCCCAGCCAGCCAGTCCTGATAAGCCTTTGAAACCCGTCTCTGATTTGACCATTTCGTCCAAAAAAAACCGTGAAAAGATGTTCGAGAGCATTGTTGCTGTTGTTAACTACTCTCAAGTCTGTTGTGACTCATAGTGACTCTGTATAGGATTTCTGAGGAGCTGCTGGTGGGTTTGAACTGCTGACCTAGTGGTTCACAGTTCAGGACTGATCCTACAGCGCCATTAAATCAATTCGGATTTGTTGCAATCTTATATAGCAGAGTAAGACTGCTGCATATGTTTGTAAGGCTGTAAATCTTAACAGAATTAGACAGTTTCTCCCAAGGAACAGCTGGGGGGTTCAAACTGCCCACCCAATGGTGGGTTTGAACTACTCACCTTGTGGTTAGCAGCTTAACCCACCATACCACCAGGACTCCTCTACTATTAGGGACCTTCAAGTCATAGCGATCCTATGTGTTACAGAGCAGAAGCAGTCCTGGGGTCCTGGTGTGGTACTGTAGGATCAGCACAAGACAGCCCATCACAAGGTTGGCAGTTCAAATCTACCAGTTACTCCTCAGAAGCCCTGTACAGGGTCATTATGACTTGGAACTGACTCACTGGCACTAAATAACAACAATGGCAGTCTTTCCGGAAGCAGACCACAAGATCTTTCTCCCATGGGGCCACTGGGTGAATTCTAACAACCAACCTTTCTATTAGAAGCCAAGTGTTTAACCCTGTTCACCCTCATGGCTCCTTCATTAGCCATTGTTGTTGTTGTTGTATGTCTGTGAATCTGTTCCAACACTATCCACCCCATAGTGTAACCACAAAGGGGTCTTAGTCACCTGCTGCTGACTCCTAGTACTCAGAGACATGGCTAAGAGCAAAGACAACATGCTCATTGTATACCGATAAACAAGATGACAGGGGAACGAAAATCTCCCAGATCAGCCTCCCCGGCTGGAGGGCAGTTTGGGGCTATTAAGGAGGAAGAAATGAAGATCCCAGAACTTGTAGACAAGCATTCTTGTATCATTTATTCATTCCAAGTGTTAGGGTGGTTGTGTCCAGACATAGTGACTGTTTCAAATGTTCCTATTTGCTGATGTCACCTTTGTCAGCATTGCCTATCTCATTTGGCAATGAGATCTATTTTGGAGATTAAAAATTAATGATTAATTATGGAATGTAGTGAGAAGAGAGTGAAATTTTAACTATAGTTACTCCTCTAAGATGGCTATTTGGCTTCCATCTTAGTTTGTTGTTGTTGTTGTTGTTAAGTGCCATCGAGTTGGTTCCAACCTATAGCAACTCTGTATAGGGTTTACAAGGAGCAGCTGGTGATTTTGAACCATTAACCTTGCAATACAAACTGACTTTGCAGTCTACCACATTAACCCAGAGCGTCACACCAGGATTCCCAATTTTACTTTGTTGTTGTTGTTGTTGTTGTTGTTGTTCGGCACCATTGATTCGGTACAACCCATAACAACCTTATGCATAGCAGAACGAAATACTGCCCTATCCTAGGCCAACCTCACTACTGTTGCCACGCCTGAGTCCATCGATGCTGCCACTTGGCCAATCCATCTCACTGGGGGTCTTCCTCTTTTTCTCTGACCCTCCACCTTACAAAATATGATATCCT
>NW_006408552.1:6573258-6592314 GCF_000296735.1 Chrysochloris asiatica | reverse complement strand
TTTTGACAACTTTCAATTTTCCCAGATTCATACTTTGTACATTCCATGTTCTGATTTTCAATGGATGTTTACAGCTGTTTCTCTTCATTTTGAGTTGCGCACCATCAGCAAATGAAGGTCCCATGGGCTTTATTCTATTTGCGTCATCACGGTCAACTCTACTTTGAGGAGGCAGCTCTTCCCCAGTCGCATTTTGAGTGCCTTTCAACCTGAGGGGCTCATTTTCTGGCACTATATCTGACAACGTTTCTCTGCTATTCATGAGGTTTTCAGTGATTAAATATTTGGAAGTAGTTCGTCATTCTTTCTTCCTAGTCTGTCTTTGTCTGGAAGCTCTGAAACCTGTCCACCATGGATGATCCTGCTGATATTTAAAATACCTGTGGCAGCATAGCTTTCAGAATCACAGCAACTCACAAGCCACCACAGTACAACAAACTGACAGATGAGTGGTGGCATTTTACTTTAGACTATGCTAAACCCGGTGTGGCGCTGTGGGTTAATGCGCTGGATTGCAAGGTCAGTTGGAAACGCAAGGTTGGAAGTTCAAGCACACCAGCCGCTCCTTGGAAACCCTGTACAGGGTCACTGTGAGTCAGAACCGACTCAACGTCACTTAACAATATCAACATACCTTCTAAGTGCTACCATTTCTCAGAACCTCTGTTTCAATAGGACATACTAGAAATGTACCATAGGGTTTCCTAGACCTTATGGGAGCAGATTATCGGGTCTTTTCTCCCTCTGAGGGGCTGGTGTGTTCGAAAAACCAACCTTTTGGTTAGCAGCTGAGTGCTTAACCATTGTGTCACCAGGGCTTCGTTCATTAGCCATTGTAAAACCAGATCAAATCCATTGCAGTTGAATCTATTTTAACTCACAGTGCCTCTGTAGGGCAGAATAGAACACCCCCTAGGGTTGTTAACACCATAATCTTCCCAGAAGCAGGCTACCACATTGTTCTCTAACAGAATGTCTTCCTCTGATGGATTTGAACCTCCAACCCTTTGGTTCTCAGCCGAACACTTATCCACTGCACCCCAATGGCTCCTTTCATTAGCCGATGGGGAAATGCAAGTTAAGACGACCATAAGATAGCACCTCACCACCGCCCATAGAATGATTAAAAAAAATAAAACAAAATGGAAAGCAATAGACACTGGGGAGGTTGTGGAGAAATTGGAATCCACGTCTATGACTGGTGGGATTGAAAAATGGTACAGCCACCATGGAAAACAGTATGTGTGTTCCTGAAAAAGTTAGACATAGAATTAGTGAATGGCCCAGCAATTTCAATCCTAGACCTAGACCTCGAAGAAGTGAAGGCAGAAACGCAAACAGAATCTGTACACCAATGTTCATCACAACACGTTTCATGAGAGACAAAAGTTGAAACCATCAAAATGCCCACAGAGAGATGACTGGATAAGCAAAATGTTGTTTGTGCACATGATAGAATACTACTCAGTCCTAGAGAAATGAAGTCTCGATGCATATCATCACATGGATGAACCATGAAAAAACCATCATGCTGAACAAACTAAATCAACTGAGAAAGAACATATACTATATGATCTTTCTTATATGTGATGGACAAATGGGTAGAGATGAAAGATTACAGGTTACCGAAGGTGGGATGGAAGGAGAAAGGGGGTGTTTTGCTTAAGGGATATTTGGGTTGATGTTAGTGGTGATGGAATCATTTGGAGAAAGATAGCAAGATACCTAAAATGGGAGGGGGACCTATAAAGGTATGAAGTTTTATGGTGGTTGGCTTACAAATTTGCAAGGGGGAGTTTAGTTTCAGAGTGTTTAGGGGAAGGTAGAATCACCATTGAATAGTTTTCATCTTGTCTAGATGGATCTGGTGAAAGGAGATGGGGAAAAGATTCTTATGATTCAATAGTGAGTAACTGTTATGACTAATTGCAATTGTCACAACTATAAAGGTAGAAATTTTGCAACATATAGAGGGGAGTAGTTACTCTTACAGTCCAGGAACAGAGGGCCCTAGGACATTCAGTGGAGAAGAGCACAAGTGGAATGTGGGACCCTATCCAGAGAAGCAGTGACACCAGAGATGGAGACAGAGATGAAGACATGGAGAGAGGGAGCATCTGAGGACTCTAGAATCATGGAAAGAGAAAGCCTGTGTGCTGGCAGCCAGGAGGCAGGCTTGTAGAATGTGCCCTTTGGTTGTTTAAGTGATTATGTATTCCTGAGTGTTTTTGTGTACATCCACAAAAAAGCAAAACAAACACACACAAAAATCAGAGGGAATAGAAGCAAATCCTGTTGAATGATGATGCATGGAGGGGATTATAATCATTGCAATGAAATGATGAGTGTAAAACTGGGTCGTATGTGTAAACTCTTGGGCTGGCATATACTTTGTTATATATATTTTCATCACAATAAAAACGAAAAGTACCTTTTTAACTGACTTCTTCCAGGATCAAATAAGGGAATGGGTGTATTGAGCACACAGTGTGGCCCTGTGGGCTAACGTGCTGGGCTGCAAAGTCGGTTTGAACATCAAGGTCTACAGTTCAGACTCACCAGCAGCTCCTTGAAAACCCTATGCAAGGTTGCTATGGGTCAGAACCAACTCAACGGCACTTAACAACAACAACAGATAATCATAGTGAGATAATATCTTACAATACTCATCTTTGTGCTTTTCTATCCTTAGAAGGCCTTAGAAGCCAGGATGGTGAGACTGCTCGTCTCTCATACTGCAGACAAGTAAGTTATTAAGTTGCATTGACCCCTTGGAGAGTCAACAAAAAAGAGATGCACGGACAGGGTGGCAGCGGTAATAGGCTCAAATATAACAATTGTGAGGATGGCACAAGATCACAGGACTGTGAAGTGTTTCGTTCCATTGTGCATATGGTCACTATGAGCAGAATCGACGTGATGACACCTAACAACAACAACACCTAACAACAACAACTATATACTTCTTACTTTCATCAACATTGCCTAGAGACAGCTGAGGCACACAGACACATGACACAAGTGAATTCCTGAGACACTAATCCCTTGTGCCATGACTATCATGTTCAATATTATCCTAAGCATTGTGAGCATCTGAACTCATTAGACAACTTTGGTAAAAAACAAACAAACAAACAAAAAAAAAGGAGTCTCATGAGGCCCCCATAGCTGGAACCTGCAAAAAGAAATGCTTTGGTTATGAAATAAGAAAAGAAAATGGAAAAATCAAGTACTAATAAAGGTCTAACTCAATGCCTATAAAGCATCAGATGACAATCAACTGCAACTCTTCATCCTTTAGTGGCATGTTTTCAGGTGTGAATGTGGGCTTCAGTGTCTTTGTGTGTGATTTGGTTTTGTTTACGGTGGAACATTGCTTGGGTGGTCTACTTTGGAGAAATCAGCCATTGAAATCCCTGTGGAGCACGGCTGTACTCTGGCACACATGGGAGCGTCATGAGTGGAATCTGCTTATGAAAAAACATCCCTGAAAATTCTGTGGAGCACAGTTCTCCTCTGACACACATGGGGGCACCATAAGTGGAATGTACTTATGAAAAATCATCACTGAGAACCCTGTGGAGTACAGTTCTACGCTGACACACACGGGGTCACCATGAGTGGAATCTACATGCGAAAAATCATCCACTGAGAATTCTGTGGAGCACAGTTCTACTCTGACACACGCGAGGGCGCTGTGAGTGGAATCTACTTATGAAAAATCATCATTGACAACCCTGCAGGGCACAGTTCTCCTCTGACACACATGGGGGTGCCATGAGTTTGAATCTACTCCACAGAAACTGAATTTTTAGGCTCTGGAAATGTTCCCTGAGTCAAATAGACCTCCATAAAACTTCCACTGAACCCTGGAGTTAGTTTTGTCCTCTGAGTCCTCCCTCTTGACTTGACAAGTCTTCCCCCATCTTCCTTGAAGCCTGTGATTGCCCCTCCACGTATCATTTCTGGGCTAAACATCCTCCATGGAGCCCCCAAAGCTGGCTGAGCTTGCCTTCCCAGGAGAGATCTCATTTTACAGCTGGGCAAACCTCAGCATGCCAAGTTCATGTCTTTGTAAAGGCAAGCAGCTTCAGAAATGTCTGGGCAGCAGGTGGCAAAATGGTGTTGTTATCAGAACCACATAGATAATCATGCCTTATGACTAATCACCCACCATCTAATGCATGTTTTATAATTGACAAGGGGCTGCTGCTGCAATTTCACTGAGCCTTCCTAGCAGCCCTGGGTGGGGTGAGTTAGCATGGCTGTAATGATGCCTTGCTTGGGGATAGGCTTTGCCCTGTGCCTCTTGGTCTTTCTCTCTTCCTGTGGAGCTAGAAAAGGCCTGGTCAAGGATGGAAACCAAGAAACAGAGAAGGTGCATGTTGGTGAAGATGCTGGTCAAGAGCCCATTGAGCCATCGATGCTCCTAAGGCTCAACTCAAATAGCAAGTCTCCCATGTGGAATTTGAAGTTTCCCTTCCTAAACCCAAGGACTATGTCCTTCTTCCAACCAGGAGGCTAAAACTTGCAAATCAACAATGTCTTCAAGCCAGTGCCATCGAGTTGATTCAGATTCACAATGATCCTATAGAGCAGTGTAGACGGTTCCCAAGACTAAATATTTATGGGACCAAGCAGTCTCATCTTTCTTCCTCGGGTTTGAACCACCAATCTTGTTGTTAACAGCCTAGCACCTAACCCAATGCTTCACCAACTACTGCTTTTTTTTTGAGCAGGTCGTTACCTCCTTCAGTGCAAGTCCAGTTACTACCATCACATGGGTCTGCATTGGCTGGTCAGAAGGGACCCTCAGAACCTGCACTCAGGCCTGATGACCCCTCCTCCAAGTGGAGGTCAGGAGACTCAGCCACTGGGGACCCACTTCCTTTATCCCTTTGCTTCATGGGAACTTGCTAAGGTAGCTATAAGTCTGCCAATCTAAATAAAGTTACCTGAGGAAATGAAGAAACACCACCTTCATCCATCCACATCAGAAGGCATTATGCAGCACTAGGGACATAGTCAGTCATAACTGGGTGTGGTCCATTGGTTTTGACTGGTGAGGCGGAGGGATGAGTGGTGTGATGGTCAATTTCAACTGGGTTATGCTGTGGTTCCTAGTGTTTGGGCCAAATGCTAGTCCAATTGCTGTTTTATAATATAATATAATGAAATCCAACCACTTGCCAGAATGCCATTTCATGTAATATAATCAATCAATCTGTTGGAAAGTGTGTTTCCTTAGGGTATGTTTTGTCTACAGACTATGAATACCTATTTTGTCAGAACTCTCTGCTCTCTCTCTCCAGTTGTACCTACATTTCTTAAGATGGAAACCTACAGGACTCTCTAGTCTGCCACCTGACCTACAGACTTAGGACTTGCAAAGCCCCACAATCATGTGAATGAATTCCATTAAGTAAATCTCCCTCTCTCTCTCTTTTCCCATCCCTTCCCTGCTCTCCTATTTATGTCTCTATTTCTCTTTCTGTCATCTATAAATCTGTCTATCTACCCATCCATCTGTTATCCATCATCCATCCATCTCTCATCCATCCATCCATCTCTCATCTATCCATCTATCTAACTCTCATCCATCCATCCATTCCTCATCCATCCATTCATCCATCCATCCATCCATCCATCCATCCATCCATCCCTCATCCATCCATCCACCCATGTCTCATCTAGCCATCCATTTTTCATCCATCCATCCTCCATCCATCTCTCATTTATCCATCTATCTGTATGTATGGGAGTTTCAAAAAGTTAATGGAAAAATCCCATACATACAGATAGATACAGAATTATCTTTTCATTCCATTTTCCAAATACTTTTTGAAGCCCCCTCATATGTTGTTTTTCTTAAGTACCTTTAAGTTAGTTCTAACTCATAGTGAGAGGACTTCTGAGGAGCAGCTTGTGAGTTTGAATCGCCAACCTTGTGGTTCAAACCAGCCTTGAGGTTGAGTGCTTACCCTACGATGAGTAATATTAATCATTGGTTCTATGGTCACGCTCACAGGTTGGGTTGCTTCATGGAAGAATGTCAGTCTCTGTTCTGTTTTGGCCCATTGTTGTGGCTGTTGTGCTAATCCATCACACTGAGGGTGGTCCTCATTTTTGCTGACCCTTTGCTTCTTTACCAACCATTGTCTGTTTTTCTGGAGATTGGTCTTTCCTGATGACGTGTCCAAAGTGAGCCCAAGTCTTGCCATCTTTGCCTCTAAAGAGCATACTCTTGTTGTAATTATATTCCTAATTATTTCTTTGGAGTCTTCATGTGGCGCTTTAAGATGAGCACTGGACCGTAAGGTCAGCAGTTCAAACTCACTGCTATGAGTTGGACCTGACTCCATGGTGCATCACAACAACAACTCATTCCTTGTTGTAGTTTCTGTTAGTAGTTACCACTGAGTCGACTCTAAGTCGTGATGACCCAAAAGGCATATGCACTCAAGCATTCAGAAGGAGCCCTGATGGCACTATGGGTTAGGCATTGGGTTACTAACCACAGATTCACCAGTTCAAATCCACCAATGGGCCCATAGGAGAAAGATGAGGCTGTCTGCTCAGGTAAAGATTTACAGTCTCAGAAATCCTATGTAGGGTTTCTATGAGTCACAATTGACTCAGTGGCAGTGAGTTTGGTTAACCTCAACAGAAACAGATTGCCAGGCATTTCTTCCATGGGACACTGTTAAGTACAAACCCCCAACTTTAGGGTAGTAGTTGGCTTCCGCATACACTATTTGTATCACTTAAACCCCTAAAGTTTTCCCTGACCTGCCCGTTGCTGCTGTTGTTGTTAATTGCATAACAACAACATCAACAACAGCAAAGGATAGACTAAGGGGTGGAGTGAGGTTCAATGTAGCCATGGCCACTCCCCCAAACCTAACTGATCATCAGAATCATCTAGGAGTTTGAAAGCAGATGCCCACATCCCAGCCCAGACCTGCCAGATTCAGGTTTCTGTGCGAGGAGCCCAGGAATGAATTTTATAAAAGTTCTCTGGATGAGTCTGCTGAGGAGTCATAAAGGGAACCCACTGGCTACAGTGTCTAATTCACACAATGTGGAACACCTGGTCTGTTCTTAGACTATTTGTGTTTTAATGATAGATGAACCAATCTTGCAGAAACTCACATTTCCCCAGGCCAGTCACACCTGCCTGGGAGCTAGAATTGTGGGTTGGTGTCAGCTAAGGTTCAGGCAGCTCAGAAACCTTGCCTCTCCCACTGGCTTCCCCCGGCACAGTGCTTAATGGCTTGGGGCTGTTGCACATAGGTTCACAGTTGGCCATCTCCCAGTGCCCTCGGGACATTCTTCCCCAGCCACTCCTCAGAAATGGGGCTGTCACACCAGAGCTGTGTGCCTCAGCGACCCAGGGGCCACTGGAGGAGCGTGCCACCCCTTCTCAGAACCCATGCCAGCAAGGTCTGCCCCAGCTTTCTCTGCTTCGCACGCTAAATCGAGTATCTGCTCCATATGGCAATGCATAATTTACAACACAATTCATTTCCCATGTACAGAGCCTCTTTCATACAACGCTGCCATTTGCATATTTATTAATTTACAAAATTAATGCCATTTTCTTAGTCCCCTTACAGGATGTGTTGCCCGTTCCTGTCTCTGAATTAATTTTCATCTAAGGTGGAAACATTTGTTAAGGGAGTTGGCTCAGGCCAAAGTAATCAAATATGTAATAATCAAATGCTAGTAGCTGATGGGGAAGAGATAACATTTGTTGAGTGCTAACTATGGTGGGATCCCAGAAAAGTAACAGTCCAGAGCAGAAATCTCCCAAAACAAGGCTGTCATGTGCTATTGTTGCTCTTTGACACATCAGGAAACAGGCTCCAAGACAATTAGAAGATGACCCATTGTCACATAGATAGATAGTAAGTGGTAGAGTCTTTGAGGGTGACAAAAATTAAGAACTAGGTTGCCGTCTGCTCCAATGTCCATTCTGTCTACATAACACATTTATTTTTAAAGTCCTAACCACTCCAGATATTTCAGGACTCAGATACGCGTGAGCAAATCATACTGTATACAGATAGAAGTGGAAGACGTTTATAGGGCATCTTAGTCCACCTGTGGTGGTCAGCACTTGAGCACATCTACCTAAGCAAACAGATTCTTGGGTCAGCATTCTGACTGGGAGGCACTGAGGAAGTTCCAACAGGAAGGCAAGTCCTTAAGCCTTGCTGTCCCCCAAGCTGAGAATCCTGGTGGTGCTGTGGTTTAAGCACTGAACCAATCTGAATCAAAGGGGTCAGTGGTTTGAACACTCACTTCATGGGAGAAAGATGAGGCTGTCTTCTCCACAAAAGATTCACAGTCTCAGAAACCTGATGGGGTGGTTCTACTGTGTCCTAAAGGTCATAATGAGTCATAATTGACAAGAGAGAAGTGGATAGGTCCTTCAAGCCTCCAGCCTAGCCATTCTTACCCCCATAAACCAGCTTCTTAAAAGCAGGCTTCTTGCTTTTTTCCCATCCATTCTTCAATTTGAGGCAGTATGGACACCCCTTTTATACCCTCAATGAGAGGCAATGACTGTCCATCCTAAGTCACTAATGCCCTTTTGATCTGTCTTAATGTCAGGTCTCCCCGTGGATGTGTTATTTCTAATGACTTCTTCTTTGGAATTGCCCCCTTCCATTCTTCCATCACACACTTTCAACTTGATTCCTCCTTTCAGCTACTTCTTGTGCTGCATTTTCAAACTCCTCTTCCTCACTCCACTCAGAGAGATGTCCTCATGACTCCTACATCCCTAATGTCCTCCTTTCTCTTGAGCAACTGACAACATCCAGCTGTCCACAAGACAGAGCTACATGAGAACGCAGACCCAGCACACTGTGTTCTCATTCCCCTTGATAGCCTACTTTACTTTCTCTATCACCTACCTGGGTTTATTGCTCCACAACTCAACACTTTGTCTTCAATCTTGAAGATTCCTTCTTTATCCCCCAGTTCTTCTGAATGTACTTTTGAAACCTACCTCTCTAACAACTTGTGATTCTATCCTCTGGTTTTAGCTTTACCAATCTATCCTAAATAATCTCTTTGTTGATTTATACCAGTTGGCTCCTCAACCACCCACTTTCCGACAT
The DNA here is from genome assembly GCF_000296735.1 of Chrysochloris asiatica. Classification (NCBI taxonomy): domain Eukaryota; kingdom Metazoa; phylum Chordata; class Mammalia; order Afrosoricida; family Chrysochloridae; genus Chrysochloris; species Chrysochloris asiatica. Next base: position 6,583,186 of record NW_006408552.1, on the reverse strand, counting down.
TGTCCACACCAACATCAGTAACATTTTGGAAATACTTCTCTGATTTTATGTGACCATTTTGTTACCTACTAATCTCTATGGGATTTTCAATGCCTTTGAAAGATGGACAGTGAAACGGAGACCATAGAAGAATTGAAGCATTTGAGTTATGGAGTTGGAGGAGAATATTGAAAAGTACCATGGACTGCCAAAAGAACAAATAGATCTGGGTTGGCCATCTCCCAGTGCCCTGAGTGCAGCCAGAGTGCTCCTTGGAGGCCAGGATGGCCAAACTTCGTCTCTCATAGTTTAGCTGTATTATGAGGAGGGATCAGTCCCTGGAGAAGGACATCATGCTTGGTAAAGTAGAGGGTCAGTGAAAAGAAGGAAGAACCCCAAAAGATGGATTGGCACAGCGGCAGCAATGATGGCTCAATGTAGCAATGATTGTGAAGTTGGCTCAGGACAGGGAATAGGTTCACTATGAGTCGGTACCAACTCGATGGCAACTAAAAATAACAAAAATGTTATGGGGAATGTTAATGATATTGCCCAATGATTTCTGCAATCCATTGGGTCACCTCTTATGGGAATGGGCACAAACATAGAACTCTTCCAGTCAATTGGCCAAGTGGCTATCTTCCAAATTTCTTGGCATAGATTAGTGACTGCCTCCAGTGTTTCATATTTGCTGAAAGATTTCAATTTGTATTCTATCAATTCCCAGAACCTTGTCTTTTCCAATAACTGCAATGCACCTTGAATGTCTTCCTTCAGTATCATTGGCTCGTGATCATAGGCTACCTCTTGAAACGGTTGAACATTGACCATTTCTTTTTGGTACAGTGACACTGTGTATTCCTTCCATCTTTTTTTTGTTGATGCTTTCTGCTTCATTCAGCATTTTGCCCATTAAATCCTTCAATATTGCATGCTAAGGCTTCTATTTTTTTCTTCAGTTTGAGAAATTATGAGTGTGTCCTTCCCTTTTGGTTTTCTAACTCCAGGTCTTTGCACATTGTGTTATAATATTTGACTTTGTCTTCTAGAGCTGTTCTTTGAAGTTTTCTATTCAGCTCCTTAACCTCCTCATTTCTTCCACTTGCTTTAGCATCTCTACACAGAAATCATCAGGCAGTATCACTAATATCACATGCAAGTAAAATTTTTCTAAAGATAATTACAAAATGGCTACAAACATCCATTGACAGAGAACTGCCAGAGGTTCAAGCTGGTTTCAGAAGAAGATCTGGAACAAGGGATATCATTGCAAGCATCAGCTTGATCTTGGCTGAAAGCAGAGAATACCAGAAAGATGTTTACCTGTGTTTTACTGACTACCCAAAGGATTTTGATTGTGTGGATCATGACAAGTTTTGGACAACATTGCAGAGAATGAGTATTCTGGAACACTTTAATTGTGCTAAAGGAACCTGTCCACAGACCAAGAAGCAGTTGTTTGAAAAGAACAGAGGAGCACTGAATAGTTCAAAATTAGGAAAGGTGTGCATCAGAATTATATTCTTTCATCAATCTGTATGCTGAGCGCATTTTCTGAGAAGCTGGGTTCTATGAAGAAAAATATGGCATCAGGATTGGAGGAAAATTCATTAACAACCTGTGATATACAGATGATACAACCTTTCTTACTGAAAGTGAAGAGGACTTCAAATATTTATTGATGAAAATCAAAGACCACAGCCTTCAGTATGGATTGCATTTCAATGGAAAGAAAACAAACGTCCTTACCACTGGACCAATAAACACCATCCATATAAATGGAGAAAAGATTAAAGTTGTTGAAGACTTCGTTTATGTTGGATCAACCATCAATACTCATGGATACAGCAGCCAATAAATCAAACCTAGTAATGCATTAGGCAACTCTGCTGCACAAGACCTCTGTAAAGTGTTGAAGAGCAAAGACGTCAGTTTGAGGGCTAAGGTGCACTTGACCCAAGCCATGGTATTTTCAGTAACCTCATATACATGTGAAATTTGGTCAATGACTAAGGAAGACTATAAAACAATGGATACATTTGAGTTATGGTGTTATCCAGGAGAACGTTGAAAGTATCGTGGGCTTCCAAAAGAACAAATAGATCCGTCCTGGAAGACGTATAGTCAGAGTGCTCCTTGGAAGCCAGGATGGCCAGATTTTGTTTCTCATACTTCGGCCATATTATCTAGAGAGACCAGTCACTGAAGAAGGATAAGTGAAAAAGAGGAAGACTCTCAACTAGATGGATTGGCACAGTGACAGCAGCAATGGGCTCAAATGTATCAACAATTGGGACGTTGGCCCAGGACTGGGCAGTGTTTCGTTCTGTTGTGCGTAGGGTCGCCATGATTCAGTACTGACTCAATGGCACCTAACAACAACAGCAATGGTGTGATGGTTGGCACTATTCTAGCCTTTGTTTTTCAGTTTTTTTTTAAACCCTCCAGTGCCTGTCTCTGATATAAACCCTTTCAGTGCCTCTCAAGGTCCTCCTGACCTGTATCCCTACTTCTCCATTCTTGCATCTGACTTCTGCCCTACTGACCTTTCAACTCCTTCCAGGCAAAAATGATTGTCTTTATTGATCCCTTGGTCCCAACTGCCTAAAAGGGCTTGACACCTAGCTGTTGTTGTTAAGTGCCTTCCAGACTCATAGTGACTCTAGGGGCTCAATAAACATTTTTACATTAAATAGTGGAATGACTCATGTATTTCTTCATGTTTCTTTTTCTGCTGGTCACACGTAAGACATGTACTGGCAGGGTCATTATTTGTCTTGTTTAATGTAGTGTCCAAAACACTCAGAACAGTGCCTGCTATAGAGATATTCAGTAACTGCTCAACAAGTTGTTATTGCTGTTGTTTTAAAGAAAGGAATATCTACTATGAAAACGACTGTTGTTGTTAAGTGCCAGTGAATTGGTTCAACTCATGGTGACCCTGTATAAGATTTCCTTGGAGCGGCTGATGGGTTTGAACCACCGACCTTGTGATTAACTGTCCTAGTGTGGCACTGTAGGCTAATGCACTGGACTGCAAAGTTGATTTGAACTGCAAGGTAGGAAGTTCAAGCTCACCAGCTGCTCCCTGGAACCCCCATACAGAGTTGCTGTGGGTCCGAAAGGACTCCTTGGGGCACTTACCAACCACAAAACAACAACTTATCCTACAGAGCCACATCAGGACTTCATGAAAAGACTTAACAGATCTATTTACTCTATTCTGAGTTAATGAACACATTATGCATACAAATGGCAGAGTTTCCATTTGCACTTACAGGGAGCCATGATGGTGGAATTGCTTTCTTTATACCATGAAGCAAAGAATGGGCTGTTGATATCAATAGAACTTTATGGTAAGCAGTAGTTAAGGTCAGGGTCACCTGAAAGTTACAATCACTTAGGAAACCTGAATGCAGCCACCATACATCAGCACTCTTTCTGCAGTTTCCCGGACTACACAAATTCTTCCACTTAGCTTCATCCAGATAAAGAAAACAACAGTCTTTCTGGCTACTTGGAATACTTCGGTTGATAGTTTGTTTACAAAAATGGGAGAGAGAAAAATAAAAGGCATTTCAGTGTAGCAGAGGATTTTGTGTCTTTGAAAGCGAAATCCATGCTACCATGACTTAGATAATCTATTTTGTTTTCCATCTTTAAAAAAAAAAAAAAAAAAAATGTTTTATTGTGTATTGTGTGATAGTTTACAAGGGAGAACATTAGTTTTACATTCATTCTATCATACGTCGTTTCATTGCCATAGTTACTACCATCCAGTCCGTACATCATCACCCAACCAAAGGGTATAGCCTGCAAGCCCGCCCGCCCCTGTACTTGCCTTTGCAGAGCCAGATTTAATGATTTTGTGGGCCTTATCTGTCCCGCGGGTCTGACGTTCCCCATCCCAGCCTTAGATGGATGCAGTCACCTCAAGATGATACAGTAGAATGAATGTTCCGGGAAGAAATGCTTGTTCACATAACAATATACATATTAGATCCTCAATATATGGTGGCGGTGGTGGTGGTGGTAGTGGTGTGTTGTGGAGTCGTTTCCAACTCATTGCAACTCTGCATAGGGTTTCCGAGGCTGTAAGTCTTCATGGGAGCAGAAAGCCTCATCTTTCTCCCACGGAATGGTTGACAGTTTCAAACTGCTGACCTTGAGGTTAGCAGCCCGACTCATAACCACTACGCTAACAGAGCTCCTTCCTTAATACACACTTGTTGAAAAATACATACCTGTTCCACCGTTATTGGAAACCTTTTTCATTTTCTTGCTTTTAACGCCGACTCTTCCTTCCTTAGACTTGAGATTCAGCCCAGTGTAACATCAGCATGCCAGGTTGTTTTTATTGTTTCGTGCCATCAAGTCGGTTCTGATTCATAGAGACCCTGTAGAGTTTCCAAGGAGCAACTGGTGGGTTCACACTGCTGACATTAGGGTTAGCATTTTAGTGCTTATCCTACAATGCCACACCAGGACTCCTCAATGAGGATTGTTGTTTTTAAGTGCTGTCAAGTCCTATCTGACTCCTAGCAACCCTGTATAGGGTTTCTGAGGAGCAGGTGATGGGCTTGAACCACCGGTCTTACAATTGAAACCAACCATGCTTATTCTACAGGGCCACAGTAGGGCTCCTATCCTGTGTTTTTCTTAAGACATTTGTACCTACTGCTCCCATTTGTTGGAATGTGAGTCCATTGCTCCTTAGGGCTCAAAGTCAACACAGCCATTAATCCCTCTGCAAAGTCTTCTTGGTGCTCCGTGACAATCAGCTAATCCTTCCTTCATGGGTCTTTTCTGTTTGTCTCCAGGATACATACGGTAAGCTATGAACCAGCATCCTAAAAATTTTTAACCAACAGTGTACCATGGCAGAAGGAACATTTGGGAACGTTCCCAAACAGGGACTGATGGAGCAGTTGGATTAGACCATTTCAGAGTCACCAGCGTGCCTTTTGCCCCATGTGATCCACCCTCAGTGGTCATCTGGAGCTCCAGCTGTGGTCTCAAGCCCTCGCTGCATTAGGTGCAGCCCAAAACAGATGAATCAGGGCGCATGTCCTTGGGGTGGGTCGAGTTCTTCAGTACCTGGAGTAAAAACCTAGCCATCCATTTCAGGCCCTTCTTTGCCCTTGCAGCTATTTTAGGTGCCAGTTCTAGTAGTGTAGTGCTTACAAGTCAGGCTGCTAACCTCAAGGTCGGCAGTTCAAAACTATCAGAAAGATGAGGCTCTCTGTTCCCGTAAAGATTTACAGCCTTGGAAAACCTGTACAGGGCCACTATGAGTCAGAACCAACTCCACGGTACTTAACAACAACAACAAACTTAGTAGTATAGTGCTTACAAGTAGGGCTGCTAACCTCAAGGTCAGCAGTTTGAAACTACTAGCTGTTCTGCAGGAGAAAGATGAGGTTTTCTGCTCCTGTAAAGATTGCCAGCTTCGGAAATGTTATGCATGGTGGCTTGAGTGGAAACTGAAACCACAGCACACCCATCACCCCCAGTCTTTCAAAAGCAGTTTGTCAGGATTCTCTTCCATTGAACTGCTGAGTGGATTTGAACCACAAGTTTTTAAGTTAGTAACTGAGAACAAACTGCTCCACTCAGGGACTTCTACTGCCAAACAAAAAGGATTCCCCCAAAGTAAGATTTTTAAATGAGAAAAAGCCACCTGAAAGCAAAGAAGCACAGTTTTTACAGTTACCCCTGGTATCTATCCCTCCATTCAACAAAATCTCCGGAGTATCATTCCATGCCTAACTGTATGCAGTATCCTTGACCTAGGCCGATGGGATGATGAAGTACTGAGCTCCCCCTAGAGGCCAATAGTAATTCAAAGGCAGGGAGAAAAGATGAGATGCTGCAGGCCTTTGCGAAAGCTGGTGATTAGATCATTCCTAGAGGAGGAACAATGAAGCATTGAGGATGTGAAGGGGCACTCCCAGGGCCCTCCAGGGCAGGAGACCCGTCCACAATTCATTCTGTAGGCAGCAGGGTGTTGTAAAGGTATTTGAACATAGCAATCCATCAGCACTGTGAACTGAGCACTTCCTTCTTGCAGGTGTCTGATTTCAGCCAGTGTGTGCAGTATGTTTTAAAACCATGCATCTTAGTTAGAATGCTTGCTGCTTTTAATCGCCTTGGCAAAAGAAAGCTAAGGTATTGTCTGCCCCATTTCCTGAATGAGCAAATTCAAGGTCCCACTGAAAACAGGCGTGATACAGACTTTGGACTCTAAAGTCATGCTAAGTATACAAAAGAAAAATCTAGGTTACAGGCACTCCCTGCAGGTCTTGTGTGTGTGTTTCTCATCACTTATCTGTCCCTGTGTTGTACTAGGGTGGCTTGCATGTGGCTGACTGTGGTAATGGAAGCTGTTGTTGTTGTTAGGTGCCACCAAATTGGTACCGACTCAGCAACCCTATGCACAACAGAACGAAACACTGCCCGGTCCTGCGATAACCTCACAATTGTTGCCACGCTTGAGCCCATTGATGCTGCCACTTTGCCAATCCATCTCGCCAGATGTCTTCCTCTTTTTCTCTGACCCTCCACCTTACCAAATATGATATCCTTCTCCAGTGACTGGTCCCTCCTGAAAATATGTCTGAAGTATGAAAGATGAAGTCTGGCCATCCTGGCTTCCAAGGAGCACTCTGGCTGCACTTCTTCCAACACAGATCTGTTGGTTCTTTTGGCAGCCCATGACACTTTCAATATTCTCCTCCAACACCATACTCAAAGGCATCAATTCTTCTACGGTCTTCCTTATTCACTGTCCAGCTTTCTCATGCATATGAGATTATTGAAAGTATCATGGCTTGGGTCAGACATACTTTAGTCCTCAAGCTGACATCTTTGCTCTTCACTTTAAAAAGGTTTTGTGCAGCAGATTTGCCTAATGCAATACGTCATTTTATTTCTTGACTAAATGCCAGCAGGGTCACCCACGGCAGACAATCTTCAGCAAAGCATTGAGACTGAGGCAAATGAGGAAGAAAGGCCTGGTGATCTGTTTTTGAAAATTAGTGAGTGAAAATCCTGAGAGGCAACAGAATGCTGCAAGATGAGCCCCTAGATTGGGAGGCACTTACAATGAATGCACTGTGGTTACAACTATGGACTTGAATATACTGAGGATCTTGAAGATGGGATGGGGCCAGGAAGGTTTGTCTGTCTGAGCTATTGTTTCCAGTGGGTTCCTGATATCCTGGAGCACTTGAAATGTGATGGAAATTGACAAGAGCTGTATACATCTGCTATGACTTACATCAAAATACAATGGCCTGATCTACAAAGATCAGTAAGAAGTAGAAGGGCCAGATAGAGTTCAATTCCACAGTCTGTAAGGTTCTGATGAGTTAGGATTTGTTGGCAAGAAGCTGTAGCAATGGACCATGGAGGAAGGGGCAGGCATGAGAGATGTGGGAGAGTCCCCAGAAAGGACTGCTCAGTACCAGATACCGCCTGAGATTGAGATCCAGCACTTTCATCCGCTGCCTCTCCCCTGACCAGCTTGCTCCCTCCCTCTGGTTCATTCTTCCTCCAGTAAGCACGGATGGACCATCTTGTCTCAGCTCTCTGGTCTGGGCTGCCAGCCCCTGGGTGGACTGCATTCACCCTGGCCACTCTAAGTGGTGTCTTCTGCCATATGTCGGCCACCCTGTTCATTAATCATGCCTCCTGAATGCTCTCTTAATTACATTATGTTCACAATCCATAAAACATAATTAAAATATGTAAATCCATTATATTCTTTAATGAGCACATTGAGACCTCAAAATTTTAAATTAGATATAAAATTGATGTGGACTTATTACCATTGATTACTCGTGGTAATAAATCACCCGCCATTGGATTGCCATGCCTCCCACCTCCTACTGGATGGGGATTTTTATTATTATTTAAAAAAAAAAAAACAAAACATCTCTTACATTCATTTGAAATCACAGGCAATGTTTCTGGGTGGCCAGGCCCAACTTGCTAAATTGTGACAACACACCCCCAGTAACAGCAAACGCTAAAGTTTGAAGCGGACTTCAGGATTTCTTTTTTTTAAGTTTTTATTAAGAATTGAGTGAAGGTTTACTGAGCAGATGCTCATTTTTAAGTCCAACGAATCATCACTCGTTTCATTGCAATGGTTGTAGTGCCCTCCATGTACCATCACTTCAAAGTATTAATCTCTATTCACTTGACTGTATTCCTCCCTGGGTCTCCCCAACATTCATCTTTCCTGGGCCAACCTCCTTCTTGTTGTATATCGCCTGCCCCGTTACCCAAGTTAATCTGTGTGTACCCTTTAGCCCGTGAATAACTTTCCCTCTTAAATTTTTGTTTATTTTCAAGAAACTATAAATGCACTGTTTTATATTTTTAAGGAACATGCTGAAGTATCACCAGGCCTCATCTTCCTCAATTCCTATCTCTGCTCACCTTTCCTCTCCCACACATCCACTCAAACAAGCCAATTACAATCTGTCTGATACACCACAGTGTTGAAAATCTGCGTATTTCTGCCTCTGTTCGGAGCACAGGCCAATCATATGCCATTCTTTCCTCTGTCTTGGAAATCAGTAAGAACATCCCAGGCCGGCACCGGAATCTCTTTATTCACCCCACCTTGAAACAGCATTATGTGGTTTTTCCAAGGCCTGCCACATCCTCTGCTTTCTAAGAACACTAAGTGTATTTTACATAAACGTGAGTGTGGATACCACTTTTATGTACATTATTCTATTTTTCTGGATGCCTGGTGTGATGCTGTAGGATCAGCACTGGACTGCTAACTGCAACGTTGGCAGTTCAAACCCACCAGCCGCTCCTTGGAAATCCTCTACAGGGTTGCTATGAGTTGGAACTGACTCAGTGGCACATAACAACCACAACATACTGTCTTTCATTGAATCCTCATAATGACCATGCAAGGCAGTCATTTTACAGGTCATATGCACATAAAACTCTTAAAGGCTGATTGGTAGGCCCAAAGTCTGCTCAAGTAAGCAAGGGCTGTTTTAGGACATGGCACACAGATGCTAGGACCTAGCTCTGTCCCCTTTTTCTTGTGCAACTTTCCCAACAGACCTCTCAGCGTCCTCTTCAAGAAACAGCTATTGATGTGCGACAGTTCTTTGGACCTAGTTCCTTCCCACAATAACTTCTATTGCCAGAATCTTCAAGTTAGTTTGATATTGACATGATAAGTTAAGTACCTTAGCTTCACAGCCAGCCACCAGCATTTGAATCACAATTCACTTACTGTCAGTGTTTTTGTTGTGGTTGTTAAGTGCCTATGAGGCGATTCTGACTCATAGCAACTCTGTATAAGACTTCTAAGGAGCACCTGGTGGGTTTCAACTGTTGATCTAGTGGTTCGAACTCCAGTGCTGATCCTACAGTGCCACAAACCTTGCCCAATTTGCTTAGCCTTTCAGCCTCAGTATCTATACCTCTAACATGGGACTAAACAATAGTATCAACCTATTGGAGTTTGGTTTTAACCATAAGGTTAGTGGTTCAAACTCACAAGCCTCTCCTCGGAAATCCTATACAGGGTTGCTATGAGACAGAACTGACTTCACAGAGCTTAACAACAACAACATTGACTTATTGTGTGGTGCTATAGGATAAGCATTGCAAGGTTAGTTTGAACCAAAGGGTCAGAAGTTCAAACCCACCAACTGATCCTCAAAAACCTAATATACAGGGCCTCTATGAGTCAGAAACAACTCAATATCACTTAACAACAACACCAATATCAATCTCAAAGGCTGTTAGGATATGACATCATGCATATAAAATGTTAGGCTCTTAATCAGTGATCACAAATCATTAGTCTTGCTTATTATTATAATCTTGATCATAGTTGGTAATTTGCTTCCGAATATTCCTCCAACGTGATGATAGGCAGCACAGAGAACCTACAGTGATTTTTTTTTTT
>NW_006408552.1:6568274-6571113 GCF_000296735.1 Chrysochloris asiatica | reverse complement strand
GGCTTGTAGGTTATACCTTTTGGTTGGTTGATGATGCATGGTGGGGATTGTAACCATGGCAATGAAACGATAGGATGAATGTAAAACTAATGTTCTACCATGTACACTATGACATAATTCACAATAAAACATTTTTTTTTAATTGCACTCATTTGTGCAGGAGGACAAGGTGATGATATCCTGTTGAAAGCATCCCTTCAATACTATCTCTTGGAAAGTAATGCATGGAATTTCTGGTTATATGTCAGTCTCTTATGAATTGGGTGAATGTGAGTCTGTCAATTAAACCATCTCATAGAACACTTAACAAAATAAAATGTCTAGAGTTGCTCAGTAGAGAACCATTTTGAGGACTATGTGAAGTCTCTTGACACCCTAACTTCTGGTAACCCTGTGCTTTGGCCACAGGCTTTGTTTCAAACATTAACCCAAATTAGCTGTATTTTCATTCTTTTTCAGCTTTGTGTGAGCTTGCATCTCTGCTCAGAAAATTGTCTGTCTGTTTTAAGTACCAAGTGAACTCCTACATTCTCCTCAACATCCAGTTCTAATAACCCCTCTGCTGAGATGACCTTTCTTAATTAAGTGGCTTCTTTCTCTGAATGACCATTGTTCTCTGGACAATGTTTTTCATCACTATCCAAACAACACTTATTGAATACAGGCCCTGAAGTGATTGTTTTAGGTCTTTAGCCTTACAGGCACTCCTACAGGCAAATGTTTTTACCCATAATAGAGAGGGTTTTGAAGAGTTCATGGGAAAATGAAATGAAAAGACAATGAGATTTTTCCATGAACTTTTGAAGCCTACTCATATTTAAGGCCATACAGTGAGTGAGTTTCCTGAGCTATTGAAATGCCAGACATTTCCCAGAGTATCATTATGATGGTGATGTGCCTGAGTAGGTGGTGACTCACAGGGAAAGAGCTTCATTGTTTATACACTTGTAGCTTCACCCATTAGACTGTAAGGTGCTGTAGGGACCCTGGCTTTGTAGACAGGCCTGCATATACTGTCATTGCAGGGGTACTGCGTATCGCATGCATGTGCAGTGAGTGAATGAATGAATGATTTGACCACCAGCCAGACTTAAGCTTTAGTGGTATTGACTTGGAATAAATGTTCTATGGCACTGCTGCCAACTGTCTTAGGCTGCGTTCTCTAGAGAAGAAACATCAGTGGAGCTTATATATGTATATATGAGAGGTCCAACCACACTGCATCAAGGAAATGGCTCACACAGTTGTAGAGGTGGACAGGTGCCATGTCTGTGGGTCAGACGTCAGGTTGGTAGTTTCTGACTCCGGTAGCTGTGGGAATGATGACCCAAGATTGGCAGGTCAGCAGGCAGGCAGGCAGGTCAGGCAGGTAAGATGACAGCCAGCTGATAACCCCCAGGATTGGCAGGCAAGAGAGTAGGCCAGTGGCTGAAGTCCAAAGAACCAGTGCTAGGATGATGAGCCAGATGTTGCATCCAGACGCAGCAGAAAGCAAGCAAGTGTGGCCCAAATGTTCAATAGAGTGGAAACAGGTCACACCCCCAAGGGAACTTCCTTTCAGTCGATGACATCATAGAAGATGTCATCACGGGGAATTGCTATGTCTTAACTGCCAAAGGTGGCACTGTGGGTTAATGCATCAGACCACAAATTCATTTGAACTGCAAGGTTGGCGGTTCAAGCTCCTTGGAAACCCTATATAGGGTCACTGTGGATTGGAACCAACTCGTCAAACCACTGTGAATCCTGGTCCAGCCAAGCCTCACACCAGCTCTCTGCCTCACCTAACCAGCACCATCTGCTCTTGCTCTCCATCCAAGATAAAAGATCCTACTGAGATATTCATGGAAAGATATGCCCCCCTGTGTCCAACCACACAAAACTCATTTCATACCACTTAAATGACCCAGACATTCCACCCTACTTCTCTCATTTACAGGACTGTACGAATCTGAGATGTGCTTGTTTAAATGGCAGATGGAAACAGCCTTTCATCTACACATGAGCTCTTCTGAATGGCTCTCTCTGTATAAAGCCAGATGGTTCACAGGCCCACCCCCAATGAACGTTATGATACTCAATACCTAAGCAGAGTCTGGATGGGAGGAAGTTGAGATGAAGAGGAGATTAAAGATCATTTTCATTTGTTTATACTTCACATCCTACTTAGAAGAGGGGTCACAGCTCCAAAATGGGGAGGAAACCAGTTAAGACAAGATCCAATCTAGAGGATTAGGAGAATTGAACTAACTGACAGAAAAGTTGCATATTTCATGCCAGCCCAGGCCTGTACGAACTCTATCTATCTGCTTATTTCAATGGTAGGGATTGTCTAAAGCAGCCTCCAAATCTTGCATAAACATTGTGCACCAAAATTAACATTTGATTAAAATGTTTTCAGCAAAGGTGGCAAGTGCTTAATGTCTTTAGTATGTAACGAACTTCTATAGATCGATAATGAGAAAATGAAACCACTTAAGTAACACCCATCCAACAAGAAATACAAAGACGTTTATAGTAAACATTTAAAAGCATGCACAGTCATATCACAAATGGGGGGGAAAATACAATGAAAATTGGAGGTCATTTTTGCCTATGAAATTAGCAAAGATAAAAGAATGCAGATGTGCATTTTGATAAACATACTATATACATATATTTAGCTCTAGTAGCATAGTGGTTATGAGTTGGGCTGTTAACATCAAGGCAGCAGTTTGAAACTACCAGCAGTTCCACAGGAGAAAGATAAGGCTTTCTGTTGCTGTAAGATTTACAGCCTCAGAACCCTATAGATGGTAGCTATGAGATGGAACCAACTCCACAGCACATCACAACCACT
>NW_006408552.1:6554783-6567514 GCF_000296735.1 Chrysochloris asiatica | reverse complement strand
AGTCTCATCTTTCTCTGGAGAAGCAGTTGGTAGGCTCAAACCATGGACCTTGTGGTTTGCATTTGCAGTGGCTCTGTAAAATAAATGCTAGACTGCAAACCACAAGGTTGGCAGTTTGAAAAAAAAAAGTTTGGAGTCTGGGGCAAGAGGACAGTAGGCTAGGGCACTGGAATTTTCATGAAGTTGTGCTGGAAAGAAGAAAGCAAAGACAGATCCAAAGGTCAGCCGAGGGCCACTCTGGGGTTTTTGGCAGATAATGAACTTGCATGTTAGCTTCAAGACTCAGCCAAGGCTAGAGAAAGATCCCTGGACTGAAACATCTGAGACATGCCTCAGGAATCACAAGGGCTGGGTGTAATTCACATTCCCAACACCCAGAGCAAAACACCTCTTTCCTAGCCCTCAAACCTCTAGGAAGTACTCAACATTTCCTCAGGGCTGGGGTTAACTCACCCCCAGGCTAAAGGCTGTCCAGAGCCTGCATAAGAAAGCTTAAACCTAGTGAGGATTAGCCAGATCCCAAGTAACTTAATTTTGTCCCAGAACAAAGCACAAAATCTCTAAGGTAATATCTTGGGAATGCAGACTCTTCCACAATCAAGAAATGTAATCTCCTATGTCTACAGACTATGAAAGAAAAGCTGCATGATTAGATTAATAGATTATAAAATATTATAAACAGCATTTGATGGTTCAACATCCATTAACGATCGGCAAACTAGGAATAGAACAAGCGTTTTCTCTCTCTGATCTAGGGCATCTACAAAGGGCCGTGTTGTTGGTGCTAAGTGTGGAAATCCCAACTCGTGCTGTTTCCGAGGCTGTACATCTTTATGGAAGCAGAGAGCCTCATCTGTCTCCCAAGAGCAGCTAGTGGGTTGGAATTGCTGGCTTTGAGGTTAGCAGTCCAGTGTTTATCCTACAGCACAACACCAGTACCCCGACCAAGAGCCCAGAGTGCACACAATACTTAATGGTTAAACAAGGAATGTTTTAAGGGTGTCCTTTCCCAACACTCTTAGACAGCATCAGATTAGAAGTCCTAGCCAGTAAAATCAGAAAGAAATGAAATCATAGATTTGAAAGGAAAGAATAAGACTATTTTGACTCAGATGTGATCCAGTTTTCTATAGAGAAATCCCTAAGGCACCTACAAATCAAGATTCTAGAGCTAATGAGCATGTTTAGCAAATTTACTCAATACAATGTTCAAAATTCATTGTATCTCTATAACTTCTTGTTGTTAAGTGCTGTTGAGTTGGTTCTGACTCATAGCGACCCCGTGTAGGGTTACTGAGGAGCAGCTGGTGGGTTTGAACTACTGACCCTATGGTTCACAGTCTAGTGCTGATCTTACAGTGCCATACCAACTGAAAAATTGAAAGCCGATTTTTTTAAAGCTGTACAATTTACCACATGTTGTTATTGTTAAGTGCCGTCGAGTCAGTTCCCACTCATAGCGTCCCTGTATAGGGTTTCTGAGAAGGGACTGGTGAACTTGAACTGCTGATCTTGTGGTTCAAACTGACCTTGCAGTCCAGCGCATTAACCCACAGCACTACATCAGGACTCTGAAATACATGAAGTATTAGTATGCTGAAAACTAAAATCACTAATGAAATAATCAAAGAAGAGCTCAATGAATGTGGTGATCTATTATTCATGAATTGGAAGGCTCAACAGTGCTAAAATGTCAATGCTCCACAAACCAATCTATGGATTCAATATCATCCCAACGTCCCAGTAGGATTTTAGAGACTGACAAGATGATCCTACAATGTATATGGCGATGCAAAAGACCTATACGTTCCTGAAACAATTAGCTAGACAAGATGTCAGGAGGAGCGAGTCCGTGGAGAAGGACATAATGCTTGCTGAAGTGGAGAGTCAGCAAAAAAGAGGAAGACCCCCAGCGAGATGAACTGAAAGAGTGACAGCCGCAATGGGTTCCAACACAACTCTTGTGAGAATGGTATAGGATGGGGCTGTGCTTCATCCTGTTGTGCATAAGGTTGCAATGAGTCAAACTTCACCAGGCTTTACCTCCATGGCCCTGCTAGGTGGATTCAAATCATTAACTTTTAAGTTGGTCATTGAGTGCAAACTGCTTATACACTTGTTCCTGGTGTTTGTGTTGAGTTGATTCCTACTCTTAGGGAGTCCGTAGGGTTTCTGAAGTTGTAGTCTTTACAAGATCAGTTCACTGAGGATCCACTGATGGGTTCAAACCACTGACCTTTCAATTAGGAAGTGAGCATTTAACCATTGCGCCATCAGAACTCCTTATCTAAGAGGAATGAAATCATGACACAAAAATGTAGACATGAGATGGTACCTTCCACATCCTAGTCACACGTGCACAAACCCTTCTTCTGACACAACTGCACCATTCTCCGCCCCCTGAAGTGGACTGAAATCCATTGACATCTAAGCCGCGTCCTGGTGTGGCACTGTTCACAGCACTGGACTGTGAACCACATGGTCGGCAGTTCAAACCCACCAGCTGCTCCTTAGAAACCCTATACAGGGTCGTTATGAGCACGTAACAACAACAATAAGTCATGTGACTAAGGATCCCTGGTGTAGTTACAGGATAAGATCTGGACTACTAACCAGAAAGTCAGCAGTTCAAACCCACCAGTTGCTCCAAGGGAGAAAGATGAGGCTTTCTACTCCTGTGAAGATTTATAGGTTCAGAAACTGTATACAGAGCTGTTTTGAGTTAGTGGTAATGGGTCATTGTTTTGTTTTGTTTTGTCATGCAATTCAATATCCATTTGAGTTTCAACTTCTGAATAATATCTGTGAGACTTGTTAGACTTCTAAGTGACCCTTTCTTTAAAGACGTGACCACTTACATGACCTAGTTTCATAGGAAGAGTTAGTTGGAACATTCTTAATCAAACTTCACCATTATTGATTCATAAATCATGGGAATTTGGCCAAAAGAAGTTGCCGTGTCTTCATCCCCCTGCAGGGAATTGAAACGGGTTTCCATAGGACAATTCTAATAGTATGCCAGTTCTGACTTCATAGTTGCATGTACCTGCTGACTTTTCCACATAGATATTTTCTCTAATTGTTGTTGTTGTTAAGTGCTGCTGAGTTGGTTCCTACTCAGTGGCTCTATGTAGGATTTCCAAGGAACTGCTGGTGAGTTTAAACCGCCTACCTTGTGGTTCAAATGCATCTCCTCCAAATACACCTTTTGATTCACTGGGTCACTGTGTGTTAAAGAAACCAGAATTGTGCTCATAGATTCAACGTGGCCATGAAAGTCATCTTATCCTTGGTGACCCAGACCTGCCTCCTTCGGAAAGCATTCAGGATAAACTGAAACCAACAGTTAAAAGTCAAGAGTCATGACTGAGGATCCTTTCTGTGGGGAACATGTATCATTTCTTAATAAGGAAATGATCAGACCCATTCCACCCGTGCCAGGAATTGCGGCTCAGCTAAGCTGCACACACAGCTGGTTCTTTCCTCACAGCTGCCTAGACTGTTCTAACTCCAGAAACACCCAAGCAAACGTCCCAGTGTCTGATTCTTTCCTGTTTACTCTGTATCCCAGTCCATTGGTTTCTGCAATCCAGTCCGGTTGTAAAAATCAGAAGCTCTCTGAGACGGACCATCAGTCCAAGTCAAGTTCTGGTCAGCATCCCGATACTGTTCCATTCCAAGTTCTGTCTCAGAATCTCCATTCTTGTTGACACTTAAGATTCAGAGGGTCTTCCTCTCATTCAGATAACCAGTCCTCAGAGGCTGTGTGCCAGAACCAGGAGATGAACACAACAAATCTGGCTCCCAGTCAATCCAACCCTTTCCCTCAAACCCATTTTCCCCTTAGTCATCTGCTCAGAGCTCACAGGAACACAAACAACTTGGAGACCTGCTTATGAACCTGGAGAGCCACTATCACCTCACACAAAGAACCAGGGCCCTTTCAATTTGGGGATTTGGAGATTTAGCAACATATTCTCCAAATCATGGTGTTTTCACTCTAATTCCTTCAAGATCCCATAACAGAAGGAGGGCAAGAAAGACCCTTATGCCTTCATGAAACATATACTTTAATTGTTCAATCAGTTGTCACGATGGTGGGTGAGGTTCTTGACTTCAATATGGGAGACCCAGTATCACGTGGCACTTGGCTGAGAACCACAAGGTGACGTTCTTTGCTCCCATGACGGTTTGTTGTTGTTAGGAGCTGTCAAGTTGGTTCTGACTCATAGTGACACTGTGCACGAACACAGAAAGAACAAAACTCTGCCCGGTCCCATGTCATCCTCACAATCATTGTTACACTTGAGCGCATTGCTGCTCCCACTGTACCCTCAGGTTCATATGAGTCAGAACCAACTTGAGACATAACAGCAACACCAACATATGGGAGTCCCAGGAGCAATTCCCAGCCTAGGCATCTCAGTCATGACACATCTATCCGTGAAGACTTGCATGTTTGCCATGATGTTGGAGAGATTTTAGTGAAACTTTCAGACTGAGATGTGGCTAAGAGTAAAGGTCTGGTGATCTACTTTCCAAACTCAGCCAACGGGGGCTCTATGGATGACAACAGTCCTATCTGTAACCATTCATGAAGATAGTGACACAGCTACCAGACACACACACCAGTAACAACAAACACACCCTAGCAGTTTCTCATTCTAAAGGAACACTAAGTCTGGCAGCAGAGACTCAAGTATAGCAACCGAGTCCTTTTATTTTTTCCTCATATTTTCTCCTGAAAGATCTCCACAGAGGGGACAGTTTTCAAGGGCTCAGAATTTCTTGCATCTTCCAAATCCTGGTGGTGCAGGGGTTAACGGCTAACCAAAAGGTTGGAGCTTGAGCCATCTGCTTCTTTAAGAAGGCAGCCTTGGACCCCCTGTGAGAGCAGTTCTACTCTTTGCCATCAGGGGCTATGAATTGGAATTGACTTAGCTACAGCAGGATTGGTTTGGGGGTTTATCCTTTGGTACCAACCATTCCTCCCACCCTTTCAGAAGACAACTGTTTGTTAAAAATCGTACAACAAAATCATTGTGACAAATCACTATTACATTTATCGATGCAATTAAAATTGACCTAAACATCGCAGCTCTTATCATTATGATCAATTTCTATTAATTGTATAGTAAACACGAGGAAACATCAGTGTAGACAATGATGAACTTGATAACTTCAAGCAAACCAGGAGTCTCCACAATAGGATTGCCCTTTTTCAAAATGAGTTAAATATTATATGGATGGGATACACAAAACATGTAGATAGGTGTTTTCTGGATAAACTTACCCACTAAGCTGATGAAGCAGCTTACGCAGGGTGCCAGCACAGGGTTACCAGAAATTAATAACAGTTCAGCTGGGATGCATTTTATTCAAAGAACTTACTTTAAATATCTAAAATGAAAAATGTCAGGCAACACCAAATGTAATCATGAATGAAGAGCAAGAATAACCAGTAGATACCACTTCTTGTTGTTGTCATTGTTAAGTGCTCTGGAGTGGGCTTTTAAAATCTTGGCGGGAACAGAAAGCCTCATCATTTTCCCGAAGAGTGGCTAGCGGGCTCCAATAGCTGCCCTTGTGGTTTGCAGTCCAGTGCTTACCTTCTTGAAGTCTCTCTCTCTTAGACACTCGTAGTGAAAATGGAAGTTAGTGCAACCTCTTTGGGGGAAGAATTTGGTGCTGGTCAGGAAATATGAGATGAGTAATTTCTCTCTTAGGGTCTCATATACAAACCAAAAACCTGCTGTTGAGTATAGGCACCATATAGAATCAAGTAGAAAGGCTCTATGGGATTTCTGAGACTGTCAATCTTTATGGGACCAGGTAGCATCATCTTTCTTCTGCAGAGCAGCTGGTGAGTTTGAACTGCTAACTTTTGGGTTGACAGCTCCCAAACACTTAGTCCACAGCACCACCGAGGCTCCTTGTGTCTCCCACAGGTACATCTGTAACTGATCGCACAGCAAATATTTGGAAACAAATTGCATCCATCAAGAGGAGACTGGACAGACCCACTACCATAGATTTACATAACTGAACGCCAAACAGATGTGGAAATTTCCTAAACCCAAGCCTCCTCGTGTAGTGACAAGAATGAAAATAAAATGTCTATTGTTGAGTGGAAAACTGAGGGTCAAAAGAATTACTACAGTACATCACCATTTATACAGAGAGAGTAACATGTGAGGGTGTGGGGTTGTGCACATGCTCAATAAGAAAAACAAAAGCGTAAGAAACCCCCACTTCTGGAAGAGACTAGACCACATGCCCATTGTTTTCCTTGTGGTAACCAAAGCCAAAAAATCTAAGTAGGGCATTTCCCTGCCTAAAACCCTTGTTTGGCTTCTACTGCTTTGAGAAGGATCTCTAGTTCCTTTGTAAGATGTATAATCCACATTGGAGCCCTGCCATCTTTTCTTACTCTCCATGCTCCTACTGCGCTGGACCCAGCAATCTGAAGCGAGTGTCTTTGTTTCTCTTGTTTCTGAGGTTTTTCACAGTTGTGTGTTACAGCTGATTAAACCCTAAACCGCAATTCCTAGGTCTCAGTTTAAATGGTCCTTTGTTTAGGCAGCTCTTCCAGTCTCCTGATGGACACTGCTCAAGTTTTGACCATAGCCCCCTGTTCTTTCCAGCTCACTTTATTGGAACAACTTGAACAAATGATCCACCTTCCCTGTTTTGCTATAAATTTTGGAAAGCCTCATCTGTTTCATTCCTGTGTTTTCTAAGAACCCAGTTCTTGCTGGAGTTGAATCGATCTTTGACTCAGGGTCATCTTATATTTTACACAACAGAACAAAACAATACCCCATCCTGAGTCACCTCCATAAGTAGTTACTTATTAGATTGCTGTGATCACTGGGATTTTTATTAACTGATTTTTCCGAAGAGGTTCACCACACATTTCTTCGTTCTGTCTTAGAGTCTGGAAATAGCCTATCTTTATATGCCATGATACACTGGCAGTATTGCCACAGAATGGAGTGGCCTCTTAGAAAAATCAATTTAGCAAATTGCATATACGTGGTGAAGTACTTGATTTGCCCATTTTTCATTGGTCTGATTTTTTAAAGCTATTAAATGTGATAAATTGCTCCACTGGGTTTCCAACTGTTGAAGTTCTGTGTCTTAGAACAACACTTAGCTGAGCTGAGTGAGAAAGATCAGGAGTGGAATCAACAGACTCCTTAAATATCGAGCTAGACTTATCTCACAGAAAATAATTAATCAAGCTTTATCACTGAGGTTTATTCACTCTGTTTATGCGGTTTTAGACATACGATGGGTTGCCCTTTCTTGTGTTAACATATTTTGAGATATGACCTACTAAAAATGTATCAAACTCATCAACAAGTTCAAGTAAACTGAAAAATTTCTATTTTGTGGGGATCTGAACAGTTCATTTTTTTCCTTGAAAAGGTAGTTCATGTTCAGTGATTATTATAACGACAGCGACAACACACTGCAAAACAGCTTCTAATACGGACATTTCACGATCATTCCTGTTTTCAGTTAAGTAAAAACCAGATCTTCATTTAATTATGACAATACACCATCTCTGTTCATTGGACTGTGCTCATGTCTATCAATTATATCGGAGTTGCTCTAATTGCTAAATCCATCTGTAACCCAAATGAGAATCTAATTATTTAGGACTGACTAGTTTGTAAATGGAGTCCTGGTGTGGTGCTGTGGGTTAATACCCCAGACTGCAAAGCCATTTGAACTGCAAGGTTGGCAGTTCAAGCTCACCAGATGCTCCTCAAAAACCCTGTACAGGGTTGCTATAGGTCAGAACTGACTCGACGGTACTTAACAACAACAAGTTTGTAAATGGCGTCCTGGTGTGGCACTGCAGGATAATGCACTGGACCATAAGGTCAGTTTGAACGGCAAGGTCGGTGGTTCAAACCTACCAGCTACTTCTCAGAAACCCTATACAGGGTTGCTATGGGTCAGAATTGACACGATGGTACTTAGTAACAAAAACAGCAGTTTGTAGATAAGGATTTCCAGTGTGGCTCTGTAGGCTAAGCACTGGACTGACTCGATGACACTAAACACCAAGTCTGTAAACAAACCAGAGCCAACTGACGGGAGTGTTTTATAGTAGCCTCTGCTTCTTGTCATCCTTACCAGTAGCTGTGCACCTTAGAAATATATTCTGGCAACAGAAACTTGCTTACTCACCATCCAGAAATTTCCAACACGAATTTTCAAACGATCCACTGTGATGTTGACAATCACTTGGCTGTCTTTCAATTTAGTAATTTGCATCATTAGAAGAAAACTTATTTCACAAAGCTGTATCTGTATTTCTATTATTTATGAAGACTGCATATTCAACAATTTCAGATTCTAAAAGAGTTTCACTTTCTACACCATTGTTGTAATTTTTTTTTTTTTTAATTATTGCATCAAAGAATAGATGTAGAATTTGGAACAAGTTTTGTTATCTTCATATTGCTATTAGTAATTTCAACACTAATGGTACTACTACAGTTTGCACCCATTAAACTAGAGTATTCAACAGAAGTCTTCTGACTCATTATGATTAAAAAGGAGGTGAATTTTGGAATTATCTTTGTTGTTGTTAAGTGCTGTGGAGTCAGTTTGGACTCATAACCACCCACTATAGGGTTTCCAAGGCCTTAAATCTTTTGCGGGAGAAGAAAACTTCGTCTTTCTCCTGTGGAGTGAAGGGCGACCTTGAATCACCTACCTTGTAGTTTGCAGTCCAGTGCTTATCCTACAAAGCCACTGTGATCCCAGGGATTGTACTTAAGGGTTCACCAATCCTTTCCTTTTTATCTTCTGTGAGCTTTGGTTTTGCCATTTCATTTTACCTGGAATATAAAGTTATGTCACTTGTAAAATTTGGTTCTACTGTGGGATAAAGCACTAGACTGCAAGGTCGGTTTGAATCTCAAGGTGGACGTTTCAAACTCACCAGTAGCTCCTTGGAAACTCTATACAGAGCTGCTGTGAGTCAGAGCCAACTCGAAGGCACTCAAGAACAACAGAGCCAATCATTGTGATTAGAAAATAGATAAAATCAATAAAACCAGTAACATTTACAAAATAACATTTACATTCAAATTTGGAAGTATCACAAAAATTTCTTTTTGAAAGTAAGCTGATTTGGAACATCTATCTTTATTCTTCAGCTCTGAAATAGTCAAAAGAAATAGTACTTACAAGGCATGTTGTTGTTGTTAAGTTGCGATTGGGTCACTTCAACTCAAAGTGCCGTGTATAGGGTTTCCAAGAAAAGGTTGGTGGGTTTGAACCGTCTACCTTGCTGTTCAAACCAACCTCGCGGTCCAGTGTTCATCCTACAGCGCCACATCAGGACTCTACTTTCAAGGCAATTAAGAACAATTTAAATAATCTCCTTTGCTTTGCCATACAATGTTGGCTGGGCCCTTTACAGAGCTCCGCATGGGTTTTTCATCTTGAAAAAGCACGCACACTCACTGTCTGTCCTTTGACGCTACACTTTCACAGTTGGATGGGTTGCTACTGGTACCCGATCCGAGTGAGATCAATCGCAAACAGCATGACACAGAGCTGAAGTTGTGTTTGCACAGGGCAAGACTAGATACATCACTTGGCTCTCTTTCCATCCAATACTTTAAATCATTGAAAGAAAAACTATCCCACAAAACAGGATCTGTATTTCTGTTATTTATGGGGGCTGCAGATGCAATAATTTCAGATTCCAAAACAAGAGCTGTATGATTATATTGCCGCTGGGGTGTTCTTATATGTACAATGACAGAGAACTGGATGTGCATTTACACAAAGTCTGAAATGAAAAGGAAACTACAGATTTGTCATATTCAGAATTTATAAAATGTACATTTTATTTCTTGGTGGAATAACTCCCTTATTTGGAGGTATATGCATAACTCCCTTATTTGGAGGTATATGAATAACTCCCTTACTGACGGTATATGCATAACTCCCTTATTGGAGGTATAAGCATAATTGATAGACCAATACCACCCACTTCTCAATGAGCAAGTCCATTGTATACGTCACCAATTAATTTCTCAAAAGAAAATCAATCTGAAGGGAAATGGAAAATAATATACATTTATATAATTTTTACTATCTAAATCAGAAAGATGTTTATCTGTGCTTTATTGACTACACAAAGGCTTTAACTTGTGTGGATCATGACAAGCTATGGACAACATTGCAAAGTATGAGTATTCTGGAACACTTAATTGTGCTCATGAGGAATCTGTACCTGGACCAAGAGAGGCAGTTAGTTGTTCGAACAGAACGTGAGAACACTGAATGGTTTAAAATTAAGAAAGGTGTGTTGACAGGGTTGTATTTTTTCACCATACTTATTCAACCTATATGCTGAACAAATAATATGAGAAGCTGGGTTTTATGAAGAAAAACATGGCATCAGGATTGGAGGAAGACTCATTAACAACCTGTGAAATGCAGATGATACAACCTTGCTTGCTGAAAGTGAAGAGCACTTAAAAGATGAAGATCAAAGAGCACAGCCTTTAGGATGGATTGCATCGCAATGTAAAGAAAACAAAAATCCTCACCACTGGACCAATAAACAACATTCTTATCAACAGAGAAAAGATTGAAGTTGTCAAGGACTTCATTCTTCTTGGATCAACTATCAACACTCACGCAAGCAGCAGTCAAGAGATCAGACAACGTATTGCACTGGGCAAATCTGCTGCACAAGCCCTTTTTAAAGTGTTGAAGAGCAGAGATGTCAGCTTGAGGACTAAGGTGTGCCTGACCTAAGCCATGGTATTTTCAATAACTTCATATGCATATGAAAGCTGGACAGTGAATAAGGAAGACTGTAGAAGAATTGATGCATTTGAGTTATGGCGTTGGAGGAGAATATTGAAAGTGCCATGGGCTGCCAAAAGAGCAAACAGATCTGTGTTGGAAGAAGTGCAGCCAGAGTGTTCCTTGGAGGCCAAGATGGCCAAACTTTGTCTCTCATGCTTTGGACATATTGTCAGGAGGGAACAGTCACTGGAGAAGAATATCATGTTTGGTAAGGTGGAGGGTCAGAGAAAGAAAGGAAGACTTCCAGTGAGCTGGACTGGCAAAGTGGCAGCATTAATGGGCTCAAGCGTGGCAACAATTGTGAAGTTGGCCTAGGACCAGGCAATGTTCTGTTGTGCATAGGGTCGCTATTAGTGGGTGCCGACTTGATGGCACGTAACAACAACATCTAAATATTCATTTAATGTATTTCCTCATAGCATTGCTTTATTTTCTTACATGGAGATGTGTAAATATTCTGATCAAATTTAAATGTAATGTTCTGATACACGCCCTTTGTTGTTTTCTTAGAAGATGAACTTAGAAATACACTCACTGTTGCAAAAGAGAAACATATTTTGTATGATAAACAAATACTGAATTTTTCATTTTCTTAATGTGCCTGATATATTGTTTACTGGTATAGATAAGGTAATGTTAAGTACTGAGACCCATGCAGCAGACAACAAAATCTAAAAGTCAGTTGATGCTGAAATTTGTTCCTTGTTGTTGTTAAGTGCCGTCAAGTCATTTCTGACTTATAGGGATCCTATATAGGGTTTTCAAGGAGTGTTAGGAGGGCTTGAACTACCAACCTCATGGTTAGCAGTCAAGCGTTTATCCTGTAGTGCCACACCAGGATGTTAGATAAATATTAATATTTCCAATGTTTGAGGGACAATTGCTATGTCACATTATATTAAATATTACCCATGTTCATATTATATTAAATGTATGCTAGATTGCATCTATGTGTATTATAAACATATTTTAAAGTTAAAATGATAAATATGATTGTTTGTAAAACTTAGGACATAACCCTGCACATAAACTCTGTACAGTTACAAAGTACTGGATTCAATTGATTGCAATGTTCAACTTACTTGATTGAGTTCCCTTCTTTTTGCATGTCATCTGGGGCTAATTTTCCCATGGTCTGTTACCAGGAAATGCACAGGATCACACCTTTGTGTTTGTATCATGGCTAAGAGCATTGCTGGGTCTCCTTGCTGGAAAAGATCAGCAGACATGGATATACAAGACGGTTCTCTCAAAATACATCAGAGACCTGTTATCTACTAATATAACGCATGCTTGCCCAGCATAACAACTCACACTGGATCCAGTTGCAATAATATTGGGCGAAGGCAGCAAGAGTTAGACTCAGCAGCCCAACCTTACCATTTTCTTTTAGCTTTTTATTGTGAATTAAGTGACAGTTTACAGGCCAGGTCATCAGTTTTCCACTCAACAAATCACAAACTTTATTTCAGCACAATGATTGCAATCCCCTCCATGGAACAACAGTTGTCTGGCTTCCTCTCTGTGATTCCTATTTCCATTCCACCCTTCTCACCTTTGCCCTTTGGTAAATGTTGCCCTTTTGATTTTGAATGACTGGCCATTCCATGGTCAGTATACCTTACTAATGGCTGTTGTCCCTGGCTAGCTACCTCTCTACTGCTTGACTGAGTCTTGGTGTGGCGCTGTAGGAGAAACACTGGGCTACTAACTGAAAGGTCAGCAGTTCAAACCTACCAGCCACTACTTGGAAACCCTATACACAAGTAAAATTTTTTTTGCTGCAGATCATTCAAAAAACGATTGCAATAGCATGTCAACAAGAAGCTGCCAAAAATTCAAGCCTGGTTCAGAAGATGGATCTTGGTTGAAAGCATAGA
>NW_006408552.1:6549161-6554478 GCF_000296735.1 Chrysochloris asiatica | reverse complement strand
CTTCGATATGCAGCCTTGCTTACTGAAAGCAAAGAGAATTTGAAGAATTACTGATGAAGATAAAAGAAAACTGCCTCCAGTATGGATTACAACTCAATGTGAAGAAACATTGTGATAAACAGATAGATACCAAGATTAAAGTTATCAAGGGTTCCATTTTTACTTGGATCCATAATCAACATTCATGGAAACAGCAGTTAAGGAATCAAATTATGTATTGAATTGGGCAAAACTTGCCAAAGACATCTTTAAAGCATTGAAAAACCAAGATTTCTTTTTGAGGACTAAGGTGCACATGACCAAAGCCACGGTTTTCTCAATTTCATACACATATGAGAGTAGAACAATGAATAAGGAAGACCACAGAAGAATGGATGCATTTGAATTATGATGCTGGTGAAAATTTTTGAAAGTACAATGGACTGACAGACGAACAAACAAATCTGTCTTGGAAGAAGTACAGCCAGAATGACGCTTAGAGGCAAGGAGGGTGAGACTTCATCTCACACACTTTGGACATTTTATCAAGAAGGACCCATGCCTGGAGAAAGATACCATGGTTGGTAAAGTGGAGGGTCAGCAAAAAAGGCAAAGCTGTTGACTGAGATGGATTGACCCAGTGGCTGAAACAATGGACTGAGACATAACAACAGTTGTGAGAATGACACAGGACGAGGCAGTGCTGCATATAGGGTTGCTATGAACCAGAAGCTAGTTTATGGCACTAACAAAAAGCAGTAACAACAGCATTAGGAGCTGAATAAGTAAATGTTCAAACACATATTCCGATACTCAACAAACTTAGAGATGAGTAAAGAGATAGTCATTCAAAGAGGTATAATGTCAGATGACAAATGTTATTGGTGAAACACGTACTGGAAGCTTCTTGCAAGGAGAGACAAAATCTGCCCAAGGGTCACCTCATTGAGAGTTCACTGTTTGAGTTAACACAACAAGGACATGCAAATCATATTCCATGTACCAAAGCCAATAATGATGAGGAAGCAATGGATATAAGGGATTGGAAACATGAGGAATCTTGACATGTATTGGGTTCATGTATTGGATCTAAGTGGAAGGGTGATAGTCAACAAAAACAGAGTCAGACAGGGCAGCCATACAGGGGAAAATGACCGGAGTCTGAGCTGGCTATGACGATGGGGATATGACTTATAGATGAGGAACATCCATAAGGTCTTCATAGAAGTCAACATACATCAATATAAAAGGTGACAGCGAAGATGACTGTAAAGACGAACATGGGGTTCCATTTAGTTCTCTATTTTGAGTTCTTGGATAGACAGCAGCGTCCCTTAGAGATCTAAGTGAAGAAGAAACACAAAAGCGAATGGAGAAAAAACTCATTGGCCCGCACGTAGGTATTTCGCATACCTACGAAACATTCTTCTCTTGCTTACTTTGCACACGTCATCTGGAAAGATCAGTCATTGGAGATGTACATTATGCTTGATAAAATAGAAGCTCAACGGAAATGAGGAAATCCCTCCATGCCATGGATTGGCCCAATAGTCCCAACAATGGAATCAAGGGTACCAGAAATCATGGAGCTGGCTCAGGACTGACTGGGTAACGTTTCCTTCTGTTAGGTCTAGTCGTTATGAATCAGAGGTAATTCAGTACCACTGTCACCACCAACAAACACCCAAAGGGTAGCTTGAGGACTCAGAAGGTAGAAGTTTTGGATTTCTTTTTTTTCTAATAGATGATTTGAATTTTCTGAATTTTTAACATAATTTTTTGTCATGAGAGCAAACATATACTACAATTTTAAAAACTCAACAAAATGTCTGGTTTGCAGTGAACCTAAGTGATGATTCTATTTACCTGCTTTTATTCATTATGCAATCTGTTAGCTCAGAGCTATCTCTTCCCACTTAATTAGCCACAAGCTGACTGTAACAAGCTGAGAGCTTGCATTATGTGGTTCTTCTTACATTTTTGTCTCCTTCTATTTCCAACGATTTTGACTTTATTGGTCATATTGTTATGCTTTCTCTTGCACAGCATATTTTGCTTTAAGCTTAGTTTCTGATTTGATTTTCATATGGCCAACCCTAATTGAAGAGCAAAGATGTCAGGTTGAGGACTAAGGTGTGCCTGACCCAAGCCATGATATTTTCAATAACCTCATATGCATGCAAAACCTGAACAGTGAATAAGGAAGACTGTAGAATTGATGCTTTTGAGTTATGGTGTTGGAGGAGAATACTGAAAGTACCATGGACTGCCAAAAGAACCAACAGATCTGTGTTAGAAGAAGTGCAGCCAGAGTGCTCCTTGGAGGCCAGGATGACCAAACTTTGTCTCTCATACTTTGGATATCAGGTGGGACCAGTCACTGGAGAAGGATATCATGTTTGGTAAAGTGGAGGGTCAGAGAAAAAGAGGAAGACCCCCAACAAGATGGATTGGCCAAGTGGTAGCATCAATGAGCTCAAGCGTAGTAATGATTGTGAGGTTGGCCTAGGACCAGGCATTGCTTTGTTCTGTTGTACACAGGGTCGCTATGAGTTGGTATCAACTCAATGACACCTAACAACAACAACAGTCTTGATTTCCTTCCATTCTCATTTATCTAATTTATCAAACGTTGCAATTTAGTTTTTCCATTCTAATTTGTTTTTGGATTTCTCTTAAAAGTAGCAAATATATGAAAAAGAAAACAAAATCTGAAACTTATCACCTATTTAAAATGAGAGTTATTTGCATCTTTCAGTTATAATGTTTGCTGTTGCTATGAAATCTTTGAGGTTCTGATGTAGCACTGGATAAGCACTGGACTGCTAACCACACGGTCTACAGCCACTCCACCAAAATGCTATACAGGGTTGCTATGAGTCAGAACCAACTTGAAGGCACTTAACAACAACAAAGAAATCTTTAACTGCATTTGAAATTACATATGTTATGTTCCTTTCTTATCAGTGGTCCATTTTGTCTTCTGATGACTGAACCATTTTATTAATGTATTCCACAGGTATTTTGTGAGAACTTATTACAACTCAACACTATGTGCTTTAAAATGTTGCTAAGGTGTGAACACAAATTATTTACAATTGCACCAGTGATTACCCCACAATACATATAATTCTCACAAATTATATTAGCATAAATATGCCAAACAAATCAAAACCCATGTTTTCATCTCCCATTAAAGAGATCTTTCCATTTTAAGTTTGATGTTTTCTTCTGCCATTTCCGTAACTCACTATCCTCATTTTGGTTTCTCTCTTTCATTATTTTAGGCGTATCACTATCACAAGACCATTGGAAAATGAACAGATTTGTGTAGGGTAATGCCATTTCTTTGAAGTTTTTGTCAGTCCTCAATTTAAAAGGAAAAAAAAAAAAATCATTTTCCAGAAAAGTATCTATTTTGCTTTGTTGTTAAGTGCCGTGGAGTCGTTTCCTACTCATAGTGACCCTGTACAGGGTTTCTGAGGCTGTAAATCTTTACGGGAGCAGAAAGCCTCATCTTTCTCCTGTGGAACAGCTGGTAGTTTCGAACTGCTGACTGTGAGGTTAGAAGCCCTATTCATAACCACTACACTACCAGAGTTCCTTTTGCTTTAGAGCACATTAAAAGGGTCTTTGGGTTATAGAAGAGAATACCTGGGCTGACCTGCCCCTGATGAGTCAAAATGAGGATGTTCTTTCTAGTAAAAGGATTCCCATGTTTCCTGCAACAGATCCTAGGGTCCTTGAGCTCAGAAAAGGAAGGAGATAACAAAATTTGACAGTGATAACAAGCTGGACTATAAGGCGGGAAATTGAGTAAAGATATCATGGATTTTAGGAACCGTGATTGCACCATTAATAGCTACCACTACCATCAAAACTTCAACAAATTTTGTCCCAGGCAATAACAGTTATCCATACAGTCACCGAACACCTGCTCTTTTCACTGATACCTCTTTAAAACTATATGGGGCACATAAAATCCTTTATCCCATAGTATTTACATGCTTGTGGTTCTTGGTGTTATGGGTGAATTATTTATTTCTCAAACCATGCTGACATCCTAACCTCAAGACCAAACCAAACCCAGTGCCGTCAAATCAATTCTGGCTCATAGTGAGTCTACAGGTCAGAGTAGACATTCTTTACAGGGTTTTTAAGGCTACAATATTTATGGAATAAGAAAGACTAGAAAATCCAATGCATATGAATTATGGTGTTGGCAAAGACTATCAAAAGTACCATAGATGGCTAAAGGAACAGAGAAATCTGTCTTGGAAGAAGTACAGCCAAAATGCTCACTAGAAGTCAGAATGGCGAGACTTCGTCTTTTAGACTTTGGACATATTGTCAGGAGGGGGTCAGTCCCCGAGAAGAACACTATGCTTGGAAAAGTGGAGAGTCAGCAAATGAAAAGGAAGCCCACCCCCAGCGGACTGACACAGAGGCAACAGAAAATGGGCTCAAACATAAGAAGAGTTGTGAGCATGGCACAGGGCTGGGGTGTGTTTTGTTCTGTGGTGAATAGGGTCTCTGGAGCCAACTTGAAGGCATGTAACAATAAGAATACCCATCTTTCTCCCATAGAGCAGTCTGTGTTTTGAACCACTGACTTTCAGTTAGCAGTTCAACACTGTCACCAGCTTCCTGTCCTAACTCTTAGCACCTGTGAAAGCAACTTATTAGCAAATAAGACCTTACTGGTGTCCTTACAAAGACAAGAGAGAGCTACCAAGAGAAGATGTCCAGGTAAAGACAGAGTGATGGGAATCATCAAAAGCTAAGAAAAGACAAGAAACGTTCTTCCTCTGGAGCTTGTCTGATGGCGATACCTTGATTTCAGACGCCTGGCCTCCAGAGCAGTAGCTTTCTGCTGTTTCAAGCCGCCCGATTTGTGATACTCTGTTATGGTTTGTTTGGAATGCCAATACACTTGGGAAATGGCGGAAGGGGACTTGATCCACATTCTGGGGTGAATTGGATTAAGGGAGTTGGGACTCTCTACAGGATCTGACAGCTGGTGAACCCAAAGAAAAGCCCGTGCCCGGACACAAAGTCCCTCTTGGGGTCTCATGCGATGGGCCTCTGATTACTAAAGGAAAAGTTGAGTGGAGGATTTGGGAATACTTTGAACATCTGCAACCATCTTTATTTCAGTGTTCTGTGCTTTTTTTTATAATCCACTTGGAACTATGCTTCCGTGACCCTCTCTTGAGTCTCTGCATTGTACAAATATTTTCCAGTGTTACTCTTGGTTTTCAAAAGGATATTGTGGTCAATAGCTCATCTGAGACCCAACAAATCGGAGAATTCTCTGTCTGGATTTTGATACATGACG
>NW_006408552.1:6539030-6548386 GCF_000296735.1 Chrysochloris asiatica | reverse complement strand
CACTATTTTTAAAGTTTCCCCCCTATTTTCTGGAGATATATATTCTTCAGATTTGTCTGTTTCAAAGAAGCCCCAGTGGCCCAGTGGTTAAAGTGTTTAGCTGTTAACCAAAAAGTTGGATGTTGGAACTCATCAACCGCTCCTAGGAAGAAAGATGTGGCCATCTGCCTCTGGACAGAATACAGCCTGGCGAAGTTCTGCATTGACACATGGGGTCACTATGAATCAGACTTGACCAATGGGAGTGAGTTTGGGGTTATCATTTCTGTTATTCATCTAATTATTAATGTTTGGGGTTTCTTTTGTGGGTTTTTTTTTTTTTTTTTTCATTTTGAACCTAATTGTTGTTAATGGATATCAAGTCTATTCTGATTCATAATGATAAGACCCCAAACTGCTCCACAGGGTTTTCAAGGCTGTGACCTTTCAGATCACTAGGTCTTATTTGCAAGCCACCTCTGGGAAGGTTCGAACCATCAACTTCCCATCTAGTAGTTGTGCCATCATTTAAGCCACCCAGAGACTCCCATTTAGAATCTAAACTCTCCTTAAAATGTGAGACATCTTCTTTCTTCCGAAATAGAAATAGAGAAAACTTCCCATTCCAAATGCTCATCTCTTTTGCAAATGAAGTTTGTTTGGGGCAGAGGATATGTATCTATGTTGCATATGCAGATTTTTATAATAGCATTTGACACCTCCCACTGTTGACCCAAAGGGCCCCATTGAAAACCTTGAGTATTCAACTCTGTTTTATGGAAGATATTAAAGCAGGTGGGGATCATCCACTGCCAGGAACAGATCTTGTAAGCACTACCGGCATGGAATGATATTGTCTCATTAGCAAAACTGAAAATTTAACATTACCTCAGTAACTGTATGTTGTTGTTGTTAAGTGCCCTCAAGTCAGTTCCAACCCATATATAGGGTTTCCGAGGAGTGACTGGTGAGCTTGAACTGCCAACCTTGTGGTTCAAATGACTTTACAGTCCAGCGCATTAACCCACATCACCACACCAGAACTAACTGTATAGACACTGGGAAAACCCATGGTCCTCCGCATGCCTTGTTCATTGATTGTTTACCATAACCATGGAAGTGCTTTCATCCTGGCTTATAAACCATCCCATACATCCTTGTGCTTATGGGGGTGATATGTACCATACCCACTCCTAACTCCCAGCTGCCTCAGTAAAGCTTCATATGCTCTCAAAACGCTACATATTCCACTCTCAGAATCCTGACCAATTTCAAAGAAATGTTACTTTTACAAAACTGAAGCATTACTTTCTTTCATCCATGGTCACCATATTTTCTCATCATTATATCAACAACTTTCTTCTTTCCTTGTAAAACAGGCTCCCAAGCCTGGTGCGGCACTGTGGGTTAATGCGTCAGACTGCAAAGTCATTTGAACTGCAAAGTCTGTGGTTCAAGCTCACCAGCTGCTCCTTAGAAACCCTATACAGGGTCGCTATGGGTCAGAATCGACTTGATGACACTTAACAACAACAACAACAACAACAAGGTCTAAACAATATTTTTCTTGCTGCCGTTTTCCAAAGATTTCCCTTGGAAATTTCAGGTAGACTTTATTTGAAAACGATGCTTGCTTGAGATGTGCTGAGAGATTCTGTATTGAGCTAAGACCAGAGGGAAGTTTGGTGTGGCATTGTAGGTTAAGCACTGGACCACAAGGTTGGTTTGAACCACAACGTCAGCAGTTCAAACTCACCAGTCGCTCCTCAGAAACTCTCTATATAGGGTCACGAGTAGTCAGAACCAACTCCACAACACTTAACAACAACAATACTTGGCTTCAGAATACTGTTGATCCAAAGGAACTACTCCTACTGAGGTTTGAAATATAGGGCCTAGTGGCTGCAAAGTTGGTTTGAACTGCAAGGTCAGTGGTTCAAGCTCACCAGCGGCTTCTTGTAACCCTATACAGGGTCCCTATGGGTCGGAACTGACTCGATGGCACTTAACAACAAGTGGGAAACCTACAATTCCACTTTGATAGATAGTATTTCACTAGTATTTACTGTGCTCGCTGAGATAAGCAATTCCTATGCACTTTCTAATTTAATCTTCAGACTAACTTTGTGTTCTTATACTGTTTTTATTTGGATAGGTTAGTGGTTTGAATCTGCCAGCCACTCTGCAGGAGAAAGATGAATCCACCATCTTGAATAATTATTGAGTCTTAGAAACCCCAGGGAGTGGTTCTATTGTGCCTTAAAGGTTCATCATGAATCAGAACCAACTCAGTGACAGTGGGTTTAGCTTTTTCCTGGGTTTGGTTTCTTTCTCTCTCTCTCATCCTCCAAGAGACCAATAAGATATAAAAACCTTTTGACCAATCAAAGACTTTCAAATGAACCCAAATCACAGCTATTATATTCACTGTTACTTTGCTCTATTTGTAGACTCTTGAGATTTTGCCTATAAAAATCTGCTTTCTGTAAGATACAGTTTGAAAACTCGATTATGCCCAAACAAAAGAAAAAGAGAAAACAAAAGACACCTTCATTTTTAAGGTAGCTAAAGTATACTGTTGTTGTTGTTGTTATGTGCCTTGGAGTCAGTTCCGACTTTCCGAGGCTGTAAATCTTTACGGGAACAGAAAGCCTCATCTTTCTCCCCCGGAACAGCTGGTAGTTTTGAACTGCTGACCTTGAGGTTCACAGCCCGATTCAAAAATACACTAGGCATTTCTAAATGAGGCTCTTTTATCTTGATAAGCAACAATTACTCCAAGTTCTTATTTTAATTCTAAAACTACCATTAAAAGGTTGTCTCTAAGCAGGGTGGCAAGTTTGCCATGTTG
This sequence comes from Chrysochloris asiatica, assembly GCF_000296735.1. Taxonomy (NCBI): domain Eukaryota; kingdom Metazoa; phylum Chordata; class Mammalia; order Afrosoricida; family Chrysochloridae; genus Chrysochloris; species Chrysochloris asiatica. The sequence goes on along the minus strand of NW_006408552.1, from coordinate 6,545,556 downwards.
GGGTCTCCGTGCAAAACCTCTTCCTTGCTTTCAATCACCTATTTCCTTAAATTAAGTAACAGTTTAAAAGAGGGCAGATTATAAACCCATTTAAGAGGGTTGCATTTTTGCTTTTGTCACAAATGGGAAGGGAAAACCAGGGTGACAAACACAAGGCTCAAGTGCCGACATGTGTCCTTCTGTTTATTCATTATTCAAGGGTCAGACCCTCCACGAGGGCCAGAGAGAAATGACAAAAATAAATACAGATCAGTGCAACAATCCGCAATTTAAAATAATGAAAAGCAAGATTCCTATTCATTTTTATGGCACAAACCTGACATCATTTCATTCCAATTTTCTATAATGGAACCAGCTGGGCTCTGGGAGGGAACAAGTAATAGGTTTTAATGGACAAAATCTGTCCATTGAAACTGGCCATTTTCCACCAGGCTCTCGGGGCTTGGCACTCTGCCCAACCTACAGCATCATTCTCTCTGCATTTCTTCACTAGTGTGTAAGACGAGCGGGCTGTGTGCTGGAGGAATGCTGACTAGGGAGCGGTGAGTGAAAAGTGCAGTCTTTTACCGCCCCCCCCCAATGTACTTGGGAGCGTCCCAAGGCCCCCATTTGGGGGCCATACCCCAAACTGGACATATCACCAAGGAAAAACCAGGAAAATGTCCATGTCTTCAATAAAGGCTAATGTGGTTGTCGAGTACCATTGAGTCGGTTCTGACCCTTAGGGACCCTGTATAGGGTTTCCGAGGAGCCACTGGTGAGCTTGAACCGCCGACCTCGTGGTTCAAACTGACTTTGTAGTCTAGTGCATTAACCCACAGCGCCACTCCCGGACTCCCAAATGCTTGTAACGCATGCAAAACCCCACTGCTGCTGATGTGACTGGGACTCACAGCAACATTACAGGACAGAACAGAACTGTTTCATAGGGTTTCCAAAGCTGTTCATCTTTACAGGAGGAGAGTGGCTGGTGGGTTCAAACAGATGACCTCTTGGTTAGCAGCCCAACGCTTAACGTACTATGTCATCAGCATTCCTTCAACCATGGGAACACCTACAAACAGGAGAGTGGCAGACGGGGAGGGGCAGGGCAGGAGAAGAAAAGCATCCTCTTCAATAGCAAGTACCAGAATCAATTTCCAGTGACAGCTGGTTACAGCAAGCACAAGTAGATTTCACAGGGCTTGGATTAACAGTCAGTGACTATTTCGTTCTCTCCATCAGCTCATTCCATTACACCATTGCTCCTAGCTTCCTATTCAGCTCACAGAGTGTTGTTAACGTATGAAAATAGCATACAATGAATAGACCTGTCTGAATGCCATGGAGATAAAAATGGTATTTTCATCCTCATTTATTCTGTGGTACTGTGCCTTATCCCTGCCTGCTTTCTCGGCGAGGTAGCTTCATTGCCAGAGAAGATGGCTGGGCTGGCCCCCAGCCATGGGTTTGAGCCATGGCTGAGGTGAAACAGGTACCCTGTCTCTGGAGCAGGATGCAGAGCTGAAGGAAGCCATCCTGCCCAGGTTTATCCTGGCTTCAGAGTGTCTACACTGTGCTTGTTTTGTTGTTGTTGTTACACTTGTAGCAGATTTTCAGTGAAATGATTGCTAATGTTTATTTTGGTGAAAGGCTGCAGGTTGTAAAAATGAACGATGTTCTCACAAAGTTGATGCTCAAAGTTCATAAAGTCTGCTCCGATTCACTCGTGGCAATTCTCTGGAAGCCGGGTACAAAGTTTAAAAGTAAATTCAAAATGCTCTTTTGGAATATAAGGTACAACCCAAGTGGAAAGTGTAGATGAGTTCATGAGGGGTCTCTCTCTAAACAACGTAGGTGTCTTTGCTCTGAGCTGCTGTGTTCAACTAGCAAGTCCATGACTTCCATCACCTGGTTTATTACCATCAAAGAACAAAATACGGTGCCTTGGAGCCAACTCCAACTCAGAGAGAGAGCAATCTCATGTGTTACAGAGGAGAAATGCCATAGGGTTTCCTTGTGTGTCAGCTGTATGGGCTCTGAGCACCTCTGTGGAGTTGCTGATGGTTTCAAACCACTGATTATTAAATTGGTAGATGAATGCAAGTTGTTTGAATCCCAGGGACCTTTTCTTACCATAAAACCATAAAAATAAAAGAAATAAAACTACTGACATGAAGTCAGTTTCAACTCATAGCGGCCCTGAATAGGGTTGTATTTGTTGTTGTTGTTGTTGTTGTTAAGTGACTTTGAGTCAGTTCCAACACATAGCAACCCTGCATAGGGTTTTTGAGGAGCAACTGGTGAGTTTGAACCGCTGACCTGGTGGTGAATTATCTAATGTCTCTTCTAACCATAGCCTGTAACTCCCACCAAAATCACATTTCTGCCCTGCCAGGTCTGCGTAAGAGAATGTGGGAGAAGCCTATGGTAGAGCTGTGTTGTCAGCAGAACTCAGTGTCATTGTAAAAATTTGTACTTCCAGTACGTGTTGACAATGTCGTTTGAATGACATGTGTTGACAATCTCAGAAGCAGGACTCGAGGGAGTTCACTACCATCAGAGAAGAACCAGGAGTGGAGTGTGTCTTTCGGATCCTAAGGTCCCTGCATATTGAACCTTCTTAATCCAGGGTCAGAAAGCATTGCCATCGGACGACTGCCAGAGGAACAGCAGTAGCAGAACCAAGAACCAATGCACAAGACAGAACAATGGACTTCCCAGCCCAAGGAGCAAGTAGCTGAGTGACTTTGCCTCCAGGTACATAAGTGGGGGAGCTGGGTGTGCTGACCTACAGAGCTCCAAGGAGTCTCTTCAGACTGAGGTTCACGGTGGAGTGCTGTGTACTGTCGACATTTATCGGTAGCTGACTGGAACAACTGTGCCCTGAGCATTTCTGATCCCAAATTACAACCTGTTTACGTTCCCATTAAAGCCTGAGTATGGAGCTGCGGTAGCGTAGTGGTTACGAATCGGGCTGCGAACCTCAAGGTCAGCGGGAGAAAGATGAGGCTTTTTGCTCCCGTAAAGATTTACAGCCTCAGAAACCCTGTACAGGGTCGCTATGAGTCGGAACCGACTCCACGGCACATCACCATCACCACCATGGTGTTTGAGTTCTGTGTGGCCACTGCAATGACTTATCAGACCCAACTGAGCCTCAGAAAGGTGTTGGGAGGACCGTTCGTTGTCACATATCTTTGGCAAGGTCTCCAAGACTGTCAGTCTTTACTGGAACCTCATCTTTCTCCTTCAGAGTAGCTAGTTGGTTTGAACCTCTGACTTTTCAGTTAGCAGCCTAATGCCTAACCCACAGAGCCACCAGGGGCAAAAAGGCAAAGTGGAAATGAGATTGGAAACTAAATTCTCATCCAAGGAGAACGTTTGACTGGAGGCTGGCACAGAACTCTACTGTGTCTCTTTCTCTTTTCAGTCTTTGAACCAAAAGGTTGGTGGTTCAAACTCACCAGCCACTCCTCAGAAACCCTATATAGGGTCTCTGTGAGTTGCACAGGACTTAACAACAACAAGGAAGCTTCTGACCATATAGCTTCTTTGGTCCATTCAAAGTGCTATGTGACACTTCCTTCTCCCCACAGTCTCACTTACCACTGCTGGCCATCATCCATGCATCCTTCGAACCCCATCCAGCCCTGTCAGGTCTCTCTGCATCATCCAAGCCCTGCCAATTTCTGCTGCTGCTACTGAGAGGCATTGTTCACCTACCCCGGGTAGGCTTGTTAGCTCTATTCTCACTGCATGTTTAGTTTTTTAAATTATCAAGTGCCCACATACCTACCCAGAGGATACCTATAAGGCCAATCTCCGATACGGAAAATGGAATCTGAAATCCGATATTGTTGTTAGAGGTCATCGAGTTGGCCCCCAACTCACAACAACCCTATGTACAATTCAAAAATATATACTGCCTGAAGGAGATGGGGGTGAGAGCCTTATGATTCAATAGTGAGTGATTGTTATTATGACTAATTGCGACTGTCACAACTGTAAAGGTAGAAGTTTTGTAACAACAAGGGGGGAGTAGTTAATCATACAGTCCAGGAACAGAGGACCCCCTAGGACCATGAAGGGAGAAAAACACGAGTGGAATGTGGGACCCTATCCAGAGAAGCAGTGACACTAGAGATGGAGGCAGAGATGAGGACATGGAGAGAGGGAGCAGCTGAGGACTGTGGACTCATGGAAAGAGAAAGACTGAGTGCTGGCAGCCAGGAGGCAGGCTTGCAGAATGTGCCCTTTAGTTAGTTAAATATGTATGTATTCCTGAGTGTTTTTGTGTACACAGCGCCCCACCCCCAAAAAAACCAGAGGGAATAGAAGTAAATACTGTTGAATGATGATGCACAGAGGAGATTGTGATCATTGCAATGAAACAATGAGTGTAAAACTGATGTTCTCCCATGTAAACTATCATTCAGTTCACAATAAAAACTTCATATATATAGTTGTTGTTATGTGCCAAGGAGTCGTTTCCAACTCATAGCAACCCTGTACAGGGTTTCCGAGGCTGTAAATCTTTACAGGAGCAGAAAGTCTCATCTTTCTCCTGCGGAACAGCTGGTAGTTTTGAACTGCTGACCTTAAGGTTCACAGCCCGATTTATAACCACTACGCTATCAGAGCTCCTTACATACTGCCCGGTTCTTAACCATTCCTATGATTACTTTGATCAGTTGCAGATCAGGGCATTGTGGCACACAAGATTTTCATTGGTCAACTTTCAGAAGCAGTTCTCCAGGCCTTTCTTCATCATCTCTCCAAGCCTGAAGGTTCTGCTGAAACCTGTTCGGCATCATAGCAACGGCAGATGGGTGATGGTACACATCAAGTTGCATTCACCAGAGAACAAACCTGGATCTCCTACGTGGAAGGCAAGAATTCCACCATGAAACTACCATTGTTCCCTAGCCTGATATAGAAAGAAGGTTCTTAAAATGGATTTGTTAAATAAATGGGTGAAGAACAAATGGAAAACAAGAGACATTTATAACCCCAAGACAGATGGTATTTCTCCTTTCAATTCCAGATGTTCCAACATTACAGAAATTTGTAGCTTGGTTTCCACGCTGCAGTGACTAATGTTCTTTGATTCTAGATCTCTCCTTTATAGTCAATTCTATTGTGAGTGTTGAATACGGAGAGCAATGGTATGAATATAAGAAAACAAAGATACAGCAATGATCATTTGTCTGTGATTGCCTAATCATTATTCTAAAACAGGTTTTCTTTCCAATTCGACCTCAGGGGGAAATGTAGAGAAATGAACTCTGCACCTGAACCTCAGAGATGAGGGTTCTCCCTCTTGCTGGGGCAATACCTTGCTTTATGTTCCCATTTCCTCTATTTTGCCTGGGTTTCTTAATCTCAAAAATCCAATTTATTTTGGTGCTTATCGCAAATGAATTGATTCAGTAATCCCTAAACTCTTTCTGTGGTATAGTGTTCCCAAACATATAAAACAAAAACAAAACCTGTCAAAAGTTTATTGTAACTTACAAGACAGGATAGAAATTCCCCCATTGGATCTTTCTCCTGAGGAGCAACTGGTAATCTTGAACTTTCAACCTTGTGGTTAGCAGCCTGGTGTTTAACCATTGGGCCACCAATAATATCGCCCATCTGTTTACATGACAGTCCTCCTTTCAACAAGAATGTGAGTGCCTTCTCTTCCACTTGAATCTAACCTACAAGAGCTCTTTGTAAGATTTCTGAAAGATTTAAGTTGGTGCTGGTAGATCAAGCCAGGGTACTGTCCCATAGCAGCCAGAGAAACCCAAAGTCTGTGTCAGAGAGAATTACAGATGTGGGAATGGGGTGATGGAGGGAACCCAACAAGATTCATAGGAAACCCACAACATTTTTGAACGACTGTACCAGCCAAATACCTCAGTTTTGTTTAAACTGAAAAGTTCAAATGACAAGTCTTCAGGGTGCCCAACATTATATGAGGTTCTTTTTTTTTTTTTTTTTAAGCTTTTATTGTAAATTGAGTGATTAATTTATATGGGTGAACATCAGTTTTACTCTCATCATTTCATTGCAACAATTACAATCTCCTCTGTGCATCATCATTCAACAGTATTTGCTTCTATTTCCTCTGTGTTGGGGTTTTTTTTTGGGGGGGGGGGCTTTGGTGGGGAAATACACAAAAACAATCAGGAATATATAATCATTTAAACAACCAAAGGGTACATTCTGCAAGCCTGCCCCCTGGCCGCCAGCACCTGGCTGCCAGCACTCAGTCTTTCTCTTTCCATGAGTCTAGAGTCCTCAACTGCTCTATCTCCCCATGTCCTCATCTCTGCCCCCATCTGGTGTCATGGGTATTCATCTCCCTTGATGGTCCTAGGGTCCTCTGTTCCTGGACTGTAAGATTAACTACTCCTCTCTTTTTGTTACAAAACTTCTACTTTTACAGTTATGACAGTCACAATTAGTCATGATATCAATTACTCAGTTGATTCAAAAGAATCCTATCCCCCTTTCACCAGACCTGTCTAGACAGTGGGGATTCTACCTTCCCCCA
>NW_006408552.1:6524788-6537087 GCF_000296735.1 Chrysochloris asiatica | reverse complement strand
CCCCCTTTTATCTTCCTCTGGTTGAGTTCTGATCATCAAATGATCGAAGCCAGGTCAAATGCATACTATCTACAAGTGTGGGTGTTCTTGTGCATCTCCTCTCACTTCACATCAGCTGGGTGCTTCACTCTCAGCTCTAGCCCTCCGTGGCTATGTCTTTGTCCATGGGCTCAGGAGTCCCCAGGTCTCACCACACTTCAGAACAACCAACCCTTCCTCATCTCTCTCTCATCTCCAGGTCGACGGGAGTCTATGGAACATGATCGCACTCATCCCATTTCTTCATTGCTGCCTTTCTTCCTTTTCCACTGGAGACCAAGGTGGTTGCCAGCAAGCTTACATGTCTGTTTATGTGTTCCCTTTGAGTTTCAGTCTTGGAGAGGAATTGGTCTTGAAGGGACTTGATTGCTTGCCTTGATGGCTCCCCGAGGTTCTATTATCTTTTAATTCCATTTTCCCACAAGCCTCCTCACATATGGGCAACAAGCAGGCTCAGCCTATTACAGAGCTGCAAGTAAGCATGTGCCTTTTCTTATGCAACAGGAAGTAAGATTTTAAGGGCAAAACAAAGCACTCTGAGGACAGAGTTTAGAGTAGAAAACAACTGCGTAGTAGGGAGCCACACCAAGAGTACAGGACAGGACCCTATCAAGAAACTTCTCTTACCCCTTCATTTGGGAAACTGATGGTATATGCCTGATTGGATTTCAGAAGTGCTCTATGCTCCCCTATTTCTTCTGTTTGAATAGGAGTGTCTATGTGGTTATTCTGAGTCTATCTAACCATTTATGATAGGTACACCCTCTCTCCATGTCCTTATCTCTGCCTCCATCTCTGGGGTTATTACTTCTCAGGACAGGGTCCCACATTCCGTACATGTACATAGCACAGGGAGACTTGTGACTAGCATTGCCTAATTTCCAAGACTCGCGGGCAAGAGGATACATGATGAGTAGACTCCTTTACACACAGTCCAGATCCAGAACTTTGGGGCCTGAGTTTGAGGCACCGTTTGGATATGATTTTATAGATCTGTGGGGTAAGGGTGAAATTTGCACATGGATGACACACAAATTGTAGCCAAAAAGTGACTATGGTAAGTTTTCTCCAAAGACGGCTACAAACAACTCGTTCCAGGCCCACCCCGGCGTAGTCACTATTCCCATCAAGAATGTAGAAACTATATCATCTCCCGTTGCATTCGTGAAGTCCTGTAACTTGTTTCGACCGACCAACAGTATGCTGTAGAAATAGCACTGTGCCAGTTTTGGGCTAGCCCTAAAGAGTTCTGGTCACTTTGGTTTTTGTTCTGCTGGAACTCCAAGAGAAGACCACCCAGTCTCCAGTTACTCCAGACACCCCACATGAGCTTCCAGGCATGGAAGTGAAGACCTTGTGGATGTTCTAGCTCCTGTCCAGTTCCCAGCATACTACAACTGCATTGGCAATTTTCACCAACTGTGCAGGAGGTAGAACAAACATCTGGCTAATCCACAGAATTCTGAGAAATAATCAGTCATAGCTGTTTTAAGCCACTGATCTTGAGAGTGGTTTGTTGCACCTCAGTAAATAACTGGTGCATGCTCTAACAACTGATGTGCTTACTGTTAGGTGACATCATGTCGGTACCGACTCATAGCAAACCTTGGAACAACAGAAGAAACACTGCTTGGTCCTGGGCCAACCTCACAATCGTTGCAACACCTGAGCCCACTGATATAATTGGGGGTCTTCCTCTTTTTCTCTGACTCTCCACCTTTCCAAACATGATGTCCTTCTCCAGGAATTGGTCCCTCCTGACAATACGTCCGAAGTATGAGAGACGAAGTCTCGCCATCCTGCCTTCCAAGGAGCACTCTGGCTGTACTTCTAACACAGATCTGTTTGTTCTTCTGGCAGTCTATAGTAATTTTAATATTCTCCTCCAACACCATAACTCAAAGGCATCAATTCTTCTACAGTCTTCCTTATTCACTGTCCAGCTTTCACATGCATATGAGGTTATTGAAAATACCATGGCTTGGGTCAGGCGCACCTTAGTCCTCAAGCTGACATCTTTGCTCTTCAACACTTTAAGATCTTGTGCAGCAGATTTGCCTAATGCAATATGCCATTTGATTTCTTGACTGCTGTTTCCATGTGTGTTGATAGTTGATCTGAGCAAACTTAAGTCTTTCACAACTTCAGTATTTTCTCCATTTGTATAGATGTTGTTTATTGGTCCAGTGGTGAGGATTTTTGTTTTCTTTACATTGAGGTAAAACCCATACTGAAGGCTGTGGTCTTTGGTCTTCATCAGTATGTATTGCAAGTCCTCTTTGCTTTCAGCAAGCAAGGTTGTATCATCTGCATATCACAGGTTGTTAATGAATCTTCCTCCAATCCTGATGCCATGTTTTGATTGATATAATCCAGTTTCTCAGATTAGTTGCCCAGCATACAGATTGAATAAGTATGGTGGATGACTACAACTGATAATCTATACCATTTAAATTATGTTGTCTTCTCGGATTCGTAGTAACTCATGGTTTCCGTGAACAATTCAGAAGCAGAGAGGAAAGACGTTACCTGCTTGGTATTAAACCCAAGTTACAGTAAGTCTTCTGATAAATGATGAAGGTCACATTGCTCTCAAGTTGATTCCAACTCATAACAGCCCTAACGGACAGGGTAGGACTGTTTCGTAGGGCTTCTGTCATTTTCTCCTACAGTGTGGCTGGTGGGCTCGAACCACCACCATGTCAATTAGCAGCCTAATACTTAATCCACTGTGCCACAAGAGCTCCTGAATGACTAAGAAGTTTTAAGGCAAATAAGTAGATAGATAGTAGGTAGGTAAGTACGTCAGCAGATAGACAGACATTGGTAGGTAGGTAGATAGATGTTGGTAGGTAGGTAGATAGATGTTGGTAGGTAGGTAGGTAGATGTTGCAGTTATCAAGTACCATGGAAGTAGCTCCGATCCATAGTGACCCCTTATAGGGTTCACTGGTCTGGGTTAGATCTGGTCTGGGTGTAAAGAAGTCTACTCATCATGGATCCTTTTACTCTTGGGTCCTGGAAACTAAACAACACAAGTTACATGTCTTCCTGCCCCTCTCCACCACACATACCCAATATAAACGGTGACATAGTATCAGAATAGCCTCAATAGACAATCCTGTTCAAAAAGAGGAAAGATGGCAGATATTGTAAAATCCAATAAAGAACATGCCAATAAGGAGCAGTTGGTGGGTTTGAACCACCAACCTTGCAGTTATTAACTGTCCAGTGCTTTTCTTACATAGCCATGATAGATGGAAAGAGAGAGAGGCTGATAGACAGATGATAGATAGATAGCTAGGAGATAATTTATGCAATTTATATTTTTATAATATAATTACTGATAATACTCATTTTCCCCCCTTAACTTGTCTCTGTCTTATTTGGTACTAACATTCTGCCAGGGTATTTGAATTCCAAGGGAGACATTAAGTCATTTGTCTGCTACTTGTTCTTTGTAGATCACAGTATTAATTGCCAGAGTCTTAGAGCTAGATGATAAGCTTGAACAACTCCTTCTTTTGCAAGATGCAGTGAGACGTTCATGCTTGGAGAGCAAGGTGTTGACATTTGAGGAAGAGTTGAATACATGATTGAGCAGATGTTTCCCTTTTTGCTTGAAAAAAAAAAAAAAAATCCAGCATCTTTATGTTCTTGCATATGAAGGGCACCTGGCATAAAACAATATGGTTTTATTGGAGTGTTTGGTAGATCCACTGATCCATTCATGTGAAATACTCAAAAACCTCTTCTATTGCATTTGGCACAGTTGTATTCATTATTAAGTAGGTCCTGTTTGGATACTAGACAAGAATATTGAGTTACAGCATTTTTCAGAAATCCTCATCATACTATGTCTTCTAAATCAACCTGTTTCAGAACACTGAATGGTTTAAAATTAAGAAAGATGTGCAACAGAGTTGTATTCTTTCACCGTACTTATTCAACCTGTATGCTGAGCAAATAATATAAAAAGCTGGGTTATATGAAGAAAAATATGGCATCAGAATTGGAGGAAGACTCATTAACAATTTGCGATATGCAGATGATACAACCTTGTTTGCTGGAAGTGAAAAGGACTTAAAATATTTACTGATGAAGGTCAAAGAGCACAGCCTTCTGTATGGATTGCATCTCAATGTAAAGAAAACAAAAATCCTCACCACTGGGCCAATAAACAACATTCTTATCAATGGAGAAAAGATTGAAATTGTCAAGGACTTCATTCTTCTTGGATTAACTATCAACACTCATGGAAGCAGCAGTCAAGAAATCAAATGATGTATTGCATTAGGCAAATCTGCTGCACAAGACCTTTTTAAAGTGTTGAAGAGCAAAGATATCAGCTTGAGGACTAAGGTGCACCTGACCCAAGCCATGGTATCTTCATTAACCTCATATGCACGTGAAAGCTAGACAGTGAATAAGGAAGACTGGAGAAGAATTGATGCATTTGAGTTATGATGTTGGAGGAGAATATTGAAAGTGCCATGGGCTGTCAAAAGAACCAACAGATCTGTGTTGGAAGAAGTGCAGCCAGAGTGCTCCTTGGAGGCCAAGATGACCAAACTTCGTCTCTCATACGTCAGACATATTGTCAGGAGGGACCAGTCTCTGGAGAAGGACATCATGTTTGGTAAGGTAGAGGGACAGAGAAAGAGAGGAAGACTCCAAACGAGATGGATTAACCAAGTGGCAGCATCAATGGGCTCAAACATGGTAACAATAATGAGGTTGGCCCAGGATCGGGCAGTGTTTTGTTCTACTGTGCATAAGGTCGCTATGAGTCAGTACCAACTCGATGGCACATAACAACAACAACAACAACAAACAACCTGTTGTTATTGTCAATTCTGACTAACTCCTGGTGACCTCAGAGTAGACATGTGCTCTGGAGGATTTTCAAGGCATGTTTCTAGGATAAGATCACCAAGTCTTTCATCTGAGGAACTTCTTATTGGGTTCAAACCACCAGCCTTTTGGTTAGCAACCTACTATATTACCATTTGTGCCACACAGAGACCACTGCCTATGACTACAATCCTCAGTTCAGGAGGCAGTGAAGAAGGAATCACAGCATAGAAAAAGATTTAAAAGATGTTAAATGGCAGCATCGATGGGCTCCAGCGTGGAAACAATTGTGAGGCTGACCCAGGACAGGGCAGTGTTTTGTTCTGTTGTGCATAAGGTTGCTATGGATCGGTACCGACACAATGGCATGTAACAACAACAATGTATCAACATCAGAACACATGACCATGCCCATGCAGCGCCTGTACAGAGGATACTGTAAGTGGGATACTGCGTGGTTTTGAATCAGGAAAAACATTTGTCAGGATTATACCCATGTGTCATACTTATCCAATCTGTATGCCGAACCCAAAATCCAGACTGAGCGATCAGGGTTGGTGAAAAATTCATTAGGAACCTGCGATATGCAATGACGAAAGTATTCCTTGCTGAATGTGAAGAGGATTTGAAGCACTTAACTGATGAAGATCCAAGACAGTAAGTTTTAATATAGATGATACTTCGACATAAAGAAGGTAAAAATCCTCACAACCGATCAATAAGCAGCATTGTACAAACAAAGAAATACGGACATTGCCAAATATTTCATGTTACTTGGATACACAATCAACACCCACGGAAACAGCCATCAAGAAATCAAACAACGTATTGATTCAACAGGGTAAATCTACTGCAAAGGACATTTTTAAAGTGTTAAAAACAAAGATGTCACTTTCAAGACTAAGGAGTGCCTGACCCAAGCCATGGTATTTTCAATCGCTCTTATGCATGTGGAAACCGGACAATGAATAACTGAGGAAGACCAAAAAAATGGATGCACTTGAATTATGGCGTTGGCCATATAGCCTGAAGGGCAAGAAGAATGAACAAGTCTGTCTTGGAAGAAGCGCAGGCAAATTGCTGCTTAGAGGCAAGCCTGGTGAGACTTCATCTTACATACTTTGGGCATGTTATCAGGAGGGACTAATGCCTTGGAGAAGGACATCATGCTTGGTAAAGTAGAGGGTCAGCCACAAAAGAAGAAGACCTACAATGAGATGGATTGGCACCGTAACTTCAGCAATGAGTTCAAATATAGCAATGATTGTGAGGATGATACAGGATTACCCAACATTTCACTCTGCTAAACGCTCCGCTGCTATGAGTCCAAACTGGCTTGACAGCACTTAACAACATACCACAATGACCAAAAATTGATTTTTCAAATTGCACTTTTTGATTATTTGGAGCCCTTTCCCCTCAATTCTAAGGCGTGACCCCTGTTGCACACCCAAACTCTTCCCAAAGTTTCTAATTGAGCTCTTGCTGTTGAGATGCATTTGAGAAATAGCTCCGCTTCTGAGTTTCCATGGAGACCACTTCCCACCTATCGGCTGGCGGTAACCCTGTGGACCATGGCTGGAGGAGGTTGTCAAGCTGTCGCTGGCAATTTTCCCCCTCATTTACTAGGAGCAACATTCCAGAAAGAAAGTAAGGGAATGACTTGAAGAAAACAGAACACAGTTTTGCTTTGAGACTGCAATTTGGGGACGACTTCTACTGCTGGCTGCAAGAACCTAGAGCCAGGGGAGTTCAGCCAACCTGTAATCTGAGCATCAGATTGAGGAGGGGAAATAGCTGTGGACTCTGGTCACACTGAATAAGAGTTCGGACACTCTCATGTCAGCGGTAGGAAGTTGGGCATGCCATGCCAGCCCTTTGCATGTCAATTCCTTTATCATGAATGCACAGCATGATTTTTGTTCTGCTTACTTCAAAAGCTCCCTGTAACTAACAAATGTGACATGCTTTGTAAACTATGAGAAGTTACTGGATGGTGCAACTGATTCACAGGCTCAACTGCTGGTTAAGAAGTCAAGGTTCGAGCCCTTAGAAGGAAGATCTGGTGAAATACTTCCAAGCCATCAACCATTGATAACTCTACGGAGCAGAGGTCTACACAGACACACACTGGTCACCCTTAGTAGGAGCTGACTCTTTAGCTACTAATTTGGCTCTTGGTTTTATACAGTGTGGAGACGCAACAGTTGTGATACTTAGTTCTCTGTTTCTGACTTTTGGGGGTCTGCATTTCACTGACTGCTGTGATATTTGGATTATTAAAACAAGACATAAAAACACTACCATCACGTTGAGTCTATGAGTCATAGCACACAGTATTCTTTTAGCTCCTGCAGAGAGAACTTTGGTGTTGGATTTGCATGAAAACTTGACCCAAGTAATATTGTTTGTTGATTTATGCTTGGCAAAGTGGAAGGTCAATAATGGATGGACACAGCGTCTGCAGCAGTGGGTTAAAACAACAACAATTGTGAGGATGGTATAGGACCAGTGGGCGGTGTTTTGTTCTACTATACGTAGGGTCACTAAGAGTCAGAATGGACTTCAAGGCATCTATCAATACTGTTAGTTAGACTTAAAAGCCACTAGGCGTCCTGGTGTGGTGCTGTAGGTTAATGCATCAGACTGCAAAGTCGTTTGAACTGCAAGGTTGGTGGTTCAAGCTCACCAGCTGCTCCTTACAAACCCTATACAACATTGCTATGGGTCAGAATTGACTCAGTGGCACTAAACAACAAGGAAAAGCAGAGAGAGCAATGCACAATGTTTTCAGGCAGGTCAAAATACATGGATGCCATCCGACTGGACATTTTGAATCAGATGAACATCTGTTGAAGAGATGAACTCACTCAAAGCAAACTTGCTTCCCTCCACATAGAGAAATCATGTCATCATAGATTAAACTGTGCAAAGAACAGCTCTCATGGATGCGTGTTTTCTGAACACACAAGCACAGCAGTGATTTTAAATACAACTTGCCAAAGCAAGTGATTGTAGGAGAAAAAGTCTTGTAAATCAATGAGATCTTCCTGTGCTTTTAATAGCTTCTCTATTATTAGGCTGTCTGGGTTAAATGACCAGGTGAAACTGACTATTAGATATTTACAGCTGATGTTTTATTCTATAATCTCACTCCATTCCCAACTCATTTTCTCTTGCTAAGAGTTAGAAAAATGATCAGAGTGATGGATACAAGATTACTTTGAACTGCAAGAGCACTGAGAATGGATAGGTAGGGGCAGATTTAGGAGAGACAGAGGTGGGGCGGACTAAGCTTATTCACTGTCGATCGCTTGTATAATCAGCGGATGAAGAATGGCAATCAAGATAGCTATTGAATAACTAGACACATGTATGGAATCAGCAGTCAGGAATTGTTGGAGATAATGGAATACCCAGAAACCACCAAACAGATTCCAGGTCTCCATGTAGACTATGAAGCTCAGAGCCTGATGTTTTCATCTTCAAGCAATAACTTTTACTTTCATAAAACCTCAGGCATATTTATCTTCACATCAAAGCACTAAATCATCTATATAAATCTTGGAGCAGCGAGCAGACGAGTTTAGAAAATGAAGCTCTCCTGGAAATATTTCAAGGAGGTATGTTTTAACATTTCCAGTCTTCAGGCTCTTGGTAATATCTTGGGCCCTGGGATTCACTCCAATCCTGACATTTTCTTATTATACTGCTGCTTGCACAGATCTGTAGTCTACTTAATACATGACCCAGTTAGCCAAGAGAAGAGTCCAAATTTTTGTCAATTGTACCACGTGCAGTCAAATGAAAAACTAGTTATTTGGTTGAAAGTCATAGTGAGAGGGAGAGGTATGGTTAAGTTGTTGTTGTTAGGTGCCATCGAATCAGTACTGACTCATAGGGACCCGATGTACAACAGAGTGAAGCACTACCCGGTCCTGCGCCAACCTCACAATCTTTGCTACATTTGAGCCCATTGATGCTGCCACTGTGCCAATCCATCTTGTTGGGGTCTTCCTCTTTTTCTCTGATCCTTCACTTTACCAAATGTGATGTCCTTCTCCAGGAACTGATTCTTCCTGATAATATGTCTGAAGTATGAGAAATGAAGCCTGGTCACCTACAGTCTTTTTTATTCAATGTCCAACTTTCACACACGTATGAGGTTACTGAAAATACCAAGGCTTGAGTCAGGCACACCTTAGTCCTCAAACCGACACCTTTGTTCTTCAACACTTTAAAGAAGTCTTTTGCAGTAGATTTGCCTAATGAAATACATCGCTTGATTTCTAGACTGCTTCTTCCACGAGTGTTGATAGTTGACCTTACTTAGCAAATTGAACTCTTTGCCAACTTCAATCTTGTCTTTATTTATATGGATGCTGTTTATTGGTCAAGTGGTGAGGACTTTGGTTTTCTTTACACTGAGATGCAACCCATACCAAAGGCTGTGGTCTTTGATCTTCATCACTAAGTATTTTAAGTGCTCATTTTCAGTGAGCAAGGTTGTATCATCTGCATATAGCAGGTTGTTAATGTGTCTTCCTCCAATTCTGGCGCCATGTTCTTCATATAATCTAGTTTCTCAGATTACGTGCTCAGTATACAGATTGAATAAGTATGGAGGGGGCTGGTAATAGCAGTGCTTTGGGGGTAACCATCAATGCACTAAGGAATTAAGGAACATGTCCCTCCACTCCTTCCTTCTCAGTTTTCCTTTTTTCTTTATGACTCTACTCAAGTCATTGTCATTCACTGTTGCTGAGTTGACACTGACTAGTAGTGACCTTCTGTTAAACAGAACAAAGCATTATCCTTCTGCCCTGTGCCATCCTCATAACTGCCTGCATGTTGTTGTGAAATGCCATCGAGTCGGTTCCAACACATAGTGAGCCCGTATAGGGTTTCCAAGGAGCGGCTGGTGAGCTTGAACCACTGACCTTGCAGTTCAAATGGACCTTGCAGTCCAACACATTAACCCACAGCGCCACACCAGGAGTCCTTATATAGCCAAGTCTGTTCTTGTCATGATTATGCCATTTCATCTTATGGAGGGAAACACATCATCAAAAGTTTGTTTGTTTTTTCCCCTAGTTTATCTTAGTCTGGACACTCGCTGAAATCTGTCCTCCATGGGTGACCCTGCTAGTATTTTAAATATTAGTGGCAGTAAGACTGACCCAAGCTATAATATTTCAAATCACCTCAAATGCATGCAAAAGCTGGTCAATGAGTAAGGAAGCCCGAAGAAGAATTGGTGTCTTTGGTGAAGACCACTGAATATATGATGGACTGCCTGAAGAATGAATAAATCTGTCTTGGAAGAACTACAGCCAGATGCTTCTTGGAAGTGAAGATGGTGAGACTTTCATCTCGCGTACTTTGGATATATCATCAGGAGGAACCAGTCCCCTACGGAAGGATATCACGCTTGGTAAAGTGGAGGGACAGGGAAAAAGAGGATGACCTTCCACAAGATGGATTAACACAGTGAATGCAACAATGGGTTCAAACACAACGACACTTGTGAGGATGGTGTAGGACTGGGCGATGTTTCATTTACTATGAGGTGAAACCAACTTAACAGCACTTAACAACTACAACAAAAATGAGGACCGTTACTAATATTAGCTATCCCCTATTAGGAGGCCCCAGGTGGCACTAGTGGTTGGTTCAACATTTGACTATTAACCAAAAGATTGTTGATTCAAACTCCCCCACAGGCATCTTAGAAGAAAGGCAGGTTTGAGTTTTGTGTTAAATAAATGAAACGAAACTCATTGCTGTTGAGATTCTGATGTCTAGGGATCCGATGAGCAAAGTGCAATTTCTCCAGAGGATTTCTGAGGCTGTAAACCCTTTTTTTTTTTTTAATTTTTTATTGTGAATTATGTGATAGTTTACATGGGAGAACATTAGCTTAACATTCCTCCTATCGTATTTCATTACATTGCCATGGTTACAATCCCCTCCATGCATCATCAACCAACAAAAGGGTATACCCTGCAAGCCTGCCCCCCAATCTTCAGCACACAACCCCTCTCCCTCTCTGGGTCTAGAGTCCCTAGCCGCTCCATCTCTCCATGTCATCATCTCTGCCTCCATCTCAGGCATCACTGCTTCTTTGGGTAGGGTCCTGCTCTCCACTCTTCTCCCTTGATGGTCCCAGGGACTTCCGCTCCTAGACTGGAAAGTCAGTCACTGAGGCTGTAAATCTTCATGGAACCAGCTGCCTGATTTTTCTTCCAAGGAGTAACTTGGGGGTTTGAGCCACTGATCTTTCAGTTCGCAGTCCTACGCTTCACCCACTGTGTCACCAGGGCACCTCCGTGTTAAATACTGCATGATATTTTCTACTAAACAGACTTCTTATTGTTATGCTGCCTAAGAGGGTTACTTGGAGTCCAGATGTGGTGCTGTAAGATAAGCAGTGAACCACAAGGTCACTTTAAACCACAAGGTTGGTAGTTCAAACCCACCAGCCGCTTCTCGAAAACTCTATAAAGGGTCGCTATGAGTCGGAACTGACTTGCCAGCACTTAACAAGAGAGCTTACTTTTAAAGACAAAGAAACACAGCTTGATTCAATATCATATTGTTGTTTTCATTGTTGATAAGTGTTGTTGAGTCAGTTCCAACTCATAGCAACAATTTATAGGGTTTGTAAGGAGCAGCTGGTAGGTTTGAACCATAAGCTCTGTGGGGATCAGTCCAGTGCATATCTTACAGCACCACAAAGATCCAACATACAAATCAAGTGAGAAAAACAAACAAACAAAAAAAAGAGGTCACAATTCAGCCTTTAGAGGCATATTGGTTCTTATGGAGTTGGTTTAATTTGTTTCAGCTTCAACTTGAACTTGAACTTGAGTAATTGATGATCTGTTCTATCATCGGTCCCTGGCTTTGTTCGGACTGTTGGTGTTGAACCTCTCCATCTTTCTCCACAGATATATTCCATTTCATTCCTATATATTCCATCTGGCAAGTCTATACATACAGGCACCACTTATGTGTTGGAAGCAAGTGATAGCACTAAGTCATTTGTCTTAAAAAATTTCTGTCATGGGATCTCTGGTATTGTTCCTTTCCTCAAGGCCATATTTTCCAATTGCTGATCCTTCTTTGTTTCCAACTTTGCATTCCAATCACTAGTAATTATCAGCACAACTTGATTGCCTGGCTGGTCAATTTCAGATTGCAGAATTGGGTAGAATTCTTTTGTTTCTCATGTCTGCCTTTAGTGGTTGGTTCATAAGTTTGAATTATAGTTGTTTTGACGGGTGTTTCTTGGAAACGTATGGATGATATCCTATCATTGATAGTGTTGTACTTCAGGATATATCTATGTATCGCTATATCTGTAAGGAGCTCTGATAGCGTAGTGGTTACGAATCGGGCTGCGA
>NW_006408552.1:6517829-6524314 GCF_000296735.1 Chrysochloris asiatica | reverse complement strand
TATGAATCAGGCTGCAAAACACAAGGTCTGCAGTTCAAAACTTCATCTCTCATACTTAGCACATATTGTCAGGAGGGACCAGTCACTGGAGAAGGTTATCCTGTTTGGTAAGCTGGAGGGTCAGAGAAAAAGAGGAAGACCCTCAATGAGATGGATTGGCTAAGAGGCAGCATCGATGGACTCAAGCGTGGCAACAGCTTAGGTTGGCCCAGGATCAGGCAGTGTTTCGTTCTGCTGGGCATAAGGTTGCTATGGGTCGGTACCAACTCAATGGCACCTAATAACTGCAACAACAGATAGCCCTATAGGACAGTTCCACTCTGTCATATGGAGTCACTATGGGTGGGAATGGGCTAGACAGCATCCAACAACAACATATATATCATGTTCAATGGACACTTTTCAGAACTCTGGATATAAAATATTTTACTACTGAACCACATTAAACAATAACAATAGAGGCTAATACCAGTCCATTTCTACTCACCACTGCCTAAGATATTGACCTGAACGCATCCCATTTAATTCTTGATGGCTTCTAATTTGCCTAGATTAATGCTTCAGACATTTCATGCTTTAATTATTCATGGTTAGTTGCCCATGTTTCTTGTCGTTTTGAGTACTGCCCCATCAGGAAATGAAGTGCCTGATAGCTTTGTTCCATCCCATAATTAATGTCACTATGATTCAGAACTGACTTGACTGAGGGCGCTGAACAACGGCAAAGAGAACAACTACTTTGAGGAGGCAGCTCTTCCCCATTGTATTCTGAGTACCTTCCAACCCGAGGGATTCATCTTCTGACACTATCAGACAATGTTTCACTGCTATTCATAAGGTTTTCAGTGGCTAATTAATTAACACACTCACTTCTTATTCCTTCTTGGATGGTAACCCACTTTGTGGTTGTTGTTAAATGTCATCTAATCGGTTCTGACCCACAGCAACCCTGTATAGGCCTGGTGAGTTTGAACCACCGACCTTGTGGTTCAACTGACTTTGCAGTCCAGTGCATTAACCCACAGTGCCACACTGGGACTCTGTTCCCCCACTAAAATTCTATTTTTCAGAAATATATTCTCCAGTATGTCTGCCACCCTGCTTGCTAAACAAATGAACGCATGTGTTAAAGACATTCAAACCTGTCAATGTAACTATAATTATCTTCTAGGGCCCAGGCCGCAGGGTTCTCTTGGAGATCACGTGTGTATGGCAGCTTTGGAATGCGTGGCTACCAGCACATATTTCTTTTAAGAGATAACTTAAAATAAGTTCTTCAAAGAACTTAAGGAATCATAGCCACACAATAAAATGTCAACCTAACTCTGGATTAAACTGTGTTTCTCATTAAGCCTCAGTGTACAATGCTTACAGCTAAATACAGTGAATGTGGCTCCGGAGATAAGTCAGCAAATCAGCCCTTGTCTGGATGATCTCACTCACTGGCATTTCCCTGATGAGTTTATAAATCCCCAAGGAATCAAGGTCTCAGTCTTTTTAATGAGGCCTTTAAAAACCAGGGAGGGAAATTATAGCAGCAGATAAGATGGGCTTCATTGTACTTATACTTTGTAAAGGTTTCTCCTGCCCCCAGTAAAGTAAATATGTCTGAAAACCCAAGGGTTTAATTGCATATATGTTGGCGGGGTCATCTGAGTTAATTCTTCATAAACAACAGAATAAGACAAGCCATTTCTGTTTTCATATCTTCTGTCTTTTAAGAGTGGGGCAAAGTGGAAGAGTTTTCATAGTCAAAGAATCAGAAAACCGTTTCCATAGGTGAGGTATACTAAGTGCCACCTATGTGCCAGACCAGGAATGCTGTGGCTTTGTAGAATTAAGCACTGGACTGCTAACCACAAGGTCAGTGGTTCGATCCCAGCAGTCGATTCTTGGAAGAAAGATGAGACTTTCTGCCCCCGTAAAGGCGAACAAGCTTAAAGACCCTATGCAGGGTGGCTGTGAGTCAGAACCCACCTGGCAGGACTTAACAACAGCATGTTCTTGGATGCTGAGATCACAGCAGTGAATCTGAGCTTAAAGAAAAGGCCACATCGTGGGCAGAGTGCTGGGAAGGACCAATGAGTCAGACACTGGTCTGTAGGCAGTGGGCACCACTCCCAGCTTCCTACAGGGTCCCCTTGGCAATGCAGGTGCCGAAAACCTGGGACTAACTCCCCCAGTCATGTGCACCTGCAAGAACTGGAAGGAGGAAGAATGGCAGGGCTGTTTTTACATCTTCGCTGCATGCTTCTTGAGAGAGGCTGACAGGACAGCTGCAGGAATGGGCTCAGACACACAAGAGGCCCTGAAGATTGTGCGGGAGCAGGCTGCATGCACGTGGAGCCATCGTGGTCGGAGCCCATGCGGAGGAGGCAATGGACAAGTTGATGCTGTAGACAGCTGTGATCAGAAGTTGTGGGTTGTTGTTAGTGGCGCTGCAAATGACTGGGATCACAAGTTGTGAGTTGTTGTTGGTGATGCTGCAGACTGCTATGATCAGAAGTTGTGGGTTGTTGCTACTGATGCTACAGAGAGCTGTGATCAGAAGTTGTGGGTTGTTGCTACTGATGCTACAGAGAGCTGTGATCAGAAGTTGTGTGTTGTTGGTGGTGATGCTGTAGACAGCTGTGGTCAGAAGTTGTGTGTTGTTGGTGGTGATGCTGTAGACAGCTGTGATCAGAAGTTGTGTGTTGTTGGTGGTAATGCTGTAGACTGCTATGATCAGAAGTTGTGTGTTGTTGGTGGTAATGCTGTAGACTGCTATGATCAGAAGTTGTGTGTTGTTGGTGGTGATGCTGTAGACAGCTGTGGTCAGAAGGTGTGGGTTGTTGCTGCTGATGCTGAAGTTGACTGTGATCAGAAGTTGTGGGTTATAATCAGTGACATTCCATACGACTCTGATCAGTAGTTGTGAGCTCCTAGTGGTGATGCTGCAAGTGTCTGGGGCCAAAAACTGTGGGTTAGAGGTAGTGGTTATGCAGGGGGTTGTGACCAGAAGCTGTGGGTTGGTGGTGGTGTAGAGTGGACTGTGGCACATTAATTCACATTTACTGTAAAACATATCAGCTTACTATTAGAACTTTTCTATGTGCCTGTTTTGAAAAGGAAGAAACTATAAAGGGCATTCTCTTTATGAGGTGATTACTCCTGATGTGGCACTGTAGGATCAGCACTGGACTTGGAACCACAAGGTTGACAGTTCAAACCCACCAGCTTCTCCTTGGATATAGGATATACAGGATAGTTATGATTTGGAACTGACTCGATGGCACTTAACAACAAAAACAAAATAAATATATAACCACATGAGAATATGCCAATTTCCTTACCACCAAATTGAACAAAACATTTATTATGTGAGGCAAAGCAAAACAAAGTG
This sequence comes from Chrysochloris asiatica, assembly GCF_000296735.1. Lineage (NCBI taxonomy): Eukaryota > Metazoa > Chordata > Mammalia > Afrosoricida > Chrysochloridae > Chrysochloris > Chrysochloris asiatica. The sequence continues at coordinate 6,520,932 of NW_006408552.1, read as the reverse complement.
AGGAAATCTACATTGAGTGAAAACAAATGCAAACAACAACAAAAATACAATGAATCTGAATTAGAAATGTGTTTTCTGAAATGACTGCCAGGGAACAAAACAGGTATTCTTTAAAGTGAATGTGAAAAAAAATGTTAACACTTTAAGATACTTTTAAGATGTACTAAATCATTTCTAAGACATTGATTATTTCCTATCTTATAGGACCAGCTGGGTGAGATGATGTGAGGTGCCCACTAATAGACAGACAGATAATTAGATAGATAGATAGATAGATAGATAGATAGATAGATAGATAGATAGATAGATGATAAGGAGGTAGATAGACGACAAATCAATAGATGATTGATAGACAGGCAGAAAAACAGACAGACTGATAGGTTGTTGTTGTTAGGTGCCATCTAGTCAGTACCCACTCACACTGACCCTATGCACAACAGAACAAAACCCTGTCTGATCCTGTGCCAACCTCACAATCGTTGCTATGTTTGAGTCCATTGCTGCTACCATCTCGCTGAGGGTCTCCCTCTTTTTCTCCAACCCCCCACCTTAGCTAACATGATATCCTTCTCCAACGACTGATCCCTCCTGACAATATGTCCAAAGTATGAGAGATGAAGTCTGGCCATGCTGGCCTCCAAGGAGTACTCTGGCTGCATGCACTTCTTCCAACACAGATCTGTTGGTTCTTTTGACAATCCGTGGTACCAACATCCTAACTCAAATGCATCAATTCTTCTACAATCTTCTTTATCACTGTCCATCTTTCACATGCATATGAGGTTATTGAAAATACCATGGCTTGGGTCAGGTACACCTTAGTCCTTAATCTTTGCTCTTCAACTCTTTAAAGAGGTCTTGTGTAGCAGATTTGCCTAATGCAATACGTCGTTCGATTTCTTGACTGCTGCCTCCATGAGTGTTGATGGTTGATCCAGGCAAATTAAAATCATTGACAACTTCAATCTTTTCTCCAATTTAGATGGATGTTGTTTATTGGTCCAGTGGTCCAGTGCAAGTCGAGGCTTGATTTTTTTCTTCAGTTCCCTCATCTTGAGAAATGCTGAGTGTGTTCTTCCCTTTTGGCTTTCTAACTCAAGGTCTTTGACTATTTCATTACAATATTTGACTTTGTCTTTGCAAGTTGCCTTTGGAAATTTTCTATTTAACTCTTCTACCTCCTCATTTCTTCCATTTGCTTTAGCATTTCTGCTCTGGAGAGCAAGTTTCAGAGTCTCTTCTGACATCCATTTTGATCTTGTTTTTATTTCTTGTCTTGTTAATGACTTTTTGCTTTCTTCCTATTCTTGATGTCATCCCACGACTCTCTGGTCTTCGGTCTTTAGTGTCTAATACATCAAATCTGTTCTTGAGATGATCCCTAAATTCAAGTGGGATATGTTATGTCAAGATCATATTTTGGCTTTCATGGACTTGTTTTAATTTTCTTCTGCTTCAGTCTGAACTTGCATATGAGCAATTGATGGTCTATTCCACAGTCTGCCCCTGGCTTTGTTTTAGCTGATGATATGGAGCTTTTCTACTGTCTCATTCCACAGATGTATTCAATTTGATTTCTGTGTATTCCATCTGGTTAGAGCCATGTGTTTAATCCCTTATATGTTGTTTAAAAGAGGCATTTGCAATGAGCAAATCACTTGTCTTGCAAAATTTTATTATGCAATCTCCAACATCATTTCTATCACCAAGACTATATTTTTCAACTACTGATCCTTCTTTGTTTCCAACTTTTGCATTCCAATCACCAGTAATTATCATATTATTATCTTGACTGCATATTTGATCAATTTCAGACTGAATAAGTTAGTATAATTCTTCAGTTTCATCATTACTGGCTTTAGTAGCTGGTGCATACATTTGGATAATAGTTGTATTAACTGGTCTTCCTTGTAGATGTATGGATAGTATCCTATCACAGACAACGTTGTACCTCATGACAGATCTTGATATATTAGTTGTAATCATGAATATGATGCCATTCCTCTTCAACTTGTCATTCTAAGCATAGTAAACCATGTGATTATCCAATTCAAATTGGTCAATACCAGTCCATTTCAGTTCACTGATGCCTAGGATATTGATGTTTATGCATTCCATTTCATTTTTAACAACTTCCAATTTTACTAGATTAATAATTAGTACATTCCATGTTCCATTATTCATGGATTTTCACTGCTCTTTCTCTTCATTTTGAGTTGCACCCTATCAGTAAATGAAGGTCCTGAAGGCTTTACTCCATTTGCGTCATCACAGTCAACTCTAATTTAAGGAGGCAGTTCTTGTACCATTGTATTTTGAGAGCCTTCCAACTGGAGGGGCTCATCTTCTGGCATTATATCTGACAATATTCTGGTGCTCTTCATCATGTTTCAATATTCAATGTTCTGGTGCTGACAGTGTTGCACTGTCATAAGGTATTCAGTGGCTGAAAATTCTAAAATAGTCAGTTTCTCCTTCCTTTTATGTCTTTGTCTAGAAGCTCAGCTGAAACCTGTCCACAGTGGGTGACCCTGATGGTATTTAAAATACGCATGGCATAACTTTCAAAATCACAGCAACATGCAAGCCATCACAGTGTGACAAACTGACAGACGAATGGTGATGCTGAGAAGTAGATTTGCTCATAATAGCTGCCTGCCCTCAAGGCAACTTGACTTGATATTTGGGGACTGTATGTTTGAAGGAAATAATGCTGGCTGGTCCTGTACCAACCTCACAATCACTGGCATGTTCTAACTCATCACTGCAGCTATCGTGCCAATTCATCTCACTGAGGACCTCACTGGTCCTCACTACCACTCTACCAAACATGATGTCTTCCTCCAGTGTTTGGTATCTACTAATGATGTATATGGAGTCCTGGTGTGGTGCTGTGGGTTAATGCGTCAGATTGCAAAGCCATTTGAACTGCAAGGTTGGTAGTTCAAGCTCATCAGTCGCTCCTCGGAAACGCTACACAGGGTCGCTATGGGTCGGAACCAACTCAACAGCACTTACCAACAACAACAATGATGTATCCAAAGCAAGTGAGTCAGGATTCCATTGTGACTCAGAAGGTTTTCATTGGCTAGCTGTCAGAAGT
>NW_006408552.1:6514427-6516589 GCF_000296735.1 Chrysochloris asiatica | reverse complement strand
GGCTTTCTACTCCCGTAAAGATTTACACCCTCGGAAACCCTATACAGGGTCGCTATGGGTCGGAACCGACTCGATGGCACTTAACAACAACAACATGTTCCAGATAGTGGTTCTTGGGGCTGTGGTAGCAGCTGGCCAGCAGAGGGCAGCAAAGGGCTGTGGGGTAAAAAGCACCTGAGATCATGGCTTTTTTTGAGTTCTGCAATGGAAACCATCTCCTGCAAGAAAAGGAAACAAGAAATGGGACCAAATCAGCAGGTTCAGAAATCACAAGGAGGAAGAGTCCAGGCACCTTCCAGCAGGAGGACAAACATCAGCAACCAGAAAAGAATGGTTTCTGAAGACATGGGTGCTAGCTGTCAGAAAGGCAACTCCTCCAGGATGGTCAAGACCACCTTTGCAAGCTGCCACCTTTGGAATTTGCAGCGACACACAATTGAGCGAAGCTTGCAAGAAAAGCTACCTGTTAAAATCTGGACTCATTCTCTGTGCTGGATGAGGTCCGGCCTGCCTGGTTTCTTGTTCATTTCCCGTCACATTATGATCAAGAAAGACACTAGGAATTACATGAAGGAAGAGTAGCACAGGCATATTCGATGTCAGATGGTGTGGGTAGGTGGGAGTTACACTTGCTTGGAACTCAGAAGGGCTCAGAACCACGGAGCAAAACATAGCTAAGAATTCATTGATTCTGGTTCAAATCCAAAGCCCTTTTCAAATTAAGAGATGGTGACCAGGGTGTACCACTTTGTCAGGTGAAATTAGGAACACAATTATGGACGCGCTACCCCCAAATCAAACCCAAGCCACTTCCATGGAGTCTATGCCTGACTCATCGTTACCCCATAGGACAGAGTGGAGAGTTCCAGAGCGTCTCCAAGATTGTCCGTTTATAAGGGAGTAGACAGCTGGTGGGTTGGTGCACTGGACTCATGATTAACAGCCCAGTGCCCACAGCACCACCAACACTATTCTAGGAGGTAAGGGTTCTTGTGAAGTCCTGGTGTGGTTCTGTAAGATACGTGTTGGACTGCAAGTTCAATCTGAACTTCAAGGTCAGTGATTCAAATCCATAAGCTGCTCCTCGGAAACCCTATACAGGGTTGCTATGAGTCAGAACTGACTCCACAGCTCTAATCAATCAACAACAAATGTTCTTGTATCACTTCTTGTAGCTCAAGCAGGGTCCTTAATCTTTCTGAAGTTGTTATTGTTTGTTGTTGAGAACCGCTGCGTCCGTTCCAAATCACAGTGACCCTGTATAGGGTTTCCAAGGAATGGCTGGTGAGTTTGAACCACCAACCTTGAGGTTTGACTCTGCAGTATGGAGACAAAAAGACAGTTTGTGCATAAAGTCAGGAAGCTTAACAAAAAGTTTGGTTGAGTGTCTCCCAAAGCCTAAGATTTATTCATTTCTAAACCTTTCTGGGGAGTCCTGGTGTGGCACTGTGGGTTAATGCGCTGGACTGCAAGGTTGGTTTGAACCGCAAGGTCAGTGGTTCCAGCTCACCAGCAACTCCTCGGAAACCCTGTACGGGGTCACTATGCGTCAAAACTGACTCGACAGCACTTAACAACAACATTTCGATGTTATATGCTGTTAAGCTGGTTCTGATTCATAGTAACCTTAAGTATACAACGGACTGTACGTAGGTCATGTACCAGCCTCACAATCATTGCTGTGTTTGAGACCCTGGTTGCACCCTCAATTCATCCCATGGACAGTTCTTCCTCTTTTTCTCTCATTCTCCACTTTACCAAGCATGACATCACATCCTCCTTCAAGGACTGATCCCTCCTGACACTATGTCCAAAGTCCATGAGAAGTGTTTGCTTCCAAGGAGCCTTCTAGCTGTACTTCTTCCAACACCGATTTGTTTGTTCTTCTGGCATCTAGAACATATTCCGTATTCTTTGCCAGTACCATAAAACAAATGCATCAATTATTCTCCTATCTTCCTTATTTGTTGTCCAAATTTCACATGCATGAGGGGTTATTGGAAATACAATGACTTGGATCAGGCATACCTTAGTCCTCAATTTGACATCTTTGCTTTTAACATTTTAAAGTGAGTTTTTGCAGCTGATTTGCCCAGTACATCACTGGAGTCTTTGATCTTCATCAACAAGTGTTTCAAACCCTCTTCTATTTCAGTAAGCAG
>NW_006408552.1:6512894-6514052 GCF_000296735.1 Chrysochloris asiatica | reverse complement strand
GTTCAAACCCATCAGCCGCTCCTTGGAAACCCTATACAGGATCGTTATGAGTCAGAACTGACTAGAGACACTTAACAACAACAAAACGTATTTCTAGTATTCTCTGTTTTCTGCCAAGATCTATCTGACATCAGGTACGATATCCATCATTCCACATCCTCTTCTGGATCTGGCTTGAATCTCTGGCACTGCATCTGTTGAAACATTTCAATTGGTATTCTGCCAATTCTTGAAGCCTTACTTTTTTGTCAATGCCTTTAGTACAGTTTGGACTTCCTCCCTCAATACTACCAGTTCTTGGTTTTATGCCAACTTCTGAAATGATTGGACATCCACCAATTATTGTTGGTGCAATGCTTCTGTGTATTTCTTCCCTTTTTGTTTTATGATTTTATAGAGACCCCTTTGTTAAGTCTTAAACAGGACAAAGATAAGACAAAGACAAATCAATCCTACGGGGAAAATCATCAGGGTGAGGCCATAATGGTGTGCCAAGGCTTCATGGCCACTTTGTTAATAATGTGGAAATAAAGGAAACATTGAAAACCATGATGGCTGCAGATCGATCCATCAGTCTCAAGCAGGACTACAGAGGTGAGAAAGGGATGCTTACAGGACTGCGGTGGGCTAATACATCACACTGCAAAGTCGTTTGAACTGCAAGGTCGGTGATTCAAGCTCACCAGCTGCTCCAATACAGGGTCGCTACGGGTCAGAATCAACTCAATGGCACTTAACAACAACAACAACAACAGGACTTCAGCTTAGAAAAGCTTACAGGATTGGTTCTGGTGCCCTCAACAATCTTGGTTTGGGTAAGAGGACCATAAAACCCTGATACCCCACTTTCCATTAAGGGCATGCCCAGGCAAGTCCCTGAGGGTGAGTGTGCCCCTCCCTGAGCTGGCTAGGAGAATCAGAGTTATCCACTTTCAACCACACTCTATCTGAGGGCCAAGCTTTGTATGTTGCTAGTTTGTGGTCGGAGTCTTGGTGTGGCACTGTAGGATTAGCACTCGGCCACAAGGTGGGTTTGAACTGCAAAGTTGGTGGTTCAAACTCACCAGGTGCTCCTTGGAAATCCTATACAGGGACACTGTGAGTCAGAACTGACTATGGCACTTAACAGTAACAATAATTATCATCAGAATGAACTCA
>NW_006408552.1:6500689-6511804 GCF_000296735.1 Chrysochloris asiatica | reverse complement strand
TTGAAAACACCATGGCTTGGGTCAGGCACACCTTAGTTCTCAGAGTAACATCTTTACTCTTGAACACGTTAAAGAAATATTTTGTAGCAGATTGGCCTGGTGCAATATGTCTTCTGATTTCTTGACTGCTGCTTCCATGGGCATTGATTGTGAATCCAAATGAAATAAAATCCTTGACAACTTCAATCTTTTCTCTGATTGAGAGAAATAAGAAATCACTCACTGACAACCTTCACAGTATGAATGTTGCAAGAATCACCAAGAGATGCTAAAATGAGTGGGTAAAACAATGATGAGGAAAATGGTACTTGCTCCAAATATCTTCCCAAGGGAAAACTAGGCTTTACAGTGGAGAAACATGGCAGACACCACCTTTATATCCCATGATGTGGTCATGATGTGTGCTTCCTGATCCAGTGCACTGAAAGGACACAACATCACCTCTGTGGACTTCCTGCCAAAATATCTGAGTAGCCTGCATTTCACAGGCAGGTGTCCCAGTGTGGTGCTGTGGGCTAATGTGCCAGACTGCAAAGCCATTTGAACTGCAAGGTCAGAGGTTCAAGCTCACAGTTGCTCCTCGAAAACCCTATAGAGGGTCGCTATGGGTTGGAACTGACTCAATGGCACTTAACAACAACAACAAAGCTCCGATAGGGAGCCCTGGTGTGGCACTGTGGGTTAATGTGCTGTACTGCAAAGTCAGTTTGAACCATGAGGTTGGCAGTTCAAGCTCACAAGCTGCTCCTCGGAAACCCTATACAAGATCACTATGGGTCGGAACCGACTCAACAGTACTTACCAACAACAACAAGTCCCCCTTGAGGGGCATTCTAAAAACAGTCAGTGCTCAAGGGCCCACCTAAAGGTTGGTGGTTTGAGATTCCCTGGCAGTACCGTGGAATAAAAGAACCAGCTCTCTGAGTCCATGAAGACAGCAGACAGGAAAACCCTGTGGAGCACTTTGACTTTGTAACACATGGACTTGCCATGAGTCGGAATCTCCTCAAAGGAAATAAATAACAACAATAATTGCTTAAGTAGGGTCAAGATCATGAGAGACAGAAAAACAAGACTGAGAAATTAGAGACGAAGGGGGATTGTGGTAGAATTCTCACCCTGTATATGGGAGAGCTGGTAGCGTAGTGGTTACAAATCGGGCTGCAAACCTTAAGGTCAGCAGTTCGAAACTACCAGCTGCTCTACAGGAGAAAAATGAGGCTTTATATTCCCGTAAAGATTTACAGCCTCGGAATCCCTGTACAGGGTCGCTATGAGTCGGAACTGACTCCATGGCACTTAACCACCACCAATCACCCTGTGGGAGACCCAGAATCCTGATGGCCCTGTAGGATAATCATTGGGATGCTTGCCGCAAGATTGGTGGTTCAAACCCACTAATTGCTCCTCAGAAACTCTATACAGGATTGCTATGAGTCAGAACCAACTCGACGACACTTAACTATACTAACCACTATCTGGAAGACCCAGGTTTAATCCATGGCCAACATATCTCATACACAGCCACCTCCTGAATGTCAGTGGAGGCTCAAGTGTGGTTATGATGTTAAACAATTAGGATAAACGAGGAAGAAAGTCCTGGAGAGCTACCTCTGAAAAGTAGTCCATGAAAAGCCCATGAATCACAATGGTTGTATCAACAGCTCATCATTCCATCCTGCATGCTGTCTCCATGAATCAGTCACTGGAAGGATGGTTGTTAACAACAACCATACACTTCTAGGTTAATCCTGTCACAAGACGGAAAACTGAAGGATGCGGATATTAAGTACCTTGCCCAGCGTATTAACAAGAGTCAATATGCAAAGTCACAACCTCCGACTCCAAAGCCAGGCCCAGGAAGCCTTGCTCTACTGCTGTGTACAGCGATCTCCTTATTAAACCTGCAGCCGCCTCCCTCGTCTTTCCAGGGAAAACAAGCCATTCTCCTCCACCCTGCCGAGGGAACAGGGTAATGCCCTGTGTCCAATTTTCTTTTCATTGCTATTTTTATTATGGAAACACAAGTGTTCAGTGATTCTAAAATGAAAACAGGGAAAGTTAATTTTGTCATTCTCATCTAATAAAAATTCTTAATGGGTTTCGCTCCCATTATCATAAATACTTTTATTGTTTCTAAAATATTGTTTCTCAACTGCACAGTAGTATATCTTGCTTTTTAAAAAAATGATTTTTTTTTTGTTGTTGTTGTTGTTTTTAAAGTCACTGTTAGATTTCTTAAGTATCATTTCCTTTTGGGGATTTGATTTGATTTCCTCCATTTAGATCATATATACATATTCTTACGAGACTTGGTAGCATGGTGGGTTAATCATTGGGCTGCTAACCTTAAGGTCAGTCATTTAAACTCACCAGATACTCCATACGAGAAAGAAGAGACTATCTGCTCCCATAAAGATTTTGTTGTTAAATGTCATCGAGTTGGATACGCATCGTGACCCTATATAGGATTTCTGAGGAGCGATGGGTAGATTTGAACTGCTGACTTTGCAATCCAAGCCGATCTTGTAGTCCAGGTCCAGTGTTTTATCCTGTAGCACCACACCAGGACTCCCCATAAAGATTAACAGCCTCAGAAATTCTATGGAGCAGTTCTACTTTATCATATGAGGTCGTTATGAGTCAGAATTAACTTGATGGAAGTAGGTTTGGTTTTGATTTTAGAGATATTCTAGTTGTTCTTAAGTGGCATCAAGTTGTTTCTGACTCATAACGACCCTGTATAGGGTTTCCAAGGAGCAGCTGGTGAGTTTGAACCACCAATCTTGCGATTCAAACTGATCTTGCTAACCAATGCTTATCCTGCAGCAACACACCTGGACTCCAAATACTCTTGTTGTAATCGCTAAGTGCCATTGAATTGGTTCCAATTCATAGTGATCCTGTATAGGATTCTAACATCACAGTCCAGCACACCACACCAGGATTCTAGAGTTGTTGTTGTTATTGTTATGTGCCGTGGAGTCGGTTCCAACTCATAGCGACCCTGTACAGGGTTTCCGAGGCTGTAAATCTTTACGGGAGCAGAAAGCCTCATCTTTCTCCCGTGGAACAGCTGGTAGTTTCGAACCGCTGACCTTGCGGTTCACAGTCCGATTCGTAACCACTATGCAAAGGAAAAAAACAAAACAAGAGCACGCTCTATTCAGCTACTCAGGTGGGTTCATTAATTCATTGCTATGGCCACACAAAAATCAAACATCATACTCACAGTTAGGAAGTGTTTTAGGAATGTCAACGGGTTACAATGCAAGGTCACAAAATACTCAGAGTACAGTTCTTCCAGGCAGGACAGTTTCTTGCAGCCCAGACAATGACACAGAGCTCTTTTAGGGTTCCTGATAAATGCCCACAGGACACTCTACTCCACCATGAGCCTCAGCCTGGAGGCACTCAGCTCCAGCTCCCTGGGTGGGTCAGCAAACCAAGATCCCCCAATTTAGTGCCCGAAGGCACCTCACTCTGCAAGAAAGCCCCTTGCCCAAAGTCACTCACCTTTACTTGTTCCATGCAGTGACTGGGAAGTCCGCGGCTCTGTCTGGCACTCTGACTCTTGGCTCTGCTGCTGCTGCTGCTGCTCCATTGTCTCTCCTCCAGTGTCCCTGGGTGAAGAGGGTCACTGTGCAGGGATCTCAGGGTCCAAAGGAACCTGCACATAGACCAAGAGACAGTTACTTGAACAGAACAAGGAAACACTGAATGGTTTAAAATTAACAAAGGTGTGCCCCAGGGTTGTATTCTTTCACCATACTTCTTCAGCCTGTATGCTGAGCACATAATCCCAGAATATAGATTATATGAAGAAGAATGATATGGAGGAAGATGCATTAACAACCTGTGATATGCAGATGATACAACCTTACTTCCTGAAAGCCAAGAGAATTGAAAATACTTATTGATAAAGTACAAAGACCACAGCCTTCTGTATGGGTTGCACCTCAATGTAAAGAAGATAGAATTCCTCACCACTAGACCAATAAAAAATATCCATGTAAATGGAGGAAAAATTGAAGTTGTCAAAGACTTCATTTTGCTCGGATCAACCATCAGCACTCATGGAAGCAACAGTCAATAAATTAAAGGACATATTGCATTAGGCAGATATTCTGTACAAGACCTCTTTAAGTGTTGAGCAGCAAAAATGTCAGTTTGAGGACGAAGATGAACCAAGCCATGGTATTTTAAATAGCCTCATATTCAGATCAATGTTGGACAGTGAATAAGGAAGACCGTAGAAGAATTGATGCATCTGCGTTATGGTGTTGGAGAAGAATACTAAAATTACCATGGACTGCCAAAAGAACAACCAGATCTGTGCTGAAAGAAGTACAGCCAGAATGCTCCTTAGAAGTCAGGATGGCCAGACTCTGTCTCTCATACTTTGGACATGTTATCAGGAGGGACCAGACTCTGGAGAAGGACATCAGAGTGGCAGGTTGAAGAAAAAGAGGACAACACCTAACAAGATGCATTGGCACAGTGACTACAGAAATGAGCTCAAACATAGCAATCACTATGAGGTTGATGCAGGACCAGGAAGTATTTCATTCTTTCGTTCTGTTGCACATAGGGTCACTATGAGATGGTATTGACTCAATGGCACCTAACAACTACAACTGTCAGGAGAAACCAATATCCATAAGACAGTCAAACACATAAACATTTTTCTTTCCCCTCCTTTACCCATTCAGCCTATGTCTCAATCCATGTATCTATTTAAGAGCACTGTTTTCCCACTGTCACATATAAATCACTATTTACCTCTATCCCATTTAGCCCATACATACCTCCCTAAGTCTTCCCCTATCTTCATTGTTCATCTGCCACCCTTCCTTCTTGTATATTGCCCTCCCCATCACCCAAGCAGACTATAAGGAAATATCTTAGAATAAAGGCTCATTTTTCAAAGCCCTGAGGTAAAAATCCTGAAGTAAAAAGCTGTTAAACTTGAAGGTATTATATTCAGAGTTTCTTCATCTATCAAAGAGAAAACGAGATGTTATTTGCTACACACATAATCAGGATGAATAAAGAACTTTTAACAATTCAAAGACAGAAAAAGTCAATAGAAGAGGCAAAAAAAAAAAAAAAAGAAGAAAAAAGATACAGGCATTTCACAGAAAAAGAAGCATTAATGGCCCATGAAACCATGAATAGATCCTCAATAATAGTAAGAGAAATGTCATGTTGTCAAAACATTTGAAGTCACACAATACCATCTATTGGTGAAAAGTAGGGCACAAAGGATTTTTAAACACTGCTGGTGGGTGTTGAAATGTTTGCAAGTTCTTTGGAAAACACTTGGCTTGACCTTATTTCACAGAACTGTCTAGCTGTCCTCCCAAATCCTTTTTCTCCTACCCAAGTATTGAATTCTAGTTGAAAAGTGAAGAACTTGGGACCATGCTTCTCTGTTCCCTTGCTGCCAGATCTGGCTTGGTTGCCAACAATGGAATGTGAGCAAAGGTCTGTGGGTCATTTCCTGGTCCGGTCTATTAAGAAGTGACTGAGACGCTTCCACATTCTCATTTTCCTTTCATTCTATGGTCAGATGAATTGGCCTGGGTCCTTGAAATCCCCACATGGGAGGTGCTATTGTTGGTTACCACAGAATCTATTCTGATTCATGGTTCCCCAGTGTATGTGTAGAATAGAATTACTCCACTGGGTTTTCAAGACTGTAAATTTTGGGAAGCAAGAATCTTGGTCGTTATTCCCAGGCATCTCTAGGTGGGTTCCAACCACCAAGCTTTCAGCTAGTGGCCAAACAATAAAAAAATTCTACCACTCATGGAGGATAAACTAGTGAAGAGAAACCAGTCCCTAAACACTGGCAACATCTTGTTTGGGAAAATGGAAGGTCAGTGAAAAGAGGAAGATGCTCAATGAGCTGGATTGAGATAGTGGCTGCAGCAATGAGCTCAAATATAACAATTGTGAGAATGGCGCAGAACTGGGTAATGTTTAGTTCTGTTGTGTACAGGGTCCCGATGAGTTGGAATCAACTTGACAGCACCTAATAACAATAGTTGCAATCAGATAACAATTGTTGTTATCTGATGAACAAAGCAACTGATACTGTGACCTGATGAGCAAAGTAACAAAGTAAAAGATCTCATAAACAAAGTAACAGATACTACTGTTTCTATTTATTACTCTATTTTAGGATAAGAGTTCCGGTGTGGCGCTGCAGGATAATGCACTGGACTGCAAGATCTTCTTGAACTGCAAGGTCAGTGGTTCAAATCCACCAGCTGCTCCTAGTAAATTTTACACAGGGCCGCTATGAATCAGAACTGACTTCATGGCATTTAACAGCAGCAACAAAAGGCTAACATCAGGAATATACAGAAAGAAGGGATGCTCTATAGAACTCAGTTCTTCTGTTTGTAGGTATTTACACTAGAGAAATTCTTACATGTGTGTTCCCAAAGCCCTGTGTAGAAATGTCCACGACAGTATTTTTCATTCTAGTACAAAATTAATGGAAATAATCAAAATGTTTGTAATAGTAGAATGGTGGTTATGTGCCATGGAATTGGTACGAACTCAGCGACCCTAAATTGTATTCTGGTGTGGCGCTGAGAGTTAATGCACTGGACTGCAAGGTCACTTTGAACCGCAAGTTCAGTTGTTCGAGCTCACCAGCTGCTCCTCGGAAACCCAATACAAGGTCGCTAGAAGTTGAAACTGGCTCCAGGGCACTTAACAACAACAACAAAATAATTCAATTGAGTATTTTAGAATAATAATAGTGAAAATAATTCAATTGAGTGTTTTAGAAGAGTAATAGTGAAAAAGTCACAGCTGTGTTTATCAACAGAGTCCACGAGTGGTGCAAACGGTCAACACACTTGGCTGCTAACAGAAAGGCCGGCTGTTTGAGACCACCCAAAGACACCTGGAAGAAAGACCTGGTAATCTATGGCCAAACAAGCAGCCACTGAAAACCCTATGTAGCACAATTCTACTCTGGCACACATGAGTCAGAATCTGCTATCTAGATACAGTGAGTTGGCACTCTATAGATTTTATATTCTGTTCTTTTCACTTAACAGCATGTGTATGAAATACACAGACCATATTAAATATTTTTCAAGACCATAATGTTCAATTCTATAAAACCAAAAGCCCAAACCCTGTGTCATTGAGTATATCCTGATTCATACCAACTCTATAGAACAGAGTTGTTGTTAAGAGCCGTTGAGTTGATTCCAACTCACAGCAATCCGGTAAAGGGTTTCCGTGGAGCCACTGGTGAATTTGAACCACCAACTTTGCGGTCCAGTGTATCCTCCCACGGCACCAACAGAGTTGTTGTCGTTAAGTGCCGTGGAGTCGGTTCCGATTCATAGCGACCCTGTACAGGGTTTCTGAGGCTATAAATCTTTACGGGAGTAGAAAGCCTCATCTTTCCCCTGCAGAGCAGCTGGTAGTTTCGAACTGCTGACCTTGTGGTTCGCAGCCCGATTCATAACCACTTCGCTACCAGAGCACCTTCACCCACAGAGCAGAACTCTGAAAATCGTTATGAGAGCAGATGGTGGGTTTGAACCACTGACCTTGCAGTCAGTTAGCAGCCCAGTGCTTAGCCCACTGTGCTACCAGGGTTCCATATATTTCTATCAATGTGCTATATAATGTATTCAATTGCAGGCATTTACAGAAACTGGTGCATTATACTGAAATTATGTGATCCTCCCTTTGACTGGGAAGTCCTGTCAGGGAGGGGACCCAGACCCCATGGCACAGAGGAATGGGTTCCTCATGAGCATATCCCAAGCCTGAACCTCAACCTCTTCCTCCACACAGATGTTCATCACCTGCCTGTGTTTTTCATTTCTTTGAATAATTCTCATACAGCGCTTTCCCCATATCTGGGCTGGGGTGTGTTCCTTCAGATGGGTGGACCAAAAAAGGAAGAATTCTAAGGTACTGGGGAACCAAAAATAGAATAAGAGCAGTAATTAGTCTGGCAGCGTACACAAGAACCAATGCTGAGCTGTTGCCTTGGAACAAATAGCATTTGCCTTCAGTAACTGTCTAGCCCTCAATACCTCTCTTGGAAAGTTATTATTACTCTGGTGTATTTATCTAAGACTCAGAACCGTTAGAGATCTTTTTCACATCTACAAATTAATAGAGCGATGATATCATGGGTTTTGTCTACCTTTTAAAAATAACTTGAGCTTAAAGTAAATCTCACATTTGGGGGGAAATTCTGGTCGGCTGCCCAGAGAGTTAGATAATAAAGGCTCACTTCTGAGCCCCTGATTCACCTTCCTGGTGGGTTTTTCTAGCGTTCACGTTTCACGCCGTCTGGCGGAGGAATCCTGTGGGTGTAACTGATCAATCATAAGAACATCGGAGAATTTTCTTGCCAGGAAGGACCCTTGTTTGATGACTGAGGGAACTGAAGCCCAGAGTTGCGGGGCTAGCTCATGGCAGCTGGTGGGTTGGAACAGAATCCTGAGACCTAGTTCAGAACATCTGTTACTAGACTGGACCCTTGGACAATGAGTTTAACAGTTGTTATATACATGAGTAACCCATGCAGCAATTGCTCAGTGGTAGAATTCATGCAGGAGACATGGGTTCAATTCCTGGCCGGTCCACTTGATGCACAGCCACTTCCTGTCTGTCCTTGGAGGCTTGTGTGTTGTTGTGATGTGATGGCAAACAGGTTCCAGCAGAGCCCAGACTAAGACAGACTAGGAAGAAAGTCCTGGTAATTTACTTCCAAAATCAACCAATGGAAATCCTATGGACCAACAGCGGTCTGGTCTGCAATAGATCATGGAGATGGCTTAGGACATGAAAGCTTTTGGTTCCCTTGAGACAGGGATTCGACAGTATCTCAGAGACAGCGTCTACAGTACCCCTAGGTGAAGAGGTCAGCCATTGTCTCACGTGGGTTCTTTAACAGTTAAGGACACATAACCCCTGGAATCCTTAAGAAAGAACAGGTGTGGTGGCATTTCTGTCCCTACTGTGCTTTTTCATCCCCATGAATGGCTGTGTTGAGAGTTTGCATGGCTGCCCCTGTAACCCCCACACTGAGCTCTAGCTGCCATGTGGGGAAGGGTTGAGGCTGGAATTGGGGCCAGGCAATCCTCTCGCTGAAACACAAACCCATAGTCACATTATTTGGCATTCCTTCTGGTCTCCTTGGTGGGTTTGGCTCTGAGTGGCTACCTTTGTGTTCCTTACAGCTGTCCTTGTTGGTTCTCCCTGCTAGCATTTTAATTTCTATTTCTCACCTCAAGTTCCTTAGAGAAAGGATAACTCTTCTCTAACCAGAGCGGTCTATGGATGGGCTGTTCTGAGGTGAGGACTCCACCCCAGGCCCAATCAAGTCCCCTAGTGGTGTAGTGGTTTGGTGTCTGGCTGCTTACTGAAGGGTGAGCAGTTGAAATCTACCAGCCATTTCCTGAGAGAAAGATAAGCAGTCTGCTTCCATAAAGAGTTTAGCCTCAGAAACTGGATGAAGGAGTCCTATAGGGTGGGTCACTAGGAGTCCGAGTCAACTGGATGATCATAGTGTGGTTCATGAAAAGCCTAGGCCCTGGAGTGGGGGAGGACTGTAGGCAATGGCTGGGCACAATGTGAACCATCGTAAACAAAAGCACATATAAAGTCTAAGCTTGACAACTTACAAAGTCATCTGTTGTTGTTAAGTGTTTGTTAAGTGTCGTCAAATTGGTTCCAATTCATAGTGACCCTGTATAGGGTTTCCAAGGAGCAGCTGATGGGTTTGAATTGCTGGTCTTGGGGCTCAAGCTGACTTTGTGGGTCAGTGCTTATCCTACAGTGCTACACCAAAGCCATCCTAGAAGATAGAAAGTTTCCTATTGCATGCCCAAAACAGGCCCTGAAAGCAAATATGGTTGAATAGCAAAGGACATTGCAGCTCAACCAATTGTAAGAAAAAATTTGAAGAAAAAAAAAAAGGGATACATTTCTACAGAGGGAGAACGTTAGCAAAAGTCTGAAAGAAAAGGACAATGACTGAGATTTGGCAATACTGACTCCTCAATGTCTGAAGGAGAGAGGCGCTGAAGCCATCCCAGGTCTCCCTAAGCATTGATGCTCATCTTCTTCAAAGCTACTTCCCAAATACTTTGACTCTGTTTTCTATTTAGCAAACCTCCCTCTGCTTCACAGTTCAACTTCTCACGCTTTTTGGAAAGAAAGGACCCCTAAAAATGGACATGAGAATCCTGACCAATCTCCTGTAACTGTCATTCAGGTTTGTACATCAGTCTCTCCTGAGTTTAATCTGTATAAATCAGTCCCACTGAGATTCATCTACTTTGGAAACGAAAGTAGGCAGGTCGGAAATAAACTTTGGACAGAAGTAAACGAAGCAAAGTATTCTTATTGGTGAGATCCCTTCTGAAAACCTGGGTGAGTTTTCTTTCTGCACCCCACCCCAGCCCTTCTTGTTGTTGTTATGTGCTGTGGAGTCAGTTTTGACTCATAGTAACCCTGTATAGGGTTTCCAAGGCTGTAACTCTTTACTACTATAATAGGAAGTGATGACAGAAAAGAAAAAGAAATCTAAATTTGGATGCAGGCAGACATGACTCCAATTTTGTCCTGTCTCTTATTCCACATGTGATTCTGAGCACGTTACTTCACTTTGGTGGCATCCATTTTCCTAACTGTAGAATTGTTGTTCGATACCATCTAATCGATTCTGACTCATAGTGGCCCTATGCACAACAGAATGAACCACTGCCCAGTCCTGCACTACTCTCACAATCATTATTACGCTTGAACCTATTGCTGCCAGTCCATCTCATTGGGGGTCTTCCTCTTTTTCAGTAGCCCTCCACTTTACTTAGCATGATGTGTTTCTCCAGGGACTGGGTCCTCCTGATGATATGTCCAAAGTATGAGAGATGAATTCTTGCCAGCTATAGAATGTGAGTGTTCAAATCCCAGGGTTGTTGGGAGGAATAAGATGCCTTGCCCAGAACATGGCACAGAATGCATATGTGTCAAACGACAGGCTCTTGGCTTCATTCGTAGATAGCTCCTGACAGCAGATGAATGGCTAATATGCTCTTCTGCATTGTTGTTGTTGTTGTT
>NW_006408552.1:6499416-6500454 GCF_000296735.1 Chrysochloris asiatica | reverse complement strand
GTCAGATACGGCAGGTGTGTGAATCTCCCTAGTGCCAATCCATCTCGCTGGGGCTTCTTTCTCTTTTTCTCTGGCTCGCCACCTTACCAAACATGATATCCTTCTCCAGCAACTGGTCCCTCCTGACAATATGTCTGAAGTATGAGAGACGAAGTTTGGCCATTCTGGCCTCCAAGGAGCTCTCTGGCTGCACTTCTTCCAACACAGATCTGTTGGTTCTTTTGGCAGCCCATGGCACTTTCAATATTCTCTTCCAACACAATAACTCAAATGCATAAATTCTTCTACAATCTTCCTTATTCACTGTCCAGCTTTTGCATGCATATGAGGTTATTGAAAATACTCTGGCTTGGGTCAGGTGCACCTTAGTCCTCAAGCTGACATATTTGCTCTTTAACACTTTAAAAAGGTTTTGTGCAACAGATTTGCCTAATGCAATACATCGTATGATTTCTTGACTGCTGCTTCCATGAATGTTCATAGTTGAACCAAGAAGAATGGATTTACTGATAGCAATTGACACAATGGATTTACTGGTAGCAATTGATCCAAGAAGAGTTTACTGGTAGCAGTAGCATCAGTAAATATAGGAAAATGTATGGCTGATAGCAGCTGGTTGAGCAACTGGACTGTCTGTGTATGGGGAGGGGGGTTCATATCACAAAGTAAAGGGTGCTTGCTTTGGGACTTAGAAACTTTCACTGTGGACCTGTGTCTTAGGCTGGGTTCTCCAGAGAAGCAAAGTCAGTGAAACTTTTAGATGGATACATACATACATACATACATACATACATACACAAATAGATACGTTGATAGATACATAGATACATTGACAGATACTTAGATACACAAATAGATACATTTGAAATCTACCAGCCATTTCCTGAGAGAAAGATAAGCAGTCTGCTTCCATAAAGAGTTTAGCCTCAGAAACTGTATGAAAGAGTCCTATAGGGTGGGTCACTAGGAGTCCGAGTCAACTGGATGATCATAGTGTGGTTCATGAAAAGCCTAGGCCCTGGAGTGGGGGAGGACTGT
>NW_006408552.1:6492198-6499316 GCF_000296735.1 Chrysochloris asiatica | reverse complement strand
GCTGGTCAGATGGCAGGCTTCTGCCAGCAGTGGTGAATAAAGTCAACATCAACAAGCAAGATGACAGGCTGCTGACAATTCCCAGGATCAGCAGGTGATATGTCAGGCTGCTGACTCAAGTCCAAAGAACCAGAGGTCAGATGATGATCCAGAGATAGCAAAAAGGAAGCAAACTTTACCCAAGTGCTCATATTTACTGGGAATAGCAACATCCCAGAGGATATACCCTTTCAATTGATGGGCTGCAGATAGCAGATCTCATCATCATGAAGCTGATTACATTGTATCAGATCATCTTGGGGGGTTAATACATCTTAACTGCCAAACCATGGATAAGCCTAGCCCACCCACATTGACACATAACCTGAACCATCACACCCTACTTCTGCCAACTTGAGGAGACCTTGGGTAGATCATCTTGCTCCTAGCTTCAGTTTCTTCATCTTATGATGGTCGTGTTTCCAGAATAACCAGAAGATGTGTTCATTATAGGATTGGTAGAAGGTTGGGGTGTTGGGGGAGAGGACTACAGGGTTCCCGTGCCTTCTGGACTCATCCTGGTTTAGTGCTGACTGCCAGATAGCTCCCCTATTCAGAGGGGCACTGGGCATGCCAATGGAGGGGGGGTGAAAATGCACATGTTTGAACCATCACACTCCCCTTGTGCTGAGTGCATAGTGTCATTTGCATAGGGGGGACAGATGCAAGCTTGGCTACCCAGGTGAGAGTGATTACCATCCTCCACCCCCACCAGCCTCACCCAGGTCCCAGTCTCCAAAAACTCTCCCCTGAGTGGCTGCAATAATCTCATCTCTTCCCTTGCCTCCATGCTTCCCCTCCTCTACTGCCTTCTCCAGTAATCACTTAATAAAACCAAACCCTTCACCAGCTTGTCCTGGGGTAAATGCTGCCCCATGATCTCCAATGTTTGATTACTCTAAGGTGTGTGTTGGGAGCAGCTGAACAGAAGCTCTCACACTTGGGGGCAGTTTAACAAAAGGTTTGCAATTAAACAGATGTGGTCCAGAAAATTGGGCTGCTCCCAGGTCAGGCTGCCCCCTGAGGAACTTGCAAAGCCTGCCTCAGAGGACAGGGAATTTGCAAAGTCTTTCTTTGTATGCAGCCATGGCCTTCAGTTTAGTCTGTAAAAAACATCTTGCTACCCTATCACTGTTTCCCTAGCAACTACATTCTTCTGATAAAGTCCCACTTACTGATTGCATCTATACACCAAAAGTTTTTTGCAATCTTTTCCTTTGATTTGTGTATATAATAAACTAGCTGAGCATAGCACGGTGTCACAGTATCTCCATCAGAGTTCTGTGTCCCACTTGGTCCCAACTATTCCATTCTTATTTTGTGTCTTGTGTCTTTCTTTTTTCTAATCTCGTGTTGCCCCTACTCAGGTTTAATCTCTCCATGCGGATCACCGAGTAAAGCCACTTGTCAGATACGGCAGGTGTGTGAATCTCCCTAGTGCTATTGTTCCCTTTATTGTTGTTAAGTGCCATTGAGTTGATTCTGAACCTTAGCGACCCTGTATAGGGTTTCTGAGGAGCAGCTGGTGAGCTTGAACCGCCGACCTATTGGTTCAAACCAACTTTGCAGTCCAGCACATTAACCCTCAGTGCCACACCAGGACTCCCTTTATGGATCTATTGTTTGCTGAAAAATTTGAGCTATATGGGGTGAGTTCATTTCCAGACCCAAAGGGTGACTAAAGGCCATAATCTCAGGATTCCAACTATCTCTGTTCAACCAGTAAGCCTGGTATTTTTAATGGTTTTGTTCCACATTTTTCTCTCACTCTATCGAGTCCTGATGTGGTGTTTAGGATCAGTGTTGTTGTTGTTGTTGTTAAGTGCCATTGAGTCTGTTCCGACCCATAGCGACCCTGTATAGAGTTTCCAAGGAGCAGCTGGTGAGCTTGAACCACCGACCTTGCAGTTCAAATGCCTTTGCAGTCTGATGCATTAACCCACAGTGCCACACCAGGACTCAGTAGGATCAGTAGTAGACTGTTAATTCCAAGGTGGGCAGGTCAACCCCACCAGTCGCTCCTCAGAAACCCTACACAAGGTTGCTATGAGTTAGAACTAACTTGATGACACTTAACAACAAACTAACATCCAGCATTTACCCCAGGACAAAGTTCAGAAGGGTTAGGAAAGGAGGATGAATGGAAACAGGAAACACCGGGAGGAGGTAGGATGAGTGATGTTACATTGTAGGAACTGCAATCAATGATGTGAAACAAGACGTGTCTGAAATGTTGAATGGAAAACACATCTGCTCCATAAATCCAATTCACACCAAAAAGTTAAAAAATAATAAAAGCAAAACCATTTTTATGTCTTCACTCCTTCAAATAGCATTGCCTTTAGGATAAAATACAAATGGTCCCATGATGCCAAATGAACAAGTGGAGGAACGACTGGCGACATGGAAATATCATGCTCTGGGAAGTCTTCATCAAATGGCTTCTTTGAAACAAGTGGTTTCTCCCTCCCACCTGTCATAAACTTGACATCAAATGAGGGAGAGACAGAAAGTTCAATCTTCCCCAGGAGCGTCTCCCTTCCTCATCAGCCCTCCTCTGGACACCTGACTCTTACACATCTGCTTCATCTCAACGGTGGGCAGGCTTCCACCTGCTTTGCTTTCTGTCTCTACGTTGTTCATCCTCAGAGTTCTTGAAGGAATTGAACTTGGATTTGTCCCTACAGTTAAGATGCTTTATCTGAGCTGTTGATTGTTAAGGGACTCAATTCCCGACTCTTGGTCACTTGGCCAGCACCCAAGGGAACCTTCCTAGGCTGAGCTGAAGTGAGTAAGGTCAGACAGTGCTGGGCACTTCACAGAGTCCTCCTGAGAGGAGCTCAGTGCTGACCTCCTTGTTGTTGTTGTTGTTGTTGTTGTTAGCTGCTGTGAAGTTGGCCGCTGACTCAGTGGGACTCCATGCACAATGGAACAAAATGCTACCCCCAACCCTTCCCCATCCCCATGATCGGTTACTGATCCAAATATTGCCATTGATCCACTTTTCATCTTTCTACAAGTAGATTACCAGACGTTTCTTCTTAGTCACCTTAGTCTGGGAGTTCTGTTGAAACCTGTTCAACACATACAATCCTCCACTGACAGATGGTCGGTGTGTGTGTGTAAAATGTACCTTGACTAGCAATTGAACCAGGTCACCTGATGGGAGGCAAGAATTCTACCACTAAAGTAACCACCACCCTTCTCCTCCCCACCCCCCAAAAAAACAATTCAAACCCATTGCCATGGACTCATGGCAACCCCATGCACTACAGAGTAGACTAACTGCTGTATAGGGTTTTCATAGCTGTAGTCTTTATGGAAGAAGATTGCCAGGTCTTTCTTCAGCAGCATCACAGGTGTAAACCATTTTTGCCACCCAGGGAAAATTATTTATTGGACAAATAAGTGAATGAATGCCTCCAAGTAAAGATGCAAGTGGGGAAGGAGCAATCATTATTTTAGCTGGTGAGATGGCCAGCCGAGCTTGGTGTCCCCGAATGCTGCGTTCACTGTCTAGAGGGTTGAAGATAATGAAATGGAAACCATCTATTCAACTACTCGCCATGACAGCTGTCCTTGATTGATGAGCCCCAAGGAACAGCCTGGAAAGATTTCAATCTCTCAGAGAGGATCACTACCAACCAGGGATTTTTCTGAGCTGATTTTTCTAAGATCTGCAGATAATGTTGTCACTAAATTTGACGGAATGACAATTTCCAATTCCTCCCACTCGTCCTCACAGTTTTATCTGGCAGCCTGCAAGTGGGCTCGGTGGAGTCTTAGAGTGAAAGCAATAGCATTGTGACACTGTGAATCTCTTCTGATTTAAGGACAAAACAAAACAAAAAGGTACTAGATCTTTGTGTGATGCTATTTATGATTAAAAACTGCAGACCGGCACAATGTCATAAAAACTCTAGTGATGCATTTGAAGGATGTGGTTGTATTACGCTCCTGTCCAATGCCATCCATAACACCTAACTTTCTAGCATGGGTTATGGGCAATGCTTGGTCTCAAGATGAGTAGAAATATATAGAACTCTCAATCCAGCTCCACCTTCTGCCCCCAGTGGGTCATGGCCCACAGGTTGAGATTACTGTTCTAGTTCAGTTTCCTGAAGTTCAGATTTCAACCTTAAAGTCCCTTTGGGGGACTTAACAACAACAGCTATGTGCTGGTGGTTGTTTAGTAGCAGAATTCTTGCTTCCCATCAGGAGACCTGGTTCAATTCTCATCAGTCAATACACTACTTATATACTCACTAACCATTTGTCAGTGGAGGATTGTATGATACTAAGATGCTAAACAAGTTTCAGCAGACCTTCCACACTAAGGTGAGTAGGAAGAAAGGCCTGGTGATCTGCTTCTGAAAATATCAAAGCTGCACAGATCACAGCCCAAGGAGGTCAGATGTGGAGAGCCTTCCTGAGTATGTCTGTCTACCCAGCTTACAGTGCTGGGCATTTGTGACCAAACTCTTTAGGTCACTTGTGCATTCTCTCCTGAAGACCTGGAACACTCCGAGGGTCTGAAACAGTTCACCAGGAGAAGGTGGGAAGGGTCAGGAAAAGGCCCTCCAGGGGGTGGACTTAGGAGAGGTCAAGAGAATGCACAGGTGTAAGAAGTAAGCTGTGGGAGGGGTCAGGAGCACACCCAGGAATGAGAAATGATTAGCTGGGAGGGGCCAAAAAAAGAGGTTGGAAAGGCTAAGAGAATCCCCAGGTGTGGGAAGTGAGGAGGTGCGTAGAATCAGGAGAAGACCCAGTTATAGGAAGTGAAGGGTTGGAAGGGTCAAGGAGGAGGCCCAGGTATTACACAATTGAAGAGGTTGTTGTTGTTGTTGTTGTTGTTAGGTGCCATCCTGTCGATTTCCACTCAGAGTGACCCCATGTGACAGAGTAGAACAGTCCCATTGGATAGCCGTTTGAACTGCAAGGTCAGCAGTTCAAGCTCACCAGCTGCTCCTTGGAAACCCTATGCAGGGTAGCTATGGGTCGGAACCGACTCGATAGCGCTTCACAACAACAACAATCATTACAGGAGCAGATGACCAGATATTTTCTCCTATAGGGCCACTGAGTGGGCTTGAACTGCTAAGCTTTCTGTTAGCAAACAAGCACTTAATCATTGCCTCACCAGGGCTCCCCGGGATTTAAGAGCAAAGTGGGGTCCCCAAAGAGAAATTCATCAAACATGCAGTCAAGATATATTGATTGACTGGTGATTGGAATGTGAAGGTTGGCAACAAAAAAGATCAGTAGTTGGAAAATATGACCTTAGTGTCTAATGCATCAAATCTGGCCCTGAGATGATGGATAAATATCTAATCTAATCCTAGGCATTAGTGAGCAAAATGGAATGCCAGGAATGCTGGGATAGTATATACAACGGGGAATGTTTCATTGTATGGAAGATGCTGGAGAATCCAGGAGGATTCTCCAGTGTCAGGAATGAGAAGGTGGGAAAGAGAAGAAGCACCTGTCAGTGAGAGAGTCTGCCCCCAGAATTGTGTGGGGGGCACCTTCCCTCCCAAGGTAAGAATGAGAATCTCATAGTAAACCAGACTCTATACCCAGCTCATCCCCGAGTGGCCTCCTGAAACTACCTAACAAAGTCTCCAGCATCTCCCACATTCTAAAACATTCCCATCAATGGGTATGCCATGCCAGCATTCCTGCGTATTCCATGTGATGAGGGCCATGAGTATAGCTGTCTTTTATGTTGTTGAGAAAGTATTTACTATGAATAAGTCATTTGTCTTGCAAAATTCTATCATGTGATCTCCGGCATCATTTCTATCACCAATGCTATATGTTCTAACTACTGATTCTTCTTCTTTATTGCCAACCTTCGCATTCCAATCACCTGTAATTATCAATACAGCTTGATTGTGTGTTTCATCAATTGTAGACTTAGGACATTGGTAGAATTCTTCAATTTCATCATCATTGGCTTTAGCCAATGAATAATAGTGGCATTAACTGGTCTTCCTTGTTGATGATGTTGTTAATGCAGTCAAGTCAATTCCAACTCATAGTGACCCTGGTACAGGGTTTCTGACGAGCAGCTGGTGGGTTTGAACCACCAACCTTGGGGTTCACAGCCCAGTGTTTATCCTACAGTGCCACACCAGGAGTCAGGTCTTACTTGTAGGACTATAGATATTATCCTATCTCAGATAGCATTGTGCTTCAAAATTCATCTTAAAATGTTATTTTTGATGGTGAACATGACACCATTCCTCTTTAATTTATTGTTCCTGGCACAGTAAATCGTACGATTGTTAGATTCAAAATTGCCAATACCAGTCCATTTTGTTCACTAATTTCTAGGATATTGATCTGTATCCGTCATCTCAGGATCAGATTTGATGCATTAGACACTAACAACCAATGACCAGGGGAGTTGTGGGCTGACATCTAGAACATCATACAGGAAGAAAAAGGTCACTAAAAAATCAGGAAGAAAGAAAAGAAAAAAACAGATGTCAGAAGAGACTCTGAAACTTGCCCTTGAGTGTAAAAAAAACTAAAGCAAATGAAAGAAATGAGAGAAAAAAGAACTGAACAGAAAGAACATTTCAAAGGACAGCTCAAGAAGACAAAGTCAAGCATTAAAACAAAATGTGCAAAGTCTTTTAGAAAACCAAAAGGGAAGAATACGCTCAGTATTCCTTTAGCTGAAAAACTGAAGAAATAATAAAAGCCTGAACTTGAAATAATAAAGGATTCTATGGGCAAAACATTGAATGATGCAGAAAGCATCAAAAAAAAAAAAAGATGAAAGGGAGAGAACCTACAGCCACCAAAAGAAAAGAAATAATAAAGATCAGAGCAGAAATAAATGAGATAGAAAACAGAAAAAACTATAGAAAGAATCAACAGGACAAGAAGCTGGTTCTTTGAAAGGATTAACAAAATTGACAGACCACTCGCAAACCTAACTAAAGAAAAGAGGGAGATGACACAAGTAACACGCATTAGAAACCACACGGGCAAGGTCACAACGGAACCAAAGGAATCAGAAGGATAATAACAGAATACTATGAAAAGTTGTACTCAAACAAATTTGAAAA
>NW_006408552.1:6462343-6488104 GCF_000296735.1 Chrysochloris asiatica | reverse complement strand
TTCCCACCCCCTCCATACACAAAGTAGACAGGGATGGGCAACTTGGACAATGGCTACCCAAAATGGGGTGGGCTACAAAGGCAAGGAGTATCTGGCTTACAAGCTTTCAAGAGGGAGCCTAGATCCAGAGGGCACGGAAGAAGGTAGAGTGTCCACTGAGTGGTGTACAGTCTGTCTGGGCGAGGCTGGAGGAAGGAGGTGGGTATAGGTCTCTTCTGAATGGTTCCTGTCGGGACTGACTGTGGGGGTTGCAAGTGTGGAGGTAGATGTTTTGTGGCAGAAGCAGGGGAGTGGTTGACTTTGCGGTCAGGAGTGTAGGTCCCTGGGACCATGGGGGGAGGGGTGGAATGCGGGACCATGCCCAGAGTGGCAGTGATGCTGGTGATGGGGGTGGGGATGATGAGGACGTGAAGAGGTGGAGTAACTGGGGACTCTGGACCCAGAGAAGGAGAGGGGCTATGTGCTGGCGACTGAGGGGCAGGCTTGCGGGGTGTACCCTTTGGTTGGTTGATGGTGCATAGAAGGGATTGTGGCCATGTCAGTGAAGGGATGTATGATGGAATGAGTGTGGGGCTGGTGTTCTCCCATGTACAATAAAAGATTTTAAAAAGAAACAAAGGAGATTAAAGGAATACACACTCATTGTACTAAAAAGAAGTGATCGGTATTCAAGCATTTTAAGAGGTAACATGAGATCAAGAACTGATGTTACTGAAGGAAGAAGTCCAAGCTATACTGAAGGTATTGGTGAAAAACAAGACTCCAGGAATTGATGGAATACAAATTGAAATCTTTCAACAAACTGATGAAGCACTGGAGAGTTTGATGGAGATAATCTGTGCCCCTGAAGGCACTGGGCCATGGCTCCTGCATTTTTTCCAATCTAGTTGTCATCAAGTCAACAGATGTGCTATAGAAAACATGTACTCCATAGGATTTCCAGGGCTTAGCTCACTCATCTATGCCAAGGAATCAGGAAGACAGTGTCAACCGACTGGAATAAATCCATATTTGTGCCCTTTCCAAAGAGAGTGACCCAATGGAAAACAGAAGTCATTAAACAATATCATTAATATCACATGCAAGTAAATTTTCACTTAAGATAATTCAAAAACTAGTCATCGGTAGGGAGCTGTCAGAAATTCACATTGGATTCAGTAGAGGAAGTGAAACTAGGGATATCATTGCTGATGTCAGATGGATATTGGCTGAAAGCAGAGACTACCACAAATATGTTTACTTGTGCTTTATTGACTATGCAAAGGTTTTCAATTGCATGGGTCATGGCAGATTATGGATAACATTGTGGAAAACGGGATTCTAGGTAATGGAATCGTGCTCATGAGGAACCTGCACATAGACCAAGAGGCAATCATTAGAACAGAACAAAGAAATAATGGATGGTTTTAAATCACATGCATATGAGGCAATTGAAAATACCATGGCTTGAGTCAGGAGTACCTCAGTCCTCAAAATGATATCTTTGCTCTTAAACACTTTAAAGAGGTCATGTGCAGTAGATATGCCTAATGCAATATATCGTTTGATGTCTTGATGCTTTGATGCTTCCATAAATTGATGAAAGCAAAATGAAGTCTTTGACAGCTTCAATCTTTTCTCCATTTATCATGATGTTATTCATTGGTCCAGTGGTGAGGATTTTTGTTGTCTTTACATTGAGGTGCAACCCATACAGATCTTCATTAATACGTATTTCAAGTCCTCTTCGCTTCCAGCAGGCAGGGTTGTATCATCTGCATATTGCAGGTTGTTAATGACTCTTCCTCCAATTTTGATGCCACATTCTTCTTCAGATACATCCAGTTTCTCAGATTATTTGCTCAGCATACAGACTGAATAAGTATGGTGAAAGAATACAACCATGCTGCACACCTTTCCTGATTTTAACAGTGATATATGCACATTCGATTCTGCTTTAATATCCTTGGGTTTTAAGTGAGGGACTGGGGTTCAATTCCTTAATAATAGGAAGGCAGACTCTGATTCCCAGCTGTGTCCTTGATGTTTAATGTCCCAGAAAGGACTCAAAGGTCACTGACAGCTGATCTCCATCGTCTTCACATGACCTCTCAGTCCCCTTCAACTGTCTTCACCATCAGACCTCTCAGTCCTGCCTCTGGCCTGCCCTCCACAAGAGAGGAAGCAAAATGTGGAAATGAATTGTCATTGTTTACCACTCTTGACAGGAATAAGGCCCCAGCTTCTCTTTCTGGTAGTCCTTGTACTTTTCTCAACTAGTGATTAATGGACTTGACTCTGGGCGCAGTCAAACCCCGGGAACAGTAGATAAATAACAGGCAGAGTTTAAGAAGATGCATGTTCTCTGAGTTAATAATTTTAACAGCCAGAGAGACACAGCAGTTCTCATGGTAACAGGGACCTGTGATTTGGTCTCCAATTTGAAGACATCAAACTAATGTATACAGATAAGATTCCTATAGGAACTGCCTTCATTTCCCCTTAATTGGAGTATTTTTAATGAAGTGATGATATAATGCAATTTGGAGGAACACTGTTGAGTAGGCTGAGTTGCTCTAACTATGTTAATGAAATGCATCCTTGCAAACATTTCCTACGATGATGAGTCTGGTTTATATCATGTGGTTCAGAATTTCCGCTTGAACTTGAACTCTGAAGCTATATGAGAAGGCTTCAGAAGTTCACGGTAGACATGGAATTAAAAACGTAATGGGATTTTTCCACGAAGTTTTTTGAAGCCCCCTCGGGTCTACTGTTTGTTTCAGAATTCCCAGATGACTCCAGAGATCATGATTTTTGTTGATGAGCTTATGCATTGAGGAAGACTGTTCTTGCTGGAATTGAGGTTAATGTCTGGGATCGGGTTTGCCTTTCAACATATTTGATGAATTTAGATTGTCATTGTGGAGTGCTGTCAAGTTGATTTCAACTCAGAGAGCCCCCAGAAAACAGAGTGGAAAGTGGAACTACCCCAGAGGGTTTCCTAGGCTGTCATCTTCACAAGAGCAGATCACTGACTGAGTCCTTTTCATGCCGAGCTGCTGGTGGGTTTGAACCACTAAACTTTAGGTTACCACCTGAGTGCTCAACTGATGAGTCACCAGTGTTCCTGGGTGAGCAAAGTAGGACAGAAAACATCATTCTTATTCTAGTAGTGCAGTGCTCAGGTGCTCAGCTGCCAACCAAAAGGTTAGTGGTTCAAAACCACCAGTTGCTCCCCAGGAGAAAGATGAAGCCGTCTGCTTCCCGAAAGATGGCTGTTAGGCTGTTAGATGCCGTTGAGTTGGTCCAATTCAGTGACCTTATGTGCAGAAACACCGCCTGGTCTGGCATCATCCTCACAATAGTCCCCAAGCTGGAGCCCAGTGCTGGAGCCACTGTTGTAGTCCATTCCATCAAGGGTCTTCCTGAGACTAGGAAACCCTTGAGAGCAGTTCTACTTGGTCCTATGGAGTTACCAAGCATTGGCATCTACTCAATGAGAAATCCCGATGCCAGACTTCATTGTGGTCTTGCCAATTTTCTTGATATAAAATAAAGTTCAACAAAGAACACCAGAAAAGTTGGAGACATCGGGAGAGCCTCCTTTGGGGAATGTCAGCTGAGCCACTCATCCTGGACTCTTGCCTTTTTACTTTTTCAGTTTATCGACCACAATTGCAAGTTTTCCCTATGTGGGCACTTTCCTGTACTTGCTCTGGTCACCAGGCCTTCAGAGCATGCCACCTGCTTCTCTTTCTACACTGTTCTCGATCATGCTGGGAACATCTTCCTCAGTTGTCTCATTGCTCTTCTGCTTTGGTTAGGAAGAATAGCAGTGCCTTGGCTGAGCTCACAGTGACAGATCAAATCAAACCCACAGCTTTGGGGTGGGGTCAATTCTGACTCACAGCCCCCGTATAGGATAGAGTAGGACTGCTCCATGTGGCTTCTGAGGCTGTAAATCTTCACAGGGACAGACGGTCTCATCTTTCTCCCACAGAGCAGGTGTGAGTTTGAAGTGTCAGTCTTGTGGTTAGTAGTCCAAAGCTTAACCCTTTATGCCATTAGAGCTCCTTCAGTTATGGATGCTGTTGTTGTTGTTGTTAATTACCATCGAGCCGGTTCCAACTCATAGAGATCCTGTATAGGGTTTCCAAGGAAAGACTGGTGGATTTGAACTGCTGATCTTGCAGTTAAAAGTCTAGTGCTCCAGGAGCAGAGGTCCCTGGGACCATCAAGAGAGAAGAGCGGAGTGCGGGACCCTACCCAGAGAAACAGCGACGCCAGAGATGGAGGCAGAGACGATGGTGTGGAGAGATGGAGTGGCTGGGGTCTCTAGACCCAGAGAGAGAGAGAGAGGAGCTGTGTGCTGACATCTGGGGGGCAGGCTTGTGGGATTTACCCTTTGGTTGGCTGATGATGCATGGAGAAGATTGTAACCATGGCAATGAAACAATATACGATAGGATGAATGTAAAACTAATGTTCTCCCGTGTAAACTATCACATAACTCACAATAAAACATTTAAAATAAATAAATAAATAAGTCTAGTGCTTATCCTACAGCTCCACACCTGTTATAAGTGGTGGTGGTGGCTGTGTATTGTCCAGTCAGTTCCCATGCATGGCTTACCTGTATGGGGTTTCCGAGGCTGCCAATCTTTACAGGAGCAGAAAGTCTCATCTTTCTCTCAAAGGGCAGCTGATGAATTCAAACTGCTGAACCTTTCGGTTAGCAAGCCCAACACATACTACCCAACACATGCTACCAGGGCTGCTTCAGCTATGGGTGTTGTTGTTAAGTGCCATCGAATTGGTTCCAACTCATAGCGACCCTGTATAGAGTTTCCAAGGAGTGGCTGGTGAGTTTGAACAGCTGACCTTGATAACTCTACACCACCATACCAATCAAGGGTCCAACCATGGTCCTGACCCTCTCACATCAGGATGCCACTGGATGACTATAAAGTTCCCTGGGAGGAGCAGCCAATTGGTGCTCAACTAGTAACCTTGTTGGAGTCCTGGTGTGGCACTGTGGGTTAAGCGCAGGAATACAAAGCCATTTGAACTGCAAGGTTGGTGATTTAAGCTCACCAGCTGCTCTTCAGAAACCCTATACAGGGTCGCTATGGGTCGGAGCAGACTCGACGGCACTTACCACCACCAACAACAAAGTAACCTTGTTGGAGTCCTAGTGTGGTGCTGTACGATCAGCACTGGACAGCTCACTACAAGGTTGGTGATTCAAACACACCAGCCACACCTTGGAAACACTACACAGGGTCACTATGAGTTGGAACTGACTCGATGGCACTTAACAGCAAGAGCAGTGACTTGTTGGGGGTTCAAAGCCACCCAGTAGCACTGCAGAATAAAGGCCTGTTAATCTACTTTTGTAAAGATTGCTGTTGTTTTAAGTGCTGTTGAGTTGGTTCCGACCCATACTAAAATCCTGTATGGGATTTCCAAGGAGCGGCTTGTGAGCTTGAACCTAAAACCCGATAGTGCTCAGTTCTACTGCATGAAACATGGATTTTCTGTGAGTGAGAACTGACTGGACACCAATGGGTTCAGGTTGCATCTCATGAAGGGGTCTGAAAATGAGTCCTATGTGATAAGAAAGGTTGTTAAAAGAGAAGTTGAGCCATAGTTACTTGGCAAATCTTGGTTACATTGAAATTGTTTTTGCTTGTGACTGTCTTACATGTTAGTATTGATTTCACCCTGCCCAACCAGTGTGCCTCCTTTATAACAAAGCCCAACGATAGTCACGTGAACTTTCCATTGATAACATGTAACACCGTTGAGCCAAATCAGAAACATTTGAACCAGACATAATTCACAGCATCACAGGAGAATACGAGCCTGGTTTGTGATGCTGTTGGTTCTCTGAACTTCCTGGGTGCTGCCTCACTCTTGGGAAACCCCAAGAAAGAAGAGATATGCCCAGAACATGCATACCCTCTTACCCTCCCCTTTCCTTTTTGCATCAGCTCTCGTGGCCCCTTTGGGGTACATCAATCAATCACTGGGCTCAGACTAGGTAGCCTGTGACCTCTGACACTCACAGCTGCATCCTGTTACTTAGCGTCTGCCTGGGAAATGCAAGCAAGCTTCGAAGACAAAATCAGGGAAAACCATCAAACCGCAAACCAAACCTACTGCCATCAAGTCAATTTCAACTCATAGAGACCCCATAGGACAGAGTAGAACTGCCCCCATAGAATCTGCAGACAGCCTCATCTTTTGCTGTTAGTGGATTTGAACTACCAACCTTTCATTTAGCCACTCAGTGTGCCACACACTCAGTGTGCCACAAGGCCTCCTTCCCTAAGAATTCATGGGTTCTAAAACACCATGCGTAGTGTGAACACTCTGGACTGCACCAGGTTTGAATAGTTAGATGAGAAGTAGCTTTTTCTGTGCCATGTTGTTGTTAAGCTGCCATGGAATTGGTCCCCAACTCGGGCTGATCTCATTCACAACAGAACGAACCACTTGTCCGGTCCTGCACCATCCCTATGACCTGACGAGGCTTTAGATTGTTAGGATCCACAAGTAGTGTTCACAAGTAGACTGCCAGCCCTTTCTTAGTCTGTAAGTTCTGTGGAAATCTGTTCAGCATCCTAGCAACAACCAAGCCTCTGCTGACAGTTAGATGGTGGCTGGGTGTGAGGTGCCCTGGCCGGGAATCAAACCCAGGTCTCCTCTCTGGAAGGTGAGGATTGTTACCACTGAGCCATCCCCTGCTACATGTGGCATCCACTCTGCCACATGTCATGCTTTTTGTACCAGTGAAATAATGATTCCAAGTGTGACCATCTGGTATCCTCATGTGCAAATTCCGAGTTTTAGTTGGTATTTTTAACATTAATAATATGATTAATTGTCACACACCCAACAAGCATCTTTTAACTGGAGGTAAAGACTTGGAGCTGGGAGCCGCACAGATGTTTTGGTCTCCCAAGTTTTGCTCTTGTCCGTCTTGTTTTCTGAACGAGAGCACCTGGCTTCCTAGAGTCTCCAGACCACTGGGCCTATTGGGCTGTCGGCCCGCATCAGACACTTGTCTTTGACGCTTCTGTCAAATCTCTTTGTAGATATAATTGGTTATAGTCTCCATGTCCTCAGAGCTGCTAAGCTAGCAGTTTAATTTATCCTAATTCAGAGCCTAATTGTCGTGCACTGCTGCCTAATTAAATGTTCAAAGAAGTGATAAATTAGGCAGGTTGATCATTACAGCACAAGTAATTAGCCAGTTGATCTGAAGCCAGCCAGGTTTTTAGGACAGGGCTGGGAGGGGCCAGCGTGGGGAGAGGAGGTCTTTGTGTCACTTGGGTTTTAGGGGAAAGGTTGGCAGTCCTCTCCAGCCATGGATGGGAGTCCTGTCTTTGAGGGCTGAAAATGTGTCAGTCCTAGGTGATTCAAGTTAGAGTGCATGAGCACACCCACTCATCGCACAAGGTTCGCTGTGGATGTGTCTATGTTCACCAGTGGGTGGCCTGGGATGGTACACTTTCTCTGAGATTCCATGCAACTGAGGTAGGAGAACATTAGCCTTGAATAAATAGGAATAGATTTCTAGACAAGGAATGGGTATATCTTTCTGCAAGAAAAGCCAGGCAGATCTGACCCAGGGATCAGATTTGCTAAAAGCAGTTGGGTTAAAGTTGAGAAGAAGACAGACAGGCTGAAACACAACAGCAAGTGCTGGCCTGTGGTCATCAAGGGAGAAAGAATGGAAGGGATGCAGATGACTTCTCGGAGCATCTCAGAAGACGACATTGTGCCGACACACTTGGCGCCATGGATACTTGTTCTGGGGTGACCTGAGTAGTCCCCTGCAGGGGGGCTGTTTATAGGGTGGATAACTTTGACCTTTGAAAGACACAGCTTTAGTAGAAGTTAGTTTCACCATGGGGATGTGAACACGCTAACATTAACTTGGAACATGAAGAGTTAGAGGAGTAATCGCTTTCTTGCTGGCATTATTGTTAAGTGCTGTTGAGTCAGTTCTGACTCACAGCAACCCTGAATATGGTTTCCAAGGAGCAGCTGATGGGTTTGAACTGCCGACCCTGTGGTTCACAGTCCAGTGTTGATTCTACAGCATCACACCAGGTGTTACTGTTAGCTGCCATTGAATAAGATTTGTATATTTGATGTGGTGAAGAACATATCAAGTTAGTAAGCACAAGTAAGCCCGTGCTAGCTTGCTTGTTGAACACTCAGTCCCTGAGAGGGATTGTAAATTTGAAAAGATGTATTGATTCTGGAGAAAGGGGCTGTGAGATTGGAAAAGTGACAGATAAGTGTCAGGCAGTGGTACATAGAAGTAGAATCTTTGATGTGCTGAAAGCTTATCAAATTGTTCACTAAGGATTAGTAAGTAAGAGCAAGGGAGCCCGTATTTATCTTGCTTGCTGGATACTCTACACTGTAACAGTTCTGGCGGCTAGAGTCCACATTGGGGTGTGGACCAAGTCGATTCCTTCTGAAGTTCTGAGAGGGATGCAGTCTCAGCCTTCCTCCAACCTTCCAGTGACTGGTATTCATTGTTGCTTTTAGCTCCATCTTCTCCTGTGTGTCTCTGCCTCCCTGCCTGTTCTCCTTTTATACACCACCACTCAGAAGAAATCAGGACCCAAACGTCTCCAATAGACCCTCATGACTCAACTGACAATATCTGCAAAGATAAACACACTTTCCCACAAGGTCACATCCATGGTTAGAACTTCAACTGCTCCTACGGATGAACGCAGTTTAAGTCATGCCAATATATGTATCTCCAGGGAGTTCTGCCCAGGGTTTGCCATATGGCTCATTTGTCTCTTTGGTCCACACTGTCTTCTGTGAGCTTTATTCTTTTAGATGTTTTATGAGGCATTTGAAAAAGAGTTTTGAGATGTATTTGGAGATGCGTTGGTGTCTCAGTGATAGGCTTCTCCCCTTCCATCTGGGTGACCTGGGTTCGATTCCCACCTGATGCACCTCATGAGCAGCTACCCCCTGTCAGTGGAGACTTGAAAGCTACCAGGATACTGAACAGGATTCAGTGGAGCTGCCAAACAAAGAAAAACAAGGAGGAAAGGTCTGGAAATCTATTTTAAAAATCAGCCCATGGAAACCCTATGGATCACAATGGTCCAAACCACAACAGATCCTAGGGATGGACAGGACTAGTTAGTCCTTCATTCCACTGTGCATGGGGTCTCCATGAATTGGGGACCACCTTGAGAAGAATTAAAACAATGGCCACAAGGACAGGAACGTAGCAGGGCACAGATGGGCCAGGGCTCCACACCACTGAAGGCTGTGGTCCCATCAGGAGGACTGGGGTTGAATCCTCATGGCTCTCTCTAGAGTCAAAGGAGTCAGCTACGAGAAAGACATGAGCAGAGCAACCGGCTCCATAGCCACTGACCAGGAACAAGAACAGTGACCAATCAGCCATCCATCAAAAGCCTTGCAAGCTTCCAATCTCCCTTAAGTGCAGGACCCCCAGAAAAGACATGTAGAAGCTGTGTTGAGGTTTGGGCTGGCTGACAACCTTGAAAGAGGTGGTCCACTGCGCCCACTCCCATCTTCTTGAGTAACTAGCCATCCAAAACACAAACAGACGGTCCTCAGTGTGTGTGATCCCTGGTGGTTGGAGGTTCATCTCCCTTCCCTCCTCTTCGTCCTCTTTGTCTTCTCTCTCCTCTTCCTTCCCTTCTCCCCTCCTTCTCCTCCCACTTCCTTCTTCTCTTCACCTTCTTCTCCCACTCTTCTCTCTCCTGCCCCTTCTTCTTCTGTTTCTCCCTCTCTTCTCCTTCTCCCTCTTTTTCTCCTTATTTCCTCCACATCTCTCTGTTCCTCTTTCTAGTATCTAGTTACCTCCTCTGGTCACATGACCTCTCCAGCATGGCGGCTTCACAATAGCTTGGCATCCCATGTGACAGCTTCAGGACTTCAAAGCCAGCATCCCAAGAGAACCGTCTAGAAAATACATAATCTTTACTAGCTCAGCCTTTTAAATCAAGCACCATCATTTCTGGGGAGTCCTAGTGTGGCACTTCAGGATAATGCACTGGACAACACGGTTGGTTTGAATTGCAAGATTAGCGGTTCAAACCCACCAGTCATTCCTAGAAAGTCCTATGAGCTGGAACTGACTCAAAAGCATTTAACAACGACAACAACCATCATTTCTAGTTGGATGCTGTTGAGTAAGCACTGGACTGCTAACTATAAGGTGGACAGTTCAAACCCACCAGATGCACCTCAGAAACCCTATATAAGATTGCAATAGAAATTGGCTCAACAACAATCAGTACTCTGCCACATTCTATTCACAGAGACAATCACACAAATTCTCCTATTGGTCGAAGCATGCCACAGAATTTACATATATGTATTTAAACCACCGTCCCAGGTATTCTGACTCCATATATTAACATGTTCTACCAGGCTGTCTTCTCCATGAGTTTATTCTTGAGAGAAGTTCAGGAGGACTGGTTGGGGATACCATGGTGGTTGTGTGTCGTGAAGACGGTTCCCACTCATTGGGACCCTGTACAGGGTTTCCGAGGCTGTAAATCTTTATGGGAGCAGAAAGTCTCATCTTTTTCCCATGGAACAGCTGGTAGTTTCGAACTCTGACCTTCAGGTTTGCAGCCCAATTAGTAACCACTATGCTACAATAAGAGACAGCAAATACCCTCTCTCCTTCCTCCATTATTTTCCGTCTCTCTGCTCCAATACTCCCAAAGCCCTCCGCACCAGGAGGGCAGGATTTGATAGGCGTGCAATACTGGGCTCCACGTCGCTGTTCCTGGCCAGTACTGCTCTGAGCTCAGGGCTGTGCATTGATAGGTTGAAGCAGCTGAACAAATAAAGGTTGAAATTGATGCTGCCATTACAAATCAACAGTTAATTCAGGGCTGCTGGAGGTGGTCATGCCCACGTGTGTCTGCGAGACTAAGCTGTAAGCACTCGGTTTATTTCTAGCAGTAAAGTTTTCACCATACAACCTTTCCTTCTAAATTGAGCTCATATTTCATTCCTGTCCTCTGGGTTGAGACACGACAACTAGAACCCGGCCATGTCTACCTGTACCATAGTGACACCACATTGTCAGAATAGAACGGTGCTCCGTGGGGTTTTCAGTGGCTGATTTTTCAGAAATCAAGTTGCCAGGCCTTTCTTCTGATGCAACTTGGAATAAGGTGTAACTTCCAACCTTTCAGTTAAAAACTAAGCTCACACCACCCAGGAACTCCTGACAAATATCTGAGTAAATAAAGACCCTAGTAAAGAGTGACGCCTGTGTAGCACTGTAGGATCAGCACTGGACTATGAACCATAAGGTCGGCAGTTCAAACCTACTAGCTGCTCCTCACTTATGAGTCAGAACCAACTCAGCAGCAATTAACAACAGGAACGAGTAGAGTAATAGTGGAAGGACCCCCAAATAAGCACTGAAGAGTCAGGTTCCAGCTCTGTCACTGACATGCTGGGTGGCTCTAAGAAAATCACTCAACCTCTCTGAATCTTTTTGATCTTCTATAAAATGGGGCAGTGCCTTCCCTGCAGATGAGTGGGTACATGATACAGGCACATTATGCAAGCACTCCTAGTTAGGGGGTTGGCATGCAGAATGTGATCAGTAAGTGCCGTTTAACCCATTTTTAGTTAATTGTGCTCAAATCTGACCCATCAGTCTTGCCATCTTCCTTGCTCACTCTTTATGAATTCAGAGAATGGGAAATTCTTTATCTCTTTGCAAAATATTTGTGGTGGTGACGGTGGTTGTGTGTTGCTGAGTCGGTTCTGACTCATAACGACTTTGCATAGGGTTTCTGAGGCTGTACATCTTTAAGGGTACTCCTGGTGTGGTGCTGTAGGATCAGCACTGGATGTGAACCACAAGGTCAGCAGTTCAAGCCCATCAGCTGCTCCTCAGAAACCCTACATAGAGTCGTAATGAGTTGGAACTGATTCGACAGCACTTCATACCAATAGTATCTTTAAGAGAGCAGTAAGACTCATCTTTGATCCACAGAGCAGTTGGTGGATTCAAACTGCTGACCTTGCGGTTAGCAGCCCAACTCATAACCCACTATGCCAGCAAAGTTCCTCTAATATTAGTAATATAGGAAGAAAGCACAACGAAAGAATTCTAAATCACTCATCATCTGCCACAAAACAATAATCTTTGTTTTCTAGCATTTTCCTTTTCAAACCTATGTACTTATGTGTTGTTGATAAGTGTCGTCGAATCCGTTCTGACTCATAGCAAACCTGCATAGGGTTTCTGAGAAACGGCGGGTGAGCTTGAACCGCCAACCTTGTGGTTCAAACCAACTGTACAGTCCAGTG
Source organism: Chrysochloris asiatica (assembly GCF_000296735.1). Taxonomy (NCBI): domain Eukaryota; kingdom Metazoa; phylum Chordata; class Mammalia; order Afrosoricida; family Chrysochloridae; genus Chrysochloris; species Chrysochloris asiatica. The sequence goes on along the minus strand of NW_006408552.1, from coordinate 6,475,762 downwards.
CATTAACTCACAAGGCCACCCCAGGAGACTGTATATGGTGTATGTAGGCAGATATGTGTGTGTGGGTATGGATCTATGTATGCTTATTATGTTTGAGTCTGTGTATCTGTGTGTCTCCTCACTTGTCATTCTATATCATGTTTCAGTCAAGCATTATTTCACTGTAAACATGTTCCCATGTCTCTAAGTTGCCACTGAATACCTGAATTTTAGCAGCTATCCCATTTCCCATTTTATGACCACCCCGCCAATGAACCAGTCACTTTCCTATTGTTGAACACTTTGTTTCTCTTTCATGCTCTCTACTAATTTATTACTGACACAGATATATGAATAGCCTCGTTCGTAAATCTTTGTCCACCTCTCTGATTATTTTTCTCAAGACAGATTCCTCAGTATTAAATCACTGTGTCAAGGATATTAACTATTTAAACATACTGCCACAAAGTTTCTCCACGTATATTTCCATCAGCTGTTTGGAGAGTACTAATCTAACTGTCCACCACCCAGCATTATGATCTGTAATTTATTTCCTCATCCATTTGAGGGGCAAACAAACGATCTTTTGTGCTGCTACATTTTGTCTTCCTTTGCTTACTCATTAATTTGAGCGATTTTAACAGTTTCTTATTTGTTAATTGCCTGCTTATATTCTTTTTAATTTCTCTATAGAAATGTCCTGTTTCTTAGAGATTTCAAAGATCTTTTTAAAGGAAGTATAATAATAGTCTTCTCCCCTACATATCCTGTTTCCTTCATGTAACGCACACATGCAAAGAGCATATATACAGAGCACACACAAAGAAAACCAGTACACCAGTGGGGTATGCAGTTTGCGAAAATTGTATAAAGCGGGCACTAATTGGTGGCACTGTAGGATGAGCACGCGACTGCAATGTCGGTTTGAACTGCAAGATAGGCAGTTCAAATTCACCAACCGCTCCTCAGAAACCCTATGCAAGGTCATTATGAATCAGAACCAACTCCACAGCAGTTAACAACAACAACAATGACTGCATTTAAAAAATATGGTGTTTTTCTGCTGCTTTAAAAAATGTGGTGTTGTTTATAACTGCTTTTGAACCCTTGGTAGTGTACACGTTGGATTACACATTGGGCTTCTAACCAAGAGGTCAGCAGTTCGAATCTACCAGGTGCTCTGTGGGAGAAAGATGAGGCTTCCTGCTCCCATGAAGATTTATAGCCTCAGAAACCCCATATAGGGTCGCTATGAGTCCGAACTGACTAGATGGCACACAACAGCAGGGTAATGTTTTTAATGAATAGACATTTGGGATATTTGTGATTTGACTTGTAGCGTTTTGTGATTCGAAAGTAGCTGTTTGTTTGTGGTGGTTAAGTGCTCAGTTAATAACCCAATGGTTGGCAGTTCAAGTCCACCAGCTGCCCCATGGGAGGCAAGATGTCATAATCCTCCTTCATAAAGCTTATAGTCCTGGAAACCAGTAGAAGCGGTTCTACCCTGTCCTAAAGGGAATCAACTTGGCAACAATGGGTTTGGTTTGTCTGGGTAGTAGTCAATGACCTATTTTACTTTTCCTCTTTTGACTCTTTAACACTGCTGGGGTTGATACTCAGGATACTGAAAGGACTTAATTGGACACATGTCAGCAAAGTCTGATTTCTGGCATCCACAGTTGAAACATGCATTTTTCACATGATTGCTACTCATCGTGTATCTCTGTTCTGCTTCCCTCCCTGTCTGCAGGTTCCTGATTCTGGAGCACTTTGTCACTACGCAGCTTTCTGGCATGTCCTCTGTGTGCCTGAACTAGCCACATCACATCACTCTTCTTGTTTGGCACTTCATATGATATTTTGCCAATCCTATAATCCTTTCTTTATTTTTCCTGAGTTTTAAAAAAATTTTTCTTTTCTTTTTAACTTGTAAAGATGGTATACTCACAAGAAGTCACAAAGATACTACATAGAGTTGTTCCATGTACCCTACACCCAGCGTCCCTCAACAATGGCATCTTAGAGAACTACTGTATAATTACAAAACCAAACAATTGTCATTGGTACAATGCTGTCAACTATATTGCCAACTTCATTTTACTTTTACCATTGCGATATACGTTCATTTGAGGAACACTTGGAATTCTATGCGATTGTATCCTGTGTGTAAAACCAAAAAACTCAAACCCATTGCAAACAAGCCTGTTTAGACTCATAGTGATTCTATGTTGTTGTTGTTATGTGCTATCGAGTTGGTAACAACTCATAGCAACCCTATGCACAACAGAACGAAACGCTACCCAGTCCAGGGCCAACCTCACAATTGTTACCACACTTGAGCCCATTGATGCTGCCACTTTGCCAATCTATCTCACCAGGGGTCTTCTTCTTTTTCTCTGTCCCTCCACCTTACCAAACATGATAGCCTTCTCCAGTGACTGGTTCCTCCTGACAATATGTACAAAGTATGAGAGATGAAGTTTGGCCATCCTGGCCTCCAAGGAGCACTCTGGATGCAATTCTTCCAACACAGGTCTGTTGGTTCTTTTGGCAGCCCATGGCACTTTCAATATTCTCCTCCAACACCATAACTCAAAAGGATCAATTCTTCTACTGTCTTCCTATTCACTGTCCAGCTTTCACATGCATATGAGGTTATTGAAAATACACGGGCTTGGGTCAGGCGCACCTTAGTCCTCAAGCTGACATCTTTGCTCTTCAATATTTTTAAAAGGTCCTGTGCAGCAGATTTGCCTAATGCAATACATCGTTTGATTTCTTGACTGCTGCTTCCGTGAGTGTTGACAGTTGATCCAAGAAGAATGAAGTCCTTGACAACTTCAATCTTGTCTCTGTTAATAAGAATGTTGTTTATTGGTCCTATGTTATTGTTAAGTGCTGTCGAGTCAGTTGTGACTCATAGCGACCCTGTATAGAGTTTCCAAGGAGCAGCTGGTAAACTTGAACCGCTGACCTTGCAGTTCAAACGGCTTTGCAGTCTGGCACATTAACCCACAGCGCCACACCAGAACTCCATAGGGCAGAGTAAAACTGTCCCATGGGATTTCCAAGGCTGTAAATCTTTACAGAAGCAGATGGCCACACCTTTCTCCCAGGAGCAGTTGGTGGATTTGAACCACTAACCTTTTGGTGAACCATTACGTCACCAGGACTTCATTTCCCATGTGTAGAATCATGGAATGACCTTGACAGTAAGATACAGAAATGTTCCATTGCCACAAAGACACTCTCCCACCCACGTCACTGTCACAACTTGATCTTTTCACCCATCCCCGCTGCCCCCTGGTAACCACTCATGTCTTCTCCATCTCTAAGGCTCCTTACTAGAAGAATATTATATAAATGGAATCACATAACCTTTTGAAATTGGGTTTTTCCTCTCTAGGAATTTACCCACGTTGTTTCTCAGTGGGCTCTGATTTATGGGTACCAGGTACCTGTGTCAGAGTAGAAGTGTGCTCTATTGAGTTTCAATGGCTCATTTCCTGGAAGGTCTTTCTCCCAAGGATCCTCTAGGTGGACTCCAACCACCACCATTTGGGCTACCCAGGGAAGCTACAATGAGCACAATGCCCCCTAAAATCCATCTAGGTTATTACCATTGTTCATTCCTTTTGATTATTGAGTAGAATTCCCCTGCACCCAACTTTGTGTAGCCATTCACCCATTTCAAGACACCTTGAGTTGTTTCCAGGAGCTCCTGGGTGGTACTCACATACTAACCATAACGTTGCTGATTTGAACGTGCTCAGAGGCATCTCAGAAGAGAGGCCTGCTATATGTCTCCAAAAGTTCACAGCCTTGAAAGCCCTATGCCTCCAGGTTCCACTATCCACACATGTCCTCACCGTGAGTCAGAACTGACTCCATGGCACGGGTCCACTTTCGAGTGGGTTGTTTCCAGTTTGGGGATATTCCAAATAGATATATATGAACCTGCATATTCAGGTTTGTGTGTGAATACAGGTTTTTCTTTTTCTGAGACAAATGTCTGAGAGTGCTATGGCTGGACACTATCCAATTACATAGGTTAAGCACTGGACTGCCAACTGCAAGGTTTGTACTTTGAACCCACCAGCACCTTTTGGAATCCTATGGTATCGTATTGTAGAATAAGCATCGGACTGCTGATCACAAGGTTGATAGTTCAAATGTACCAGTTGCTCCGTGGAATCCCTATACAGAGTTGCTATGAGTTGGAACTGACTTGATGGCTCTTAATAACAACAACAACATGGTTAAATACAAGTTTCATTTTAAAACATCAGTCCAACCATTTCCCACAGACTCAGTCCCGTTTAATAGCTCTACAAGAAGTGGATGAGACATCCACTTTGTCTGCAATCCTTCCAGCACTTGTTTTGAGTACTTTTCCTATTTTAGCTCTTCTAACAGATGTGTCGTGGGTTTCATTTGCATTTCCCTAATTGCTGATGAGGTTGCATAATCTTATCTTTTTTACTTTTCCAGATGAACTTTGAAATCATGAATCAAAGCTCCCCCTATTAATCCCATTAATATTCCTATTGAGATTATGTTTAAATATACATTAGGTCGTGAATAATTTACATTTTTAATACATACAGTTTTCCAATCAAGGACTATATGATCTCTCTCCATTTATACATGAATGTTTCCGCTACCACCCCTGCCTGGTGAAGTTTTATATTTCTTTTTAGATAGATCTGACACATTTCTTTCTTTCTTTCTTTCCTTATATTTATTACTGGGCTTTTCTGTTCTCACTTTTATTTCAATTTTGCATCTTCACTGAATGGATTTTTGTTGTTGTTTGTTTGTTTTTGACTGTGTCTTTTCAGCATACTAATAGAATGTAGTGAATATACTAATTTTTGCTTACCATTTATTTGTTCCTGTATTGAACTCTATTATTAACTGTAACAGCTTTACAGTTTTCTATGTACACATATGTTGTTGAGTCCGTTCCAATTCATAGTGACCCTGAACCACCATCCTTGAGATTCAAACCGACTTTGCGGTCCAGTGCTGATCCCACAGTGCCACAGCATGACTCCTGCACACATACATGTCATGAAATAAAATGGTCAAACAGTTAATACTTACTGAGTATTTAGAATGGAGTCCTGGCATGGCGCTGTGGGTTAATGTGTCAGACTGCAAAGTTGTTTGAACTACATGGTTGGTGATTCAAGCTCACCAGCTGCTCCTTGGAAACCCTATATGGGGTCGCTATGAGTCGGAATCAACTTGACAGCACTTAATAACAACAAGCATTTAGAAGGTGTCTGCTAAACACTACACTTTATATGTATCATATAATTCACTTAAATCCACTGGTCATCTTAAGATAGACTCGTCAGCATCAATGTGCCTCCTTGCTTGAATTAACTGTGCATTGAATTTGCATCTGCCGTTAATTATAATGCTAGGCTGTTCTGGAATGTTCTGCACTGAGCAGAACTGGGCAGACTTGGAATAACCATACCATTGAGTATCTTGAGTGTGACTGTGTGTAGCGAAGGAGAGAAAAAGATACCAGGTCCTAGTTCAATAAACAAGGGACAGCATTGGGGAAAGCAGGGGTTTTGTTGAGCAAATATTCAGGATGCAGGGATTTCAGCCTGTGGCCCCGTATCTGCAGACATTCAGGCCCATGAATGATAGTGGGTAAGTTCGAGCCCAGGTCTTCAAGTCTCTTCTCCTCTCATCTTACAGACCCTTTTTACCTAAAAAGGGAGTTTCTGATTTCTCAAGTTGAACGTGTAAGTTTGTTTATTTTCATCTGTTGTTTAAAAATGTAAGTATGTACAAGTGCACATTTTATAAGTCTCATTTCTACTTAAACTACATTCCATATGATTTGGCAGGCCTGGTTTTATTGTCATTATTTTTTAAATGCCTTATAATTATAGTTCTGAATTCCTTTTTTTTTTTTTTTTTGAGTCAAAAACTCATTATGGTTTTTGTTTTTAATTTCCAAGTAAAGTAGGTATTTTAAGCATTTGAAATTATTATTATTAATATTGTTTGCTTTGTGATCAGAAAAATATGCACCCTATTATTTCTGCTTTTTGGAATTCATAAAATTTTCCTCAAGGCCTAGCAGATGGCCAACTCTTACTGGGCCCTTAATTAGGGTATGAATTCTCTGTAGATTTAAAAAGCGCTACAGATACATGAAGAAGTGACCAAAGTAAATAGATAGATTAAGCCAGTGTTGTTGTTGTTGTTATGTGCTGTCGAGTCGGTTCCGACCCATAGCGACCCTGCACAGGGTTTCCGAGGGTGTAAATCTTTACAGGAGTAGAATGCCTCATCTTTCTCCCACGGAGCAGCTGGTAGTTTCGAACCGCTGACCTTAAGGTTCGCAGCCCGATTCGTAACCACTACGCTACCAGAGCTCCTTTTAGTCATGTAATATTTAACCATTAGAACACAGGCAAATGCTTAAGGAATTGTGTTTTCTCTCACACTAATTGCTTTTCAATTTCAGGTAGGACAGACTAGGAAGAAAGGTCTGGCAATCTACTTTTAAACCTTTGCCAATCATCACCATCCCAGTGCTCTTAACCTCAGCTGATTGTACAGATGGTACGGATTCCAGTTTGTTAGAATTCAGGTCTTAACAACAATGGCAATTATTTGTTGATAATTTTGTTTTCTATTTCTAATAGCTGTGAAGTTTATATATTTTCATGCTCGTGTATGTTGAGTCTCCAAACAGGGTGACACAAACAGTTTGCACTGGTCTATTAATTTGAAAGGTTGTTGTCGAATCCACCCCAGTAACAATGCAGAAGAAAGATCTGGTTAACTGTGTCCACAAGATTGCAGCCATTGGAAACCCTGTGGAACACAGTTCTGCTCTGACACACATGTGAATCAACTTAAGGGCTCTGAGTTGTTGAATGTTGCATGTTACCAATATAAAACGCTCCTTTACAATTGAATGCATTTTCCTTTGAATCCTATTGTTCCCAGTGCCTTTTACCTTGAGCTCTGCTAGTTCAACTTTGTTCCTTGGCTCTTGTTTTTCTTTTGCTTGCCCAGATTGCTCGATATATCTTTGCTCTTGCTTTAAAGAATGGGAAGGATCGTAATGATAAAAATGAGTCTTGCTACCCAGAGATGGGGTCAGCAAACCCTGTTGTACTAAATTTCCTCATCTTCTATCAGATCTGCCCCTCCAGGCAGGGATGTGATTAATACATTCTTTAATATTTTATAAGAAACAATAAAGGATACCCACACCTTTCCTTAATAGCTAATCCACTGTGACAGAGACAGGAGTTCTGTAGCTTTTACTAGAATAAATGAGGACTAATTTCCACGTTTGCCTCTTGCTTCTGGTTAGTAAATACCAACAGCGCAACCAGGAGGGAAGGAAGTATATCTCCAAGGTACTGCTAAATGCAGACAGGTTGCTCGACCTTGTTGTGATTTTCAAGGTCATCTCACTCTCTGATTCAAGCTACTCAGACCCTTCTTCTCATGACTGGACACTGCCCTGACCCTGGAGGAGAAATCAGGGCAGTGTCCAGTCATGCATGCTACACTGGGAGTTATTTGATCAGTATGCCATTCTGGTATTGCCAATCAAAGCCAAACCAATAGCAAGTTGGCACTAATTTATACATGGGAAGAGCAACAATTTAGAATTTCTAGAAATGTAGCTATGGCAACAAATTAAGAAACTTAGCTACAATTTGTCATTCCTTAAAGTCATGCATATTGCATTATTCTAATAATTTACGTAGTAATTACTTAACAAGCCCAAATGAGAGGAAAACTTGATCTTGGACGCCTAAGGCTAAGATTTATGTGTGACTCAAGAGTGGGTGGCCTTGTCTGATCTGTTGAACTTCATTACTTTCTGAGCATTGTGTTTTTAGCAAAATAGATAATCTCTGCTTTTGCTACATAAGTTTGTTTTGTTTTGTGTTTTAAGGTTGTTTCCATAAAGACAATCATAGACGTTGCCGTTGCTAGGTGTCATCGAGTTGGTTCTGACTCACAGCGACCCCCAAGTACAGAACAAAACACAGCCCATTTGGGCCCATCGTTACAGCCACTGAGTCAATCCATCTCATTGGGGGTCTTTCCCTTTTTAACTGACCCCATACTTTACCAAGCCTGGTGGCCCTTCTCCTGGGACTGATCCCTTCTGGCAATATGCCCAGAGTCTAAAAGACAAAGTCTCACCATCCTCACTTCTAAGACGCATTCTGGCTGTACTTCTTCCAAGATAGATTTGTTCATTTTTCTGGCTAAGTACTACATATTCAGTTACTACATGCACATAACAAGTGGGTATTTTGTTTCAAGAGCCACATTTTAGAATTGAACGTAGTCTCAGGAGGGACCAGTCCCTGGAGAAAGACAACATGCTTAGTAAAAGCAGACAAGAGTAAGGCCCTCAATGAGATACACTTGCCCAATAACAGCAGCAATGGGCTCACAGTAACAATTAAGAGGATGGTGCAGGACTGGGTAGTGTTTTGCTCTGTTGTGCACAGGGTCGCTATGAGTCAGAACCCACTAGACGGCACCTAACAACAAATTATTATTTGCTGTATGCCTTTATTTCTGAGTCTGCTGTAACAAAGCAGGTGGCTTTAATGAACAAAAATGTATTATAGTTTAACAGTTTTAGAGACTCGACATTCAAATCAAGGTATTGGTCATGTTGATTTCCTCTGAAGGCTCTGAGAGAGGAAGGTCTCATGCTTTGCTCCCACCTTCTTCTGGCTTACGGATGCATCATCACAGATCATCTTCCCCATGGATACCTCTCTGTCTGTTTCCTCTTTTATAAGATGCCGCTCAGATGGGATTAGGACCGATCCGACTTCAGTATGCCCTCATGTGAGCCTAATGTATAACATCTTCAAAGAAAGATTTTTCTAAGCAAGCTTATTTTCACAGGTACAAGCTGGGATCTAACTCAATTCATAGCACCAGGTAACTACCTTTTATCCACTTTTTTGTCAATTTGGGGCATGAGAGGCCAAGTTCTTTGGTAGAAATGATTACTAGAAAGGACAAATCCAGAGCTAGATTGATGATTGGCTGGAGAGTCTGGATTCTGTCGAATTTAGAGTTGGTTTGGATCTGGGATAGCTGAGGGAATTCGGCATCGGGTCAATGCCAAATCAGTCACTCAATGAGGCATTTTGGCAACACTAATCTTACCAGTTTTTCCTCTATATTCAGTGAATGGTCCTATCTTGGCTATCGGGAAGAGAGTGTATTTCTCTAGGCTATTGGTGGCTTTCTTAAAAAGTAAGTGTAAAACAAACAAAGCACGGCTAGTTCTACTCACAAAACTGTCAAATGTTCACCCACCCAAACTCCTTCCCCTGCTGAAAAGGAAGAGGACAAAGTGGCCACCACTCTCATTTCCTCCTTGTTCTCATGTTTGTCTCCCATTTCCAGATCCAGAGCTCATTTTCTACATTAATTCAGCAAATGTAGCCTTTTCCATCAAGATAGTGCCCACAGTGAAGAAGGAAGTCCCTGGCCCTCCCAAAGTTGAGGCCAAAGCAAAGGCGTTGAAGGCCAAGAAGGCAGTGCTGAAAGGCATCCTATAGCCACACACAAAAAAAGAAGTTCCACACGTCACCCATCTTATGGAGGCCCAAGACTCTAAGGTTCTGTAGGTAGCCCAGATACCCTCGGAAGAGCGCCCCCAGGAGAAAGAAGCTTGACCACTACGCCATCATCAAGTTCCCTCTGACTACTGAGTCAGCCATGAAGAAGACTGATGTTAATAACACACTTGTGTTCAGTGTGGAGGTCAAGGCCAACAAGCACCAGATCAAACAGGCCATGAAGAAGCTCTATGACATTGATGTAGCCAAGGTCAACACCTTAATGAGGTCTGATGGGGAAAAGAAGGCATATGTTTAACTGGCTCCTGACTATGATGTTTTGGATTTTGCCAACAAAATTGGGATCATCTAAACTAAGTCCAGCTGGCTAATTCTAAATATAAATTAAAAAACAAAAAATGTTTATTGAGCTCTTACCATGTGCCAGGCACTGTGGTAACCAGTAAACCAAACCAGATGGCATGAAGTCTATTTCCACTTACATGTGTGAGAATAAAACTGTGCTTCGAAGGGTTTGAAGTCTTTGATGAAGATCAAAGACTGCAGCCTTGGGTATGGATTGCACCTCAATATAAAGAAATCAAAAAATCCTAATAACTGGACCAATAAGTGTTGTTGTTGTTGTTGTTAGGTGCCATCGAGTTGGTACCAACTCATAGCCACCTTATGTACAACAGAACAAAACACTGCCCGATCCTGGGCCAACCTCACTATTGTTGCCACGCTTGAGTCCATTGATGCTGCCACTTGGCCAATTTATCTCATTGGGGTCTTCCTATTTTTCTCTGCCCCTCCACCTTACAGCATCATGATAAATGGAGAAAAGATTGAAATTGTCAGAGACTTCATTTTGTTGGATCCATCATCAACACTCATGAAAGTAGCAGTCAGGAAATCAAATGATATGTTGTATTTTACAAAGCTGATTCACAAGACCTCTTTGAAATGTTAAAAGCAAGTCATGATATTTTGAGGACTAAGGTGGTACACCTGACACAAGACACAGTATTTTCAGTAGCCTCATATGCATGTGAGCATTGTCCAATGGATAAGGAAAACCATAGAAGAATTGATGACTTTGAGTCATAGTGTTGGAGGAGAATATTTAAAGTACCATGGACTTCCAGAAGAACAAACAAATTTGTGTTGGAAGAAGTACAGCCAGAACGTTCCTTAGAAGCCAGGATGGGAAGACTTCATCTCTCATACTTTGGACTAGTTCCTCCAGAAGGAACATCATGCTTGGTAAAGTGGAAGGTCAGTGAAAAAGAGGAAGACCCCCAATGAGATGGACTGACAGAGTGGCAGCAGCAATGCTCTGAAGCGTAACAATTGTGAAGATGTTGCAGGACCAAGTAGTGTCCTGTTTTGTTGGGCATAGGGTCGCTGTAAGTTGGAACCAACTTGATAACACCTAACAACAAGAACATCATATGTAAGTGTATTGTGTGCTGCCCATGTGTGTACTGTGCATATGTGTATCTATGTGTGTATGTGTGTGAGTCTGTGTATATATGCATGAGTATGTGTGTGAGTGGACATGTGTGATTGTGGATGCGTGTGGGCATTTAGTATAATGTGAAACCTCTGTAATACACCGAACCCAGTATCATGTGTGATCAGCTTCTATTTAAAGGCTTGTGGTGGGGCTTTTTCTTCCTGTTAATGATGAGAGGGTAAGGAAGCTGATTAACAGGTTAGAAAGAGACTGTGAGGAAAACTACAGGAATTATGGACATTTGCCTGAAGCCAAGAAGGCTGATAGGTAGTTAATTACAGTCTCCAAGTTAATGAAGCAATATTTTATGGGTGATAGTGCGCAAGTGTGTGTGTATGTGTGTGTTTATTCTGAGAACAATACCTTATGTTACAAGAAGACAGACTGTATTCTTAAAATAAACAGGTCAAATGTTGCCACTTAGGGATGGAACAAATCAGTACCCAGGAAGGTCATGAAATTACACTCTGGATTTTTAATGGTAAATAAAATACAGAGCTCTGGTAGCATAGTGGTTACAAATCAGGCTGCTAACCTCAGGATCAGCAGTTTGAAACTACCAGCTGTTCCATGAGAGAAAGATGAGGCTTTCTGCTCCCTTAAATATTTACAGCCTCAGAAACCCTGTCCAGGGTCGTTACGAGTCAGAACCAATTCCACGGCACATAACAACACACTCACCTTTATCTGAAGCTCCAGGATACAAAACTACAATACCAGCTTGGTCACCAGCAACGAACACTGGAGCTATTACTAGTCCTGGGCCTTTTCTGCCCTTCTACTTCCTTACTCCTAGTTGCCTGTCTAAATCTTATCTTGCTTATCATACTTTTTTAATCAGACTTTCCCTCTTTACCCTAGAGCTCACCCTCACCTCAGATCCTCGTATGTTGGTGTTATTGTTAAGTGCTGTCGAGTCCGTTCTGATCCATAGCGACCCTGTATAGGGTTTCCTAGGAGCAGCTGGTGAGCTTAAACCACCAACCTTGCAATTCAAATGGCTTTGCAGTGTAACACATTAAACCACAGCAGCACGCCAGATCTTCCCATATCTTTCAAAATTGCCTTGTTAGTGTGTATTAATCAGGATGAACACAGTTTTGCTGAGGTAACAAACAAACCTCCAAATCTTATTCCTGTTAATTGCTTTCAAGTTGGTTCTGACTCATAGCGGCCCTGTATAGACTTCAACAGGAGCGCCTGGTAGATTTGAATCACCAACCTTGAGGTTAACAATTCAATTCTTACCCGACGGTATCACGTCAGGACTCCAAATTTTACTGGCTTAAAAACAAAACAAAACACACACACAAGAGTTCAGTTTTCATTCACACAAAGTTTGTTGAGGATCTGCCAACTCTTCAAGCAGCCACTCGAAGCAATAATTCTGGGATCCTGGCTCAGGTACATCACCTCGTGGGGTCTCTGGTAGGAAAAAGTCAGCTCAAGAATCACGGGCCAGCTCTCTGATGTTTTCGCCTAAGTGGCCGCATCACATTTACTCACAGCCCATTCGTCAGAGCTGTTTGTTGCTGTTAAATGCCGTCGAGTTGGTTTCAAATCATAGCCACCCTGTACAGGGTCTCTGAAGTTCAAAGCAACCTAGTACTTGCCCTACGGCGCCACACCAGGACTCCCTATAGGAAGAGATTAGGAAAGTGAGGTGGCCCATGATAAGCCATCAAGAACTAGAACTTTCTCCCTCACTGGGAATCTCTCCACAGGCATGTCAGGGTCACGTTCTTATCTCCCAGCACCTTGAACTTGAACTGACCCACTGGTCATCATTATGGTATCATTTGCGTCATTCTCTTTAGATTGACGGCATGGATCATTGGAACTTAGAGATAAGCAGAGAGGAGAGAGAGTTCTGAGACTCTCTGTCTCCCACCCAAACTCCCAAGACTCTCACCTGACCTCAGCCCCTCATTAGTTCCTGTAACCACCACCTCAGCATCTTAGGATGACTTGATCACTCTTCTCCTCTACCTCACTTCCAGCCTATATCTTCCCTGTAGACATCCTAGACCATGGTGATCAGTCTGCTACCAGCTCACATCCTACCCAGTCCTGCAGATGGGTATAGCAAGTGCTGCGTTATTCATCCTGACTGTTACTATGCTGAAAGTGGTCTTTGAGAATCAGACCACCTGGATTCTAACTCCATCTGTTCAATGAGGATTCTCGAGATAAATGGAGATAATCCTAAATTTGTAGATTACTGTGAGGGAGGAACGAGATGATAAATAAAATGTATTTAGATCAATGGTGTTGTTAAATGCCATCTAGGCAATTTCAACTCATAGCAACACTGCATAGGGTTCCCCA
>NW_006408552.1:6451157-6460828 GCF_000296735.1 Chrysochloris asiatica | reverse complement strand
AAAAAAAAAACACCTTGAATAGGTTCCTAACTCAGATCGAAGGCATCGCTTGACCCCACCCCCCCACCACCACTTCACTTCTGTCTGATATTTCGAAGCTGCTCGCACTGACAAATATGGCAGAACTTCAGAAATTAGGAGAAAAGCAGCCACGTGATATGCCGACAACAACAACCAGTGATCGGAATTTGGAACTGGGTCCTTCTAGAACCAGAGTCTTGGTGTGGCATTGTTCTACTAATCACACGGTTGTCAGTTCAAACCCACCAGCCTCTCCTCGGAAACCCTATAATGTTCACTATGAGATGGAACCAACTCCATGGAACTTCACAACAACAAATTCCAGAAATGTCAGCATAAAATGTAAACCGCCCTAGTCTCATGCATTACTTTCCAGAGGAATTATGGACCAAATCTGTGCATTGTAAATAACAACAGTTCTAATTCAACCAGCAGTGAATGATGGATTGCGTGGACCACCAAGATGGCAGGAACTGTGAAGAAATTGAGAGGTCCTGGGTTAGAAGTGCCCTCAGCACCCTCCAGCAGAGAGTCCAGAAAACCCACCCCGAAATCATAGCCACAGTTACCCTCTGGCTCTGGGGATCTCCACTAGTAGATGTATAAGCCATGAAAAGCATCAAGAACTCCCAAATTCTTAAAAGGAATGGGTGAATGATCCATGGAATCATAACATTAAGAGGGACATTGAGTCACATCTGGTCAATTCGTCTCCTTTTTAAAGGGCCAGAAACCGCAGCCTAAGACCTCACTAGCAGAAATGTTAAAGTGTAGTTTGGGGGTGCTTTACCCCAACTCCTGTTTCCATCAGCACCCACAACACACACAGCTTCCACAAATAAACAAGATGCAGGCTGAGTTAGTAAGAACTCTGGTAACACAAGACTTAAGCATTTGGCTGCTGACTGAAAGGTAGGTGGTTCAAAGCTACACAGCGGTTCTGTGGAAGAAAGACCAGACAATGTGCTCCCGTAAAGGTGACAGCCAAGAAAACTATCCTGGGTGGTTCTACTATGCCACATGGGTCACCATGCGTTAGAGATCACTCAAAATCCCCCCAAACAAGAGCAATCTGACTAAGATCCTGATCTAGCTGTACCAGCTCGTTTCCAGCTAAGCCCCTGTCTGTTCTTTAAACTGAGTTGTTGTTGTTATGTTGTTATGTGCCAGAGCTCCTTTTAAACTGAGGATCAACCCTAAATAATTTCCACCTCAATATTTTTCAATCTCTACCTCCCTCCTCCATATACCATGGACTACCAGAAGAACAAGGAGCTCTGGCAGCATTGTTGTTGTTGTTGTTAAGTGCCGTTGAGTCGGTTCCGACCCATAGCGACCCTGTACAGGGTTTCCGAGGGTGTAAATCTTTACGGGAGTAGAAAGCCTCATCTTTCTCCCGTGGAGTGGCTGGTAGTTTCGAACCGCTGACCTTAGGTTCGCAGCCCGATTCGTAACCACTACGCTACCAGAGTTCCTTAGTGGTTATAAATTGGGCTGCTAACCTCAATGTCAGCAGTTTGAAACTACCAGCTGTTCCACAGGAGAAAGATAAGGCTTTCTGCTCCCGTAAAGATTTACAGCCTTGGAAACCCCGTACAGGGTCGCTATGAGTCGGAACCGACTCCACGGCACATAACAACAACAACAACAATCAGAAGAACAAACAAATCTGTCTTGGAAGCAGTACAGCCTGAATGTTCCTTAGAACATATATCTCATGCTTCAGATATATTATCAGGAGGGATCACTCCTTAGAGTACCGCTTTCTTGCTATTTTTGAAGGGGAACAGCTCAGAAAGAGAGCAACGCATTAACAGTGATACGCTTTCAGAGAAGTAATGAGAAGAGATCGTTAGAAAGTTTGCTATTGTTATTGTTAAGTGCACGAGTCAATTGCAACCCACAGCAACCATATATAGGGCTTCCAAGGAGCAGCTGGTGAGCTTGAACCACTGACCTTGGAGTTCAAATGACTTTGCAGTCTGACGCATCAGCCCACAGCGCCACAGAAAGTACTGACTTCCAAAAGAGTGAAACGAACGTACTGTCAAGAGACATATGTTTGTCCTTCCCCAGCAGCAGAGAACAATCCTGAGCTTAGGAGTGAGTGTTTGTCATGAGATAGAGACACAGTCAGAATTCACCACTTTCTAGATCCAAAGGAAAAAGCAGGCTTAGAGAGACACAATTAAACACAAACAAAATTAGAGCTGTCTTCTTCAGAGAGTAAGAAGAGTAAACGTTGTTGCCAGGTAGAAAGGGGCCCCAGGAGGGTTCTGTCTGGACAATTTGCTGACGGCCTTACCAATCTACTCATGAGAATCTCTGTACCATTCTCATCCATACTGATAGCACCAAATGGTGCCTTGAGTTGTCACTGGAAAGAGAAATACATTCAAAATATAAATGGGATTTGGTAAATTGGGTTGTTTTCTGAAAGCATCCTTTTTGAGGGTCTAAATAACTTAATGACAAATGAGATAAATAGACTGTCACTCTTGCATCTAACAAATACGCATGGAGAATCCAGAGACTGTGTGCTGGGAATGTTTGTAGTGAATACGCCATAGGAGATTAGACCTGCCTCAACCCCAAAGGTTGAGTGCAAACCTTAATACACTCAGCTGCTAACTGAAAGTGAGTGGAGGTTCGAGTCCACCCAGAGGCAATAGAAAACTAACCATTGAAAACCCTCTGATACACATGAGGTCGCCATGAGTCAGAACAGACTTAATAGTAAATGGTTAATATGAATGTTGGGTGGAAGCAAGTTTAACTTATGAGTAGAACAGCTGTATTAGTCCCTGGGCCTCAAGATTCAGGGGACATTCGTCTTCCTTAGAGATCTGCACTATTCTCCTCTTTTCTGCTTATTATTAAAATTCAGTTTCAGTTTTATTGTCTTCTAAAACACCCTGGGGTGCCTATGATTCCATGTGCAATTATACCGAATGTGCTCACTTCCTGTCTACTGTCACTCCTAGAACATTGTGACCCCAGACAGTGCCTAGTCTTCCACACTGGTGTCTTTGACCTCCCAAGCTAATGTTATCACTGGATTCCAAGCACTAATCCCTTGAAAGGATAGAGTAACTATTTAAAGCATCCAGGAATAAGAATACCAGGGATCAAAGACTATCAGTCATTCACCTCTCAGTCTATTGTAGTGCACAGTGGCTGTGATGCTGGAAAATAAGCCACCGGTATTTCAAACGACAGGGTAGACAAGTTGCAGCAGAGATTCCAGACACAGACAGACTAGGAAGAAAGGCCTGGTGATCTCCTTCTAAATACCTAACAGTGAAAATCAGACAGGTTGCAAAAGAACATTGCCCAGCTCACTTGCTTTGAAACCAACTGCTGATGGCGGATGTCAAATTTGATGAAGTTGAGGGCCAGCGAGGACAAGAGAGACCCCTCAATGAGATGGATTGGTGAAAGGATGGCCCACCACTGGGCTGTGTTTGTTTGTTTTTTTGTTTTTGTTTTTTTTCTGTTGGACTTGATGGTATCTTATACCAGCCATCACAGGGCAAAAGAGACCCATTTCTCAGACTGACAAAGTGGGGAAGACTAAGTTTATTCTCAGGTTCAAGGGAAAGGATGAGGCAGGGCAGGACATGGTGATATAATGGAGACATCAGCAGGCAAGACAATGCATGCATAGAACACAAAACAAGAAGAAGAAAAAGCAAGAAGTGTTGCAAAGAAACTTAAAAAAATATTTAAGGACAAGGATGGGTACCAGAGATCCCAGCTAGACTGTGTGGCTGGATGGACTGGTTTGGGGCAATGAAAAGGGGTAGCACACATATGTTTGGGTGTGACCTAGAGAGGAACCAAGAGGAAATGCAGCTCGAGCACTTCAATGGCATCAAAGTGTCTCCATGGAGCTGCACCCTTAACCTTAGAATCAACAAGCTTTCCAAATCACTCCAACAGCATCACTTCTCTGAATTCAAAAAACAAAACCAAAGCAGCCAACAGCAAAAGTATTTCATATTTTTTTTAGAGAGTTGGTATTTCTTAGTGAAACAAATCCTGTGAAGTTTTATTGAAGTTGCACCTGAATGCATGATCTTGGCATTCCGTTTATTAATCCACACGGCTGTTCTTCCTAATCTCTACATCACAGTGCAAATCCTTTGCACGCTCCATTTCCTGCACACCGCAGCCTCCTATTTTGTAGATAATGTTCTTCCTATCATTATGATTACAAATAACTGGGGGTGGGGCCAGATTACACACGCTTCAACCAGCCCTGTGTAATAACCATCCTACACAACAACGTTGAGTTGCTACTGGCTTTTTGTTTATGCTTCTGCTCCGTGTAAGATGGTTACATGTGAAAGATTTTTACGACATAGGCGCTTTAGAAAATCAAGAGTGGATTAGGATCTAGGATGTATATGTGCCAGATTTGATGTTTGCTATTCATCTTTACTTGTTTCTCCCAACTGAGCTGTTTTTTTTCCCCAAATTTTATGTACTTAAAGCTATGCTTTTGTTTTATTTTTTCCTTTCCCCTATCAGTTTTGATTTAAATGCAACTTTGCTGTCATTGCTATCTGCCAGTGAGTTTTCCCCCAACTCCTGGAGAAGCCACGCACAACAGAACCAAATGTTCCTGATCTGGTACCACCCTCGTGGTCGGTTGTGGACCGGACCATTGTGATCCATAGGATATTTATCCCCTGAAGTAGATCACCAGCACTTTCTTCCTACTCTATCTTACTAAGGAAGCTCTGCTGAAGTCCATTCAGATAGGCAGTGGTTGAATTGAACCCAGGTCTCCCAAGTGGAAGGCAAGAATTCTACCACTCAACCAACCCTGCAGCAGGCTCTAATTTTTTCAAAATTTTCTACAGCAAGATATCTGGTCCCAAGTATTCTTTTGGAATGTGGCTGCCCTCTCTTCAGTGATGGAGTGTATTTCATCTCACCATCAAAGCTGCTTGGATGATCAGAATGCAGTGATGTGAATTCACACTCTGAATTTTAAAACCAGATCATGAAAGATAGCAGCAGGGCTTCCACCTGACTCTTGGACTCCTCACCCTCAGGACCCAGTCTTCATGTTGTGAGGAAGCTAAGCCACAGGGAGAGGCCACATGTTCCAGATGAGGTTTCACCCACAGGTCAAAATCTATCACAAGACATGGTTTGGGTGAGCCTTCAGAAATCCCACTCCCTGGCCTCCAAACTGCCCAGTGGGTGCCCAGTGGGGCAAGGACAAGTTATCCCTACAAAACCCTTCCCAAATTGCCAATTTGTAAGTAAACTTAATGCTGATGTTTGGGGGGTGATTTGTTACACAGCACTAGATAACTCAGGCAAACACATTCACAGATTAAAAACTGTACATGCTTATAATGGTCAACTGATTCGTGTGCTAAATACAGCCCTATATCCAGCATTGGACTGAAAAACATCTTCCCCAAATCCCTCCTTCTGCTGCCTACTGGGATCACAATCCTGAACATCTGGATTAATTTTGCTGTCTTGGTATTGGTCAGGGGGCATTGGTGGCTTAGTGGTAGAATTCTCACCTTCAACATGGTGGATAGGATAAGCACTGGAGTGTGAAACACATAGTCAGCGGTTTGAGCCCACTAGCCGCTCCTTGGGAGAAAGATGAGCCTTTCTGTTTCTGTAAAGGATTTCAGGCTTCAGAAACCCTACACAGGGTCACTATGATTCAAAGAGCAACGATGTGGGAGACCCAAACTGGATGCCCAGCCAGTACTCTTCATATGCCTCCACCTCCAGCACTCACCTGTCAGTGGAGGATTGTATGTTTCTATGATGCTGAACAGGTTTCAGCTGAGCTTCCAGACTCAGACAGACTGAGAGGAAAGGCATGTTGATCTATTTCCACAAATCAGCCACTGAATCATTGGATCACAGCAGTCCAGTCTGCAAGTGATCACGGGAGTGGTGCCGGATTGGGTTGTATTTTGTTATGTTGTGCGTGGGGTTATCATGAGTTTATGGAAAACTTGGTGGCAACTAATGATCATATTGGCCAACGTTTAGGCTGTCATGGCATCCCATTAGGAGCCACTGCCCAGGATATGGGATAAGAACCCAGGACCAAGGAATTCTCGTTACTATACAAGGATTCTCAGCTGGAAGAGGATTACTGGATGGTCAGGGAAGCTAACCCCGACTATCAGTTGAAGCAGAAGTCCCATCAAGTATGAGAGGTGCAAATGAAGGCTTTCAAGTGGAAGAAAATCATCTGTATATGTTGTGTTTACTGTTCCATCCCCTAGTTATTCGCCCATTGATCTCTCTGCCCACCTGATGACAAACTTCTTAAAAACAATGAGCATACTCATCTCTACAGTCCATTGGGTTTGACCCCAGGATTTGTTCATCTGGTGTTCAGTAGTTGTAGAAGAGTTGACAAAAAGAAATCTGACAACTCATCCCATTCGATTACTAACTAGCTGTGTTGCAATAAGCAAATCACTACACTTCTCTGGACTTTGATTTTCTGATAAAGTAAAAGATGGTGGTGGTGGTGTGCCACTGAGCTGGTTCCAACCTTGCATAGGATTTCTGAGGCTGTAAATCTTTACGGGAGCAGAAAGCCTCATCTTTCTCCCTGGAAATCAAACTTCTGACCTTGTGGTTAACAGCCTTGCTCGTAATCCTCTATGCTACCAGGGCTGTTTTGCAAAAGTCAACTGGTTGGTTGGTTGGTTGGTTGGTTGGTTGGTTGGTTGGTTGGTTGGTTTGGGGCCACTGAGTCTATTCTGACACAGAGCAACCCTGCATAGGGTTTCCAAGACTGTAAATCTTTACAAAAGCAGAAAGTCTCATTTTTCTCCCCTGGAGCAGCTGGTACATTGAAACTGCTGACTTTACAGTTACCAGCACAACTCATAATCCATTACATTACCAGGGCTCCTTCAAGTAAAAAAATAGGGCTATACAATCTTTTAACCACGAAAAATCAGTTTCCTTCAAGCTGAATCTGACTCATGGCAACCCTGTATGTGTCAGAGGAGAATTTTGCTCCATAAGGATTTCAGTGACTTTTTTTGGGGCGAAGTGGGTGGCCAGTCCTTTCTTTCGAGGAGCCTCCGGGTGGACTTGAACCTCCAACCTCTCAGTTTATGGCAGCCATTTTCACCATAAAGATTCTAAAATCTGTCCTGTCTCTTTAAGCTCCAAGTCTCAATATATTCTATTTATATTCTGGTAAAGCTAGGAACTACTTAAAGCGGAAAGAAAAAATAAAAGAAAAAAAAAAAAAAAAAAAAACAAGTGTCAGTCATCTCAAAGTAGTATCTAAATTAGGCTATGATCTGTGCCTCTGTTTATTTTGGTGATCAATCACATTCCAGACTCAAAGCCCTGATCCTGCTCCCCACTGCTTCCCCTCCAAGGCCACTGAGGCGTTCCATCCCAGCCTTGTCTTACTACGTAGCAAGCTGATGTTTGATCTTCAGTTCACATTTGTTCCTGCTCTTATTACTCTTGGGAGGCGGCATTACCATCTTCTAACACCATCAAAGGTCTTTCATGCATACCTTTCAGCCAGTCATCCTGGAGAGGCAGCTGAATGTTAGCGTCCCATTGCCCAGGGATATTCCAGTCCCAGAAAATGATAAATGAGCAATGAACTGAAATGTCTCTGTCTTTCTCTTGGCTGATCTCAAAATAGACCTTCCAAATCATAGGGTCAACCAAACTCTTGATGAAGGGATTCCTGAATTTAATTTCTTCCCATCCCTGTCCCTATAACGAAAACTGGTAGATACAATGGAAAGAACAATAGACAAAGAGCAAGGGGACCTACTTTAGCTCCAGTTCTAGAACTAACAGTAAACACACTAAGCGTCACTGTTTTCTAGATCATAGAGACAAATTTTCTTACCTTACCTTACCTTACATAGACACAAACTTGTTCTTGTTAAGTGCCATCAAGTCGGTTCCGACTCATAGACACTGTATTTGTTGTTGGTAAGTGCCGTTGAGTCGGTTCCGACCCATAGCGACCCTGTACAGGGTTTTCCGAGGGTGTAACTCTTTACGGGAGTAGAAAGCCTCATCTTTCTCCCACGGAACAGCTGGTAGTTTCGAACTGCTGACTTTGTGGTTCGCAGCCCGATTTGTAACCACTATGCTACTAGAGCTCCTTAACACAAGCTTAAATGGGCCTAAATTGGATAGTGGCCCTGGTGCAGCGCCGTAGGATAAGCATTAAACTGCTAATTGCAAGGTCAGCGATTCCAACCTACCAGCAGCTCCTCAGAAACCCTACACAGGTCACTATGAGTTAGAATTGACTCAAGGACACGTAACAACAACAAACTGGGTAGACTCATGTAGAACCAACGTTTGGTCAGTAAAACCTCTGAATGATTTCCAACTATACATGTTTTTTCTCAGAACTGTAATCTCTCTGGCAATTTTCTCCAAATGTTCTCCATGGAACACTAGATTCTCAAGAAGCTCCCAGAAGTTAGATTCTGTGGTAACGTGGCTACTGTCATCTGTTGCCCATGCTCCCCACACCTGGAGTGGATGAAGCATTCATACCTCCAGGCTCTCCCTCTCCAGAACGTGCCTTCGGGTGAAATGTGCTGCCTTGTTCAAGTTCACACTCCCTTCCCAAGACATCCCAAATCTAATGGTCAATATGAGCTAACTATAGCGTAGTGGTTATGAATCGGGACTGCGAACCTCACGATCAGCAGTTCAAAACTACCAGCTGTTCCGCGGGAGAAAGATGAGGCTTTCTGCTCCCGTAAAGATGTACAGCCTTGGAAACCTTGTTCAGGGTCGCTATGAGTCGGAACCAACTCCACGACACATAACAACAACAATGTGAGTGTATGTATGTGTGTGTAGTTTAATAAAGTCCCAGCCCACTTCTCCCTTCCAGACCATCTCTGAAGGACCATATGCACCCCCAGAACTCCAGGTAGGATTTGTTGAGTTCTGCTCCTCCACTGTCTTTATCTTGCTTCCTTCAACAGGTATTAACTCCAAGAGTCCACCCAACAACTTCCTTTACACAATGGTGTACTCTCAGAGTCTGTTTCTGGGAGAGCCTGTCCAGTTACATGTGGTGAAATCCTTTGGAAAAACACTGCCTGGTCCATCTCCTTACTAAAGACCAATGTTTCAGAAGGGCATACTGTCTGAAACAACAGGAGCTCTGGCAACAGATGGACACAGGTTTGAATCCAGGTTCTTGCTTGGCATTGTCAAATCAATCTCCTCATCTAAAAGTTAGCTGGCTGGAGACTCAAATGTGGTCACTGATGTGTCATGAGGTGTCTGGGTGACTTGGCTCAAACAGGTGTGTCCCAACCTGCCAATGCCCCCATGAGACTTACGAAGGCACGGCTTCACCATTTACACTTTGGGAAATTTGGCTCCATACAGAGTTAAGTGGGAACCTGGATCTCGAAGCTCCTGCCCTTGCCTGCCCCAAGAACATGAGCCAGGAACCCTTAACTGAGAGCTGGCAAGGAGCTCTGGTAGCATAGTGGTTATGAATTGGACTGTGAACAGCAAGGTCAGCAGTTCGAAACTCCCAGCTGTTCTGCAGGAGAAAGATGAGGCTTTCTGCTCCCGTAAAGATTTACAGCCTCAGAAACCCTGTACAGGGTCGCTATGAGTTGGAACTG
>NW_006408552.1:6449745-6450687 GCF_000296735.1 Chrysochloris asiatica | reverse complement strand
GCTTTAAGTCTAAAATGCTCTTCTGCCCCTCTTTCCATGATGAGTCTCATCGCTGTACTAGTGCAGTCCTACAAACTGGCCCAGGAAGATGAAACTTAGGGCAGGGACTCCTCCCAGACTAGATGCTTCAAAGGCCCCAATGTGACATTGAGAAATGGTGAGACCTCAAGCCTTCCAGCTACTGCTTTTTGATCCCTAACCTCCAATGGGTGGGTCAGCTTTCCCAAAGGCTGTTCCATGGAGCACCAGATTCAAATGGGTGGGAAGTGGTCACCATAACCAAGGAGGCCGAGTTGTTACACACATGATATTTGGGGACAATCTCATGCTGTCCAGAGTGCTCCCATTGGTTCACATTGATGCAGGAAAGAGTCAAGAGGCCACAAAGTCTGGCTGAAATTACACCTTTAGGCAGGAAGGACACATAACAGCCCAGGAATACTGTGCTTTCTAACCCTTTTGCACATTGCTTCATGGATGGCCTTCCTGGTGGGATTCCCAGGTTCAATTCCCAGCCAATGCTCCTCATGCTCACAGCCCACCCTGTCAGTAGAGGCTTGCTTCTGGCTTTCATGTGGAGCTTCCCAACTAAGTGGAACTAAGAAGAAAGGCCTGGCAATCTTCTGAATATCAGCCAGTGAAAACCCTATGGATCCACAATGGTCCGATGCCGCTGTGCATGGGGTCACCATGAGTTGGGGGCCAACTCAACAGCTGCTCAACAACAACTGCAATGCAACACAACTCTGGTCCACCGATCTGGTCCAAAAGAATTATGGCCACAGCATCCTTGGAATTCTGCAGGCCAAGAAAATTTGGTTTTGAATGCTGACCATCTCCATATCTCTTTCCACAAAAGAACATGAGTGTTGATTTACAAGGTGATCCCATAATTTGGGGTACATTAGGGTGCGCCTGACCCAGGCCATTGTGTTTTCAATA
>NW_006408552.1:6446132-6447900 GCF_000296735.1 Chrysochloris asiatica | reverse complement strand
GTGTAGGGTCACTTATGAGCTGGAATTGGCACCATGACTGTGGATGCTCTCTTCTTATGTGAAGGAAAAGCAAAGTTGTCAGTTGGTTAGCTGCTGAATGGATCTTTCTCATTCTCATTCTAGCCTAGCCCTTTCTCTCTCTTTTCTGCTTTGAAGAACTCCTTCTTCCTAATGCAGTTGTGCAGGGGCCCCTGCGGTTATGAAATCTCTGGTTTACTTTCCTCTCTAGGCTGTACCCTCCTCCTCCCGAGGCTCATCTAGTTGCTCAGCAATGTGGGCTGAGCTTGTCAATAACAGCACTTAGAGTTCAGAGTAAGGAGCTCTTCCCACCTTCTCATCTGTTCCTTCCATATGCCTGACATCTTCATAGGCACTTTACTGAGAATAACAAGACCCTCCTTTACAAACCATCCTTCGTGCTCAACACATGTGTTGTCGAGCCCGTTGGGGTTGCTCTTCCTGAGCTCCAGAAGCTTCCAGACTGAGGGAACCATTCTGACTCTGTAATCATCATGGCTCAACTTCCTAGGGACATGAGTTCACAGTGGCAGGTCATCCAGGAGGGCTTTGTAACCCTGAGACATAGGATTGCCTTCCAGCCAGGGCAGAATGCTTGATGTTCCTCATTAACAACACCATCTCCTCCAGCTCATGAAGCATATGGTCCTCACCAGACCTCCTCAAGGAGCTCAGGGCGACCCTTCAGGAAACACCCGCAGCATCCCACAGGGTGGGGTTGCATGCAGTCACCCGTGACGCGGTGTCTCAGTGAAGTCTGAATCTGCAAACTCTGGGAGAAACCCCTACTAAACATCCAGAAGCATCCACTAACCGGAGGTTGGTGGTTCAAATCCACCCCAAGACACCCGGACAGAAAGGAATTAACTGCCATTGTGGAGTTGGATTCTGGGGAGTGAATGTATAGGGCTGTAATCTGGGGATTGTGAACAATGTCATCAATAATTGTCATAATAGTAAACCCAACAAGTCGTGGTCAAGTCAGCTTTGATTCACATGTGTCGGAGTAGAACTGTGTCCTTTTGCAATGGCTGTTTTTCAGAAACGGACCACCAGGTCTTTCTTCCAAGTCTCATCTGTGTAGACTGGAGTCCCCAAACTTCCAGTTAGCAGCCAAGAACATTAACCGTTGTGCTCTCAGGGATTTCCTGTAACCATCATCATCTCTAACATGTATTGGTGTCTTTAAGTGCTTTTGAGTCAGTTGAAACTCTTAGTGTTTCCGAGGAACGGTTGGCGTTTGTAGCCCGGTGTTTATCCTGCCCAACCACACCAGGACCCCTAACACACATTAAACACTTTTGATATGTCAGATAATAATAAACCTATCAGATAGAAGTCATTATTTTCCCGTTTTGCAAATGAGTAAGGGTCACATTACAAAGGCAAAGTCCAGTCCAGTTTGTACTCTTTTAGGAATAATTTATATGACTGTTCCCATGTGAAAGCTGGAGAAGAATCATTCAGCATCTTCAACCTGAATGAAAAGAGACCGCGTTTCTAGAGACAGCGTTGGTGTTGGCTTCAAAATATGCCTTCCCTCCCCTTGAATACAGGTTATTCACAGTCTAGAGAATGAAATACATCAGAGGAACGCTGCCGGACTTCCGGGTTACGTTAGAAGAGGCAGATTCTCGTCCGCTTGGTCCTCCCTCTTTCTTCCAGGACACGCCTCCTTGAAACACGGCCACTGTGTGATGTGGTCACGTGTGGGTAGGTGTTCCGGCCCCAGCCCCATTGTTGTTGTTGT
>NW_006408552.1:6420751-6445401 GCF_000296735.1 Chrysochloris asiatica | reverse complement strand
GCCAAGCCCTGTACAATAACAAATGTGTGAGCAAAATAAATGTTGCTATTACTTTGGGGGTTTTCTTGTTAAGTGTCATGTGTTGGTTCTGACTCATAGACACCCTGTATAGGGTTTCTGCAGAGCAGCTGGTGGGTTTGAACTGCTAACCTTGCAGTTAGCAGTCCGATGCTGACCCTGTAGCGTCACACCAGGGCTCCTGTTAGTGTTTTGGTGGTGGTGGTAAGTGTGTGTCGTGGAGTTGGTTCTGACTCATAGACACTCTGTATAGGGTTTTCTAACTGAGGCTGGTGGGTTTGAAATGGCAACCTTGTAGTTAGCAGTCCAGCGCTTATCCTACAGCGCCACACCAGGACTCGTGTTAGTGTTTTAGGAAATCACAAAGGTTCAGGGTCACTCTAGGGTCTCCCAGCCACTCTAGAGCACAAGAAAGTGCCTGCTGAAGCCAGCTTAACTGCAGCACAGCACCTCTGTGGGTGCTCCAGGAAAACCTGCAGCCAGGGGCCCAATTCCCTTCTCTTGGTGCTACTGGCTCTGTGGCCTTGAGGGAGTTACGGAATGTCTCTGGGCTTCTGTTTTCATACCAGTAAAATAGGTATGAAAGAATAAGACCTAGCTTCATAGGATGTCCATGAGTTACTATTTCTAAAGTGCTTAGAACATTGTCTAATATATGGTACCATCCAATGGTCTATTTTCAGTAGATTCTCTCTTAGATGTGTTTCTCTCCAAAGGTGGGGTAAGAGGTGGGAAGGAGTGGATTTTACTCCTTTATGCTGTTTGATTGTTACAAGGACCAGATATCACTAGATCAGAAGCTAGGAAGAAAAAAAGAAGACAGGGAGGAGGGAGAGAAGGAGGGAGCTAGAGAAGGAAGGAGGGAGAGAGGGAAACAGGAAGAGAAGCAGTGAGGAAGAGAGGGAGGAGTAAGGGAGGGAGCTGCCCCAGTAGGAAGAGGGAGTAGTTGCTTTTCACCTGCCCTTTGGACTCACAGAAAGTCACTCAGTGGACACCGGGCCCTAACTGAGTTTGTGAGTGTCTTGCTTTCTCATAAATCAAAGCCAGGGAATAATCCTAGAGGTGCATACATAGAAAACATGAAAATGAATGCTTTTGGGAACCTTATTTAATTTTGCTGTAAACTGATTTCCTTGACATTTACGCTTAGCTGTGCAGTTGGTGTATGTGGTTTTCTTTCTTTCTCTCCCCCCCCCCTTTGTTTTATTTTCTGTTTTCTTTTTCATTTTGGCCTCCTTTCAGAGAGGCTGGTTATCCGCACATCCATCTGTAAAATAGCCTTCTGTCTTGAAACGCAAGTCCTTCTGGTTGTAATCAAAGGTCATAAACTTGTCTGGCCCATCAAACCCATTACTGGAGAACACACTGCAAGCTGGCAAGGATTAACCTCTGGATAAACAGCCAGGCAGGGAAGACAGATAGAGGGGGCGCGGCTGGTGTTTATACACATTTATCTTTGGTAATTAACCATCTGGGGGAAACCTCAAATACAGGCAACAGAAATTGATTTATCTTCAAATAATAAGTTCTGCTTTACAACAAGGTCTAAAAGTGGATCCTCAGAAGGGCTGATTTAGCATGTCACTTGCAGCCTTTAAGGATGAAAGTAGTAATTACTAAGGCTTTTCATATGCAAAAGTCAGGTGCTGAGAAATGGCTGGCTCCATCCACATGAAAAAATAAAGAAAGAGAAGCTGTTTCTCATAGGAGTCTCTGTCTCCAAGAGACTTTCCTGGGTTATAAGGCTTGTTGTTAGTGGTGGTCCAGGGGGGCACCTGTGAGCTGACTCCATTCCCCTTTGATGCTCCTGTTCTTGGTCAAGAGAGATACCTTCTCTGCACTGGACATCTTGGGCTACTTCAGGTGGAGAGGGAGGAGGCTCTAGCACCAAGGCTGGTGGATGGATCAAGGAGCTTGAAATCCTGAGAGACCAGGCTCAAAGCCCTGCTGGTCCAGGAGGTAAAGGGGCCTTGATCATGAGGCTCTAGCTTCTCCTTCCTAGCTAATCCATGTGGAAGAATCGGCTTTTAATTAGCGTGGGTTCCAAACCCTCCATCCCAGCTCACACGTGGTGCCCACCAAGTTTATCCAAAGACAAAGGGAAATAGACTGGCGCACTCCCGAGAGACCCCACAGATGTTCATCTGGTACAGATGAGCATTTCCTGTCAAACCCTTCTCAGGCAGAGCACTGCATCCCGCAGTCTTGTGCCAAATGTTTTCTGAGCGGCTTTGATTAATAACAAATTAGAATTAGCTGCTGTCTGCAATATGCATGGTATGTTTCCACCAGTGAGCACCTTCCTTTGCAGCACCCCCAACACTCATCTGCATGCGGAATAGTGTATTAGCACCTATCGCAAACCAATCTCTCCCTTCCAGGCTTTCATGACCACTGGGGAGCAGCATAGTTTATGAGTGAGAGGGTGGCACAACATTCGGGAGCCAGGTTCAACTCCCACCACTGCCACCAGTTGGGAATGTGACCATGAACAAGCTAGTTCTGTGCTATGTGCCTTGTTTTCCTGATGAGAAATGGTGCCATTAACATTCCTATTCCTTAGGATTGTTGTAGGTGATGCTGGTAGATTATGAGGCCCATTGGGGCAGCTTGGTTGTACTCCTCTGTATCCCCAGATCCTAACACAAGATGACGTAATGGATAATGAACTCATTGAAAGGTTGGATGTTTAATTCCATTATGAGAGACATTGGAAGACAGTCTTGGTGATCTGCTTCTGAAAAAATAGCCATTTAAAACCCCTTGGATCAATGCTGCCCTTTTGATCTCAAATGGTTGATTATTCAAAGGTGTGTGTACCTCACTAGTGTTACTGTTCCTCTCATAAACCTGTTTCTAATCTTGTTGAAAAATGAGCCATGGGGTTTAGTTCATTTCCAGATAGGAAAGTGACCAAGGGCCATAGTCTTGGAAGTTACACCATCTCTACTTGATCAGTAATGGCCTTAAATGCAATTTGTTGTTGTTGTTAAGTGCCGTCGAGTCGGTTCCGACCCATAGCGACCCTGAACAGGGTTTCCGAGGCTGTAAATCTTTACTGGAACAGAAAACCTCATCTTTCTCCCATGGAGCAGCTGGTAGTTTCGAACTGCTGACCTTACAGTTCACAACCTGATTCGTAACCACTACGCTACCAGAGCTCCCCAGGACAAAGTTCAGAAGAGTTAGAAAAGATGGAAAACTGGAAACAGGAAACACAGGGAGGGTCTGGGATAAGTGATGTTGTGGAGATCGTAACCAATGGAAAACGGATCTGCTCTGTAAACCTTAACCCAATTCACAATGAAAAGTTAAAAAATAAACCCTACCGAGCACAGTTCTGCTCTGACATACAGAACTGGTCCCCAGGAACTCTGACAAAAGGCCTTCTGCATCATACCTGCTGTATGATCCAGGGAAGGGTGTTTGTTAGAACCTGAATTTTGAAATAGATGCAGTCGAGTCAGTTTCAACTCATACACAACAGAACAAAGCACTGTGGGATCCTGAGACATCCTCAGAATTGCTACGTTTGAGCCCATTGTTGCTGTCACTCCTTGGAGGTCCTCCTCTTTTTCACTGGTCTTCCTCCTTTTCACTCTCTGCTTTAGCAAGCATGACGTCCTTCTTCAGGAACTGGTCCTCCCTGACACAATGTCCAAAGTTGTTATTGTTGTTGTTAAGTGCCGTCGAGTCGGTTCCGACCCATAGCGACCCTGTACAGGGTTTCCGAGGGTGTAAATCCTTACGGGAGTAGAAAGCCTCATCTTTCTCCCACAGAGCAGCTGGTAGTTTCAAACCGCTGACCTTAAGGTTCGCAGCCCGATTCGTAACCACTACGCTACCAGAGCTCAAACAAGTCTCCTCATCTTTGTTTCTAAGATGCATTCTGGTTATACTTCTTCCACCACAGATTTGATTGTTCTTCAAGGTACTATCAGTATTCTTCACCAACACTACTAGGAACTGTCTCTTGGTCTATGTACAGGTTCCTCATGAGCACAATTAAGTGTTCTGGAATACCCATTCTTCCCAATGTTATCTACACTTTGTTATGACTCACAAAGTCGAATGTCTTTATATAGTCAATAAAGTACAAGTAAGTATCTTTCTGTGGAGTCCTGGTGTGGCGCTTCAACCAAGATCCGTCTGATGTAAGCAATGATACCCATCCTTTGTTCCCAATCTTCCTCTGAATGTGGCTTGAATTTCTGACAGCTCTCTGTCCATGCCCTGTTATAACTGTTTTGCACATTGTTGTTGTTAAGTCGAGTTGGTTCCAACTCATAGTGACCCTGTATAAGGTTTCCCAGGAGCAGCTGGTGAGTTTGAACCACCGACCCTGTGGTTGAAAACGGACCTTGAGGTCGAGTGCTGATCTTATGAGGCCACACCAGGACTTTGCACATCAGAGAGAATAAATAAATGGCAGAGTTACTGTTGAATCTGCTGGATCATGACGATCCCGTGTTCAACAGGAAGTTACCAACCCTTGTCGTTTCTCTCCTCTTCCTTCTTTCTCCACCTTAGCAATAGAGCAATCTACTTCCCCTTTCTGTCTTTCTGGACACCTTATTCTCCCTTTCTCATCTCTGGATTTGCATAGCCTTGCCATAATGGAGTGAAACCTGCAAAGGATAAAACCAAATTTCCCAAGAAAGTATTTCACAGACTAAGATAGATGATGTTGTTTTTATCTGGCATCAAGTTGGCCCCAACTTATTGCAACTTTACACACGACAGAATCAAACCGCTATGTTCCAGAGTGTTCACTAGATACTTTTCAGAAGTCGATAGCCACACCTTTCTTCCTCCTCTGTCCTAGCCTTGAATGTCTACTGAAACCTGTTCCCTGTGGGTGGCCTTTTTAGTCTAGGAAATGCCAGGGGCTGAGCATCCAGAATCACACAGCATCACAAAACCATCACAGAACAACAAACTGGCAGATGATGGATTGAAGAATATAGGGAAATGCTTATATGTTTTAGGAAGATTTATAGTCAATACGTTTATTTTTAATGGAGACGTTAGTTACTTAATTCAACTGCTTAGAAAACGTCATCTCATAGTTACGTGAAATAAATCATGTATCTCTGTGTTCGTGGGGGGTGGAAATAAACAAAGATGTCAAGCATTTGAGTAAATTATAAAGTCATTTGCTTCGTCCATGGAATTTCATGAATTCACCCTCAGCATTTGTATTGAATTTATTCCAAATGCAAATCATGACTTCATTTACAACTAAAATTTTTAAAAAGTTAAAATTTTAGTCAAAAAGATCTTTCTATGGAGCAAAAATCACATTCTATTAGGGATATTAATATACCCCCTCCGGGGACCTTCAAAAATCTTTAGCAGTATTCTCTGCTTGCTGTCAAATACTTATTAAACTGATCTTTTCTATAAGGACTATTCTTGGGTAAGGTTCTGCCCAATTATTTTGAGAAGAGTATTAGATTTGCCTGGTTCCTGGTGCTTTTTTCTTTTTTTTTTTATTAAAAAAACCCTGAGAAAAGAAACTGTATTGGGAAATCATATTGATTTATCCAAATGGATTTGTTTTGCAAGCTGCACATGACCCTGTAATATCACTATGAGTCGGAACTGACTCAACTATGGCACTTCACAACAACAACGACAATCACTGTGTAAATGAGGAAGAACAATTGACCACGTGCTTAACTACCCATCCTTTTTTTTGCATATAGTTTGTTGCTCAGAGCATCTTCCAGTAACTGCTCACCACAACTCAGTGCGTTGTATCATGAGCCGAAGATTCTCCGGATGAAGACAGCCACCAAGAAATGGATATGGTACACGGCAGCATTTCCAAATCCAGGTACCTGGAGGTTCTGTCCCCTCTTCTGACCGCAGACCTGACCCTCTGATGCAATTCAGGATACCCTATTCCTCTGAGGATTTCAGTGACTTCTAAAGATATCTCTTTTTGCATCATTGTCTGTCCTGCCCAACCCCCTCTCTCTACTGATCTGAGTTTGTTATAAACCATGATGCCCTTCAACACCATGGGTCTGTGGTCGCTTGTATGTTGCCATGATGCTGGAAGCTATGCCTCTGATACCAACAGGATAATTCATGATATGCAGCTTTCAACGGAGCTCCCAACTAAGAAAACTAAGAAGAAAGGCCTGGTGATCTACTTCTGAAAATTAGCCATGAAGACCTCAGCGATCACAAGATAATGTTGGTCACTACAGTGCTGGAAGGTGAATGAGGTTGGAAGATGCTTAAACTATACAATGGTCACAATGAAGCATTCAAGCACACCAGCATAGTGAAGACGACGCGGGAACAGACAACACTTTTTCTCTTATACAAGGGGCCACCACCTCAGTAGCAACTTGGCAACAACACCTTCAAGAAAGAGCTGTAGTTTCGGGCCACAGGACGGAGGGAAAATAGCAAGGTCTGAAAAGCCAGTGAATTGAATTGTAATCTCGCCTGAGTCGTCTTGGGCAAATGTTTCAAGCGCCACCCTCAAAGTGAATACCCAGTTCCCCTGGGAAGCCCATGTGTAAGACCCATGTGTCCATTATCTGCGGTGTTAACCTGGAACTTCTGGCTCAGGTGTGCCTTTCAGATTTCTTTACTGATTGTAAAGATTGGTATTTTTCTCCTGGTGTGGCGCTGTAG
The DNA here is from genome assembly GCF_000296735.1 of Chrysochloris asiatica. Taxonomy (NCBI): domain Eukaryota; kingdom Metazoa; phylum Chordata; class Mammalia; order Afrosoricida; family Chrysochloridae; genus Chrysochloris; species Chrysochloris asiatica. The sequence goes on along the minus strand of NW_006408552.1, from coordinate 6,438,729 downwards.
GATAAACACTGGACTGTGAACCACAGGGTGGTAGTTCAAACCCACCAGCCACTCCTCAGAAACCCTATATATGGCCGCTGTGAGTCAATGGCACTTAATAACAACAAACAATAAAACATAAATTATGAAGGGATGATTTGTATTGTGGATTCAATTGTCTTCCCACAAAATGTCTGATGGAATCTTAACTTTGTACCTGTGGATAAAAGGCTGTTTGGAAATAGTGGTTTTCTTTTGTTCTATAGCTTAGCTCTTGCTTTGTTATGTAGTAGTGTGGGTCCTGGGAGCACCATAGGGTAAGCATCGGACTGTAAGCCACAAGATCCCAGCACAGTTCGAGCCCACCAGCAGTTATGTGGAAGAAAGATGAGGCTTTCTGCTCCTATAAAGATTTACAGCCTTGGAAACCCATACAGGGTTGCTATAAGTCAGAACCAACTTCACGGCACTTAACAATAACAAGGGTGAGTCCTAAAGCTAGTCACTTCTGAGTGATAAAGGGGGCAGAATACACACAGAGACACACACAGAGGGGAGACAGGCACCAAGAAATGCTAAGGATTGCCAGCAGACATCAGAAACTATGAGATAATCTCAGTGAAAGGGCTAACATGACCGAGACCATGAGCTGGACTTTTTAAACTCCGGAATGATGAGAAAAGAAATGTTGGTTCCTGAAGGCATCCTGTACTATTTCTGTTCTGGCAGACACTTTGCTTCTGTAAATATCTCCTTCCTTACTAAGCTTGCATCCACTGGTTCCAGCATCCATTATTCAGTTTTAACCAAATGAGATGCTATTCTTGTGGCCTTCTACCTCCATCACGCCTTCCACATTTTTGAGTTGGGTTTGGACTCCAAGAAAGAGCTTGTTTGTTTGGCAGCCTGATTGTTTACTATCATATGGGCACATGGATTCTTATATTGCTTAATGGGATGCTCAACTTGTCACAGATATGGACAATGGGAATTCCTTCAATATGTCATCTTCATTCTTTAAAGGTCCACCAACAAACACTTTTCCATCACTTTCTTCTTTTCTTGCACAATGAGATGTCCTGAGTTATTCCTGTACTTTTCTTGCCCCATCCCAGGAATCCAACTGTATTAATACTACCAAGTTCTAGCTGTATTAATGCTACCACGTAAAGTACACAGGCAGGCACTCTCAGCTCTTCACTGGCCTCTACCTTTCTTCTAGGACCTCATTCTTCCCTAAGCTTCATGAACCCCATTCTTGCTCCTCTACAAAGAAGAGGTTTAGCTCAAACAACTGTGAACTAAACTGTCCGTCAGACCTTGGTACTTATTAGAAATAGGACTTTAGGCAGGTCCCTTAAGTGCCTTGAGCTTAACTTCCCCACCTAAGAAAGGAGGTTACCAATAGCGCCCTGGTATTTGGGGAGGTAACAGGGATAATGTTGTTGAAATATGGTAATGCAGCCTTTATGTTGAAAGGTTTGACAGTTTTAATATTCTGCTACCAAATAAGGAATGTCTTGAGACCAAACTACAAGAGGCTTGCATTTAAATAAGTTTTTCTTCTCCTAATTGATCTAGATAGAGAAATGGATGAACAGATAGGTAGATGGGCGGGTGGATGGATGGATGAAGAGATGAAAGAATGGATGGGTGGGTGGAAGAAAGGATGGATGGATGGATGGATGGATGGATGGATGGATGGATGGATGGATGGATGGAATGAGGGATGGATGAATGGATGGATGGTTGGAAGGGTGGATATATGGAAGGATGGATGAAGGAAAGAATGGAAGGATGGAAAGATGGATGGATGGATGGAAGGGTGGATATATGGAAGGATGGATGGAAGGAAAGAATGGAAGGATGGAAAGATGGATGGATGGATGGAAGGGTGGATATATGGAAGGATGAATGGAAGGATGGAAAGATGGATGGATGGATGGAAAGAATGGATGGATGGATGGATGGATGGATGGATGGATGGATGGATGGAAAGAATGGATGCATGGAAGGGTGAATATATGGAGGGAGGGATGGAAGGATGGATGAAAGGAAATAATGGAAGGATGGATGGATGGATGGATGGATGGATGGATGGATGGATGGATGGAGTTGACTTGGACTCACAGTAACCTTATGCACAAGAGAACAAACTTTGCTGGATCCTTCACAATCACCCGCATAGTCAAGCTTATCGGTTGGAGCTATTGTGCCACTCTGTCTCACCAAGGATATCTCTTATCCTTGCTGGGTCTCTACTCCATCGAGTATGTTGCCCTCCTCCCAAAAGTGACACCTCATGATGATGTGCCCTACACAATCATGTCGAAAATGTTCAGCTGTGATCTATAATTTCATTGGCTTTGAATTATGATGTTGATGAAGAATATTGAAAGTACCATGGACTGCCAGAAGACTAAACAAATCTGTCTTAGAAGAAGAACAGTCAAAATGCTCCTTAGATGCCAGGATGGCAAGACTTCATCTCTCATACTTTGGACATAGTATCAGGAGGGACCAGTCCTGGGAGAAGGACATCATGTTTGGTAACGTGGTGGGTCAACAAAAAAGAGGAAGACCCCCAACAGGATGGATTGACAGAGGCAGCAGCAATGGGTTCAAACAACGATTATGAGGGCGGTACAGGGCCAAGCAGTATTTGATTCCGTTGTGCACAGAGTAGCTGTGTGCTGGGGTGGATTGAAAAGCACCTAATTATAACTAACAACAATTTTCAGAAGTAGAATGCCAAGTCATCCTTCCTAGTCTGTCTCAGTCTGGAAGCTCCACTGAAATGGGGTGATCCTGCTGGTATTTGAAATACCTTCCAGGATTATAGCAACTTACAAACCACCCAAGTACAACACACTGACAGGTGTAGCTAATCTATCCAGCTATTTGTTGCTACTGTTTAGTGTCATTGAGTCAGTTCTGATTCACAGAGACCTTGTATGGAGTTTCCAAGGAGAAGCTGGTGAGTTTGAACTACTGACCTTGTGGTTTGAAGTTCAGTACTGATCCTACTGGCCACAAGTCCTTAAAACTGCTTTGTGTTCTAAGTTTATTTACAAAGCACAAGAGACTTGCTTGTATTTAAAGTGGCAATTAGCCATTCTTGATACCTGTACCAGATGCTTCTAGAAAGTCCATGGGGCATACCTGCTCTGTGTCCTTTTGTCATTTGTTGTCTGAACCTATAGTAGCAAGAATATTTGGCCTATTTATCCCAACTCTGTGGTCTCACCAGTGAATAAGGTGTAACACTTTTCCATATTAAGAGCTGAAATCACAGAAAGCTGCCACTCTGAGTGGGGTGATGAAACAGACAGGGGCATATTTTGTATCATCGTATCCATGAATTATTTGGAATATACTTTTTTCTGGAGTCCCTGAGTGGTGCAAACAGTTAACGCTTTTGGCTGTTAGCCAAAATGTTGGAAGTTTGAGGCAACCAACAGGTAACCTGGAAGACAGTTCTAGTGATCAACTTTGGAGAAATCAACTATTGGAAATCCAATGGAGTCTCCATGGATCAAAGTTAACACAAAAGCCTCTATGAGTCAGAAATGACTTGCCGGCATTTAACACCAACAACAGAGATACGAGGCAGAAGAAAGGACCAATACCTAGATGAAGGTCAGCAATAAGGAGACCAGGTAAAGTAAAGCAAAGTCATAGAGCCAGAAGTGGTCCTGCAGTCGAGCTGTGGATGCTGACCTCCACAGTGGGTAGATGATGGACTTAGAAAGGACAAGATGCAACGCTGGACATACTTACTTTCTTCTAACATATTGAAGGTAAGTTCCACCTCACCTTTTCCAATCTTTAGCAAGGTATTCCCTGCTTCACTAAATATCTAAACAACATACAATGATTTCATGAGCAGACTGCCTAATCATTTGGTGTAGATACATGTGGCAGCCTGCTACATTTATAATTTGCTTCAGTTGGAATGTTCTTCAGAAATCCTTTCCACAATAAAGCTAATTTCCTCAGAAAAAATGGCAGGCATAGGTTTTCTATCATCACGGATATCTTTGATGGTAAATTCTTTGTCTCATGAGCACATTCACTCATATCAGTACCAGCTGCTCCTGGTTGCCATGGAATCAACTCAATCTCATGGCAACCCTACGTGTGTCTGCGTAGAACTATGCTCCGTAGCCTTCTAATGACTAATTTTTCAGAAGTGGATCACCAGGTGTTTCTTTGAGGTGTCGCTCGGTGGATTCTAACATCCAACCTTTTGGTTTGCAGCCAAGAGTGCTAACTCTTTGCACCACCCAGGGACTCTGTTTATCAGTTCACATCACCAGAACGGAGTCCTAATGGCCTAGTGGGTTGCATGTTGGGCTGCTTAACCACAAGGCCAGCTGTTCGAGCCCACCAGCTTCTCTGCAGGAGAACTATGAAGCATGAAGATTTGCTATTTTGGAAGCCCTACAGAGCAGTTCTAAGGAGCTCTGGTAGCGTAGTGGTTACAAATCGGGTTGCGAACCGCAAGGTCAACAGTTCGAAACTACCAGTTGTTCCGCGGGAGAAAGATGAGGCTTTCTGCTCCCGTAAAGATTTACAGCCTTGGAAACCCTGTACAGGGTCATTATGAGTCAGAACCAACTCCACGGCACAAAACCACCACCACCACCACAGAGCAGTTCTACAATGTCCTATAGGGTCGCTATGAGTTGGAATGTGTATAAATATGTTTCACTGGAGTCCTGGTGTGACACTGTGGGATAAAGAACTAGACTGCCGTAAAGTCAGTGTGAATCCCAACATGAGAAGTTCAAATTCACCAGCTGCTCCTTGGAAACCCTATACAGGGTTTCTATGAGTTGGAACTAACTCAACAGCACTTGACAACAACAACAATATATGTTTCACTGGTTTTGCTTTTCTAGAAAACCCAGCCTAGAACAGAGGTCATCCTCTTTTCCCTTAATTTTTGATTTACCAAGCATGGTGTCCTTCTCCAGGGACTGGTCCCTCCTGATGATATGTCTATACTACGTGAGATAAAGTCTCATCATCCCTGTTCTAGGGAGCATCTGCTGTACTTCTTCCAAGGCAGGTTTGTTCCTTCTTCTGACGGTCCATGGTAATTCGTCACCAACACTACAGTTCAAAGGTGCCAGTTCTGCTTTGGTCTTCCTTATACATTGTCTAGATTTCCGATGCATATGAGGTGACTGAAATGATCATAGCTTTGGTCAGGCATACCTTAGTCTTCAAAGTGACATCTTTGTTTTTGAGCACTTTAAAGCAGTCTTTTGCAGCAGATTTGTCCAATAAACTATGTCACTTCCATGCAACTGAATGCTGCCATGAGCTACACTTTGGAAGAAAGTTGAGGCTGTCTGCTCCTGTAAAGAGTTAAAGTCTGAGCAATCCTGTACAGAATTGCTGAGTCAAAATTGATTCCCTGATAGTGGCTTTGGTTTTGGTGCATGGGTGTTGTGAATCCAAGTAAAATGAAATTATTGATAACTTCCTTAGGTGTGTTTTTTTTTTTCCATTTATCATGCTGTTTTTTTATTGGTCCAGTTGTGATGATTTTGTTTTCTTTCCATCAAGGTGTAATTCACATCGAAAGTTGTAGTCTTTAATTTTCATCCATAAGTGCTTTAAGTCCTCTTCATTTTCAGCAAGCAAAGTTGTATTATCTGCATACCTCAGGCTGTTAACGAGTCTTCCTCCAATTCTGATGTCCCCTTCTGCTTCATAAAGTCCTCTTCTTCTTTGAAAAGTCCTCTGGGTTTCTCAGCATGCCAACTGAATGTTGTTGTTGTTGTTGTTGTTGTTGTTATGTGCCAAGGAGTCTGTTCCGACTCATAGCAAGCCTGTACAGGGTTTCCAAGGCTGTAAATCTTTATGGGAGCAGAAAGCTTCATCTTTCTCCTATGGAACCGCTGGTAGTTTCGAACTGCTGGTCATGAGATTAGCAGCCCAATTCGTAACCACTATGCTAGGTATGGTAATAAGATACTGCCCGGAGTTACGTACAGCTTTTCCAATTTTGAACCCTTGTTCTGATTGAATGTCTGCCTCCTGTTTGTTCTGTGCACAGATTCCAAAGGAGCACAGTTCAGCCTTTTGGAATTCTCATCCTTTTAAATACATACATTTATGCATCAGGAGTCCCGGTGTGGTGCTGTAAGATAAGACATCTGCAATGTCGTGGTTCAAAACCACTTGCCACTCCTCGGAGCAGACTCAAGACTGTATGAGTCAGAACCACACACCATGGCACTTAACAACATGTATATATAAAGAGAGAACCCTGGTGGTGCAGTGGTTAAGTGCTAGACCACTCACTGAGATGTCAACAGTGTAAACCCACCAGGAGAAAAACATCTTGATCCACAGAAGAGAAACATGGCAGTTTGATTCTGTAAAGATCTGCAGTCTTGGAAACTCTGTGGACCACGGTATGGCAGGTAGGGAACATGCACGGAGAGGTACTTGAAGGGGGCACCCAGGAATAGTTCTACTCATCATCGTCAGCTATGAGAGATCATTCAGTAACTTAGAACAAATTGCCACAGGCGCTGTTTGCCTCCAGGCAGTTGTACTCAGTCCTAAAGGATTAGTATGAGTTGAAATCAACTCAACAGCAATGCGTGTATACACATTCTTTTCTATTTGATGTCTTTAAAACACCATCCTAACTGTAGATGCAAATGAGACATTATGTAGAAGCTATGCCTCTTGTTGTTGTCGTTGTTGTTTTTGCTAAGTGCCAGCAAATCGGTTCCGATTCATAGTGACCCTGTGTAGGGTTTCTGATGTGACACTGTAGGATCAACACTGGACTGTGAACCACAAAGTTAGCAGGTCAAAGTCACCAGCTGCTCTTTGGAAACTTTGTACAGGGTCGCTATGCATGCGTCAGAATCAACTCAATGGCACTTAACAACAACAGGGTTTCTGAGGAGTGGTCTGTGGGTTTGAATCACTGCCCTTGAGCTTCAAACTGACGTTATGGTCCAGTGTTTATCTTACAGCATCACACCAGGACTCCCTGTTGTTGCACAGTGCTGTCAAATCGGTTCTGACTTATAACGACCCTGTATAGGGTTTCCAAGGAGCAGCTGGTGGGTTTGAACAGCCAATCTTGTGGTTTGTAGTCCAGTGCTGATCCTCCAGTACCACACTAAGATGATTGAGGCCATAAATCTTTATGGGAGCAGGAACCCTCGTCGTTGTCCTACGGAGCAATTGGTAGACTTGAGCTGTCAACCTTGTGGTTAGTCCAGTGCTTATCTTACGGCACTACCAACACGCTTCCTATGCTTTCCAGAGGTCAATGATCCAGAAAGCAGTTTGCTCAACCCCATGATTTGATGAAGAGGCCCATCAGGGAGAGCTAAAAAGCCCCTCTGATTTTTACCCAATGGCCTTTTGGAAACATCAGCAAAGCCCTGTCACGGTCCCCTTGCTGCCCTCGACTTTCCCATTTGATGTTCTTGAGCTGGTAAGAAAAAAAAAAACAAAAAAAATGTAATAAAATAACTCTCTCAGACAAGTTTAGAGAGAAGTTTTCCCAAAAGACAGTCTCTGGCTCCGAGTCACAGAGTGTGTGCTTTGTCAATAACACAGGGAGAAGAGGCATGAATGAATTTTATTTTATTGGACAAGCAGTTCGGAATACAGATGAGGCCAGGCAAGCTGCTAAACCCTTAAATAAATGTTTTAGCACTATCTAGGACAGAAGACGGCAATTGATTCCAATCTTTTCTGACAGAAAATCAGTTCTTTTAAAACTCCGGGGGCAACACACAGTAAGAAAAGCTCCAGTTCCTAATAAAAATTGCAAAGGTTTGGAACATAAAGCATCATCTCCGGGAATCTACAGGTTGGAATTAACATGCGTGTTATTTCTCACAGTCTCTCCCTCTTCACCCCCTCAGTTTTCTCTCCCTCTAAAAAAAAGGGGGGGGGGGGAAGGAGAGACAGTAACTTAACTGTGATTTGCACCTTGGTAAAACTGTATTTTCTAATTGTTCATGATGGTGGTTATATGCCGTGGAGTCGGTTCCTACTCATAATGACCCTGGTACAGGGTTTCCAAGGCAGTAAATCTTTATGGGAGCAGAAAGCCTCATCTTTCTCCCACGGAATGGCTGGTAGTTTTGAACTGCTGATCTTGAAGTTCACAGCCCGACTCATAACCACTATGCTACCAGAGCTCCTTAATAGTGTCCTTCAATATTGGCAAAGACACAGGATGTGTTATTTTAAAACCAAACAAGGCTGGGCTGAACTGGGAGAATGGTTAGTAGGGGATGTCCTTGGCACTGCTGCTGCTGGGCTGACAGGTGACGTATTGGTTAAGCAAATCAGTAAATCAGCTAAGCTCTTGGCTGCTAACCAAAAGGTGAGCAGTTCTGAAGACACCCTGTAGTTTTGAGGGAGAAAGTCCAGACAATCTGCTTCTATAAAGGTCACAGCCTAGAAGATTCTATGACTCATTTCTACTCTGCCCCAAGGGATCACTATGAGTTGACAATAAAGTCAACAGACAAAAGGTTGGTAGCTTGAACCCACCCAGTTGTTGTTGTTGTTATGTGCCATCGAGTCGGTTCCGACCCACAGCGACCCTGTACAGGGTTTCCGAGGGTGTAAATCTTTACGGGAGTAGAAAGCCTCATCTTTCTCCCGCGGAGCAGCTGGTAGTTTCGAACCGCTGACCTTAAGGTTCGCAGCCCGATTCGTAACCACTACGCTACCAGAACCCACCCAGAGGCTCCTCAAAATAAACGCCTGGAGGTCATAGTCATGCAAATCTGAGAGAGCTCAGTTCTACTCTGACACACACCATGTGTTTGAGTCAACTCCATGGCAACTAATTTAGTTAGAACCAGACCCAGGGAGTCCCCATGGTTGTTACTGTTATTATCAAATTGGTTCTGACTCATAGCAACCCTATATAGGGTTTCCAAGCAGTGGCTGGTGGATTTGAAACACCTATGGTAGCGTAGTGGTTACGAATCGGGCTGTGAACCTTAAGGTCAGCGGTTCGAAACTACCAGCCGCTCCGTGGGAGAAAGATGAGGCTTTCTACTCCCGTAAAGATTTACACCCTCGGAAACCCTGTACAGGGTCGCTATGGGTCGGAACCGACTCGACGGCACTTAACAACAACAACAACATGTTATGGTTGGAGTCCTGGTGTGGCGCTGTGGGTTAATGTGCCAGACTGCAAAGCCGTTTGAACGGCAAGATCAAAGGTTCAAGCTCACCAGCTGCTCCTCAGAAACTCCATACAGGGTCGCTATGGGTCGGAACCAAGTCTATGGCACTTAGCAACAACATTGTTATGGTTAGCAGTGCCATGCTTATCCTACAGAGCCACACCAGGACTCCCTGAGGGGGTGCAAATAATTCAAGTGTTCAGCTCTAACCAGAAGGTTAGAGATTTGGGTCCATCAGAGGTACCTAAAATGAAAAGGTTGGCAATCTACTTCCAAAAACTCAGCCATTCAAAATTCCAAGGAGCATCCAACTCTGATGCACCTGGGGCCACCATGGCAACTGGAATGAAATAAAATAAAAGTCAGAACTAGGTCCAGTGCATCACGGGACAAGTTCTTTAAGCTGTTCACACCACAGATCTGACTAAGGGTGAGAGGGTGGGTCTCTTCCCTACTGACCACCAATGGGAAACGGAGACTTCAAACAGAAACTGCAAAGCAATGGAGATCTAATAAGCCCAAATCAAGATGCATTTCACAAAGTCTCCAAGTTCAAATTCTTTCAACACCGGTTCTTTCAGATTTCTCTGTTCCAAACTAAAATGCAGGCAACGGATATAAGAGTGGCTTCATGTGGACTGTTGGTAAGTGCCACCGAGTGGTTCTGACTCTGAGCCACCCTGTATAAATGGTTTCCAAGAATGGTGACTGGTGGGTTTGAACAGCTGACCTTGTGGTCAGTAACCCAGTGCTTATCCTGCAGTGTCACTAGGGCTCCCACTTGGACTGCTGCATGCTGTGGAATCGGTTCTGACTCACAGTGACCCTGCATAGGGCTTCCGAGACTGTAATGTTAACAGCAGCCGAAAGCCTCATCTTTCTCCAATGGATCAGTTGGTGGATGTGAAGAGCTGACCTTATCGTTAGCAACCCAGCACATAATCCACTAGGCTACCTGGGTCCCTTCTCCTATGGACTACAAGGCTCTAAAGACTTCCTCGGTATTCCCTTTTTGAGGTATTTCCTGGTCCCCGTGGCATGCTGGACCCTTTGCTGCAGCAAGTGGTAAATCTCACTTTGTTCACTCCAGGGATGCTTCTGGTGGTCTGGCTGTTGGCCAATGATGGAAGATTTCTTTTTGCTCAGATTAAATAAAAGAATCCAGAGGCATGGTTTGTCACTGTAAAAATGAGTCAGATGACAGTTACTGTCTTTAGGTTTCTTTAGTCGCAAAAGAGTCCCTGGGTGCACAGATGGATGTGTCCAGCTATTAACCAAAGGACTGGCAGGCTGAATCCATTACCCAGTCGTGCCTTTGAAGAAAGTGCTGGTGATGATCGACTTCCAAAAGAGCACAGCTGTGGAGCATGGTTCTACTCTGACACATAGGGGGGTCACCATGAGTGAGTGGAACTGACTTGAGAGCAACTGGTTAGTGGTAAAGTTAAAGGGTGGTTTTGCATCAATTACCTGCACTGTGTGGACAGGTAGGTCCATAGGTGCATGACTGAATCATTTTAGGATGAGGTGAGGAGTTCAGGAGGATAAGCACACCTTTGCTGAGGGCACAGGAAGTTCCTCCATTGAGGAGTGGGAACATTCCGGCAGGGCCCCTGCCTCCATCTGGGAACATGCCACATGCCCATGTCTGAACACACTCCCCTACCTTTACCACTAACCTGTTGCCATCAAGTCAATTCCAATTCATTTGACCTGCACCCCCACCTCAAAGCACTTAGGAATCCCACCCTTCATGAAACCTCACAACATGAGTACTGAGGACCTCCATCTGACTCTTGGTTCCTCATTGACCACTAACTCCTTGCACTCAAGACCCTATATTGTCCATGTTTGCCACTCACATGGCACCGAGTGTGGACCTTGCATTTGGTGGTTTCTTGCTGGTGTGTTGGCTCCGACTCTTGGCAACATTATGTAGAAAAGAACGAAACACTCCCGATCACCACCATGTTCATGAACACTGGGAAGTTTGAGCTCATTGTTGAAGTCATTGTGATCACCCACATCACAAGGGGTCTTCCTCATTTTTGCTCAACCTCAATTTTTCCAAACATGATGTCATTTCTAACAACTGGTCTTTCCTGATGACACACCTAAAGTGAATGAACATTCTGGTTGTAATTGCTTCTAAGACTGATCTGTTTGTTCTTTCTGTCAGTCCTGCAATCTTCTCGGTCAGCACCACAATTCAAATGCATCCATTGTTTTCATTTTCTCTTCCTTTGCCTACATATTAATCATTGGATGATTGGAGAGCCTTGCGATTTTCTGAACCATAATGAAATGTTTTTAGGCCATGCATTTAGTGGGCTATAAGTTGGTTGCCTATCTTTATTATAAATTTGTGGTTAGCAGTCCAGTGCTTATCCAACAGCACCACACCAGGATCCCTTCATCTGAAGTACATCTTATAAATTACACAAGGGTGGATTTTGTAAGATCAAAAATTGGGTTGGGTCTCATGAGACAATGATAAAAATAAATAAATAAATAAATGAAAAATCAATGGTGCCTAGCTACCACTACCAAGTGCCCTGAAAGGGATCGCATTAGAAGTTCCCAGATATAAAGTGGAAGAAAATGTGGAACCAAACTCAAAATCATGACATAAAGACCAGGCTTACCCATCAGATAGAGACAGTTGAACCCAACACTCCAGTCCTTGGTCACCCTTTAGTTCTGGGATTGAACTCACCCCAGAACTCAATTTTCAGGCAAGCATAAGTGTTGTCGAGTTGGTTCTGACACATAGTGACCCTGTATTGGGTTTCTGAGGAGTAGCTGGTGAGTTTGAGCTGCCGACTTTGGGGTTCATACCAATCTTTGCAGTCCAGTGCTTATCCAACAGCGCGTTACACTAGTGAGGTCCACAAAGTATAGAATGGGCAGCCACTCGAGATCAAAAGGGCAGTATCTACCTAAAGACAGCATTCAGAAGGGTTGGGAAAGAAGAAAGACTGGACACAGGAACCACAGGGAGGAAGGAGGATAAATGATGTTACATGGAGGAGATTGCAATCATTGGGAGGAACTGAAGTATACAATCTGTTGAATGGAAGACTGATGATCACTTCTGTAAACCTTCACTTAATTCACACAATAATAAGTTTAAAAATAAATAAAACTTTAAATTGTAGGGGGAAAATGGACTGGCTTTCCTCTTTACCTCTCATCAGACTCTTTAAGCACTTAAAATTCATGATATTTATATATATATATATTTTGTTTTGTTTTTTTCAATAATGCTGTGTACCCCGCCATTTTTACAAGTAGAAATAGACCATTTGTCTCCTGGAGCCTAGAAAACAAATTAGCTGAATGTTTAAATCCACTGACCCGAATAAATTTATTTTCTCTAAGGAATTATGTTCACAGTGGAGACCATTGCTAATAGCCCTAAGTGATTCACGTTGTGCACAATGCCTGGAAGGTGGTAGCATGTGCTATTTCAACTTTTACAATCCCTATGTGAAGATCATAAGAAGGTTCTGTTTAAGTGTTATGGCAAACCAACTCAGGCACTTGTGTCCGATGTCATATTTGGGGTTCTGTAGAAATGATTGCTGGTGGCATTAATTATTGTAATGGGGTGTGGTTATTAATCCCCTGAAACATTTTATGGGTTTTGCTTCACAAAATTGGGAGCCGTGTTAAGTAAAAAATAAACTCAAGATTTGCTCTCCAGGGATGGCAGCTACCGACCATGAGAACCTGAGCAATTGACTTGCTTTGCTCCTTAAAGATTGATGTTGTTAAGTACCATCAAGTCAGTTGCAACTCAGAGCGACTCTCTATAGCATTCTGAAGGAATGACTGGTGGGTTTGAACCACCAACCTTGCAGTTTGAACCAACCTTGAGTCTGGTGCTTATCCTACAGTGCCACACCAGGACTCCCCCTTTAAAATAGGGCAGTAATTATATATACCTCTCAGGGTTCATGGAAGAATGAAATTCTCTGAAGGTTCTTTGAAAACTGTAGAATGCTTCATTAATGTGATTACTACTCAATGTGTTTATAGTGACTTCAGATGCCAGAACAGGAAAAATACACAGACTATCGCATCTAAAACTTTCTGTTACATGAGAAGAAACTGAGACTAGAGTGGCCAGATAACTTATTAAAAAGCTGCTGTTGGTGGCGTCATGGAGTGGATTCCAATCCACAATGACCCTGTGTACAACAGAACGAAACACCACCGGCCCAGCGCCACCCTCACAATTGCTATGTGATCCATTGCTGCTACCACTGTGCCAACCCATCTCATCATTAGAGAGTGGCTGGGTCAAAAGATTAACTCTCTTTCCATACTAAGAATATGCACAAAACTAGCTTCACAGAAGAGTCCCTGGTTTCTGCAAATGGTTAATATGCTTGGCTGCTCACCAAAAAGCTGGGGGTGCAAATCCATACAAGAGCCCCTCAGAAGAAAGATCTGGCTATTTCTGAAAAGCTTAGCCACTGGAAAACCCTTGCTGGTGTGTTGGCTCCGACTCTTGGCAACATTATGTAGAAAAGAACAAAACACTCCCGATCACCACCATGTTCATGAACACTGTTCTACTCTGACTCACATAAGATCACCAAAAGTCAGAGCTGATTGGATGGGGCTGGTTTTGGTTTTAACTTACTCCAAAACTCAACAAACCCCACTGGCCACCATGTAAATTCTGTCTCATAGTGTCCCTGTGTAGAGTTTCTAAGGTTGTAAATGTTTATAGAAAGTCTTACCTTTTCTCCTTCAGAGAAGCTGGTGATTTTGAACTAACCGCTGACAATGGGGTAGCAGCCCAATGAATAACCTGCTAAGCAACCACATAGTGTAAGGAAAATTACAAATTTCAAGTTTTTTGACACAAAAAATTATAATCATATCATATATATAACATAAATTCTGGTGTAGTGCTATAGGATAAGCACTCAACCACAAGGTCGATTTGAACTGAAAGGTCGGCAGTTCAAACTCACCAGATACTCTTAGGAATCCCTATACAGGTTTGCTGTGAGTCAGGACTGACACGATTGCACTTAACAACAACAACCTGTTGCCACTGAGTCTGTTCCAACTCATGGTGACCCCAGGTGTTACAAAACAGACCTACTCCATAAGGTTTTCTGGACTGCATCGTTATGAAGTCCTTTGGAACTGCAAACTCACCAGCCACTCCTCGGAAACACTATACAGGGTCGCTATGAGCAGGGACCAACTCAACAGCACTTAACAACAACAAAATGTAGGTCCCTCACAGAAGAAGGGTGGATGGGTACAGGTGGACACTGAAAAGACAGTGGCATTGTCCATACCATTGCAGCCAGATAAGCATTTCTTACAATTGCTGTTGTTGTTGTTGTTAGGTACCATCAAGTCGATACCAACTCATAGTGACCCTATGCACAACTGAACAAAACACTGCCGGGTCCTGGGCCAACCTCACAATTGTCACCATGTTTGAGCCCATTGATGCTGCTACTCTGCTAATCCATCTCACTGGGGGTCTTCCTCTTTTTCTCTGACCCTCCACCTTACTAAACATGATATCCTTCTCCAGTGACTGGTCCCTCCTGACATTATGTCTGAAGTATGAGAGACGAAGTTTGGCCATGTTGGCCTCCAGGGGGCGCTCTGGTTATATTTCTTCCAACACAGAAGTATTGTTCTTTTGGCAGCCCATGGCACTTTCAATATTCTCCTCCAATTTTTTACAATACACTTCCTGAAATGCAAAAGGAGGCAGAATTTTTTAAGTTCCTGAAAATCAGGAAATTCACAGAATTCAGTTCCCCCTGCTGTACTGTGTTTCTATGTCTGCTGTCACAATGTAGGACAAGCTGAGTGGCTTACAACAGCCCACGTGTGTTTGATAACGGCACTGGGGTGGAGGTGGGGGACAGAAGTCTGAAACGCATCTCATTGGGTTCAACTCAAGGTGTCCCAGGACAGATTTCCTGCTAGAGTCTTTAGGGAAGAATCTGAGTTTAAATGCATTATAACTTTTAGACAGTGCCTCCACTCCAAATAAATCAAGGTCAAAAATAATCTTAAATTAAGTCAGTCTCATATTTTCACCACATGAAAGAAACCTTTGCCTCTCTCTCAACTTCACAAGCTCTCCCTACAGAATCAATGCCTCTTTTCAAAGGTACAATCCTGGCTTGGATGCAGGACCCAGGAAGCAAGGTACGCGTGGCCTTCTTGTGCTTACCTACTAATCTCTAGTGAGCATGGCTTTCTCTACCTCACAGTGAAACCCAAATGAAATTGTTCAGTACAAATTAGTAAGTAAATAAAAATAAGGCCGTATTTACCTTATTATTGAGTATCTGCCCCACCTGTGGCCCCTCTTCCATATTCCAAGCCAGCAAACACAGGCTAAATCATTCTCATACTTGCATTTCTGGGTTCTCTTACCTTGACTCCCTCTTCTACTTCTAAGGATCTTTGTGATTCCATTGGGCCCACCCAGATAATACAGAAAAATCTCTTCATCTCAAAGTCAACTGACTTGTCAAGGACTTCATTCATCTTGGATCAACCATCGACACTCATGGAAGGAGCAATCAAGAAATCAAACGGCATATTGCATTAGGCAAATCTGCTGCACAAGACCTTTTTAAAATGTTGAAGAGCAAAGACGTCAGCTTGAAGACTAAGGTGTACCTGACCCAAGCCTCGGTATTTTCAATAACCTCATATGCATGCGAAAGCTGGACAGTGAATAAAGAAGACCGTAGAAGAATTGATGCATTTGAGTTATGGTGTTGGAGGAGAATTCTGAAAGTGCCATGAGCTGCCTAAAGAACCAATAGATCTGTGTTGGAAGAAGTGCAGTCAGAATGCTCCTTGGAGGCCAGGATGGCCAAACTTTGTCTCTCATACTTTGCACATATTGTCAGGAGGGATCAGTCTCTGAAGAAGGATATCATGTTTGGTAAGGTGGAGAGTCAGAGAAAAAGAGGAAGACCCCCAGCGAGATGGACTGACAGAGTGGCAGCATCAGTGGTCTCAAACGTGGCAACAATTGTGAGGTTGGCCCAGGACTGGGCAGTGTTTCGTTCTGTTGTACATAGGGTCACAATGAGTCGGTACTGATTCATGGGCATCTAACAACAACAACAACATCCATCGGCATAAGGAACTCTGGTAGCGTGGTGGTTACGAGTCGGGCTGCTAGCCTTGAAACTACCAGCAATTCCATGGGAGAAAGATGAGGCTTTCTGCTCCCGAAAGGTTTTTAGCCTCGGAAACCCTATGCAGAATCGCTATGAGTCAGAACCCACTCCATGGCAAATAACCACCACCACCACCATCTATTTGCAAAGTGTGGGGCTGCGGAGTCCTGGTGTGGCACTGTGAGCTAAAGCACTGGTTGATTTAAACTACACAATCAGTGGTTCAAACTCACTAGCTGCTCCTTGGAAACCCTATACAGGGTTGCTATGAGTTGGAACTAACTTGACAGTACTTAACAACAGCAATAATCCATTGGCAATTTTTAATTCCCCTTTGCCATGTAACTAACATAGTCATCATTGTTGTTAAGTGCTGGTGAGTCAGTTCTAACTCATAGGGACCCTGTATAGGATTTCCAAGGAGCCATGGGTGGGTTTGAACTGTCTACCTAGGCTCTGGGAATTAGGACAGGACCATAGATGGAGATTGTTGTTGTTGTTAAGTACAATTGAGTCAATTCCGATCCATAGCCACCCTGTATAGGGTTTCCAAGGAGAAGCTGGTGAGCTTGAACCACTGACCTGGCAGTTCAAACTACTTTGCAGTCTGACACATTAGCCCTCAGCACCACACCAGGACTCCATAGATGAAGATAGAGGTAGCATTATTCTGCCAACCATACATGTCATATCGCAGAAAAAGAAGTCTAGTTCCTCCACGGAATATTCCAGAACGTTCTCATTTGCAAGAGAATCAAGAGGCTTTGGCTTTTGTGGGGCCACGTACTTTGCTTCGATTGTTGTTGTTGTTATTTTTTTGTTGTTATCAATTATTTTTTGTTGTTATCAATTATTGCCATTGAGTCGGTACCAATTCACAACGAAACACTGCCTGATCCTGGGCCAACCTCACTGCTGTTGCCACGTTTGAGTCCATTGATGTTGCTACTTTGCCATTCCATCTCGTTGGGAGTTGCCTCGATAGTCATCAAAAAACCCCACTGCCATTGAGTCCAGCTCATAGTGACCCTACAGGCAGGACAGAGTAGAATTGTTCCTTAGGGTTTCCCAGACTGTCAACCTGTAGGGAAGTCATGGTGTGGCACTGTAGGATAAACACTCAGTCACAGCTCAGTTTGAACTGCAAAGTCGGTGGTTCAATCTCACCAGCTGCTCCTCAGAAACCCTATACAGGGGTCGCTATGGGTTGGAACCGACTCGATGACACTTAACAACAACATCAACAAATCTTTAGGGGAGCAGACAGCTACATCTTTCCTCCAAGGAGCAGGTTGTGGGCTTGAACTACCGACATTACAGTTAGCAACCCAGTGCTTAAACAACTGCACCACCAAGGCCCCTTCTACAGCTGTTGCTAAGTGTCACTGAGTCAGTTCCGACTCATAGTGACCCTGTATATGGTTTCCGAGGAGCATCTGGTGGGTTTGAATGACTGACTTTGTGGTACACCATGCTGGTCCTACAGCACCACACCAGGAGTCCAGGGGCCCTTTCTATTGTCGTCAGTTAATAAAGATAGTCAATGTGTTGATAGCAGCTTCAGGGCAGTGCGTTTGTATGCATGGGGGAGGGGGTTAGGAGGTTAAGAGGG
>NW_006408552.1:6412373-6414508 GCF_000296735.1 Chrysochloris asiatica | reverse complement strand
TTTTTGCCAAAATCCTTTTGACTTCAACAATGAAATCCCTCATTCCCACGTCCTCTTCTGAATCTCATTTGAATTTCTGGTAGCTCCCTATTGATGCACTTCTGCAACCATTTTTGAACTATCTTCAGCAAAATTTTACTTTCATGTGACACAAATGATATTGTTCTGTGATTTTCACATTGTGTTGGGTCATCTTTCTTTGGAATGGGCACAAATATGGATCTCTTCCAATTGGTTGGCCAGGTAGCTTTCTTCCAAATTTCTTGGCATAGATGAGTGAGCCTCCAACAATGCTTCAGTTTGTTGAAACATTTCGATGTGTAGTCCATCAATCCTTGGAGCATTGTTTTCCACCCATGCCTTGGACTTTTTCCTCAATACCATTGGTTCTTGATCATAAATAGTACCTCTTGAAATGATTGAATACCAACCAATTCTTTTTGGTACAGTGATTTTTTGTAGTCCTTCCTCTTCTTTTGATGCATCTTGCATCGTTCAATATTTTGCCCATAGAATCCCTCAATATCACACAGAAACTGAGGCTTGAATATTTTCTTCAACCTTACTTCCACTCCCACCCTAATTTTTTTAAAAAAATGAAAATCAGTTTAAAATGCATAACCTAGTTCTACCATTTGTCATTTGGTGTTTGAGTATTCATTTTCTGACTACTCCTAGTACTTGAAAGTTAACACCACCAGTTACCATGAAGCCAACTCCAACCATGGTGACCCCATTTGTGCCAGTGTAGAACTGTACTCCATGGGGGTTTCAGTGGCTGAGTTTTGTCTGATGTAGACTGTCAGACTTTTGGTGGACTCAGCTTTTCAGTTAACAACTGAGTTGTTAATCATTTGTACCACCCAGGGACTCTGAGGTGTTGTATTGTTGTTAGGTGCCATTGAGTTGGCTCTGACTCATAGTGACCCCATCTGCAACAGAACGAAACACTGCCTGGTCCTGCGCCATCCTCACAGTCATTATGTTTGAGCACACTACGGCACTCACTGTGCCATTCTATCTTGTTGAGGGTCTTCCTCTTTTCAACTGAGCCTACATCACCAAACATGATGTCCTTCTCCAGGGATTGATCCTTCCTGAAAACCTGTCAAAGCTCTATTTCTAAGACATAAACTCTTGCCATTCTCGCTTCTAAGGAGTACTCTGGCTGTATTTCTTCTGAGTCAGATTTATTTGTTCTTCTTCTGGTGGTCCACAGTATATTCAATATTCTTTACAACACCACTCCAAGAGCATGCTAGAATGCAGACTATTAGGCTAAACCTCAAGTCTACTGAATCAAAATGGACATGTAGCAGATCCCCAGATAATTCGTAGCCACATGAAAGCTGCCAGCCGCATGAGAACCTGAAGATGCTACACAAGACACGACCACAGCTGGGTCCTAGCAAGCACTCTGACAGTATCCCATGATGCCACTGCAGTTAATTTACATGTCTGCCTAATCCTTTAAGCAGGGCTTTGAACCAGTTCATTCTGGGCCAACCTTCTGTGAACATGCCTTTCCATCTCAAAAGACTGAATCAGAATCTAGATTTTAACAAGATCTCCAAGTGATTCTTAAGGATTTTTTAAAATGTTCATTCAGATTCAGCCTATATGGAGTGGAAATGCAAATTTTCAGCAGGGATGAGAGTAGGGGGTTGAGGGGAGTGTAGGGGGTGTTGAACCAGAGTGCTATTTTTCAAAGTCCTGCTATTAAGTGATGTGATTGTTGTTGTGGCTGTGGTTAAGTGTCTTTGAGTTGGTTCCGACCCATATGACCCTGTAGATGGTTTCCCTACAGTGACTCTGTAGGATCAGCACTGGATGAAGAGCCAAAGGTCAGTGATTCCAGCCCACCAGCCACTCCATGGGAGAAAGATGAAGCTTTCTGCTTCCACAAAGATCTACAGCCTCAGAAATTCTACACAAGGTGCCTATGAATTGGAACCAACTAGAAGGAACTTAGTAACAACAACAACATAAACTTTACAAGGAGTGGCTGGTGGGCTTGCACTGTCAATCTTGCAGCTAGCAGTCCAGTGCTTATCCTACAGCATCACACCAGGGTTCTTGTGATGTTGTGTCATCGAGTCAATTCCAACTCATAGCAACCCTGTATAAGGTTTCCA
>NW_006408552.1:6398916-6411793 GCF_000296735.1 Chrysochloris asiatica | reverse complement strand
CTGCTGTGCATAAGGTCGCTGTGGGTCAGTACTGACTCGATGGCACCTAACAACAACAACAACAACAAAGGTTGTTGGTTCAAACCCACTCAGCAGCACCATGTAAGAAAGGCCCGACAATCTACCTCCATACAGATTACAACCAAGAACATTTGATGGAGCGTAGCTCTGCTCTGTGTGGGCTCTCCATGAGTCAGAAATGACTTGACAACAATGTGTTTGGTTGTTTTAAATTCAATGACTCCGCTGCTCTGTATTCTAAGTATGTATTCCCATGTGTGCACTGTTTCTCCATTTTGTGATTCATATACCAGTGTACTCACTTGGTAGTTTGCAAAAGGACTCATCAAAGGACGTACTTGTTAGCTATAAGGCATTGATTTTTAATCACGGTTGGACACATATTGGTGTCCATGGAGCCGCAGTTACATTTGGAACAAATTCCCAGAAGCACTAGCACTGGCAGCATGCCCTACAAACTTACTTTCAAATAAAAGTGATCATATTCAAATAGCATTACTTCTTCACAGATAAAATCACTTGCACAGTGATTTTGGTGCAACTTTTCTCCTTCTGTGTCATTTCAGCTCTGCTATTTCAAAAGGTACCTCCTGGAAGTAGTGTCCCCTACAGGACAGTGCCTGCTATCAGCAAGAGGAAGAGAAGGTGACCTTGGGGCAAGGGGACCCTTCCTTCCCTCACTAGCAATAATAATTGTATGCAAATGACATTCAGAGACCTCATTATTGTTTCAGCTTTTTTCCAACTATGTGACTGATAGTGATTGGTCATTTCTGCGCCTTTTGGCCACTAGTAGATCTTCATTTCTAGGATAGGTGGGTAGATGGTTGTCATTGAGTTGAGCTTGTGTGCAACAGAAGGAAACATAGTCCTGTGCTGTACCATCCTCAACATCGCCAGTGTGTTGTAATGACTGTGTCAACCTCACAGGCTCGCTCCTTCTCCAAACGTGATGTCCAAAGCAAGGAACTCAATGTCCTTGTGTGCTCCATAAGATGTTCATCAGCCAATTTTTGTTTTTTAAGTTTTTACTGTTAATTGAATGATAGTTTACATGGGAGAACATCAGTTTTACACTCATTGTTTCATTGCAATGATTACAATCTCCTCCGTGCATCATCATTCAACAGTATTTACTTCCATTCCCTGTTTTTCTTTCTTTCTTTTTTTATAGGAGGAATGGAGGTGAGTGTACACAGGAAACACTCAGGAATATATAATCATTTAAACAACCAAAGAGCACATTCTGCAAGCCTGCCTCCTGGCTGCTAGCACCCAGTCCCTCTCTTTCCATGAGTCCAGAGTCCTCAGCTGCTCCCTCTCTCCATGTCCTCATCTTTGCCTCCATCTCTGGTGTCGCTGCTTCTCTGGATAGGGTCCCATATTCCACTTGTGCTCTTCTCCCTTGATGGCCCTAGGGTCCTCTGTTCCTGGACTGTAAGATTAACTACTCCCCCGTTTTTGTTGCAAAACTTCTACCTTTACCGTTTGTGACTGTTGCAATTAGTCATGATAACAATTACTCACTATTGAATCATAATCTTATCCTTATATCTTCACCAGACCTGTCTAGACAAGATGAAAACTATTCAGTGGGGCTCTATCTTCCCCCACACACTCTAAACTAAACTCCCTCTTGAAAACTTCATGTCTTTATCACCCCTTCATTTTAGGTAGCCAATGTCTAAGTTGCCCATCCCTATCAACTCTGTATGCAGAGGCAATAGGAGTGATCATCAGCTGATTTTTAAAGTAGATTTCCAGGCCTTCCTTCTTAGTCTTCTTACTCTGGAAGCTCTGTTGAAACCTGCCCACCATAGATGATCCTGCTGGTAACACTGTTGTTGTTGTTAAGTGCGGCCAAGTCAATTCTGACCCATAGAGACCCTGTATAGGGTTTCCAAGGAGTACCTAGTGAGCTTGCACCACCAATCTTGCAGTTCAAATGGCTTTGCCGCTGGTGCATTCACCCACAATGCCACACTGTAACATTAGACACCAGGAACATAGCTTCTAGCTTCACAGCAACAACACACTAACTACCACAATGCAAGTTAAGAGATCATAGATTTCTAGCATACCTACAAGAGTGCTTCAAAAAGTTTGTGGGGAAAAAGAAAATGAAATTAAAAGAGAATAAAATTCCCCATGAACTTTTTGAAGCACCCTTGTATATTGAATTACTTAGAATTTCCATTTTTAGAATCAGTAGGAGGCCAAGTTGATTTTCTGGGTGAAGTTTCAATTTCTCAGCTTACACCTGGCTTTTGACAAACCTTCTGCCTCACTCCAAAATGTGAGGAACACAAGGGAATCTCGGTTGTAAGAGGCAGAAACTGACTGAGGAAAGTTGAAGCAGAAAAGGAATTTATTGGGAAGTTGTTTGGTGCTCATATAATTAAATCTCTGTGACTCTTGGAAGTATAAGTGATGAAGGAGTGAGAATCTGGTGGGAGGAGCTGTTGTGTGAGTGAGTGTTAACCATTGGCTTTTGTGATCTGTTTGTGCTTTTACAACTATTACACATAAAGACGACTACAAATAAACTTGCTATGAACGTTTTCTCATATGTCTTTTTACGGACAGATACAAAGCATCCTTAAAAACAAGTATTATGAACAAAACATGGATTTCAAAATTTTTGGTTCCAAAATAAATTTGTATTCCTGGTGTGGCATTGCAGGATAAGACACTGGACCGTAAGGTTGCTTTGAACCACAAGGTCGGTGGTTCAAATTCACCAGCCGCAACTTGGAAATTCCCTACAGGGTCACTATGAGTCTGAACCAATTTGATAGCACATAACAAGAAGCTTGCTATATTATGTCTGAATAGGATCTAACCACTAGGTCAGTGGTTCAAACTCACCACTCGCTCTTGGGGAGAAAGATGAGGTTATCTGATCCCATAAAGATTTGCAGTCTCAAAAATGAAACTGAAGATTTGTGGTACTCTTATCTTATAGGGTCCGTATGAGTTTAAATCAACTACATGGCAGTGGGTTTGTTGTTTTTTTGTTGGTTTGGTTTGGTTTTATAGCGGTTATTATGACTGCCTCTTTATATGGAATTACATGGGTCGGCAGTTCAAACCCACTCCTTGAAAACCCTATATGGGGTCGCGATGAGTCAGAAGTGACATTTTGGCACTTAACAAAGCCCTGCCTGTCTAACATTAGTCACTTCCTCCTGACTTAGCCTACCGTGGGTAATGTGAGTCAAATTCCACATTAGCCCTGCTTGTTCACGAGTGAGATGTAAAGCCTTCAATTCTAGCCTAGCTGGAATACTCACACTACCTCCCACATGTTAGTCTAAGCCCCTGTTTCACTCTTGTTCATTTCTCAGCTCTATGAATTAAAACAGTGGATGTTTTGGAAGCCTATAAATATTTCTTTTTCTTGCCAGAATGTGAGACCAATTGAGAGTAGAACCCAAGAATTAGGCAGCTAGAAATCAAAATCTCTTTCTCTATGTAAGATAAGCACTGGACTGCTAACCGCAAGGTTGGAGGTTCAAACTCCGTAGCAGCTCCTCTGAAACCCTACGAACTGACTCAACAGCACTTAACAACAACATGACAGTAAAGTCACTAGGGCAGGCTGGTTTTTGATCTGAGGATACTTGGCATTGCTACCCTTTGCTCCTAAATCTATTATCCACCCACCCAATGATGGTCAGCTGCACAAATATTGTCTGCTTCCTCTCCCTCACTCTTCCCACCACCCACATAGAAGAAGGCCATGGGGTGGAGTCTCTATGCATGTATTTAAAAAACATTTTTTACTGTGAACGAAGTGAATGAAGGTTTACATAGCGGATCATCGTTTTACATTCAACAAATCATGCAGTTCGTTTCAGCTCCTTAATTACCATCCATCAACATCGTATCACTTATCCCACTTCCTCCCTGAATTTCTTGTTCCCATTTCTCTTTTTATCCCACTGATTCCTTGGGTAAATGCTGCCCTTCTGATCGTGAATGGTTATCCAATCTATGATGTAAGTACCTCACTAGTCTTATTATTCCCCTTAGAGACCAGTCTATTGCTTGACTGAAAGTTGAACAATGGGAGTGAGTTCAGTTCCAGATCTCAAGGGCAGGGAAGGGTCATATGCTCAGATTTCTGAAAGTGTCTATCTGAGCAGGAAGTTTGTTCTTTTGTGCGATGTTGAGTTTTCTTCCACCTTTTCTCCCAGTGTATCCAAGACCTTCAAATGTGATCTCTTTCAGAGCAGTTGGTTGTGGTAGCCGGGCACCATCTAGTTTTTCTGGTCTCAGGGTCACGGAGACTGATGCTTCCTAATTGTTTCCCAGAGACTTCAATTCTAATCACTATTCTTCCCTCCAATAGTTGTACCTCATGTGGCCACTTATGAGCTTTTAAGATTCTAGTTGCTACTTACCAAAGTAGGATGTAGAATATTGTCTTGTGGACTATGTTATGCCAACTGACCCCTGAGATATGGCCCTGAGCCCCCAGACCCAGTGACTCATTTCGTCAAGTTGCTTGGTAATGTCTAAGAATTTTTTCATAGCTTCTCTGCAAGTATTTAGATGTGAAAGAGAGGGAGAGGACACAGTCCCAACCCCAAAATGAAACCAGTTTTTGTGGGGCCAATGCTGACTCTGAGAGAGCCCATGTGTGTCAGAGTAAAACTGTGCTGCTCCACAGGGCTTTCAGTGGCTGGTTTGTCTCTTGATCACTAGGATGTTCTTCCCGGTGACTCGCAGTGTACTTGAACCTCCAATCTTTTGGTTAATAGCCAAGCGCTTAATCATGTGTGCCACCCAGGCTCTCTAGGACTAATCTGCTTTCACACTCATCACTTAGAGGAACCATACTTCCTCCTTTGATGAAGAGGAAGTTAAGAGAGTCTGAAAGTGAGGGATGGAGAGATCCAATGACTATCAATCTAATTGCTGTTGTCGTGAGGTGCCATCAAGTCAGTATCCACTCATAGAAACCTTATGCTTAGCAGAATGAAACACTGCCCGGTCCTGGGCCGACCTCACAATCATTGCTACACCTGAGCCCACTGCTGCTACCACTGTGCCAATCCATCTTGATGGGAGTCTTCCTCTTTTTTCCCAGCCCTCTGCTTTACCAAACATGATGTCCTTCTCCAAGGACTGGTCCCTACTGATAACATGTCTCAAAGTATGAGAGACGAAGTCTCGTCATCCTGGCTTCTAAGGAGCTTTCTGGCTGTACTTCTTCCAACACAGTTAATCTAATAGAAGTAGGATTTTTGTTTGTCTTTCATTTTTGTTTGTTTGTTTGTTTGTTTGTTTTGTCACAGTAAAAGAGCAAGCTTAGAATGTGCAGTTTCCTCTGACAGTCTTATGTCATGCCCTGGTTTTCAGTGAGAACCAACAGGACATTTCATACTCATTTTCTTGGTTTCCAGAAAGTCTCTCCAAGACTCACACTAGGAAAAAGGTTTCAAAGGAAGCAGCCAAACAAAACTGCAAAACTTCCCAAACAAAAAGTCAATAGTCCATTCCAAGAGATTTCAAGACTTCTTTGAAGCAAACCTTCTTCCTCTCCATTAGGCTCTTTTCTTAATGTACTTTCTCTGTCTTTGCATCTTTTCATCGTGACTTTTATAGGCGGGAACAGCTATGGGAGCCCATTGTTGGTACACAGCTCAATGTGAATCAAAGACTGCAGTAAGAATCCTGGAGCTCTTTACAGAGTGAGTTACTAGGACAAAATCGTCCTAGGTGTGGTATTAATCACACAGATTCCTACTATTAAAACAGAGTTAACACTGAAGTGGGCAGAAATTCTCAATGTTTTAGCTTCTCCTTTCAGCACTGAGGTGATGGCATTATCTTAAGCCTACATGGTAGTTTCAATAACTTCGTATGCATGTGAAAGTTGGACAGTGAATAAGGAAGACCAGAGAAGAATTCATGCATTTGAATTACGGTGTTGGAGGAGAATATTGAAAGTACCATGGACTAATAAAAGGACAAATCGATCTGTGTTGGAAGAAGTACAGCCAGAGTGCTCCCTGGAAGCCAGGATAACCAGACTTTGTCTCTCATTCTTCAGACACATTGTCAGGAGAGACCAGTCGCTGGAGAAGGATATTATGTTTGGTAACATGGAGGGTCAGAGAAAAAGAGGAAGACCCCCAACAAGATGGATTGGCCACGTGGCAGCACTTTGGGCTCAACTTAATAATGATTGTGTGAACTTGGCCCAGGACTGGGCAGTGTTTCTTCTGTTATGCATCAGGTAGCTATTAGTCAGTAACAACTGGATGGCACCAGACGACAACAACATGGTTTTGAATGGCCAAACATCTGTATTATAGTATCTTTTGCCCTTTTATGGTTTCAACTAACTGCTTTGCTATCTGTAGCATTCCTCAGCTAACACCCTATGTGAGTAATTTAAGACATATTGGTGGCCTGTTCTGCTAACCACAGGGTTGCTGTTTCAAATTCACCTGCCGATCCTCAGGGAAAAGATGAGGCTGTCTGATCCCATAACAGTGTACAGCCTCAGAAACCCTGTATAGGTTCACTGCTATGAGTTGAAAATCAACTCAATGGCAGTGGGATTTTGGGTTTGATGGCACTGTGGGTTAGGTGTTGGGCTGCTAATTGCAAGGTTCGTGGCTGAGATCCATTAGCAACCACTCAGGTGAAAGATGAGATTGTCTGCTCCTGTGGAGATTTACAGTCTTGGACACTTTACATAGGATGACTATAAGTAGGAACAGACTCAATGAAGGTGGGGTGTTTTGTTTGTTTTTGTTTTTTGGGGGGAGGTGATTTTAAAACTTACTTCTTGAAGTCATGTGACCAAATAAGTCTAGAATTTTATATATTTCAGGATCTCAAAGGAAGAGCAAAAAAGTTCCTTGACACGATTAAAAGAATAAAAAAAATTGTTGATTCCAACGTGTGTGTTAGAGAATAGAACTGAACCTCATATAGTTTTCTTGTTCTTTACTGATGGAGATCACCAGGACTTTCTTTTGCAGTGCCCCTGGATGAGTCTGAAGCATCAACCTCTCCATTAGTAGTTGAGTACAAATTATTTGTGCCACCCAGGGACCCCTGGACACGGTAGCAAGGGAAAATCACCATCATGTTTGTTACAAGGCTTTATATAGTGAAAAACAAAACAAAACAATTTCTGTTGAGCTCATTCTAACTCGTAGTGACTCCGTGTGTGCCACAGTAGAACTGTGCTATCTAGGATTGTCAATGGCTGATTTGTTTTAAAGTAGATCACCAAACCTTTCTACCGAGGTGCCTCTAGGTGGATTCGAACCTCTAACTTTTGAGTTAGTTGCTGAACACCCCCCAGGAACTCCGATGTGATGAGAGGGAGGTTAAACGTATCTTACTGTTGGTACTAATAAAACTCATGAAATAATTCCTTCTCTTGAGTTAGGCTTGAACTAAAGACTGTCTGACTTCCAAAAATTAACACTAAGATCTTGCCGGTCAATGGACTTAATTGTTTGATCTGGTTGCTTGGTCCCCACTCTGGACAAAGGCCTGTTCCTACTGCTGTCTTGTTTGTTTCTATTGTCTTTCACATCTGGCTCAGGATGACAGAGCCAAGTAAAGCTCAGAAACAGTACAGCTCTCAGTAAAGAAAAGGGTTTCTGGGTGGTAGTCTACTCCTAACCAAAGATCAGTCTACCCAGGGTACCTTGGAAGCAAAGCCCAGACGACAATCCCACGGATTCTTTCAGTTCTGCACACCTGGGATCCTCATGCATCCAGAATCAATGCCACAGCAATTGTCTTGTCTATTTGCATATCTGTTTCCTATTGGTCATGATCCACCAATTTTCTGCTAAGGAAACTTATCAACCACGGACAACAACGACGTCTTTGTGAATGTACAGAGAACACAACATTGTGAAGAATTTCAGGCCAAGAGGAAGTGAACCCTCCACTGGGGGTTGCTTATCCTTATCTTCATCAATTGCTGAACAAAGGCTGAGATTAAATTGTGCTCTTGGGAGACTCTCGGGCTGGGGATATGGCCTAGTATGAGGTACCTTCCTTCACCCTTCCCTGCCCCAGAGGAGGCTGAAATTCTAAAATGGATACACCTTTGTTCCTGAGAAGAAACAGAAAGAAGAAACAGAAAGATCACTGTTGCCAAGGAGATCCACCAAACAATGCCAAATGAGTCAGGAGCACAGAAAATAAAATTCATCTATCTTCTCATAGCCCAGGAAGGGGGTATACCAAAATAAAACATAAATCAAACCCACTACTTTTGAGTCAATTCTGACCCATAGTGACCCTCTATAGGATCTCCCAGACTAAATCTTTATAGGAATAGGCAGCCTTATCTTTCTCCCGAGGAGCGGCTGGTGGGTTTGAACAGCCAACCTTTAAATTAGCCCTCTAGTGCTTATCTTACAAGTGTGACCATGGCTCCTTAACAAGGGGATATGTTGTTGTTTTTAGGTGCCATTGAGTCGGTTATGACTCATATCAACCCTGTATAGCGTTTCCAAGGAGCAGCTGGTGAGTTGGAATAGCTGAACTTGCAGTTCAACTGACTCTTCAGTCCAGTGCTTATCCTACAGCAGAACACCAGGACTCCAAGAAAGGAGTATAAATACTAATTAATACTCAACATTGGTAAGTTAAGAACGCATCCTGTCATCTCCAAAGTAACCTGCATTTCACGTCTAAATTTATTGGGTATGGCTATGAAGTGTGAAATAATTTTAAAAAACACAAACAGATATTCAATAAAAGCAACAGAATGAAGAGTAAAAGGAATATAAAGCAGATGGGAAAAGGAGAAAGCACTTAATTAGATGGTGGATGGAAGCCAAAATAGATCATTAATTTCATTAACTATAAATGGACTAAATGCTTTGAAACAGTCAAAGTCCCAATAGAAAACATATGGGAGACTCAAAAGAGGAGACTAGGAGGACAATTTATTTATGAAGCAGGCATTTATAAACACATAGTTTCAGAGCAGAGGGCAGCAGCCTGGAGATTGTGGCAACTCCATCCATTATTATAACCACGAGCCCTGAAGGGATGAAAGAAGGAAAAAAGGGATTACCAGAAATCAGAGAGAAAGAGCCTCTTGAGGAGGCAACAGATGGAGTCCCGCCAAATCAATCTGCTGGAGCTCTCCATTGGAGCAGCCAACCAAAAGCCAAAGAGCACGCAAGCTCTGTTGATGGAGCCACCAGCAACCAGGGTGGAGAATCCTGGTGAGAAGACCTGAAGTTGGGCTACAAACACCAATTAAGGGACAAATCATTTCAAACAGAATAACAGACAGATAGTCAACCAAAAAAAAAGTCAACAAAGAATGGCTCACACAATAAAGAAACAGAAAGGTTGAAAGCAAATGAACTTAAAAGATATGCTATGCAAATACTAGCCTGTAGGATTATGTATGGACTTCTGGTGTGGTGTTGTAGGATAAGCACTAGACTGTGAACCACAAGGTCGGAGGTTCAAAACCACCAGCTCTTCCTCGGAAACCCTGCCCAGGATCCCTATGAGTCAGAACGGACTAGACGGCACTCTATATAACAACAGAAATAACAGGATTACACATTAGGAGTCCGGCTGGTTACTGGGTTAAGCATTGGGCTGTGAACGGCAAATTCAAACCCAAGGAAGATGAGGCCTTTTGCTCCTTTAAAGATTTGCAGCCTCAGAAACACTATACAGGGTTGCTGTGAGTCAGAACCAACTCATTGGCACACAACAAGAATTATATAGCTACATCATAGAGGTCACTATATGAGTCAGAATAGGCTCGACGGCACTTAATAATAATAATATCAGAAACAGGAGAGATAAGGATAAAAAGCATTATTGCAGATAGAGTGAGATATCAGATTGATCCGATTCATTTGAAAGATAAAACTACTTAATTGGACAAATCCACATGATGAGAGACTTAAAACTCTGGCTTGATAGAACAGGCAGACAAAAAATGTCAATAAAGTTGTCAGAGGTTTGAAACAATGTGATCAGTAATATTGACCTAATACAGATACACTGTATCCCATAATTGCATGTTGCACATTACTTTAGGCACATGTAGAATGTTTATTGAAAAATGACCAATTCTGGAGAATCTTAAGACATTTCAAATGATTGAAATTTTTAGAAAGTATCATCTCTAACTATGATGCTAAAATCAATAGTAAAAAGACATCTGCAAAACTGTCAGACACATGGAAATCAAGAGATCAAAAGAAGAGAACCAGAATGAAAAATAAAAATATTTAAGACTTAATGATACTGAAAAGATATCAAGCTCATGCTTGATGCAACTAAAATTACCTTTAGATGGAAACGTAATGCTTAAAATGCATTGCTTAGAAAAGAAGAAAGTGTGGAAATCAATGAGAAAAGTATCTATTTTAAAGAATTGGAAAAGTAGAAGTAAATTGATTCCACACACACAAAAAAATAAAAGGCAGAAATAAAGACAGAAGTGGAAAGCAAGCATATAATTCAGAGAACCAATTAACTGAAAAGTCAGTCATAGTCATTTAAAAACACTAAAAAAAATTTAAGTCCATTTCCAGACTGGTCAAGGAAATAAAGAAATAATAACTATGCATACAGGCAGTTCCTGGATTACATATTCTGTTCCTAAATCCGTTTTTTTAAAGTTGAATTTGTGCATAAATGAGAACAGTTAGGTACAGTTCATATCTAATATCAGTCAAATATTTGTCTTAATATACAGTATAGAGTGAACCTTTCCACGTGTGAAAAACATTAATGAAACCTTTCGGATACATTCAAACATCTTTAACATAACCATACAATAACAATAATTTTTTGATGGCCTAGAGTATACTCCAGTCCCTGGAAAAAGATATCATGCTTGGTAAAGTGGGGGGGAGGAAGGTCAGCAAAAAAGAAAAAGACGTCCAAGGAGATAGATAGAAGATGTCCATATTGGAACATTAAATGAGGAATGCAAGGAGAGTGTAATGTATCGGGCATTGGTCCTTTTGTCTGGCCAATATCCAAACAGCCCTCACATTTGGAAGAATATCAGTATGGGGAGGATGGAGTTCCCACTGCTCACTACAAATACCTTTCTCTTCCCAGAGCACATGACCTGGACTGGGTCCTTCAGACAACTGTGCAGGGGCTTTGAATTTTGAAAAGGCAAATAAGAGGTTCATGTGATGAAGATGAAGCCATTGGAGAGGAAGTGGGGAAGGACATCACTGGCTTCCAGGATTGCTCTTAAGAATTCTGAAGCCATTCTGATAGCTGATCTTTGGATGACTTTTTCTTCTATATTCTAGATTCTTCTTTTGGGCTCCATTAGTGTGGTTTACTTAACATAATTTATGAACCAAAATTGACATTATTATTAATACATTGTTGTTGATGATGTTAAGTGCTGTCAAGTCAATTCCAACTCATAGTGACCCTATATGGAGTTTCTGAGGAGCAGCTGGTGGGTTTGAATTGCCGACTCTGTGGTTCTCAGTCCAGTGCAGATCCTACAGCACCACACCAGGAGTCCATACTTAATTAACAAGAGTTCATACTCTATTCAGATTTCCTTAGCTTCGACCTAATGTCCATTTTTTGTTGTTGTTGTCCCAGGAGACCACATTGCATTGAGTTGTCTTGTCTTCTTGAGCCCCTCTTGGCTGAGACAGTTTCTTAGACCTTCCTTGCTTGGGATGACCTTGACAGTGTTGAGGCATCATGGTCAGATATCTTGTAGGACATTTCTCAGCTGAGGTTTGTTTTTCCCCATGACTTATGACTAAACTTATGAGCTCTTAAGGGGGAAACCACTGAGGTCAAGTCCCCTTCTCATCACACCAGATCAATGCTACATGCAATCGACCTAATTTATCACTCTTGATGTTCACCATGGCCACCTGGCTGACATACAGTCAAGTTTCTCCATTGTAAAATTACTCTTTATTTCCCTCTCTTTCCCACACTGTCCTCTTTGGAAAGCCATCACTTGCTACAGCCCAGACTTTAGGAGTGGGAGTTGTGGTCATGTCCTTGGGGAGGATGAAGAATCTACAGAAATTATTTGGAAATATTTTGCACAGGGTATTTGTCTCTTTAATTATTTATTTATTCGAGTATCCATTCATAGCAATAGGGACTCATAGATATTTATTTCATACCTTGGATGATAAACCAATACTAATTCTTTTGTTGTGCTGCTCGAATTGTTCTAGCTTTGGCTGTTAACCAAGTGCCAGTTACTGCTGTTTATGTTTTCCTCTTCCTACATAGCTCCTGTTTTCTCCATGCTTGTTTTTCCTGTTTCCTATAAGTGGGTTGATCTACTTGGTCTAGATCTTCCCTATTAGATATTTCCCTCAAATGTCTGAATACCTTTGGCGATCTGCTCATTTTGAGCGAGGGTAGCAAAAGAGTTGAGTAGAAGCTGTGAGCGTGGGAGGAAGTTGGTGATTCGTTATCACTGTGGGGCTGCACCCCAGAAATGTACACCCCTGATGTCAGTACCCTCGTGACTTAGCTTCACAGAGGAGACCTTGGGGAGCTGGTTCCAAGAGAGTACCAAGACCTGATTACAAAATGAGGAGGAAAATTGTGAAAGACAGGTGATAGTGGTAGAGAGAGGATGCCTTTACCATTCAACTTCTGTATGTGATCACTTAACAACAACGATGATGTACATTGGGAACATGGTGGATCTATAGGATGAGAACTGGACTGTGAACCACAAGTTAATGGTTGAGACCATTAGTCATTCCATGGAAGAAAGATGAAGTTTTCTGCCCCTGCAAAGCCTAGAAAACCTTATATAGGGTTGCTATGAATGTTGGAAGAAGTGCAGCCAGATCATTGAGATGAAACAAAA
>NW_006408552.1:6386003-6398249 GCF_000296735.1 Chrysochloris asiatica | reverse complement strand
TTAGAAGCTAAGACGACCAGACTTCATCTCTCTTACTTTAGACATGTTACCAGGAGGGACCAGTCCCTATAAAAGGACATCAATGGTAAAATGGAGAGACTGAATAAAGGAGGAAGATCTCTCCAATGAGATGGATTAGCACAATAGTAGCAGCAATGGACTGAAATGCAGCACCAATTGTGAGAATGACGCAGGACCAGGAGGTGTTTCATTCTGTTCTATGTAGTGTCTCTATGGGTCGGAACTGACTCGATGGCACCTAACAACAACAAATGAGTCAGGAGCTACTAAATGGCATACAAGAACAACACCTACATAGTGAACAATTGTGTTAACTCTATTTTCTGGTCTTCTAAATGAATGTTCTTCTCAGCCGTTTTCCAAAATGTTCTCTGTGTTGCCTCCTCTTCTGTTTTCTCCATCTTTGTAGGTTTATGTTCAGAGTAGAACAAAGATGGTCACAAGTTCTTTGCTCTTCCTCCCATTGCAAAAGGAATTCCAATCGCCCTCCCTTTGAATTTGATCTGGCCATAGTGACATTGCATCCCAACTGATGGCACCAACCACCCGCCCCACAGCCCTCCTTACTTATCTGGGTTCTATAATCCACAGACATGGCCACTCAGGACTCAGTCAGCATTCTGACAGTGACGGGGATTATTAGGAAAGTTGACGAGTTAGAATTCAGGATCAGAAATGCTCAGGACACAGTTCTTCCTCTCACCATAGCCTCTCCCCAGTCGTGCCCACTGGCAGGAGTCTCTGCCCCTGCTGTGTTACAGAGCTCTTCTGTTGCTGTTGTTATTATGTGGTGTCAAGTTGATTTCGACACATAGAGACTCTATAGGGTTTCTGAGGAGCAGCTAGTGAGCTTGAACCGCCGACCTTGCAGTTCAAATGGCTTTAGAGTCTGGCTCATTAACCCACAGCGCCACACCAGGATTCCAAGCTCTTTTAGAGCTGCTGATAAATGCCCTCAAGGCACACTACTCGACCACAAACCTCAGCCTGGAGGCACTTGGCTCTAGCTCCGTGGGTCAGCAGACCTAACTCCCCCAGTTAAGTCCCTGGAGACACTCCACTCTGTAAGTAAGCTTCCTGCCCAAAGACACTCAGCTTGACTTGCTCCATGGGTGGGAAGTCCACTGCTCTGCCTCCGGCTTTAGTTCTTGGTTCTGCTGCTGATGCTGATGCTTTTCTGCGATCCACCCCCCACCCCCTGCCAGTGGCACAGCTTTCTGCCCCTGAGTTGAGGGGGGGTTCAACGTGCAGGGGTCCCTGAATCCAAAAGACACACTCCACTCCTGGCTCTTCTCCTTAGATGGTAGTGAAAACCCCCCTTCTGCTCCTGAGATAGTTCATTTTATACCCACGTGAGAGTTCCACGTTTTTACAATGACAATTAGCTCTGTTCACAATCATTAACAACTGAATCATTGTCATCCTCTCTGTAGCTTCTCCCTCCTCCTCTCACTGAGACCCATCATGAAAAAGTCATTTGGTTGTTATCAGGGTGGATTGTGAGGGTTGGAAATGTAAAGGCTTTGTAGCAAAAGGAGGGGAGTGGTTGACTTTGCTGTCCAGGA
Organism: Chrysochloris asiatica; assembly: GCF_000296735.1. Taxonomy (NCBI): domain Eukaryota; kingdom Metazoa; phylum Chordata; class Mammalia; order Afrosoricida; family Chrysochloridae; genus Chrysochloris; species Chrysochloris asiatica. The sequence continues at coordinate 6,396,663 of NW_006408552.1, read as the reverse complement.
GCGGAGGTCCCTGGGACCATCAAGGGAGAAGAGCGGAGAGTGAGACCCTACCCAGAGAAGCAGTGATGCCTGAGATGGAGGCAGAAATGAAGACGTGGAGAGATGGAGCGGCTGGGGACCCTAGACTCAGAAAGGGAGAGGGGCTGAGTGCTGACGACCGGGAGGCAGGTTTTGGTTTTTTGATGATGCATGGAGGGGATTGTAATCAAGGCAATGAAATGATATACGATAGGATGAATGTAAAGCTAATGTTCTCCCATGTAAACTATCACCCAATTCACAATAAAACATTAAAAAATAAAGTCATTAGGTGGGAGTTACAAAGATTTAAGCCTGGGAGAGACATATTAAATAAATCACTATGCCACAAACACGCTTGACCAAGAGAATCTAGCCGTGATGAAAACTTACCATAAAGTGCTTTAGAGATCAATAGTCTTCACTTCCCCTTCTATGAAAACACTCTTGGGGTCTAGCCACCAAACTGTGTGGAAGCCCAACAGCCACATGAAGAAACCCATGTGCTTGCTGTCACCAGGCTAGGCTGAGCTCCCAGCTGGAGATCAGCAACAATTCCCCAGGCATGCGAGTGAGTATTCTGGGAAAAGCACCTCTAGCCTTAATCGGGTAACTCTAGCTGACCCAACGTGGGGCAACTCAAACTGCCAGGCTAAACCCTTCCTGAATTCCTGATCACAAAACATTAGCAACATAAAATCATTGTCTTAAGTATCTAGGTTATAGGTTACTTTGCCACACAGCAACAACATCACCAGAACAATGCCTTCAATTTCTTCTTTTCCGCAGTTCAAAAGGAGTTTCAAGACGAAACAAAATTGCATGTACGTGTTCAACGTATCTTCCACACACACACCCCAACCCCAGGAGATGATTGGCTTGTTTTTCAGGATTATGAATTCAATACTTAAGTGTCCAGGACTTCAAAACAACAAATAAAACATAATCAGCATCTTTTATATGGCTCTTAAGCCTAGTTCATTTCACCCTTTCTGTACAACAGAGCATCTGTTTAATCAACATTAAGCATAAGGCAGGAAATATGGTATACAAGATGAAAAAGGATATTTGCCCATAAATCATGTTCTTAAAGCCATATTTTTTAAACAATGCATAAGGGGTAAATAATGTTTGTAGTCATTCTGGAATCTCAGATTTGGGAAAATTGCCCAGTAAAAGGTTTACAGATCTCAGTTCTCCTATCAGAAGATAAGGGGCACTCCAGAAGATTGTAAGAGATACTTTCTGGACCAATTTATTAGCAATGTCGATAAAGTTATGGATCCCTAGTGGTGCCACGGATTAAGCGTTGAGCTACTAACCGCAAGGTTGGTGATTCAACTTCAGCAACTCCTCCGTGGCGTGGCAGGAAGATGAGTTTGTCTACTTTGGTAAGAGTTGATAATCTCTGACCCCTAGGGAGAAGTTTCACTCATCTTATTGGGTTGCTTATATTCTGGTGTGGCTCTGTAGGATAGGCACTGGACTGCTAACTGCAAGGTTGGTGGTTCAAACCTACCAGCCACTCCTCGAAAATCCTATACAGGGTCACTATGAGTCAGAACCAACTTGATGGTACTTAACAACAACAATACAGGTTGGCATCAACTCAACGCCAATAAGGTGGGTTTATCAACAAAGTTAACTATTTGATGTTATATGTTTACATTTCTATTTCAGTTGCCACAACTTAGTTAAAGCAAGAAATCATCACTTTATTTTTTTTTTTTTATGTTTCTCATAATTACTGTAGCTTAGCTGGGAAGTTCTTCTGAGAGTCTGGCTCATAGTCTCTCTTTGGAATAAAGTTAGATGGTGATTAGACCGGCAACTCTCTATAGGCTCAACTCAAATGGAACTTCCTCTCCATGCGGCCTTTAGTGGTATGTCTGGTGGAAGGCTGGACTTCTAAGTGACTTCTAACTGCCATCAAATCAGTTCTGATTCATAGCGACCCTATAGAACAGAGTAGAACTGTCCCTCAGGGTTTCATAGGCATTATGGAAGCATCATCTTTCTCTTGTGGAGTCACTGTTGGGTTTGAACTGCTGATCTTTTGGTTAGCAGTCAAGTGCTTAACCACGGCACCACCAGGGCTCCTCACATGGCAGCTGAGACTCCCCAGAATTGCAGAAACGTGAGTTGTCCAGGCACAGCTATCACAGATCATGACTTCTAACAATTTGTTCATTCAAGTCAGTCACAGGCCTGTGTCAGCTCGACATGGGAGGGAATCAGTTTCACAAGAGCAGGACCACAGGGAAGTCTGGTCATGGGGGACCATCTTCAGAGCCTGTCTGCTCCACTGCTTCCTTCTAGATGATTTGAGTACACCCCCTCTTCTCTTTGTGCTTGCTTTATCGCTTCCCTTGATATTTCTTTGTGTGTTTCAATTTAATGTGTGTCTCCTACCGATAGCCTAGAATCTGGTCATGTTTGTGATTCTGTTTTGTTTTTGTTGACCCAGGGCACTGTTTGCTTGTGATTTTTTCTTTTCTTTTCCTTTTTTTAGCTGTGTATCCACAGCATCTAAAACTATGCCAGGCACTTAGTAGCTGCTCTGTGTGCACTGTCGAGTGCATGACTGTACATGAGGTGGCAGGTCCCAGCTGGCTGTACAAGCTTCAGGGGTCATCAAATACAATCACCAAGATTAAGTGTCTTTAAAAAAAATGTCAAAATATGACACACGTTTAAGTGAGTAGGGAAATCCTGTTCAACCTTCAGCTCTAGACCTAGTTCCATGACCCTGCAGGAGTCAAGATTATGACTGGTAAGAACCACACATTTTTAAATACAACAGATGCAGAACTTATGGTTCCTTCTCATCCCCTCCTGTAACCCACCCCAGGCAGCACAGTCTTCACCATTCTGTCTCCTCTGTCTCAAGTTCACTTTCTCTGGCTGCCTCTCCTTCCCCCCACAGAGCCAGGGTCAGGGTCATGCAATAAATGGACTTGACCTCCACCCATCTGGAATCCTGGTATGACACTGTAGGATAAGCACTGGGCTGCAAGGTCAGCAGTTCAAAGTTACCTGCTGTTCCTTGGGAACCTTATGCAAGGTCACTATGAGTCAACAACAACTGAACAACAAAAACCACCATTTGTCAGTCTGTCACATTCTGGGTGGATTGTGGGTTGCTTTGATGCTGGAAGCTAGGCCACTAGTGTTCCAAATAACAGCCTCTTGATGAACAGGTATCAGAAGAACTTCCAGGCTAAGACAGACTAGGAAGACAGGCCTGGTGATAAACTTTCAAAAATTAGCCAGTGAGTCACAACTGTAAAGGTAGAAGTTTTGTAATAAAAATGGGGAAGTAGTTAATCTTACAGGAATAGAGGACCCTAGGACCATCAAGGAAGAAGAGCATGAGCAGAATGTAGGACCCTATCCACAGAAGCAGCGGCACCAGAGATGGAGGCAGAGATGAGGGCATAGAGAGAGGGAGCAGCTGAGGAGTTTGGATTCATGGAAAGAGAAAGGCTGGGTGGTGGTGGCCAGGAAAAAGGCTTGCAGAATGTGTCCTTTGGTGCTTTAAATTATTATATGTTGTTGTTGTTGTTCAGTGCCATCGAGTCAATTCCAACCCATAGCGACCCTGTATAGGGTTTCCGAGGAGCAGCTGGTGAGCTTGAACCACCAATCTTGCAGTTCAAATGGCTTTGCAGTCTGGTGCATTAACCCACAGTGCCATACCAGGACTCCTAAATGATTATATATTCCTGACAAAACAAAAAAAAACAAAAACAAAAGGGAATAGAAGCAAATACTGTTGAATAATGATGCACCGAGGAGACTGTAATCATGGTAATGAAACAATGGTGTAAAACCAATGTTCCCCCATGTAAGCTATCACTCAATTCACAATAAAAACTTAAAAAAAAAAAAAGTCAATGAACACCCTGTGGATCAGAGCAGAACACTGTCTGTTTAGGTGGTGGGGAATGAGCCCCCAAGTTGGTAGCACTCACAATTCACAGTAGTCATAATAATGGATTCAAGAATGCTAAGGATGGAGAAGATGGCACAGGATTAGGCAAATATTTCATACTTGGGGTGCTTCTGGGTCCCCATGAGTCAGAGTCAGCAGGGTGGAAACTAACAACATGACCTGAGCCAGTTCTAAGCCAGTCCCCAAGGGCGTTAGTTATGCTCCTATGCTCACAGCCCTGCTGTGGTGTACGTCTTAGCTAAAACACTGAGCCAAAAGGGGGGAGAGAGACACCTCACTTAGGCAGTGGCTCAGAACCGCAGGTGCCAGCTTAATTTTCCTGAAATGCTTTCTTCTGAATGCTGGGTATCTACTGAAGTTATGAAGAAGTTAGTCCTAGAATGCCTTGCGCGTTTAAGAACTCTATAAATAATCCCCTCATTAAATGCTCTATGGACTCCTGGTGTGGCTCTGTAGGACAAGCACTGGACTTCAAACCACAAGGTCGGTGGTTCAAACCCACCAGCTTCTCCTCAGAAATGCTGCACAGGGTCGCAATGAGTCAGAATCAACTCAACGGCATTTAACAAGAGCAACAAATGCTTTTCAGAGCAGTTGCTAAGCATGTGCCTTCCAGGACTCTGACCACAGTAGCCCTGGGGTTGGCTCTCCTTGGCACCCCAGTCTTTACTCCTCAAGTCTAGGGGAGGCACTGTTGCAAGTTCCCAAGGTGCCTCACTCTGAAGTGGAGAGTGGATTCCAACTTAGAGCTACCTCATAGGGCAGAGGAGAATTGTTCCATAGGATTTTAAGACTCTGAATCTGTACAGGAGCAGACAACCTCATCCTTCTCCTCCGGAGCAGCTGGATGGATCAAACTGCCATCCTTTGGTAAGCAACATGACGCTTAGTCCAGGGCACAACCAGGCCTCCTTTACAACATCTTACTTGTTGTTGTTGCTCAGTGCTGCTAAGCTGGTTCTGACTCATAGCGACCCTGTACAGGGTCTTGTGGTGCTGTGGGTTAATGCACTGGACTGAAAAGTTGGTTTGAACCGCAAGGTCAGTGATTCAAGCTCACCAACTATTGCTCTGAAGCCCTAAACAGGGTGGCTATGGGTCCAGAAGCAACTTGACTGCACTTAACAACAACAATATTTAAGTACTTAGACTCCTGGTGTGGACTGTGAACCACAAGACTGGCAGTCCAAACCCACCAGCAGCTCTTCAGAACCCCTGCTCCTGTAAAGATGTATCATCTCGGAAACAGAGCAGCTCCGCTCTTGCCTAAAGAGTGGTTATGAGTTAGAATCCATTCAATGGCAGTGGACTTGTTTTATTCCAGTTAGAGGAGCCCTGGTGCCACGGTGGTTATGCACACAGTTTCAGATCAACAGGTAGGCAGGTTGAACCCACCAGCTGATCCATGGGAGAAAGACGTGGCAGTCTGTTTCCATGAAAATGTGCAGCCTTGGAAACGCTATGGGGCAGTTCTACTCTGTTGTATAGAGACACTATAAATCTGGTGTATATAAACTGCAAGGTCAGCAGTTCCAAATGACCAGCAGTTCCATGGGAGAAAGATGAGGCTTTCTGCACCTGTAAAGATTTACAGCCTCGGAAACTCCATACAGGGTGGCTATAAGTCGGAACCGACTCCACGGCACATAACCACCACCACCACCATAAACCTGGTGTGGCGCTACAGGGCCACAAGGTTGGTTTGAACCACAAAGTCAGCAATTCAAAACTCACCAGCTGCTCCTCAGAAATCCCATACAGGGTTGTTGTAAGTTGGAACTGACTATCCGGTGCTTAACAATAAGAACAACATGAATCAGAATGGACTCAGTGGTAGTAGGTTTGGATTTTGGTGCCAATTATTCTAGAAGTGGGGCTTGTTAAAGCTCTGCAGGATAAACACTGGGCAAGATTTGCAGCCACTCCTTGGAAAGCTAGTACAGGTTGTCTATGAGTTGAAAGCGACTTGAGGGCACTTAACAACAACAAAAGCAATGCTAGAAGTTCAAGGGCATTCACAGACAGCAAAGCAGAAGCCTTTCACCAAAGGTGGGATACTTATGAAGAAGAAACATGAGACTCTTAGCATTTGAATTGCAGCTATCGCTCTCTCAAGTACATCCCGACCATATAACTCTACTTTTGGAGATGCATCTTACAAATGAACTTCATAACAGATTCTGAATTCCATTACAGAATGAATCATTTTCTCTAACTTGCTTTATTTTAACAGCAATAGGATTGGAGATGCCTGAAAGTCAATGTATTTCTTTGAGCAACAAATGTAAAATCAAGATTCCTCAGGAAGGAACTGGTTGAGAGGAGTTTTGAGGGATGATTAGAAGAAAAGATGGACAGGGAAAGGCATTCTGGGAGATAAATTAAATGTGGTATAGAAATGCCGGGGTCTGGCCTCGGCAAGGGGGTGGGTACCTGAAGATGGGGTGTCTGGCGATGATGGAGAGAGAGAGAGAGAGAGAGAGAGAGAAAACAGACACAAAGAAGACAGAGAAAACAGATACAAAGAAGACAGACATACAGGCTTGATGCAAGCTGCCAGACAGACTGCTCAGTGGCTGACATTTTCCCTTCTCGGACTAACTCTAGGTGGGATGTCTGGAGAGGCGAGAGAGAAAAGAAACACTCGGAGACTAGAGTAGATACAAAACCGGGTGACAGCCTCTTCATACCCTGCAAGCAATAATGCCCCCTGCAAGCAATAATGCCCACAGACTTAAGTCTGTGTCCATCTTTTATTCCCTCTCTTTCAGGGAGGGATCTTTACAGAAGAAGAATGGTATTATTCAGACAAGACAATCTTTAAGATAAGTTAAGCCAGTAAACCTTACTTAAACCAATATTCCTTTCTTCCTTACTGGGTTTAACCTTCACTTGGATCAAACTGATTGAACCCAGGGTGGTCCGAGGGAGCTGCCCCCATTGTCCTTAATCCCATATTCCCAGAATTTACCGCTCCACCCCAAGTGAATATACCCCGGGCAGTTCCTCTCCAGAGCCTTCCTGCTTAATCCCAGTAAACCTGTCTTTGTTCGTCCTCTGAGGAAGTTTTACTGCCTTGGTTCTAGAGGGAAAATCTTGACCTTAGAAACTTAGGGGAATATTGCATTTCTCTGTGGACATCCAGGGCTCATGTTTGGAATTAAATAAATATAACTGAACACTAAGATGAAAAACAATTTGCTATTAACTGCCAAGTGGCTAGATCTGTTACACTCAGGCCTATAGGGCCTCGAACCTCTGCACGGTCTGCAACATAGAAAGAGAGGTGAGGAGAGGTGTGGGGACTGTGACCAGAGTGGGCAATGGGGCTGAGGGGGAAGACAGATGCTGGGTCATGGAAGGAGATCTAAGCACCTTTCTGAAAACCAAGGGGAGCCTTTGTGGGATGTTGGCCAGAGGAGGGTTGGGAACTGATTTACATTCTGGCTGCCTCATGCATGAAAGCTTTGGAGGAAGTGCAGGTTGGAAAAAGGCTTGAGAAACAAAGGAAGTGACTGCAATTATGCAACAAGAAATGACCAAATCTCAACCTCAACTCCCTACCTATCCCTTCTGTGCCCCTACTCCCCCTCTCCTTATAAGGATACCAGTGGTAGAGAGTAAGGCCCACCTTAAGGACATCATCATCACTAACTACATCTGCAATGTAATGTAGTTTCAAACCAAGTCACAGTCACAAGTGCTGGGGCTATGGTTGCAAAAGATAATGTTGGAGGGAGGGGACACAATTCAACCTGTGAAAACAAGGAAAGAGCTGCAGGTGCTGCCCTGACTCTGAAATCCTGAGGGCAGGTCAGAAAGTTAGGCGATCAGGGGAGGATGATATGCTTCCGTTTTGAGGTAGAATTCCTTCTTCTTCAGGAAATCTCAGGCTTTGTTCTTAAGGCCTTGGGTTAATTGGATGAAGCCCACCCATCAAGTCTTGATTTGAAGTGAACAGAATGTAGTTGCCAACCATGTCTACAAAGCACCCTCATTGCAACACCTAGATTAGCGTTTGACCCAACAGCTACATGGACTCCTGGTGTGGTGTTGTGGGTTAATGCGCTGGATTGCAAAGTCCTCTTGAGCCACAAGGCTGGTGGTTCAAGCTCACCCATTGCTCCTTGGAAACCATATACAGGGTCACTATGGGTTGGAACCCCACTCTACGGAACTTAACAACAACAACAACAACAGCTAGATACCATAACTTAGTCAACTTGACACACGAAACTAACCATGCATGCACTTAAACCATACTACGTGTGTGGTTTATGATCGCTAATCCTCACAATATTGCTGCATGAAACCTCTTTAAAGTCTTGAAGAACAAAGATGTCAATTTAAGGACTAAGGTGCACCTGACCCAAGCCCTAGTATTTTCAATAACCTCATATGCATGTGAAAGTTGGACAATGAATAAGGAAGACCAAAGAAGAATTGATGCATTTGAGTTATGGTGTTGGAGGAGAATATTGAAAGTACCATTAACTTCCAAAAGAACAGATTTGTTTTGGAAGAAGTACAGCCAGAATGCTCCTTAGAAGCCAGGACGGGCAGACTTCTTCATCTCTCATATGTCGGACATGTTGTCAGGAGAAGGACATCATGTTTGGTAAAGTGGAGGGTCGGAGAAAGAGAGGAAGACTCCCAGTGACATGGATTGGCGTAGATGGCATCAGCAAGGGGTTCAAATGTAGCAACATTTGTGAGGCTGGCCTAGGACCAGGCAGTGTTTCACTCTGTTGTGCATAGGGTCACTATGAGTCAGTAGCAACTCGATGGCGCCTAACAACAACAACAATCCTCATAATAACCATGCAAGGTGGACATTGAGTCCATTTTACAGACGAGGAAATACAGTGGTTAGGTGACTTGTCCCTGGATGCACAGTGGGCAAAGAGTGAAAACACCAGCACCCTTGGTTTTCTGATTTTAACACCAAAGCATGCTGTCTGTGTCTAGCCAATATATTACCTCTAAGGACAAGCCTACAGCTCAAGTTAGCTCCTCTTCAAGAAAATCTAAGTGGTAGGGGCCAGTCCTGGAGAATTAACAATCTGTCCTACAGAATGTGTCCTTACTTAGACCAGCACCTGGTATTTATTGGTTTATAAGTTTTCCAGTGCCATGTAGGAGTTCAAGAAAGCATCTTTGCCAAGTTTCTATGAGATTGACTGATGTCTGTCTAGTTAGGATGCATTAACATGAAAGGGGAAATTGATTGCCTTTTTTGGAGTTCTGAGCAGTATGAGGTCAGGAAAACCACATGCACATTGAAACACACAGTGCATTTCCTTTTCAAGCTTGGTTGTAGACGTGATGGTGATGAAAGTTTGGAGGCTCTTGTGAAGAGATTAGTGTATAGTGGCATTTTAGACTTCCTTCAGTGTCTGATTAACTTATAACCAGTGCCCGATCTTGGCCAAATGACTCCACCTGCTCAGACCTGAAATCTGATGGTGTGTCTCAGTTTTCCATTCCTTGCCCTTCTTATAAGATTTGACTTTGTTGTTGTTGTTAGGTGCCATCGAGTCAGTACCGACTCATAGCGACATTATGCACAGCAGAATGAAACACTGCCTGCTCCTGGGCCAACCTCACTATTGTTGCCACACTTGAGTCCATCGATGCTGCCACTTGGCCAATCCATCTCATTGGGGGTTTTCCTCTTTTTCTCTGACCCTCCACCTTTACCAAACATGATATCCTTCTCCAGTGACTGGTCCCTCCTGCCAATATGTCCAAAGTATGAGAGATGAAGTCCATATTCTTCCAATATTCTTTGCTAACCCGTTTACCATTTTATTGTTGTTAAGTGCTGTCAAGTCGGTTGTGACTCACAGCGACCCTGTATAGAGTTTCTGAGAATTGGCTGGTTGAGTTTGAACCACTGACCTTGTGGTTAACAGCTTAGTGCTTATCCTACAGCACCACACCAGGACTCCTTTTATTTTGTTATTGTTGTTGTTAAGTGCCTTTGAGTCAATTCTGATTCAAAGTGACCCTGTATAGGAATAGCTGGTAGATTTGAACTACCACTCTTGTGGTTAGAAGCTCAGTGCTTATCCTACAGTGCCACGCCAGAAGCCAAAAATTGGAGGATGTCAGACTACCATTATTGAACCTTGACATCAAGGAGTCTATAAAAATTAATCTTGATCAAAAGGAGGGGGGGAATGCAGAATAGAAATTCAAGTTCTAAGGGAATCCAGAATTTATGGAGCCATTGAAGTCAAATGAGCCCTCAAAGCATTAATGCTGAAGAAGTTGCTAAACCTTGAATCAAAACTATCTCCTGAAGTCTTCTTTGAGCCACATAGCAGTTTAACCTAATTAGGAAATAATGTCTGTATTAGGCATTGTATTCTTTAAAAATTATCCATATAGCATCAAATTGAAAACCGCAACTTGAAAGAATTGATGAGAAGTGTAAAGATGGCAGTGAGCAAAGTTATTTGGAAAAGGTTTTCGAGAACAGTTCACAACTTGGAAAATATAACCAATGTCACTGAATCGTACATGTAGGAATTGTTGAGGTGGGGTATATCTCCTGTATATTTTCATCAGTACATAACTGAATAGTTGTTGTACTCAAAAGCATCAATTCTTCTATGATCTTCCTTATTCACTGTCCAGCTTTCACATGCATATGAGGTTATTGAAAATACCATGGCTTGGGTC
>NW_006408552.1:6377057-6385567 GCF_000296735.1 Chrysochloris asiatica | reverse complement strand
AACAAGAATGCCAATTTATTCATTTTCAGAGCTGAAATATGAACGAGGCTCCATTATTATCAGCCTAACCAGAGCATTCTCTCCTGTCATTAATAAAAAGAAAAGAAAAACAAGGTGTGTGAATTTTCTTTATAATCTTGGGGTCTTTAACTTTGCTCTAATAATGATAGCCAGGGGCTTTGAGACTCAGCTCCCCTCACTTCTCCATGTGTGAGCTCATGTTCCTCTTTTCAGTAACCCTTTCCTCTCTCGGTATTTGAACTGCAAGGTCAGCAGTTCAAATTCACCAGCCACTCCTTAGAAACCCCATACAGGGTCTCTATGAGTCCCAATGGACTCAATGTCACTTAATGACACATCAGCATCGGTCCAATGGTTCATTGGTTTTAGTTGCTATATTTTCTTCTTCAAGAGTTTCACTCGTTCCTAGTCTCTAGGGCTCTGAATGATGCCCTCCAGGTTTGTCCACAGAAAGGGCTCTGATGGAAAAGGCTGGAATGTGGATCTAACTAAGGATGTGTCTGTGGAACTGTCACGCGTGAAGGTTAGCTTGCCTTCAAACAGGGAGCTGGGTTCGAAGCATACTAATCATATCAACCCATTGACTTTTGTCATTGACAAAGGAGTGACTAACCCCTCCCACCCCCACTCCACTCTTCCAGCCTCCTCCTGAATGGAGAAATCTTTCCAAGAAGTTGAAGAATTGGATAGCCTCAGCCTATTGTAACTAAGAAACCATTGCCTGTTACGAATGTCTAAGCTAGTTTCTCTTTCTAAATTCTGGTAAGTTTTAAACATTTACTTAAAACATTTACATTTACTGATAAAAATCAAAGAGCACAACCTTCGGTATGGATTACATCTCAATGTCAAGAAAACAAAAATCCTTACCTCTGGACCAGGACCAATAATCAACATTCTTATCAACGGAGAAAAGATTGAAGTTGTTAAGGACTTCATTCTTCTTGGATCAACTATCAACACTCACGGAAGCAGCAGTCAAGAGATCAAACGACGTATTGCATTAGGCAAATCTGCTGCACAGGACCTTTTTAAATTGTTGAAGAGCAAGGATGTCAGCTTGAGGACTAAGGTGCGCCTGACCCAAGCCATGGTATTTTCAATCACTTCATATGGATGCAAAAGCTGGACAGTGAATAAGGAAGACCGTAGAAGAATTGATGCTTTTGAGTTATGGTATTGGAGGAGAATATTGAAAGTGCCATGGGCTGCCAAAAGAACCAATAGATCTGTTCTGGAATAAGTGCAGCTGAAGTGCTACTTGGAGGCCAAGATGGCCAATCTTCATCTCTCATACTTTGGACATATTGTCAGGAGGGAACAGTTGCTGGAGAAGGATATCATGTTTTGTAAGGTGGAGGGTCAGAGAGAAAGAGGAAGACCCCCAACGAGATGGATTGGCCAAGTGGCAGCATCGATGGACTCAAGTGTGGCAACAGTAGTGAGGTTGGCCCAGAATCGGGCAGTGTTTCGTTCTGCTGTACATAAGGTCGTTATGGGTCGATACCAACTCGATGGCACCTAATAACAACAACATGGACTCCCATAAATGCATTGCATTTCCTATTCAACTTCCAGTCAGTTATTCAGGGAAACCTAACAAGTTAATACCATCATGTATCTGGCGGGGGGGAAGAATGGCAGCAAAAAATCGAAAACGGTAATCAAGAAGAGATTTTTCCTTCCGGTTATTAGCAAATCTTAGCAGCCATAGTAATGAAAGGACTATGATTTAAGTAGTAGTTTGAGGCTAGACACGCGGATCTGTGAACTTGGTTAGAGAGTGCAGAAACAGGCCCCGGTATGGGAACAGAAGAAGTCAATGCTAAATAAAGCATTATATTTGGTGCATTAACCAAGATTGGTGAGTCGTTGGACATGTTATCAGGAGGGGCCAGTCCCTGGAGCAGGATATCATACTTGATAAAGTGAAGAGTCAGAAAAAAGAAGGAAGACCCATGGAGAGATGGATTTACAACTATGAGGATGGTGAGGGACCAGGTAGTACTTCATTCTGTTGTGCACAGGGTCACTATGAGTCAGAAGGGAATCGGTGGTCCCTAACAACAATAGCAACAACATTAAAAAAGCAGTATTAAATCTCCCCTTCATATCGTAGATACACACAAAAAGACATAGTCTGAGTGGATTAGAGATCTAAACATAAAAAATAATCTAAAAGATTATGAAAATATTGCTATGTATTCTGGGTATGGGTCATGGTTGCTTGAACCTGGCATAAAATCAAATAACTCAATGGAAAAGAATGAAATATTTTTCTATATGTTGTTGTTGTTGTTGTTAAGTACAGTCAAGTTGGGTCTGACTCAGCAAATCTGTATAAGGTTTCCAAGGAGAAGCTGGTGGGTTTGAACTGCCAACCTTATGGTTAGCAGTCAAAAACTTATTCTACAGCGCCACAAAGAATTGTAAATTCCCATGAAGGATGCTCCAAACAAAGCCAAGAAATAGACAGTGAGAAAATAACCAAGGTACTCAATGCACAAATGGCTGGTGTGCCGATGTTTTCATTGTTGTTGTTATGTGCCGTGGAGTTGGTTCTGATTCATAGCGACCCTGAACAGAGTTTCCGAGGCCGTAAATCTTTACAGGAGTAGAAAGACTCATCTTTCTCCTACGGAACAGCTGGTAGTTTCGAACTGCTGACCTTGTGGTTCGCAGTCCGATTTGTAACCACTACGCTACCAGAGCACCTTAATGTTATAATTAGTAACATTATATTGGAGTCCTGAACTGCTAATGACAAGGTTGGTGGTTCAAACCCACCAGCTGCTTCTTGTAGACCCTATATAGGATCACTATGAGCTAGATCTGACTTTACACAACAGTGTATCATTATAGAAACTTTATTATAATTTAAATAATTTTGAGGAGGATAAACAGATGGGCTGAATAGGACAGTTGGATTTAGAAATCTGATTATGGTGTTTCACAACTTCCTTGAGGATGGAAGGAGAGGACTTGACATCACCATCTGATGTGAAGACCCCAGATGCTGCAGTGAACACATCCGGCTGCTAACCAAAAGGTTGGAAGTCCAATTCCACCCAGAAGTGCCTGTGAAGAAAGGCCTGGTAACCTACTTCTGAAAAATCAGCCACTGAAATCCTCATGGAGTTTTACTCTGACACAAATGGAGTCACCATGAGGTGGAGCCAACTGAAGAGCAGCTGGTTGCTTAATCCTTACTAAGCTTTCTTGACAGCAGTCAAGAAATCAAACAGCCCATTGCATTAGGCAAATCTACTGCACAAGACCTCTTTAAAGTGTTCAAGAGCAAAGATGACAGTTTGAGGACTAAGGTGGGACTGACCCAAACCATGATCTTTTCAATAGCCTCATATGCATGTAAAAGCTGGACAGATAATAAGAAAGACCATAGAAGAATTGATGCATTTGAGATATGATGTTGGAGGAAAATATTAAAAGTATCATGGAGTGCCAGAAAGACAAACAAATCTGTGTTATAAAAAGCACAGCCAGAATGCTCCGTCGAAGCCAGGATGGCCAGACTTCATCTATCAGACTTTAGACATATTCTCAGGAGGGACAATTTCCTGGAGAAGGACATCATGGTTGGTAAAGTAGAGGGTCAGCAAAAACAAAGACCCCTAACATGATGGATTGACACAGTGGCAGCAGCAATTGGTTCAAGCTTAACAACAATTGTGAGGTTGGCCCAGGACCGGGTAGTGTTTGGTTCTGTTGCGCACAGAGTCACTATGAGTCAGTACTTACTGAACGGCACCTAACAACAACGAAAAATCTTCCACCGGCAGTCTTTCTGCCCTGCTGCCTCCAATGTAAAACCCTCACATAACAGAAAAGTTCAGAATTTGGAAAATAATTTATTGTTTTAATCTGCACCAGTGTATCCACTGATATGAACAATGCTTTGTCCAATTCTTGAAGGCCACGTTATAAAAGAAGATGCTGAGGTTAGCATCTGTTTTCCAAACCCAGTCTCTGCAGTCTAAACACATAGCCATGGTTCTCAATGCCTCGTTCCAAAGTCTCCAATTCATAATTGTTGTTGTTAAGTGCCATTGAGCCAGTTCTGACTCATAGCGACCCTGTACAGGGTTTCTGAAGAGCAGCTGCTGGGTTTGAACTGCTGACCTTATGGTTAGAAGTCTAGTGCTTATCCTACAGCACCACACCATGACTCTAGGATAAGATGTCTTTATTCTGATTGTCTGAATCATCTTCCTTTTAGGGCTTTTGGGTTTAATGTTTCTTCTGCTCAGAACACTCTGTATTTCCTTGTCTGGTAATTAATTTATATTCACCTTTCAGCCTTCAGCCTATGTATTGCTTACTGAAACCATGCATGTTTTCATTACCATTATTTCCCCAGTGCCTATCAGAGAAACTGCCATAACTATTTCTCAAACGGATAAAATAAATAAATAAAATATAAAGATGCTGCCATCTGGAGAGGGAAATCATGCGTAGAACACAATGTGAAAATGGGCCAAACATATGGATAAGTGGTTCGTAAGAATGTGAACCGAGTACAAGCAGCCAGAAGTTTAAGTCTAGATAACTTTTGAGAGAGGGGTTTTGGCACTGTTAGAGTAAACATTAGACATGTTTAGACCAAACATGGTCTTCTGCTCTCCCCAAGAGGACTCCAATAGATACTTAATAGATATTTGAAGAAACCCGGGGTACCTGCTGGGATCAGACAACGGCTGTGTTATAGACTAAATCTTGTTAAGTGCTGTCAAATTTGTTCCAACTCATAGTGACCTTGTATAGCGTTTCTAAGGAATGGCTGGTGAGTTTGAACCACCAACCTTGCAGTTCAAACCAACCTGTGGTCCACTGCATTATCCTGCAGTACCACACCAGGACTCCAAATTGAATTGTTGTTGTTGTTGTAAAGTGCATCGAGTCGGTTCTGACCCATAGCAACCCTGTATAGGGTTTCCAAGGAGCAGCTGGTGAGCTTGAACCACTGACCTTGCGGTTCAAACGGCCTTGCAGTCTGGCGCATTAATCCACAGTGCCACACCAGGACTCCCCAGATTGAATTGGGTCCCCCAAAATATGTGTCAACTCAACTGGGCCATGATTCTCTCTCAGTATTGTGTGCTTGTCTTATGTGTTGATGTAATTATGTTGTAAATTACGCCTCTTGTGATATTAATGAGGCTGGATGCAATCTGTAAGACTAGGTTTTATCTTGAGTCAATCTCTTTTGAGGAATAAAAAGGATTGAACAAGGAAGCAGAGATGAAAGGGACTTAAATACGATCAAGAACAAAGAGCCAGGAGCAGGGCTCCCTGAGCTGAGAAACTCCTAGACTCAGGGAAAGATTATGTCAAGACATACGGAGCTGTCAAGGAATGCCGGGTCCACAGATGCTGCTGTTATTGTTAGGTGCTGTGTACTCAGTTTTGACTCATAGCAACCCTACACACAACAGAGCAAAGCACAACCTGTTCCTGTAGCATCCTCACAATTGTTGTTATGCTTGAGTCAGTCCTTTGTTGCTCTCACGGTGCCAATTCAACAGATGTTGAAAGGAGACAAAAACTTTCCCCTAGAGTTTACCTAAGAGAGAAAACTTTCTCCTAGAACTTGTGCACCAAATTTGGCTTCCTAAACTTCAAGGAAATAAATGTCTGCTTGTTACGCCACTGTGTTGTAGTATTTCTGTTATATCAGAACTAGATGACTAAGACAGGTTGTGTGTTTGTTGAATGAAAAATTCAAGTGGTTCCCAGGCACTGTCATCAGAATAGTTTGTCATGAGTCCCTAGAGCTGGAGACATTATGTTGACCATAGAGGTTCCTCTTCCAGAGATTTCTCAGGACAGAGGCTCACTATACCAGACAGGTGAGAGGAAGAAGATGGGTAGATGGAGAGAGTTGTTCAGGCTTTTTTTTTTTCTTCCTAGTCCTTAGAGTATGCAAAAGACCTTACCAACTCTTGGTGCTCCTCACAAAGAAGGTGATTGCATGGAAGAGGAGCAGAAGGAATAAGAAGACCACACATTACCAGGCCAGCCAGGCAAATCCTCTGTCAAACAGCTTGAATGCCCAGATGAATGGAGAGCAAAGAAAGAGACAGCTACCCATGTGAGAGTCTAGGGTGATGGATGGGTTAGGGTGAAGTTGAACATTGCCTCAAGGAAACCTCTCACCTCAGTTATGACATGATAATACGTCAGCAGAATCAATTGGCAATCGTTGGAACTCCTGACGCACGTTCAACCCAATGAGAATATATCCATTTCCTCCTCCTACTAACCAGGGGACCTGAGTCCTGTGTCTCAGAGCTAGATCATGTGCCCCCAACCTTCCTCCACTCAGAGTGATTACAACCAATAAGAAGAACTTTCATAGTTTAGAATTAAATATTAGAGTAAAATCAAGTTGGAGATTGAAGTTTTAAGGAGCGCTAGAATTTTAGTCATCAAAAGTGGTAAAAAAAAGAAAAGAAAGAAAAATGTATTGGCTGTGGGTTAATGTGCAAGACTGCAAAGCCATTTGAACTGCAAGGTCAGTGGTTCAAGCTTACCAGCTGCTCCTCGGAAACCCTATACAGAGTCACTATGGGTTGGAACTGACTCGATGGCACTTCACAACAAAAGATGCCCTTCCAAGGAAGAGGGACTTGGTAGCTCATGGCTGATGGCAAACAGACTAAAACAGTTGTATTGTTGTGTTCACTGAGTTGATTACCTCAACAGATTTGTTAAATAAGCTTAACTTACTTTCTTGGAATTAAAGAGAGAGAAGAGAGTTCAGAAACTATGCTTTGGTGAGATTTTCTGCATAAGAATTTTACCTACGGTTGAGCAACCACTTCAGATCCCCATTTTTTTTTTTTTTTTTTTGGTAAGTTTTGAAGAATTCTTTGCTTGTATCCTAGAGTATATCAGTTGCTTCATCTACTTTCTATAAGGTTGAAGTTCCAAACTCTACCTCCCTTCATTACTTTGCTTTCTTTTTCTATTTTTTTTTTTTTTTCGGTTAATTGTGTTTTCTCACTTTTATCTGGCTAATTGAATTTTCTGTCACATCAATTCAGCCTTTTACAGCTTCTGTGATGAGCTGATTTTGGTCATTGCATGCTTCATTCTATTTATTAGCTGCAGCATCTCTGATATCCTCCTGAAGCTTTAAAGTTACTTCTTGAAAAACAGGTGAGAGATCTCTTTCAGGGTTTAGAATTCCTTGGTTTTGGATCCTCAATATGCCAGTTAAAAACTTTATGTTGTTGTTGTTGTTGTTGTTGTTAAGTGCCATTGAGTCGGGTCCGACCCATAGCGACCCTGTACAGGGTTTCCGAGGGTGTAAATCTTTACGGGAGTAGAAAGCCTCATCTTTCTCCCGCGGAGTGGCTGGTAGTTTTGAACCGCTGACCTTAAGGTTCACAGCCCGATTCGTAACCACTACGCTACCAGAGCTCCTTTATAGCCATAGAGAAAAGGACATGATGAACCAAGAATGATCCATTTAAGAAACAGGCAGATTATGTTCAAGAGGCCACTAAATAGTCAGGAAAACCAACCGGAGATTTGATGTGATGGAAGTAGGGTTACTGGGTTTGTCTCAAGACAGGAAGACACAGAGAGGTCAGAACAAGAAGGATGTTATTGAATAGGCTTATGCTTCTTAAATATGTATTTCCAGAGGCATGAAACAGTGCGCCCAGGGCACTACAAACCACAAAATGTCTTTGTCATAGTTTCCTGGAGTGTTAATATTAATTAATGTATAGTTTTTTCAGGACACTATTTTAAAAAAACAAATAAACCTATATACTACTGTGTGTTGTACTGTAAACTGTGTGCCCTGCCAAAAAATATACATGTTGGAATAAGCGCTGGACCTCAAGGTCAGTTTGAACCACAAGCTCGGTGGTTCAAACCCACAAGCCGCTCCTCAGAAACCCTATACACGGTTGCTACGAGTCGGAACTCACTCAATGGCACTTAACAGCAACAACACCACCTGTGGGTGTGATCCTGCTTAGAACTAGTGTTTTATTTGTTGTGTTATAGAAGCCAAAACACTGCTGTTTACTTTTGTTTTTACAGCGAATTGTATTTCTTTTCAGAACCTTCCTCCCCCAAACAAAAGTACCTAGTCAGAGGGATTATTCTGAGGCATGTAGCATGGGTCCTAAACCTCATCACTTTTAGGTTTTAAAAAGAGCGGTTTAGACACCGGCAGGCACAAACAGGAGAAGAAGAGACCAGAAGAGGATTGCCTACAAGCCAAAGGACCAAGGAACAATGGGACCACCAACAAAAAAGGAAAGGATAAACCCAACACCCTGGCTTGGACCTTCAGTGCCCTGAACTGTAAGGAAACAGTCATCCACTGTGGTATTTATGGGACACTAAGTAACCATGAGTCCTCTTCACTTTCAGCAAGCAAGGTTGTATCATCTGCATATCGCAGGTTGTTAATGAGTCTTCCTCCAATCCTGATGCCACGTTCTTCTTCA
>NW_006408552.1:6369529-6375907 GCF_000296735.1 Chrysochloris asiatica | reverse complement strand
ACACAAAGGACTTTTCCCACGTGAAATTCTTAGGAAGCCTGGGCCCTTGGGTGGTCTCTCCATGTCTGTGAGGATGCCATTTGGAACACTAACCAAGAAATGCCATAAATCCCACCTTGACTTCTCATGGAAGTCCCCTGAACAAAAGACTGTGCCTAACTCATTTACACAGAGGCAGCCTCTTCACACTGGGGAAAGTGTTTGGGGTAAAGAAGATCTCTGTTGCAGCAGGCCAGTCCCTCACAGATGAACTGATGGCAGCGTCCCTGCTAACACCGATGCTTTTTCAGTGGATGCAGTCCAGGATGTTGGGGGATGCACTGGGTCCTGCGTCCCATGATTAATGGCCTGGGCCCTATGAGGGTCCTAAGAGAAAGCTCCCAGGGAAACAGGTGTGGTGGACTTTACATTATCGGGTCTGTGACACACAAACATTCAGCGGTGTCAGCTCTGACTGCGGGGTTCTGATTATGAAATATGATGTACGTTGAATTTAATGACTTTCTCTACCCTTCTAGTAAGTGCATGCTTTCCAGTGTCATTTTCTGTTTGCATCTGAGTGGTAATAAAAGGAATATCATTAACTGTGGTTGCTCTGTCTGCACTATGTGTTCTACAACAAATTGCATTTCAGGACCTTTCTCTCCAGGAGAAAAGTGCACGGTCAGAAGGATTATTCTGAGGCGACTCCAGGAACCCAGTCTCCAAGACGATGGGGAATGAGATGGAGCTGCCCTTTTCAGGGAGTTATTCCTTAAGAACACTCATTTTTCAAGCAGTTATATATCAAAGGTCAACGTGGACTGGGGGGAGGGAATGATTAAACACAGTCTCCAACATAAACAATGATGACGGCCGCATCACAATCAGAGTCAAATGGGCAAGGTCATTCCTCTTGGCAAGTTCAAGAAGGGCAACCTCATGTTACCCACAGAGGGACCCTGGAAACCCTGTTCTTTCTGGGTTTGCTCATCATCCTTCGGGAAGGGTCATCGGCATTTGGGGAAGAAAAGACACTATGTTGTTGTTAAGAACCATCAAGTCAATTCCAACTCATAGCGATCCTGTATAGGGTTTCTGAGGAGCAGCTGGTGAGATTGAACCACCGACCTTGCAGTTCAAACCAACCTTGTGGTCCAGTGTTTATCCTATAGCACCATGGCATTTGTGTACCATAACTACAGGATGTGCCTAGAGCAAAGGGTCATTAATCCTCAGATCAACGTGGGCTTGCTGTTGTTAGGTGCCTTGGAGTCAGCACTGACTCACAGTGGTCTCACGAGGTACAGAAAGAAGCCTGGCCTGGTCTTGCTCCACCCTCATGACCTTTGGCATACTGAGGTCCCTTATTCTAGCCTTTATGTATGTCTCCTAAGAGCAAAGACTCATCTTCCACCACTCTGTTAGACAATGCTGTGTTATGATTGATTCATAGGTTGTTCGTGGGTAATATTTAGAAGCATATCTCCACACCTTTCTTCTTAGTCTGCCTCCGCCTGGAAGCTCCGCTAAGACCTATCCTTCATGGGTGATCCTGCTAATAACTCAATTACAGGCGACATAGCATTTGGCATCACAACAGCACTGGTCATTGGGTACTATAGTTACATAAGATATAGTAGTTTGGGTGCTATAGTTATAAGTTTGGGTACTATAGTTACATAAGATATAACAGTTTGGGTACTATCGTTATGTAACATATAACAGTTTGGATACTATAGTTACATAAGATATAATAGTTTGGTTGTTATAGTTATGTAAAATGTGACAGTTAGAGGAAACCCAGGAAAAGGTACCAAGGTATAAGAAACTTCTCTGTACTGTCTGCAACGTCCTAGGACTTGGAATTATTTCAAAGTAGAAAGCCTTCAAACATGGTGATGAGCTAATGCAGGTCCATAGCCCCCCACACCCTCTCCCCTCTGCCCCCTCTATGATTCCGGTCCAGTTGGTCTGTTGGTAATCTGATGTAGGGAGGTGGTTGTTTATAACAGTTTGAGAGCCATCCATCTGGGAGAAATATCTTGAGTGGAGCTGTGGTGAATAGGAGTCTAGGTGTGGCAACGTAGGATAAGCACTGGGCTGCTAACCTCAAGGCCAGCTGTTCAAACTCACCAGTTGCTCCTCGGATACCCTACACAGGGTCGCTGTGAGTTGGGACAACATGTGACTCAAACAGCCAAGTGTCACTAACCAAAAGATTGTTGGGTTCAAACCCACTCAGAAGAGCCTCAGAAGAAAGACCTGGAAACAGTTTGGTTTCAAAAGCCACAGCCTTGAAACCCCCTTGGAGAACATTTCTACTCTGTCTGCAGGCTCGGGGCCACCATGAGTTAGAATCCACTGTATGGTAATGGGTTTGGTTTTGCATTTTTAGTTCTGGCCCAGTAAGGAACTGCGAGTACATTATAGGGCTTTTTCGCGTTGTAGTTGTGTTGTTGCTGTTGTGAACCATTAAGTAGATTCCAACTCATAGCAACCCCACGTGGAAGAGTAAAGCTATTCCACCAGGATCCTAGGTTGTAAACTTAACAGTTCACACTCACTAGACACTCCTCAGAATCCCTACACTGGGTTGCTATGAGTCAGAACTGACTCTATGGCACTTAACAACAAATTTAACAAAGCAGATGGTTCAATTTCTTTCTGATGAATTAGTAGAAAAACAAGGTTTAGAGTAGCAGATTAGTAGAATATTGAATACTAGGTGAGAAACTGCAGTAACTCTTTGTAATTTGGGTTTATGGCATCTTTCGGAGTCAGATAAAGACAGGACGATGGAGGTGGTCTGCTTCAGGCACCTCGTTAGACAGACAAGACAAAAGGCCGGAAATGGAAGGTGTCCATTGAACCTCCTACGCAGAATCTCCCCTCCATCAGTAGAAAGTATGGGTTAGAACCAGAACTCTGGGCCTCTCAGAACCCAAGAAACCACACTCCCACCAACAGTTTCATAGAATGTGACACGCTTTGTCACATTTTTAGAAATCCTTGTAGGAGGATGACCTCTATCACTAAAGTCATTTTACAGAAGGTGACAGATGGGGGACCACAGAGACAGTTTTCCAATGGCAGCATGGCAAGACCTGGAGGAAGTTCCTAGCCCCCAAACAGTCCCCAAACATCAAGGGTAACCAAACCAGGACCCTGTTCTGGGAAGCTGATTTAATGCCAATCAAAATCCCCAATCCTATTAGGAGTTGAATACCCTCTCAGGTACCAGTTGCATTAACTGGGGAAATCATAGTTTGATGCTAGTTTCCTAGTGTTTAAAGTGAGAGCATGGGTCTCAAAACAATGTTTGTTGGTTTCCCTGGCATACCATTATAAAATAGACACTTGAGGGGGAGAGAAAGCAATGGCCAGAAAGCAACAGCTTGTAAGTCCACCTTCTGCCTATAACTGATTGGAATACCTAAAATGGGGCTACAACATGCCCAGTGAAGGAGGCTTCCTGCAGAGCCGCTGCATTACATAAGACCATATGTGGAATGCTGAACCGCATCAGAATCCTCTGTGGTGGAAATTTCCACTTGAAAGGACAAGCAGACCAGCCTGGAGCAGCTAGAAGAACAGAAGATACTTCTTGAAAGGAAGACCGACAGGAAAAATACAAAACAATAAAGGCAGTCCGACTCATTACTACAAGAACAAGCAAGTTGCTTGCCCAGGAAACATCAAGGAAACCCTGTATAGGATTTCCAAGGAGCAGATGATGGGTTTGAACTGCTGATCTTGTGGTTTGCAGTCCAATGCTGATCCTACAATGCCACACCAGGAACGAACTATGCTGTTGTGAAGTGCCATCGAGTCAGTTCCAACTCATGTTGTTGTTGTTGTTATGTGCCATCGAGTCGATTCCAACCCATAATGACCCTGTATAGGGTTTCAAAGAAGCAGCTGGTGAGCTTGAACTCCAACTCATAGCCACCCTGTGTTGGGTTTCCAAGGAGCAGCTGGTGGGTTTGAACTGGATTGAACTAGGTCCCCCCAAATATGTATTGAAATCCTGATGTTTATAGCTATGGAATGTGATCCTGTTTGGAAATAAGGGTTTCTTTTGTTAGGGCTCATATCCCCTCCCAGATACTAGCTGTATTAACTTGGGAAATCATAGTTTGATCCTAGTATCCTAATGTTTAAAGTGAGAGCTTGGGTCTCAAAACTTAATGTTTTCTTTCCCCTTCACTTTTAGGATCTAACCTACTTTAATACCAAAGTAAGGTGGATCCTAAATCCAATCACTTCTGACTTATATAAGAAGCAGAATGGATATAGAAATGCACATTGGAAGACAAACACACACAGCAGATGCAACCTTGGTAGGATGGTCAGAAGCTACCAGAAGCTGAAATAATCCATGAGGAACCTCCCATTAGAGCCAAGCCCTAAATTCACATGTGCAGCCTTCTGAACTGTGAGAAAATAAACGTCTGTTCTTTAAAGCCACCCTCTTGTGATATTTTTGGTTCCAGCAGCTCTAGGGAACTAAGATGAAAGGAAACCGGTAGATTAAAAGACACTTACAAAGCATATCAATTGTGTTGTCCAATGTGTGGTCCTTGAGTGAATCTTTGTCAGACAAACTAACCTTTCAAAAAACATTTATGATGTGGAAAAAACCTCAAAATTATATATATATCTAAAATCACCAGCTAACTGATCAAAAAGAGACTGGAGGAACCCAAGACTATAGCTCTCAACCACCCTTTAGGTCTGGAATGGAACTTACCCTCGTGGCCCAATTTTCAGCTAAGTAGTAGATAGATTTACAGGTGGGACATCAACACTAGTAAAGTATATTCACCATGGAATGGTCATTCAAGATCAAAAGAGCAACCAACATTTACCTAAGGACACAGTTGAGAAGGGATGGGAAGGAGGGTGGAATGGAAATCGAAACCACAGGGAGGAAGTGGGATAACTCTTGTTACATGGAAGGGATTGCAGTCATTGAGATGAAACCAAGTGTAGGATTTGTTGAATATAAAACTGATGACCTTGTCTGTAGACCTTCACTCCCGTTCACAATTTTTTTTTTTTTTTCAAAAAGAAATGCATGCGACAACTGGAGACATTCATAAACAGAATGGATCTTCGATCATGTTAAAGAACTATTGCTAATTTTAAGGAACCCAGATGGGGCAGCAGTTAAAGCATTTGACAACTCACCAAAAAGTCACTGGTTCAAATTCAACCCCTTCACAGGAGATAGATGGAGCAGCCTTCTCCTGTAAAGTTTGCTGTTGTTGTTGTTAAGTACTGTCGAGTCAATTTCAATTTTATAGTATAGGGTTTCCAAGGCTGTAACTCTTTTCTGCCATGGAGCAGCTGGTGGGCTAGAATCATGAACCTTGTGGTTCGAAGTACAGTGCTTATCCTACAAGGCCATTGCACCCCCTCCATAAAGATTGTTGTTGTTGTTGTTAAGTGCCATCAAGTTGACTCCTACCCATAGTGACCCTGTATAGGGTTTCCAAGGAGCAGCTGGTGAGCATGAACCACCAATTATGCAGTTCAAATGACTTTGCAGTCTGATGCATTAGCCCACAGCGCCACACCAGCCTTGGAAATCCTATGGGGCAGTTCTATTCTGTTCCATAAGGTCTCTATGAGTCAGCATCGACTCAACTTCAATGGGGTTTTTTGTCTTGCTAATTGGTGTATTGCTAATTTTATAAGATGCAAAGATGCATGACAGTTACATATTTTTTAAAAATCCTTTGACTTTAGACACACATACTAAAATATTAATGGATACGTGGGGAAGAGCAGTATAGATGAAGAAAACTAACCATACATTGATGATAGTTTGAGACTGATTCTATGAATATAATTATGTTTCCCCAAAATATATGCTGGAATCCTGATCTCTACACCTGTGTTATATAATGTAATATAATGTAAAAGCCTTACATGTACTAGAATATAATGTAGTCACCTTTCATCTTTTCATAATATAATCTAATGCAATGTGATCGATTTCTATAATGCAATCTAATTTCAAAGGCCAGCTCAAGAAGACAAAGTCAAATATTTTAGCAAAATGTGCAAAGACTTAAAGTTAGAAAACCAAGAGGAAGGAACACACTCAGTATTTCTCAAGCTGAGAGAACTGAAGAGAAAAATTCAAACCTTGACTTGTACCATTGAAGTATTCAAAAGAAGATGGAAGGAATACACAAAGTCATTGTACCAAAAAGAAATAGTCAATGTTCAACCATTTCAAGAGATAGCATATAATCAAGAGCCAATGATCCTGGAGGAAGAGTCCAAGGTGCATTGAAGGCATTGGCAAAGAACAAGACACCATGAAGAGATGGACTATAAATTGAAATCTTTCAATAAACTGATGTGGCACTGGAGGCACTCACTCAT
>NW_006408552.1:6347228-6366884 GCF_000296735.1 Chrysochloris asiatica | reverse complement strand
ATGAGTTATTTGCAGTTGGGATAAAGCCAAAGAGTTTTGTGATCTCTGATACATCAGTGATGAGTTCAACTCAGCGCTATCAGAAATACTCTTTCAACATTTGCAGACTGTCCATGAAGACAGTCCCTTTTGTCTTTTCTAAGACTAGCAGTCCCTAAGGGCCAAAGCTAGGTTCTCTCCACTTGTCATCCAAGTCCACGTTGTATCCATAAAGAGTTGGTTTTCATATAAGATTTGGGGCAAAAGAGACGATCCATTCAGGAATAATCTAAGCTCCAATCCCTGTGCCCATAATGGGTCTCACTGCAACAGCTTTATTACAGTGTGTCTCCATCATTATCATGGGAGCCTTGGTAGTATAGTGGGTTATGGATTGGACTGCTAGCTGCAAGGTCAGTAGTTTGAATCTACCAGCTGCCCCATGGGAGAAAGATGAGGTTGTCTGCTCTGATAAAGATGTACAGCCTCAGAACCCTATACATGGTCACTATGATTCAGAACTGACTCCACAGCTCACCACCACCGCCACCAATACTTTGCAAACAAATTCTAATTGATAGTACCCAAACTGCTAAGACATTTATGGTTATTAAGTGACACTGAGTTGGTTCCGACTCCTAGAGATCCTGTTTAGGGTTTCTAAGGATCAACTGGTGAATTGAACCACTGACTTTGTTGTGGTTCAAACAGACCTTTCATTGCACTTTTAAGGATGGTGCAGGACTGGGTTTTGTTCTGTTGTGCATGGGGTCACTGTGAGTTAAGAACCAACTCGATTGGCACCTACCATCA
Organism: Chrysochloris asiatica; assembly: GCF_000296735.1. NCBI lineage: Eukaryota > Metazoa > Chordata > Mammalia > Afrosoricida > Chrysochloridae > Chrysochloris > Chrysochloris asiatica. Next base: position 6,366,092 of record NW_006408552.1, on the reverse strand, counting down.
CCAACAACAAGAACTACAACATCCAGCTCAGAGTGGTTCCTGAATTAAAATTTGTCCAATAAGTAAATGAATGGTCAGACTTCAATCAACTCTTGTGAGAAAGAAAGGAAGAGGTACCTATACAATTAATATATTGTACAAGTAATTTATTTGTACAAGTAAAAAGAGCTCTGATTTTAAAAGGGCACCTACCACAATGGAGTCCTGGTGTGGCGCTGTGGGTTAATGCGCCAGACTGCAAAGCCATTTGAACTGCAAGGTCAGCAGTTCAAGGTCACCAGCTGTTCCTCGGAAACCCTATACAGGGTCACTATGGGTCAGAATCAATTCAATGGCACTTAACAACAACAACCATAGTGAGAAAAATAACTCAAGAACAAGGTCAAATATAACAGGAAAAAGCTAACTTTTGAGAACCCCATCAGGATGCAAAAATATGCTGGAAAGTTGATGCGGTTCCGCATTGTGTTTTTGTGTGTTATCAAGTTGGTTCCAACTCATAAGAACCGGTATAGTATTTCTGAGTTGGTGGGCTTGAACTGCCGATCTTGGGGTTACTGATCCAAATCTAGCTAGTCAAATATGGAGAAAGATACTGTCCGGCTCTTGAGGTACAAGCAACATTAAGGAGATAGATTATTTGGGGGCATTGCTACCATGAAGAATGATCTTTAGTCTGGAAAGATAGTTAAGATGAAGTTGATTGTCATCTTTTAAAAATGAAGAGAAAGGTCACTGAGTGAGACTGATAGTTGCCATTGACTTACTCATCACCCACTCTGACTCTAAAGACTAGACTCTAAAACTATATTTCCCAGACTCTCTTGCAGCTAGGTTCCTTCATGGGCCCTAGGTTCTACTAGGTGAATTTCACATGAGACATATGGAGAGGTGAGGAGGGTAGGAACATTTAACAGAGATGCTAAGCCTCAGCATTTAGCTTTTCAGGTTAGCACAATGATACAGGTAGTCCTTGGGGGGCCAGTAGCAACAGCAGTAATGGGTCTAGGACTGACAATGGTGACTGTGGCTTCCCAAATTGGCAGCATCCCGATTCAGCAGACATTGTAGGATTCTGGGGCTCAACTTGGCTATGGCTTCGGCAGCAGGTCAGCTCTGTGGTTCTAGGAGTCGTCTCTAGAAACTCAACTTAGAAACCCTGTCTCTTCTCTTCTGTCAATGTCTCTGTGAGCTAGATAATGCCTCCTTTAGTCTCTTTCTTCCCCAAATTGCCACAGTGAATTCTGCAACTGAGTGAATTCTCCAACCAACTCACTGAGATGAAACTAGGGTTAGCATTAATACCAGGGAGAACTCTATCTAGAAATTCTTATGCCTTTTGCAAATGTAATTCTGGGATTCCCTTGGATTTCTTCCTTTACATCTATTTCTCCTGCATTACACCCAAAAGAAACATTAAGAATGGTCATATGTTCATTTTAGAAATAATCTGGTAGAAGAAGCATATGATTGCACTTAAGAAATCTTAGACAAGAGAATGCCAAAGAAGAAAAGTGGGTGAATTCTATGGAACAGGTTGTTGTTGGTGGTGTGTCACATGGTCGGTTCTGACTCACAGTGATACCATATAGATTTTCTGAGACTGTGAATCTTTACAGGAGCAAAAAAATCTCATCTTTCTCCCATAGAGTGAATGGTGGATTCAAACTGCTGACCTTGCAGTTAGCAGCTCAATGCATAACCCACTATGCTACCAGGGTTCCTTTATGGAAAAGGCTAGATTAATCGATTCTAGGATCCAGAAGGCATTTAACACGTGTTCCAGTTAATTGTTTGATAAATGAATGAATAAAAAAGTAATGTTGAAATCTGTAAGTACCAGCTATGCTTATCATGTGTAAAGACAACTACTTGGAGAAAAATGAAAGGCAAATGATACATTTGAAGACAATGTAGGATGTTATGGAGTGCCTGGTGTGACGCTGTAGGATCATCACTGGACTACGAACCACAAGGTCAGCAGTTCAAACCCATCAGAACTGATTCAATGGCACTTAACAACAACAACAACATGGAACTCAGAGCAAAAGTGCTGTAGTTAGGACATGGTCACTGAAGGCTGAGGTCATTGTAAATGGCCCCATGGAATTCATACCTACATCTGGGTGGGAGGGTTTTGTGTTGCTGTTGGCTCTCATTGAGTGAGCCTCCAACTCATGGCAAACCTAGCAGACTTGCTCCATAGGATTTTGAAGAACAAATACATTTGTCTTAGAAGTACAGCCAGAATAGTCCCTAGACGTGAGGATTGTAAGACTTGGTCTCACATGCTTAGGACATCAGGAGGGACCAGTTCCTGAAAATGGACATCATGCTTGGTCAAGTAGAGGGTCACTGAAAAAGAGGAAGAGCCTCAACAAGACAGGTTGGCACCATGGCAGCAATCATGGACTCAAACATAACAATTGTGGATGGCACAGGACTGGGCAGTCTTCTGTCCATGGGGTTGCTATGAGATGGAATCAACTTGACAGTGCCTAACAACATTCTTTATAAAAGGAGATTGGCAGGCCTTTCTTCTGTGGGCCAGATGTATGGGATCTTACCGCTATCTTTCAGTTTGCAGCCAGACACAAACTGTTTGTACCACCCATGCTCCTGGGTAATGGGGCATATTCATGGAAAGTTGGAGAAAAGTTGGAGGCATTTCAGTTGTGTGGATACACAAAGATGTTATTTTGCTGGGAGTCCCAGAGCTGGGGGGAAAGATTTTGGGTTGGAGAGCAGTAGGAAATTCACCTGAAGAAATCAAGCAGAGTTTCCACTCACCGCAGAGACTAAAGAATTTCTGGATTAGGAGAGACTTTCAATATAATTTGCTCCAGCACTTGAGCTCTTCCTGCCATGTCACTTATTGATTTTAGAAGACAAGGGGCTTTTAAAAGTTCACAGAAAGCATTCAAAGATGATGGGATTTCCCCTATGAACCCTTTGAAGCCCCTTTGTACAGTGGGGAGAAGGAACAGGAGAGATGTAATTTTGGAAACCCTAGAGAGAGCCTCAAGGATCCACAGTGGCACAACAGTTAAGCGTTTTGATTGCTAACTGAAAGATTGATGGTTCAAACCCATCCTGCAGTTCCATGGGAGAAAGAACTGACAATCTGCTCCAGGAGAGATGACAACCAAGTAGACCCTCTGGGGAAGAACTCCTGTCATACGCAGGTGCAATGAGTCCAATACAACTGGGTAGCACTCAACAAGGAAAGTGTCAGAAAAAAAGCTCCTGGATAAATTCATTATGCAGATGATCTCAGAATGACAACTTAGAATTGAGATTTAGGAACCATTTCTTCTAACCCCTTAATTTTACCAGTGAGGACACTGGACTCAGAGAAGTTAGAAGGACTTCCAAAGGCCACTCAACATGGGAGAGCCCACAGAACCCAGTCCCAGACCATCTCTGCCATGACCAAGAAACTCCCAGCAAACTCAATTATTTTGTGTGTGTGTTCTTGATTTCTCTTACTATGCATGAAAAATGGTAATACCCTTCTCTCTGCAAGCATCCTTTCCCTGAGGAATAATGGATCATGGGAAGAGAAAGCTTTGCCATCATGGAGGGACATTATCATTTTTATCCGCACGCTAAAACAATTCGGAGCTCTCAGCCTGAACTAAGCTACCTTAATCTTACCTGTGCCACACACCTGGGGAAACTTGGTTTAGAAAGAATGAGTTGAATCCATTTCAAGTGTTCTATCTTAGGCCTCTGGGTTTGCACTCAATTTGTTTTATCACAGAGTGATAGGAATTAAAGGCCTTCCCTACAGTTTAGGCAGCTTGCCAATACCTATTTTATAGCAATAAAATATGTACAAATTAAGGAATCTCATGTGGAAAATTCATTCAACAGCCTCAAAAGCCAAATGAATGGTAATTACTTTGAACACAATGTGGCGGCAATCAAGCACGATTGGATCATGCTTTTAAATGTACGTCTACATTTTAAGAACTAAGATAATTATGAATTATGAAAATAACTAGCAGAGACAATGGCACAGCAAAGATGTTGTTTATGAAACATGAAAGGGACATTTTCAGAGGAGTAGGCGGAATGAGTCATTTTCAGCACCTGCCAGGGAATATTGAATGGGAGACGGTTACAAAGCACATGGCTGGGGTCCACGTCTCCCTCCAATACGTTCACATGGGGATTGCAACTGCCAAGCTTCACTGTTGACAAGAGGGTGACGAGGGAATGCTGGGGTTTCCAGCCCCACTGCCCACACAGTTGCCTTTGAGTTGACTCCAAGTCACGGTGACCCATCAAACGACATGCTGCCAGGACCTCCAGATCTTCATGATCATTGGTGTGCTTGAGTCCACGTTTTTGTGGGAAGTATGTATTTCAAGTTTCTTCCTACCTACAGGGCTCCTCTTTCAACTCTGAATCTGAAAACATTCTGTGGTGAATCATAAGGTTTCATTGACTAATTTTGAGAAGTACATCACCAGACCTTTCTTTCTTCCTAGTCTGTCTTAGTTTGGGAACTCTGCTGAAACTTGTCCACCACAGGTGACCTCACTAAGAGTTGACATGTTGGTTGCATAGCCGCCAACATCACAGCAACATGCAAGCCACTACAGTAAGACACACTGACAGATGGTGAGAGTAAATTCACAGACATCAAATACTCATAAAGACCATGTGAGATTAAACACACAGCCATCATTCCCCTCATCACAGTTCTAATAGATCCAAACCATGTTAGGTCTGGAACCAAGGATGACAATGTTCTCTTCATTATCATTTGACAAAAAGCCTCTGCCTCTTAATACAATTATTCTGGTACACACCTCTAAACATTTCTTGGAATGGAGAGTTCCACAGGGTTTGTTCCAACAGGGTTTCTTTTGTCAATCAGTTGTGAGACCCTGGGAAATCCTCTCTGTTCCTCAATGTTCCCAACGTTAATATTATGACAATGGCCAACTTCTTTCTAGCATTCCATGGACCTATGCTGTAAAGGAAGATGGTACCCATGGAGATGTAAAGGTGGTGGCCACATAGAGTAAGACAGTTGGCCAACTTCTCTCTAGCATGCCATAGACCTATGCTGTAAGGCAGATGGTACCCATGGAGATGTAAAGGTGGTGGCCACATAGAGTAAGACAGTTGGCCAACTTCTCTCTAGCATGCCATAGACCTATGCTGTAAGGCAGATGGTACCCATGGAGATGTAAAGGTGGTGGCCACATAGAGTAAGACAGTTGGCCAACTTCTTTCTAGCATACCATGTGTTTATGCTGTAAGACAGATGGTATCTGGGACAGTTAAAGTTTTTTTGTGTGTGTCAACTTGACTGGGCCAGCATTCTCAGAGGTTTGGCAAGTAAGATGTAGTAATCCTGCACATTATGAGATCTGTTCTAAGTAGCCAATCAATTAAAAGGACATTTTCTTGGGGATGTGGCCTGCTTCCAATATATTGGACACCCAGGCGTAGCTTATTGCTTTCTGCTGGGTGTGGATCCTGCATCTGGCTTGTCATTCAACCTCCAGCTCTTTGGACTTGAGCCAGTGGCCTGCTCTGGGAGTCATCAGCAGCCTGCCATCTTACCTACCCAACCTATTTTCTGACCTAGTATTCATCACAGCTTTGTTGTTGTTGTTGTTCTTCTTCTTAAATGCCATGAAGTCAGCTCCGACCCATAGTGACCCTGCATAGTGTTTCCAAGGAGCAAATGGTGAACTTGAACAAGTGACCTTGTGGTTGAAACCAACTTTGCAGTCTGGTGCATAAACCCACAGCACCACTCACCAGTCCTTTAGCTAAGTGAATCAAAAATCTCCAACCTGAAATCTGATCCACGGATTTGGATCTTGCCCACTCTACAACTTTATGATCCATTTCCTTGATAGAAACCTCTCTTTAGATATGCAAATAGAGGCTTCACTGGTTTTACTTCTCTAGAAAACCCAACTTAATATAGAACCCATGGAGCTGTGAATGTGGTGACCATGTAGAGCAAGTCCGCTGGCCAACTGCTCTCTAGAATGGTCATGTGTCTGGGCTGTAAGGTAGAGGGTAACCATGGAGACATGAAGGTGGTGGCCATGTAGAACAAACCAAATAGATATCTAGGGGAAGAGTATTCCAGGAGGAGTGAGCAGCCAGAAACTAAGACATGGGCATGTTTAATAATGGGAGGAACAATGAGGGGGCCAGAGGGACTTGGGTGAACTGACAAAGAGGATAGGAGAGAGGCAATGGGCCAGACTATGTAGGACTTGAAAGTCATTGTGAATTGGTTCTCATTCTTAGCAAAGTGGAATGATTGTGGACAGAGGAATTTCATGATCTGATTAGTGTTATACCAGGATCCCTCTGATTTCTGGGTTGAAGAATGACTGAAGGGGAGTAGGGTTGGAAGGAGAGAGGCCAGTTAGGAGGCTGTGATAATCCAGGGAGAACTCATGGCTGCTGGTACCAGAGGAGAAGCCTTGGAGGTAGTGGATGGAGACTGGACTTGGGGGGAAAATATGGTGGAAAGGCATGCTATTAACAGTATTTGCTGCTGTAATTCTTACCTACCTCAGTCTTCTAAGTAACTGAGAATCCAAGTAACCTCAACAATGAACATAACCTTCCATGGTTACAAATATTAGTGACTCATTTCCTACCCATGTGCTAACAACATCTTTCATTTATATTTTCAAATTCCCAATAAAGCTTCAGATTTGTATACATTACTAAGATCGAGTTTCAATATTTTTAAAAGGATCCACAGTGGCCCGGTGATTTAAGTGTTGGGCTAACAAAAGCAAGATCAGCGAGTTTAAGCCCACCCGCCAGTCTGTAGGAGAAAGACGAGGCATTCTGCTGCTGTAAAGAATTACAGTTTCAGAAATCCTATGAGCAGTTCTATTGTGTTCTATAGGGTCACTATAAAGAGCTCTGGTAGCATAGTGTTTATGAGTTGGGCTTCAAACCTCAAGGTCAGCAGTTCTAAACTACCAGCTGTTATGCAGGAGAAAGATGAGACTTTCTGCTCCTGTAAAGATTTACAGCCTCGAAAATCCCAGTTAGGGTCGCTGTGAGTCAAAACCAACTCCACAATGGCACATAACCACCACCACGCCTAGCATGGACTGTGTTCTCTCAAGAGAGCAGAGCCTGAGACAAGGGTTGTGTTCAGGGAGTGATGGTTGGGAACCAGAGGGGGTTTTGGGAAAAGTGAAACATAGAAGGAAGATGCGATAGAATGATGACAAAAATGGTCACGATTAGTCCCTTCACTGTGTCTCTTGCCCTTCTGGTGCACAACTTTGCAGCTTTTCCATCAGGAGGCTGAGGATATTCCCATCATTCCTTGAATCTGGGCTGCTTTGTGATTTTCTTTCACCTACTCTATGCCCAGTGGGGTACAGAAAAAAAGACAATTACCCTTCTAGAGCCTATACTTTCTCATTGGCAAAACAGGCATGCCAATCAGTACTCTGGGAAATTGTACAACCATTCCTCTGGAACCATCTGGAAAAACATGTGCATCCCCACATGACTCTCCCATGGAGGGAGGGTTAAGGATGCTCAGGTATTTCTTCGCCAACTTCTATTTCTTCTAATAGGTTGAAACACTGCCTGCAGAATTAACCCCCAGAGCTGCCAGCCTGCCTCCAAGCTCACTTGTGTGGGTAGAGACCTCCTCCTGATGTTGAGAAGACATTAGCATGTATGGAACTTCTACAAGTGACCGCCACCAGAGATCAGGGGACAGGGACTGGACATTACCAATGAGTTCTTATGAGTGTTTTTGCTTCTGCCTCCCGGGGTGGGCATGACAAAACCCAAATCCTGCTATACTTCCCCCTCAGTTTGTTGGTGGTTCAAAAATACCCAAAGAAAGAGCTGGTGATCTGCTTTCTTACAGATTTCAGCCAATTAAATCCTGTGGGGTAGTTCTACTTTGTCACCTGGGGCCACTATGAGCTGGAATCTAACAATAACAACAACAAGGATCTGGTAAAATTTCTCACTCCTTATATGTCCCCAATCTCTGAAACACTTCTCCAAGTACTTGGATTTTGTTTTAGAATAAGTACCCATCTCCTTCATGTGCACTTCCCCGGGGCTGTGGGAAGCTTTGAAATGCTCTTGTGAAATGACCGCTTTAAAGGAACACTGAGGAAGAATGGAGGCATCTGCCTGATCTGAACACAACGTGAAATGCCTCACCCCGCTTTATTGAAAGTGGCAGGCAGTGCCTTCAGCCCAGCTCACAGAGCCAAGGAGTTTACAAGGGTAATCCGCATGGCTCAGCGCTAACAGGCAACATGACGCTGGTATTCCGCGAGTGTCTAACTCAGGGGTATATTCACTTCCCCACAGTAGATGCCCAAATTGATTCTGCCTACATCAGGTGCCACGTGCGAGAGCTCTGAATGACAGAAACACCCGAGGGTAATGCGTCCGCCAGGTGATTGGTTAAACAGCTCTTCAGTTTGAAATATTTCTTCAAGAAGCAGAATAACAGGAGGCCGCTGTAGTGTTCAGCCCATTAATTACACAGTTGACAAGAAAATTACTCTTCAGATCAACATTAGTGGAGGCTTGGCTGGATGGGGGATTGAAGGGGAGACCAACATTAATAGGGTTATCTGCACAGCCCGCCATGAGTGAAGCCCTACTGTCTTGGGAAGGAGTTAAAGCATGTATATGGATTTGTTGTTGCTGTTGTTAAGCGCCGTCAAGTTGCTTTAGACTCATAGCCACCCTGTTTCCGAGGAGCATCTGGTGAGCTTGAACCGCCAACTTTGAGATTCAAACCAACTTTGCAGTCCAGCGTATTATCCTGCAGCTAAGCGCCGTCGAGTCAGTTCCGATCCATAGCTACCCGGTATAGGGTTTCTGAGAAGCAGTTGGTGAGCTTGAACAGCTGACGTTGGCAGTTCCAAGCGACTTTGCAGTCCAGCACATTAACCCACAGCGCTACACATATGGATAGGGGATTTATATGTGTATGCTTTTAAGCATGTGGGTGTAGATGTATACCCAGTTGGCATCAGGTCGATCCAAACACATGATGACCCTCATGTGTAAAGCTGTATGCTCCATATGGTTTTCAATGGCTGCTTTTTTCAAAGTAGATTGCCAGACCTTTCTTCTGAGGTACACCAGAGTGGCATCACTAGGGGGACCAACGGGGTGTAGACTGCACTGGGTGACACTGTCAGGGGAGGTAACACCAAAATGATTGTCTATAAAATTTTTGTGCCAGCCTTCAGCAGAAATTTATTCTTTTTATTTTTTTTTTTAAATAAAAATAGCCCTGTAGTTAGTTAAAACCCCTGCCACTGGGTTGATTCCAACTCATACCAACCCTACCTAACTTTTCTGAGGCAATCAATCTTGATGGAAGCAAACAGCCTCATTGACTTCGGAAGGAGCAGCTAGTGAATTTCCACTGTCAAACTTGTGATTAGCAGCTCAGTGTCTAAGCCACAGAACAACTTGGTAGTTATTTACAACAATAAAAACATTTTTCATTAGCCCGGCTTACATGTCTACAAAGCTAAAACTCTATATTGGAGTCCTGGTGTGGTGCTGTCGATAGATAATCACTGGATTACTAACCACAAGGTCAGAGGTTCAAACCCACCAGTCACTCCATCAGAACCCTATACATTGTTGCTATGAGTCCAAACGGACTCAATGACACGTAACAACAGCAGTAAATCTCCATGTTTATTTAGGTATTATATTGTGATCCTTACTATTTGTGAACCTACATCAACCCACAGCGTAGTGGTTACGAATCGGGCTGCGAACTGTAAGCTCAGCGGTTCGAAACTACCAGCCGCTCCGTGGGAGAAAGATGAGGCTTTCTACTCCCGTAAAGATTTACACCCTCGGAAACCCTGTACAGGGTCGCTATGGGTCGGAACCGACTCGATGGCACTTAACAACAACAACAACAACATCAACCCACAGCGCCACACCAGGACTCCAGTGAAGGAAAAGGGGGAGAAACATAAGAAGAATTACACTCTGCTACTCATAAATCTATGACTAATAATGTAATCTAATGTAGAAAAAATTCCAAAATAATTATGTCACCATTCATTTAATCTAATAAATATTATGTCCAAGTCATTTATAACTATATTTATTATGTATTATTCTATTATTAAAATTGTTAATAACCATGACTAAGGAAGGGTTCTGTATGGAGTCCTGGTGTGGCGCTGAAGAATCAGCACTGGACTGCAAAGTCTGTTTAAACTGCAAGGTCGGAAGTTCAAAATCCACCAACCAGGGCTCAGAAACCCTATACAGGGTCACTATGAGTTGGAACTGACTCGACAGCTTTCAACAACAACAACAAGGATTCTGTACGGTCTGGAAGAGGGGGAGGCCCATGCGTGGAGGAGATACCAGATCTAGTGATGCAACAGCATTGCCAAATGGCGATTTCTGTTTCCTTATTTTTAACAATAGTTGTTGTTAGCTGGCGTTGAGTTGAGTCCAACTTGGGGCAATCCGAGAATAACATAACAAAACACTCCCCAGCCCTGTACTGGGCTAATGACCACCAGCATGTATGAGTCCACTGTTGTCTTCTAACTTAGGAGGCCCATCTTCCAGCTCTGGGTGGACTTGATTACCCAACAGTTGATAAGTGACGTCAAGTTGGGTCTGAGTCATAGCAACCCTGTATAGGGTTTCCAAGGAGGAGTTGGTGGGTTTGAACTGCCAACATTGTGGTTAGCTTATAATTAGCAGTCTGGTACTTATCCTACCATACCCCACCAGGACTCCATTACTCAGGGATGGGCTGTTATTGTCCCCAGATTCAGGGTCCATCACTAGTCTTCCAAGCTGATTGTTCTTGTTAAGTACCATAGAGTCAATTCTTATCAACTCTGTATAGAGTTTCCAAAGGTGCAAATTTTTATAGGAACAGAAAGTCTCATCTTTCTCCCATGGAGCTGTTGGTGGACTTGAACCATCCATTTTTTTTTTTTTTTTTATTGTGAATTATGTGGGTTTACATGGGAGAACATCAGTTTTACATTCATCCTATCATATTTCATTTCATTACAATGATTATAATCCCCTCCATGCATCATCAAATAACCAAAGGGTCCCCCACAGGCCTGCCCCCAAGCTGCCAGCACACAGCCCCTCTCCTTCCCTGAGTTCAGTGTCCCCAGCCTCTCAATCTGTCCACGTCATTGTCTCTGTCTCCATTCTTGGTGTCACTGCTTCTCTGGGTAGTATCCTGCTCTCTGTTCTTCTGACTTGATGGTCTCAGGGAGCTCCGCCCTGGGCTACAAAATCAATCACTCCCCTCCTTTTGTCAAAAAACATCTACCTCTACATTTCCAACCCTCACAGTCAGTCCTGATGGCAATTATTCACTATTGTACCACAAAAGTCTTATCCTCATTTCCTTTCGCCAGCCCGGTCCCAACAGATAGGAAATCATCCAGTGGAGGTTCTACCTACCCCTGCCCCATCTGAAACTAAGCTTCCTCTTGAAAGCTTATAAGCCAGTCACTTCTTGCCTTTATAGCAACATCCTCCCCCTTAGTCAATGTCTAAGTTGCCCATCCATGTCAACCCTGTGTACAAAGGGGGTGGGAGTGATCCTTGCTGTAAACATTTGTTCCCTTTTTTGAGCTACTACAACTGTAAGTATAGGTAAAGTTCATCAAATTGTAGTGGGTTACTCTTTTTTCTTTCTTCCCTCTTCTGTCTTCTTCTAGTTCAGTTCTGATCATGCAGCCATCGAAGCCAGGTCAAGTGGGTACTATCTGCAAGTATGGGTGATCTTGTGCATCTCCCCTCACTTCATTTCAGCTGGACACCTCACTCTATGCTCTATTCCTCTGTGGCATGTCACTGCCTCTGGGCCCAGAAGTCCCTGGTTCTTGTCATACTGCTGGACGTCCAGGTCTCCACCTGGGTTCACAGGAGTCTATTGACTGTAGTCAGACTTAGATCCCAACTTCATTGCTGGTTTTCCATCTTTCCCCTTATCAGTGATCCTTCCTCTTTGCTCCCAAACTTTACATTCCAATCACCGGTAATGATCAATACATCTTGATTGCATGTTTGATCAATTTCAGATTAAAGAAGTTAGTAGAATTCTTCTATTTCATCCTCACTGGCTTTAGTGGTTGGTGCATAAATTTGAATAATAGTGGTATTAACCTGTCTTCCCTGTAGGTGCATGGAAGTATCCTATCACAAACAGCGTTGTACCTCATGACTGATCTGTATATGTTCTCTTTGACAATGAATGCAACATCATTCCTCTTCAATTTTTCATTCCCGGCATAGTAAACCATGTGGTTGTCAGATTCAAAATGATCAATACCACCAAACCATTTCAGCTCACTAATGCCTAAGATATCAATGTTTATTTGTTCCATTTCATTTTTGACAATTTCTAATTTTCCTAGATTCAAACTTCGTACATTCTATGTTCTGATTACTAATGGGTGTTTACAGCTGTTTCTCTTCATTTTGATTGTGCCTCATCAGCAAATGCAAGTCCCAAGGGCTTTTCTCCCATGGCCTTTATTCAATTCACATCATCACTGTCAACTCTCCGTTGAGGAGGTAGCTCTTCCCCAGTCTCATTTTGAGTGCCTTCCAACCTGAGGGGCTCATTTTCTGGCATGATATCTGACAATGTTTCTCTGCTATTCATAAGGTTTTCATTGAGCAAATATTCGGAAGTAGTTCGTCACTCCTTCTTCCTAGTCTGTCTTTCCCTGGAAACTCATCTGAAACCTTTCCACCATGGGTGACCCTGCTGGTATTTAAAATACCGGTGGCATAACTTTCAGAATCACAGCAACTCACAAGCCACTGGAGCACAACCTTTGATATGGATTACATCTCAATGTAAAGAAAACAAAAATCCTCACCACCGGACCAATAAACAACATTCTTATCAACGGAGAAAAGATTTAAGCTGTCAAGGACTTCATTCTTGTTGGATCAACTATCAACACTCACGGAAGCAGCAGTCAAGAAATCAAACAATGTATTGCATTAGGCAAATCTGCTGCACAAGACCTTTTTAAAGTGTTGAAGAGCAAAGGTCTTGCTTGAATACTAAGGTGCACCTGACCCAAGCCATGGTATTTTCAATAAGTTTGTATGCATGTGAAAGCTGGACAGTGAATAAGGAAAACGGTAGAAGAATAGATGCTTTTGAGTTATGGTGTTGGAGGAGAATCGTGAAAGTGCCATGGGCTGCCAAAAGAACCAACAGACAGTGTGTTGGAAGAAGTGCAGCCAGAGTGCTCACAGACATACTGTCAGGAGGGACCAGTAGCTGGAGAAGGATTTCATGTTTGATAAGGTGGAGAGTCAGAGAAAAAGAGGAAGACCTCCAACAAGATGGATTGGCAAAGTAACAGCATCAATGGGCTTAAGCGTGGCAACAATAGTGAGGTTGGCCCAGGATTGGGCAGTGTTTTGTTCTGCTGTGCATAAGGTCGCTATGAGTCGGTACCCATTTGATGGCACCTAACAACAATAACAAGGATGTCTAGCCTTTCTCTGCCCCCTGTATTCTGAACATAGCTCTCCTGTCTTTCTTCAGCACTGGGATTCATCCTCCTGACCACCATGCATACATTCTACTTGTACGCTGGAATCCTGAGAGGTCCTCTCTGCTACTGTCTGGAGACTACAGTGAAAGCAGCAGGGGCAGTTGGGAGAGTGTTGGTGGAGATGAAGAGACGTGGATGGCACTGAGAAATATCAAGAAGGTGAATGTATAGGACTCAGTGCTTCTAGAAGGCAGGGAGAAGGCAAATATAAGCATTATCTCCACTTGGCCAGTTGGGTAAGCAGATGATGTGCCATGTTTAAGTCTCAGTGTTGTGAGAGAATTTCTTATTGGAAATGTCATAGTGATTACAACCATTTAGTCTCTCTCTCTGTCATATGTTCACCTCTTCATGTATCCTCTACAAAGTCTCTCTTTCTTTCAATGATTCACCTCTTTGTATGTCCTCTGCAAATACTCACTCCCCACCCATCTGTCAACTTGTCATGCTGTGGTGGCATGCATGATGCTGGAAGCTATGCACCAGTATTTCAAATACCAGAAGGTTACTCATGGTCAACGTATGTCATCAGATCTTCCAGACAGAGTCTAGGAAGAAAAGCTTGGAGATCACCTTTCAAAACTAAGCTCATGAAACCTCTATGGATCACAACAGAACATTGTCCAATAGAATGTTGAAAGATGAGCCCCCTATCTTGGAAGGCATTCAAAATACACAGCGGTTCCAACAACAGCCTCCAACATAATGATGATGAAGATGGTGTGAGACAAGGAAAGTTTGTCAAAGGGTCGCCAGGAGTCTGAGTTGACTCAATGAGCCCTAACAATACACATACTCAGCCAGGTTCCACCTGGGAGTTTAGATCTCTAAACTTTAAGTATGCCAAGAAATCTGTAGAAGATATCATTCACCCTTGACTAGCTTTTTTTTTTTTTTTTTTTGCTTTTTGCATTCATTTTTTTTTTTTTTTTTTTTTTTTTGTGAATTCAGAGACATTTTACAAGGCAGATCATCAGTTTTACATTCAACAAATCATACACCTTGTTTCATTACAATGATTATATACCTCCATATACCGTCCATATACTGTCAGTTAACAGTATTTCTCTCTGTTCACTTTAGCTCTTTAAAAAATAATAATAATAACAACACTCAGGCATATGTAATAATTTACATCACCAAAGGGCACATTCTGCAAGTCTGCCTCCTAGCCGCCAGCTCCCAGCCCCTCTCTTTCCATGAGTCTAGAGTCCTCAGCTGCTCCCTCTCTCCATGTCCCCACCTCTGCCTCCATCTCTGGTGTTGCTATTTAGCTGGATAGGGTCCTGCATTCCTCTTGTGCTCTTTTCGCTTGATGGTCCTAGGGGCCTCTGTTCCTGAAATGTAAGATTAACTACTTCCCCGTTTTTGTTACAAAACTTCTTTTACAATTGTGACAGTCACAATTAGTCATGATAACAATTTATAGACTAGCTTTTCTGGCCAACTTCTATGCCTACTAAGATCTTTATCCCTCACCTTCAGGTTTCTAGCTTTAGGACACTATTCTGCTACTAGCCTTTGATTTATTGAGGAAACAGGGCACATCAGTGCTAATTGGACCATGGATGGTACCACATCTGGATCCACCTGACAGAGATTGGGAGGAAGGAGTTCAAGTTGGAAACATCAGGATATACAGTTCAGTTTATGGCTTATGGGGAAAGCTCATGGCAAAGGGAACAGGGATGAAAGAATAAAGATGAAAATGTGGAGCATCATTCCAAGCAATGTGGAAGCAGATGGATACAGCACATGTGACTGGAAAAGTAAGAGCCCAAAGTTGATACGAAGACTAACCCTATAAGTAGAAAGTGGCATTAGAGAATGGGCGGAGGTAAAGTGGTTCTTGGAAGGAATTCAGGTTCCAGTTGCAAATGTCTTTTCATGCAATGTGCTGAAAACAAACAAGACTTAGAGGTGGTGGATCCTGTTATAAAAGAATGGAATCTTCCAGAATTAGAAGAATGATTTGTTTACCAAGTGTCCAGCATAAAGCATGTGGTTCGCACATTTTGTTTAAACCTTACAATCCTGAAGGTGAAGAGTACTTCCCAACAAAATACAAAGGAAATCAAGCCAGGCCTGGAGAAGCCAAACACTTGATAGTTATGTTGGAATCTGGATGTAGATTTGGTGGTTTCCAAAATCCCTGTTATTTTCATTAGACTATCCTAGCTTCTCTGGATGTAGTTGGCTTCACTGTACCACCTGTGTGTTTCCATTGAGCTCAACTTGGGTACAAGATAGATGGTGTCTCAGGAGCATGAGCACGTGAAAGAGGAAGTCAGAATGAGATGGGACAAGGGTTGAGCCCAGTCTGCCTGTAACTTTTCTGGGTTAAGAATACAGATGAAAGATTGCATACCAAGCATCTAAATATTGACAAGTGATAAGTCTAACTGGATAAAGATCAATAGCTATCTGCTGTAAGTCGATGCTGACTACTGATGACCTGATGTTAATTGAATGAAGCATTGCTGGGATCCGTGTCATCCTCAATATCACTGACGTCACTGAGTTCATCTTTGAATGGCCCATCCGTTTCACCAAGGAGCTTCTTCACTGGGCAGATACTCACCTCCAGTTTCTAAGCTCTCCTGATGCCATGTCCAAAGAAGGTGACCCATCGGCTTTTAAGTGGCCATTTTTTCAAAAAATGGTGCCTTGGTGTGGTGCTGTAGGATCAGTAGTTACGAATCGGGCTGCGAACCTTAAGGTCAGCGGTTCGAAACTACCAGCTGCTCCGCGGGAGAAAGGTGAGGCATTCTACTCCCGTAAAGATTTACACCCTCGGAAACCCTGTGCAGGGTCGCTATGGGTCGGAACCGACTCGACAGCACATAACAACAACAACAACAACCACAAGATGGACAGTTCAGACCCACCAACCCCTTCTTGGAAACTCTCTACAGGGTCATTGGGAGTCACAATTGGCTTGGTAGCACTTAACAACAAAACAATTTTCAAAAATAGATCACCAGCCTCTTTTCCCAGTCTGTGCTGGTTTGGAAACTCTGCTGAAGCCTGTCCACAATGCCCTACTGGTGTTTGGAAGACTAATGACATAGCTTCGAGAATCATAGCAACACGAAAGGCATCACAGTACAACGAACCGGCAGACAGGTGGTGAAAGTCAGGCTCACAGAGTGTTAGATAATACACATGCTGTCCATCTTCCCTGACAGAAAAACCTTCATAAGAATCTGAAAAACCCAAGTTACCATTTAGAATTCATGGATATCTTGGGTTCTGTGTGGAAAGAGTCAGCTCCCAGCCCCCTCTTTCCCTCTTGGCTCCATTCCCCTCACCCCAGGAAGCACCCCACTTTGTACAGAGCCTTGTCCATTTCCATGTGTACTAACTCTTTGCATACCTCCTACGTACTGAGACTCTTTGGTTTTCAAGTCTGGGGTTGTGCACAACATCACTGGGTCCAGGGGAGGGGATGGCATGGATCCTGGGCTCAGAAACAGGACTGTTGGGGAAAAGAGTGATCTAGAAGAGGGTTGGGGTCCAGGTGGGCACATCCCTTGTACCCCCTGGTCTCCTTGCCCCATGAGAAGACCTTGATTGGAGGATGGCTCAAGTGGGGCTCTTTAGAATGGGTGCCAGAACAGACACCCCCCTACTCAGGTTGAAGACCAGTACTGATGAGGCTTACACACAGGGAACTCCAGCATGGTCAGGTAGGGGCGAGGCAGCCTGTTGTTCAGGCACAAATGGCATACTTTTCTCACGGTGGGACTTGGCCAAGGTGTGCAAATGGGGAGGAGGCTTCTGTCCCCTTAAAGAATGGGCTACGTAAGTCCAGGGATCCCTGGTGGCACCACCATTAAGCACCTGGTTGCAATCTGGAAGGTTGGTGGGTCAAACCCATCCACTGGCTCTGAAGGAGAAAGAGCTGACAATCTGCTTCCGTGAAGATTGTTGTTAAGTGTCGTCAAGTCAGTTCCAACTCATAGCAACCAGCTATAGGGTTTCCAAGGAGCAGATGGTGGGTTTAAACCACCAACCTTGCAGTTAATAGTTCAGTGCTTACCCTACAGCACTGCACCAGAACACTTTCATAAAGATTATAGCCTAGGGTCTATTCTACTGTGTCACACTGGGTCAGCTCTCAGTGAAAATTGACTCAATGGTCCCCAGTAGCAAGTCCAATGGGGGTGATGTACAGATACTGGTCCCACTGTGACCAAAGGTTAGATGCAGGAGGTTGAGTCTCACTCTTCTGAATCCTTCAGCAAAGCAAAGCCAGTTTCAGGGGCTACCAGAAGGGCCCAGCAGACCTCTGGCAGCAAAATGTCCACTCTGCTCACGGGAAGGGACCGTGATTCTAACCAGAAGAGACAAGAAAGGCAGGAGCTGATCATTCTCTATTAGTGACAGTGTCTCCATGAGACAGTAAGCATGCTAGCTGCCTACAGCTCTCGCACCATCATTTCAACTGAGGGTGGACTGGTGTGCTGTCTACAATCAACAGGGACTCAAGAGGAGAAGTATCACGCTGTCCCACAGATTTCATGTCACTAACAGCAGGGCAGATGGGTCAGGGCAGGTTTCAGGCTCCACAGGGTCCTGAGGGAGCTTGTGAATCTCAGCAATTCCCCTTCAAGACACCCATTCTCTAAAAGACACCATGTTTTGTTTACCAAGTTCATTTGCTATGTACTTAAACTTGATTGTATATTTCAGATGAGTAAGTTTTAGCACACATTAAAAAAAAAAAAAATCTACAAGGTCATTACACGCAAGGACTTCAAGAAGTTCATGGAAATGGAATTGAAAGCTAATGAAGTTTTTCCCATGAACTTTTTGAAGCCCTCTTGTATTTGTTTAAGGAGCTCTGGTAGCGTAGTGGTTACAAGTCGGGCTGCTAACCTCAAGGTCAGCAGTTTGAAATTACCAGCTGTTCCATGGGATAAAGATGAGGTTTTCTGCTCCCGTAAGGATTTACAGCCTCGGAAATGCTATACAGAGTCGCTATGAGTCAGAACCGACTCCACAGCACACCACTACCACCATCACCACCGTATTTGTTTCCCTCAAACTCAATGTTATCACAGAAAGACCGCCAGACTCAGAGTGAAGAGAGCTTGCTTATAGCTCTGGCTTTTCCAGTGAACTATTTTATATACTGGGAATCCTGGTGTGGCACTGTAGGATAAAGCACTGACCGCAAGGTCTGTTTGAACTAAAAGGTCAGCAGTTCAAACCCACCAACCGCTCCTTGGAAACCCTATACAGGGTTGCTATGAGTTGGAACTGA
>NW_006408552.1:6340394-6346568 GCF_000296735.1 Chrysochloris asiatica | reverse complement strand
CACACACACACACATTTCTTGGTTTGACACTGCAATGGGATGAGGAAGGCAGGATGAAAGAGACTGTGAAGAAGAGAGAAAGAGGCCATCCTTGAGGCTCAGGGCTCCCAATTCTTTGCTGAGTGGGTGGTCTTCTGCTCCGAATGACTGGGGTGGAGGAAAACAGGGACAGCAACAGAACCTGATGACTCAAAATCAAAACTTAATTTTTATTCTTTGCTGTCGTTTTTAGGTGCTGTCGAGTCAGTTCCTATTCATTGCAACCCTGTATAGGGTTTCCAAAGAGGGACTGATGGGTTTGAACCACTGATCTTGCAGTTAGCAGTCCAGTGCTTATCTGACAGTGCCACACCAGGATTCCTGAGTCTACCCTTGGACAGAGCTATTTAACTTAAGCACTAAACTGCTAATCACAGGTTCAAACCCACCAACCACTCCCAGGAAATCCTATACAAAGTCACTATAGGTCAGAAATGACTCAATAGCACTTAACAACAACAACAATCCTCAGTTGGAGTCCTGGTGTGGCCCTGTAAGATAAGCACTGAGTTGCTAACTGCAATGTCAACAATTCAAACCCATCTTCAGAAACCCTGTCTATACAGGGTCGCTATGAGTCAGAACCAAACTCGATGGCACACAACAAAAATCCTCAGTTGGAGTCCCTGCGTGGGGCAGCTGACTGCTGATGGAAAGGTTAGAAGCTGTAGTCCTACCAGGGTTACCTTAGAAGAGAGATCTGTCATTTACTTCCCAAAGAAAACTCTATGGAGTTCAGTTCTACTTTGACACACATGAGGTTGCCATGAGTTGTAATCAACTCAGTGGCAACTGGTAATCCTCAGGTACCTCGTCTGTAAAACAGAGTGTTCCATGGAGTCAACACAATAGTTAAATGAGTAAATAAATCTAAGAAGCTGAGAATAGGTTTCTCAACTTAGTGAGCATGGTGTAAGTGTTATCTATCGCTATTATTTCTCCCACGTCTTAGTAAGGCATTCTGAGATGAGTCTGTTCATCTCATCAAGTCTCTTTTGACTGTGGGAGTTCTTAGCACCTATTATTTTCAGCTTTGAGGTTTTAGCTACAATTCTGAGACCAAACAAAAATCTATTGAACATCCTGTTACACATGTTATTTAGAACTATAGTGATAAATACTGGAACAAATAACCAAAAATGTAGACAATGGGTGCCTCTAGGGAGTCATCCAGGGTGATGGGGTGCTGTGAGCTTTACAAACCATCTACTATTACTTGATTTTTTAAAAAGCTAGATGCAGTCAGTCATTCCTTTGATAAAATCAAGCCTTAATTGTTCAAGAAGAAACCACGGAGAGTATGAAGCAGATTATGTTAATTAGCATCTACTTCATTTTGATCCTATTTTAAGAATGTCATGACACGCCTGGAAAAAATATTAGATAACACCCCAGGACATCACCAAATTGGGGTTGGAAGACTCTGGCATGTTGTTGTTGTTGTTAGGTGCCATGGAGACTGTTCCAACTCATAGCGACTCTCTGTACAACAGAATGAAACACTGCCCTCTCTGTACAACAGAATGAAACACTGCCCGGTCCGGCACCGTCCTCACAATGGTTGCGTCCATTGTTGCTGCAACTGTGTCGATCCCTCTCATTGAAACTCTCCTTCTTTTTTGCTGACACTCTACTTTTCTAAGCATAATGCCCTTTTTTAGGGACTGGTCCTTCGTGATAACATGTCCAATGTCTCTGAGATGAAGTCTCATCTTTCTCATTACCAAGGAGCTGTCTGGCTGTGCCTCTTCCAAGATGGGCTTGCTTGTTCTTCTGACAGTCTATGGTAATTTCAATATTCTTCTCCTGGTAGAGACAATATAGTCTCTAATGTGAACACTATAAAAACCTCTTGAGGAATTTTTTAACACTCCTTTTTCTTTTCTTCCATTTTCTGTCACAACTCACAGGAAAACATAGCCTATTTTTATTTAGGAAACACTCTAGGACTGAATTTTCAGATCAGTACAATATTTCTTGGTAAGCTCTCAAGTCTAATTGAATTTAAAGTTCCTTTAAGGTCATGTTGATCTTTTTAGGTTGTTCACAGTTTCCTGAGTCACCAGCTCTCTTCCTGCTAGTAATTTTGACGTGTGACAATGTATTCTGCACGTCTGATGATAGAACTTGGAGGACCTAGATGATTTTATTATATGCTAGAGAGGGCTCTTGACTTTCACAGGTGACTTGTTAACATGTTACTGAACATTTAATGGATAAAGTCATGGTTTAGAAACATGGAGGACACAGGAAAGACAATATATAATTCTTGTCCTCAAGACTTGTACATGCCAGCTAGAAGAGCTACCCAGCTGAATCCTGGACCCACACCACCAGGGCAGCAAGAGTGGAGAGGGTTCAATAAGCCTCCATCAAGCTCTGGTTAGTTCCACTTTCCCCTGCGTCGTAAGCCCTATGATCACAGCTTGGATGAAACGTCCTGGTCCGGTCCCACTCCAAAGAATTGACAAGTGAGTTCTTGGCTTCGCTTTCTACACTGTTGTTCCTCTGGGGTGGGCTCTCGGTCTCCTGATAGTTGTATCCTGGTCCCTATGTTTTCTTGCATAATTTAAGGCCATTTGTTGTACTTCTGGTCATTTCTTCCTGGCTTTGATACATTTCTTTTCCATGATATTAGCTCAGTCTTTGTCTTTTTTCTGCATGCCTGATTTGGGGGAACATTCCCTTTTCTAGCTTTCCTTTTACTAGACTTTCCTGACAGGCCAGGTCATTTCCTGCATTCTTTGTGGCTGATCTGTGGTTAGCCACTCTTCCCTGTCCTAACTGTCTAATACCATTATTCAGTCTTAGTCACGGAAACTGTCTCATTCTTCCCTTGGGTTGAATGTCCTTTCAGTGCCCCGCAATCTGTCTCCCTGCAATGTATTTTCTGTCTCTTACCCCACTTTCTAAACCTCCATTTCTCAGCCCAATTTTTGTGTGTGGCCTAGCTTGATTCTGTGCCTAAACAATTCCTCAGTTTTCTTTCCCAAATCCACACACCACATGTGTTTGTCTTTGTCTTCCCAGCTGTACACATGTGGTCCAACACAAGGTGAAATCTATTCATTGCCATAAGAATGAGTCCAGCAGTAGATGAAATATTTTTCATTTACTTTCCCAGCTTTCTGAGGTATGTTGGTAGGTGCTGTTGAATCGATTCCGACTCAGAGTAACCCTATGCACAACAGAATGAAATACCAGCAGTCCTGCACCATCTTCCTAATCGCTGCTATGCTTGACCCCATTGCAGCTGCTTCTGTGACAATCCATTTCCTTGCGGGGGTCTCCCTCTTTTTCACTGACCCTCCACTTTACCTAGCGTGATGCCCTTCTCTGGACTTGTTCTCTCCTGATAACATATCCAAAGTATGAGAGATGAAGGCTGGCCATCTTGGCTTCTAAGGAGCATTCTAGTTGTACTTCCACCAACCCAAGTTTGTTTTTTTTTGGCAGTCTATGATATCTTTAAAAGGAGCTCTGGTAGCATAGTGGTTACGAATCGGGCTGCGAACCTTAAGGTCAGCAGTTCGAAACTACCAGCCGCTCCACGGGAGAAAGATGAGGCTTTCTACTCCCGTAAAGATTTACACCCTCGGAAACCCTGTACAGGGTCGCTATGTGTAGGAACCGACTCGACGGCACTTAACAACAACAACAACAATGATATCTTTACTATTCTCCTCCAATACCATAGCTCAAATGCATCAATTCTTCTACAGTCTTCCTTATTCACTGTTCAACTTTTACATGCGTATTAGGCTGCTGAAAATGTCATGGCTTTGGTCAGGTGCATCTTAGTCCTCAAACTGACACCTTTGCTTTTTAACACTTTAAAAAGGTCTTGTGCAGCAAAATTGCCTAGTGCAATACGTCATTGGATATCTTGAGCAACCAAGCTGCTTCCAAGCTTGGTTGATACAAGCAAAATGAAGTCTTTGACAACTTTAATCCTTTCTCTATTTATATGAATGGTATTTATTGACCCAGTGGTAAAGATTTTTGCTTTCTTTACAGTGAGATGCCACTCATACTGAAGGCTGTGGTCTTTGATTTTCATCAGTAAGTATTTTAAATCCTCTTCACTTTCAGCAAGTAAGGTGGTATTATCTGCATATCACCGGCTGTTAATGAGTCTTCTTCCAATCCTGAAGCCATGTTATTCTTCATATAATCTAGATTCTCATATTATTTGCTCATATCATACAGATTGAATGAGTATAGTGGTACGAAGGACCTCTGGTAGCATAGTGGTTACAAATCGGGCTGCGAACCAAAAGGTCAGCAGTTCTAAACTACCAGCTGTTCCGTGGGAGAAAGATGAGGCATTTTGCTCCCGTAACAATTTACAGCCTCGGAAACCCTGTACAGGGTCGCTATGAGTCGGAACCGACTCCACGGCACACAGCCACCACCACCACCACACACCTTTACTGATTTTAAACCATTCAGTGTTCCTTGTTCTGTTCAAATGACCCCCTCTTGGTCTATGTTCAGATTCTTCATGAGCACAATTAAGTGTTACCGAATACTTATTCTCTACAGTGTTATCCATAGCTTGTCATGGCCTACAGTCAAAGCCTTTCCATGGTCAATAAAGCACAGGTAAACACCATTCTGGTATTTTCTGCTCTCATCCAAAATCCATCTGATGTCAGCAATGATATCCTTCATCCCATGGCTTTGTCTGTATCCAGCTTGAACTACTGGCAGTCCCTTGTTAATGTTACTGTTGCAGACAGTTTTGAATTATCTTAGTGATGTATGTTGCTGTTGTCGTGAAGTGCCGTCGAGCTGGTTCTGACTCATAATGACCCTGTATAGGAGTGACTGGTGAGTTTGAACCACTGACCTTACAGTCCAGTGCTTTATCCCACAGCACCACACCAGGACTCCATATAATGGACCTATTTTGAGTGTGTAATATGATATATTTTGACAATATATACTCATTGTCACAGATTAAATTGTACTCTCCCAAAACCTGTTTCAACTTGGCCATGATTCACATTGGTTTCTCAGTTACATAATGCTGTAATCATCCTTTATGATGTGATCTGATGTGATCATACAAACAGTTATAAGATCAAAGCCTGAGTAAAGGCCTGGTCTTATTTCCTGCTAAACACTGACATAACCAGCAAAGATACCTGAAAAAAACACGTTTGGTGCCAATTCCTTGTCTCTTTGGTTTACCCTGGAAGTCACCTACAGAAGTTTCATATGTCTTCAAAAGACCAGTGATCTGTTGAATATGTATTGTTGTTAAGTACTGTTGTGTCGGTTCCAACTCATATGACCCTATGCACAACAGAACACAACACTGTCCAGTGCTGCAACATCCTCACAATTGTTGTGATGCTTGAGTCTGTTGCTGCTGCCTCTGTGCAAATCCATCTCATTGGGGGTCTTCCTCTATTTCGCTGACCCCTCCACTTTACCAAGCATAATGTCCTTCTCCAGAGACTGGCCCCTCCTGATAACTTGTTCAAAGTATGGGAGATGAAGTCTTGCTTTCTACGTTTATAACAAGCATTCTGGCTATAATTTTTTCCAACACAGATTTGTTTGTTCCTCTAACAGTCCATGGTATTTTCAGTATTCTTCTCCAATACCATAATTCAAAATGCATTAATTTTTCTATGGTCTTCCTTATTCACTCTCCAACTTTTCACATGCATATAAGGTGACTGAAAATATCATGCCTTGGATCAAGTTCACCTTAGTCCTCAAAGTGACATCTTTGCTGTTGAACACTTCAAAGAGGTCTTTTGCAGCAGATTTGCCTAAGGCAATTAGGTCATTTTGATTTGTTAACTGCTGCTTCCATGAGCATTGATTGTGAATCTAAGCAACATGAAATCTTTGAGAACTTCAATCTTTTCATTTATGATGTTATTTATTGGTCCAGTTTGTGAGGTTTTATATATATGCATATGTGTGTGTGTATGTGTAGAGAGAGAGAGAGAGAGTCCTGGTGTGGCACTGTGGGTTAATGCACCAGACTGCAAAACTGTTTGAAATACAAGGTCAGTGGTTCAAGCTCACCAGTCACTCCTTGGAAACCCTATACAGAGTCACTGTGTGTTGGAATCGACTCAACGGCACTTAACAACAACAATATATATATATATA
>NW_006408552.1:6322157-6340084 GCF_000296735.1 Chrysochloris asiatica | reverse complement strand
CACCAGCCACTCCTTGGAAACCCTATACAGGTTGCTAGGAGTCGAAACTGACTCGAAGGCACTTAACAACAACAATATATACATATGGAGTGCTGGTGTGGCATTGCGGGTTAATGCACTGGACTGCAAGGTTGGCAGTTCAAGTTCACCAGTCACGCCTTAGATACTCTATACAGAGTCAGTATGAGCTGAACTGCCAACCTGTAGCTCGAAGTCCAGTGCTGATCCTACAGTGCCACATTAGGAGTCCATATGTCTGATGTATATATAGATGGAGTTCTGATGTGGTGCTGCAGGATAAAGCACTGGACCATAAATTTGGCTTGAACCACAAGGTTGGCAGTTCAAACTCACCAGCCACTCCTTGAAAACCCTATACAAGGTGGCTGTGAGTCAGAACCTGCTAGATGACCCTTAACAATAACAACAATATATATATAAAGAAGGAGCTCTGGTAGCGTAGTGGTTACGAATCGGGCTGCGAGCCTCAAGGTCAGCAGTTCAAAACTACCAGCTGTTCCGTGGAAGAAAGATGAGGCTTTTTGTTCCCGTTTTACAGCCTCAGAAACCCCGTACAAGGTTGCTATGAGTTGCAACTGACTCCATGGCTCATAACCACCAACACCATATATCTAAAGAGAGAGAGAGTGAGTCCTGGTGTGGTGCTGTAGGATAAGCACTGGATGGTAAGGTTAGTGGGTTCAAATCAACTGTTCCTTGGAAACCCTATCCAGGGTTGCTATGAATTAAAATGAACTCCCTGGCACATAATATGAAGCCTTTGGTTATAATCTTATCTGGGAATGGGTTTTCTTTGTTATTATTACGGAGGCAGGAAGTTTAATGAGAGATAAAATGAAAGCAAGCAAAGACTGGGGCTCTTCTGATATAGTTGGTTCCACAGCAACCAACTGCTGTTGATTGCAATTGATTGCAAGCCACATGAAGGTCTCCCAAGAGGAGAAGCTGGAAAGAGACAAGGCTCTTCCTTCAGAGCCCAAGAAAGCGAGAGAGTCTTTCTCTAGCACTGTGGTCTGAATTTGGACTTCTAGCCTCCTAAACTATGGAAAACAAATTTCTGTTCCTTAAAGCCACCCATGTGTGGTATTACAGCAGCAGTAGATAACTAGGACATTTACAGTCAATAAATACCTTCCTTTTTGTTTGGTTTGTTTTCCTTGGCATGGCCCTAAATACCTTTACTCTCTCTAGACAATCCAAACAAGGCTATCTTTAGAGACAACTATTGGAAGGAGCTCTGGTAGCGTAGTGGTTACGAATTGGGCTGCGAACCTAAAGGTCAGCGGTTCGAAACTACCAGCCGCTCCGCGGGAGAAAGATGAGGCTTTCTACTCCCGTAAGGATTTACACCCTCGGAAACCCTGTACAGGGTCGCTATGGGTCGGAACCGACTCGACGGCACTTAACAACAACAACAACAACATTGGAAGGACAGAAAAGCTCATGGACTTTGACCCACACAAATCTGGAAGACCATTCTCTAGTTTATAATTTCCTTTAGCCAAACAAGGCCCTAAGCAAATCAACTCAGTGTGTGACCTGAGGGTGTACCACTCACCATCACAAGAGAAAGATGAGACTTTCTGCTCCTGTAAAGTCTCAGGAATCCTACACAGGATCTCTGTTAGTTAGAATCGAATTGATGGCAGTGAGGTTTTAAGGATTCACTAGCCAGAGGAGCCCTGGTGGTTAAATGGTTAAACACTCAGTTGTCAGCCAAAAGGTCAGGGGTTCAAACCCACTCATCTTTCCAAAGGAGAAAAATGAGGTGATTTGCTTCTGTAAAGATTATGGGCAATTCTATTCGGTCCTATCAGGTCATTACGAGTTGGAATCTACTCCAAGGCAATGGTTTGCAATTCAATATCCAGTTACTAACTAACTGTTTGCATCATGGTGTTGGAGGAGAATATTGAAAGTGCCATAGGCTACCCAAAGAACCAACAGATCTGTGTTGGAAGAAGTGCAGCCAGAGTGCTCTTTGGAGACCAGGATTGCCAAACTTCGTCCCTGATACTTCAGACATATTGTCGTGAGGGACCAGTTGCTGGAGAAGGATGTCATGTTGGGTAAGGTGGAGGGACAGACAAAGAGAGGGAGAGCCCAGTGAGATGAATTGGCAAAGTGGCAGCATCAGTGGGCTCAAGCATGGCAACAATTGTAAGGTTGGCCCAGGATCAGGCGGTGTTTTGTTCTGTTGTACATAGGGTTGCTAAGAGTCAGTACCGACTTCACGGTACCTAACAACAACAACAACTAAGTGTTGCATTAGAAAAATATGACTTGCTCACCATTGTCAGCTAGAAACTCAGGACTCCAAAATGTTTGGAAAAGCATGTAGCCATAAAAGTTACCTGCTTGTCTCCGTTGAACTCCCTCACATACAACAAACAGGAGCTTGACTCAGTAATTCTGCAAAGTGCTACAAAAATATAAGGCATTGACGGCTTACCCTGAGGACCTTTGCTTTATCCCCTCATTCTTGTGAAATCATTTAGGCTGTTTTTTTGTGTCATTAAAACCTAGCTTTAGGAAGGGATTTACCATAGCTAGTCCAGTAACTCAGCAGCAGTGTCTGCATGGACACGGACTTATTTCACAAGAACAACTTCCAAGCTTTGCTTAGTACCAGATGGTCTTCAGGTCGCTTCCCAAAACTTGCCCCATTTGATTCTTACCAGCCTGCAGGGTCTCATTACCTCCTTCCAGGTAAGCACTTGAGTCACACTGCTGTGGAACCAACCAGGTCAGAAGAACTATATTACAGAATCAGGGATAGGAAGCAACTGACTCGAGACCCTGGGAGCAAAAGTGGTTCGTCATACCCATTCCCCACCGCCACACACACCCCCAGCACACCCATTGCCTTAGTCCTTTAAGGCCTAGCTATAGTTCTACCAAACCCTCCCCAGGATGAGCTGTGTGACAACCATCACGGTACAATGACGGGATATCAGCAGTAGTGATCAGACTACCTGGGCCCACGTCTCACGTTCATTTGTTGCTTGACCTTGGACAAGTCAGTAGACTCTATTGGGGCCTCATCTCTGAAATGAGGACTTCAGCCGACGTCACCAAGGAGTTGTCTTTCAGTTTTACTTCTATCCTGTTGTTTTTGTTAGGTGCTGTTGAGTTGGCTCTGATGCATGGAGCCCTCAACTACAATGGAATGAAATGCTGCCCGGGTTAGAACCATCTTCATGATCACTGACTTGCCTGAGTCTACTTCTGTGGCCACGGTGTATGCCGAATGTCTTTCAAACCAGGGAGCTCATCTTCAGAACTGCATCAGACAGTGTTCTATTGGGAGCTACCGGGTTTTCAGAAGTACATCACCTGCCATTTGAGATCAAAAGGGCAGAATTTACCCAAGGACCAAGTTCAGAAGGGTTAGGAAAAAAGGAGGAACAGAAAGAGGCAATATAGGGCGGAAGTGGGAGGAGTGATGTTACACTGGTTTATTTTTGCAACCAATGACATGAAACACAATATGTATGAATTGTTGAATGGAAAACTGATCTATTCCAGCAAATCTTCACCCAATCACAATAAAAAGTTCAAATAGATAAATAGAGGAAATGTAAGCAGGTGAACAGACCTGTTTTCCTTGTCTATTTCAATCTGGAAGCTCAGCTGAAACCTGTCCACCAAGGGTGACCCTACTGGTATTTAAGATATTGGAGGTATAGCTTCCAGCATCACAGCAACACGCAGGTCACCACAGTGTGACACACTGACAGACAGGTGGCAGTTTACTTCTGCAGGATTCTATCATTGATAGTGTGGTTTCAGGGACAGAGAATATATTTTAACAACTGACAAACTTGGTTTTGATTCCTGGCTCTGTCACTTTCTATGGGTGTGATTTTGAATAATTCCTTGCCCGTATGATATAGAAGGACTCCTGTTGATTGATGCACTGGACTGCAAAGTCAGTTTGAGCTGCAAGGTCAGTGGTTCATGCTCACCAACTGCTCCTTGGAAACCCTATACAGGGTCGCTATGGGTAGGAACCAACTTGACAGCATTTAACAACAACAACAATGATGTACAAAGCACAACAAATACTGCAAGCAAAACTCCTGGTTCATATAAAATGTTGTTGTGGTGCTAAATCGTGGAAATTCTCTCCCAAACCACCCTTTTAAGAGTTAGTTTTCTTGTCAGGGTGTTCGTGGCTTAAAGCAAAGGTATAGTTCTCTAATGGAGGAATCTCAGACACTGTTATTGACTAAGGGTCTCAACTGTAGGCCAGATTCTTGCTGGCCTACCTCTGCGTTACAATCATATGTAAGGAAGATCATAAGTGGATCAGGATAAGGCTTTATGCCCATTCTTTATGGGCTACAATCAGTTAAGCCTCCATTTTCCCCCCTCTTGACACCTCAAGCCACCCAGAGGTACCTCAGAAGAAAGGCCTGGCAGTCTGTTTCTGAAAAGTCAGAGCCGTGAATACCCAATGCATGGAGTCACCATGACTCAGGATGGACTCGACAGCAACAGATTCATGTTCTTCCTCTCTTGATGCCCCAGACACTGTCAGGCAACCTAGAGAGACAGGGCCCTATCTGTTCCAGAGGCAGCCTCTTTATGCGCAGGTTTTGTGTCACTAGCTCTGTCTCTGTGGACAGGCAGGTCTGTTCCCTCGCAGCTGAGCAGAGGAATCTCAACAAGCATGCATCACACAAGAGATGTCACAGGGCCGCAGAGAGTCTACAAAGTGGTCAAGGGGCTGCTGGAATGGAAATGGGAGAAAAGGCCCCTGCTGTTCCACGTTGAAGTTACTCGGTCCACTTGTCCAAAGTCAGAGATGGGATTCCTTCAACCAGCCAAGCCCACCACCACCAAGTCAATTCCTATTCACAGCGATCCTGTTGGACAGCGTAGAATGGCTCCATAGCATATCCAAGGCTGTTAGTCTTTACAAGAGCCAACAGCCTCATCTTTCTCTCACAGAGCAGCTCAGCTGTGGGGTTTGAACTGCTGGCCTTGTGGTTAGCCATCTAGTGCTTATCTTACAGTGCCACCAGGGCTTCTGGGGAGATAGGGCAGGTAATGCCTTCATGGCTCAAGCCCTCTTTAACTTCTTTTCCTTTAAAACATTACAAACATTTTTATTATTATTATTATTATAATCCCCTTTCTGCAACATTTATCCTACTTCCTCCCTGTGGCTCCCCATTTACCTCTTAATATTTCACAAATGAACAAAGCAAAAATATTTGATGTACACATATAACACACAAATATATATATATATTCATTTAAATATCCAAAGGGAACATTCTGCCAGCCAGCCTCCTGCCCACAGGCACACAGCCTTTCTCAGTCCAGGGACCTAGAACCTGCAGCTGTTCTGTCTCTCCATGCCACCGTCTCTGCCATTATCTCTGCCACAGTCTCTGCTGTCATCACTCTTCTAGGTAGAGATCTCACACTCCATTCAACTTCTTCCTTCTTGAAGGTTTTGGGGTCACATTGTAACATATAAAAAGTGATCTAATTGTACCTCTCCGCCTACCACATTGTTAACAGTGTGCCATATTTCATTCAATTCTTGTTTTGTTTTGTTTTGTAACCATTCTCAGCCTTCTTTTTGGAGATGGTCCTCCTTCATCAACATCGACTCACTGACCCTAGAGTTCTTATTTAATGTTTGGAGTCACTGTTGTCAGTTTCAACCCATGTAGATAGCTCTTAAAAGAGCGTAATTTAACTCAAGGCAGACATTTTTTTTACTAGCTAAGCGAAACTTATGGATTGGCCATGTGGCAGCATCGATGGACTCAAGCGTGGCAACAGTAGTGAGGTTGGCCCAGGATTGGGCAGTGTTTCGTTCTGCTGTGCATAGGGGTCGCTATGAGTCGGTACTGACTCGATGGCACCTAATAACAACAACAAAGCTAACCTAGTTTGAGTTCAAGAAGAATTCAAGGGATGCTTTTGGTTTAAGGACAATGGTTTAATGATCTCAGGACAATGGTTTCAGGGCTTCATCTTCCATGCGCCATAGTTCCAGTAAGTCTGGAGTTTCTGTGAATTTGACATTCTCTTCTACAACACCCCCCTTTTTTTTTTATCAGGATTCATCTTTAGAATCTTGAATCAGAATGTTCATTAATGTTAGCTGAGCGTCATCTAGTTCTTTTGATCTCATGACAAAGGAAGCAATTGTTCATAGACAATCAGTTACATATTTCATTCCCTCCTACTATTCCTTACTCTTCTTCCTCTGTTGTTCCATGTGAATAGAGGCCAACTGTAAGTTTTTTAAGACCCCAGGCACTATGTAATGAACTAGGAGACAGACCATAAGCACTTAACTGAATGTCCCATGAAACCATGATCCTAAACCTCCAAACCAAGGAACGAAATTCCATGAGTTATTTAATTTGTACCTAAGCAGCCTCAGTATTACTTTCGTGTTGTTGTTGTCCATAGGGCTTTCAGTGGCTGTCTTTTGGAAGCATATGAATAACCTTTCAGTTATTCAAGTATATTAATCTTTTGCACTACACAGGGGCTCCTCAACTGGATTAGATCTCATCCAATGCACTTGGATTGTACCATTTTATAGATTCATAAAAATACCTGGTCCCCACATCTTCCTCAATATCTGCTGTTAGCTGACATTTTAGCATGTGCACATGATCGAGGTTTTGTGCACATGATCGAGATGAAGCCCCCTGTTTTAATTGTGCATTTCTTGGTTCCTGTGCTATTGAACACATGTGCAATTTGGCATCTCAAACATCTTCTTTTGTGAGCAGTCTATTCTGATCCCTTGCTCATTTTCTATCATGTTGTTTGCCTTTTCTAATTTATATGCGAGAGTTCTGTATATATTCTGAATATGAATCCTTTGGGGGTTATATGAATTTCAAACATCATCACTTAGTCTGGAGTATGTTTTTCACTTTATTACAAATAACATGGCAAGAAAATGAGACAGAATAAGCCGTCTGGTTAGCAGAAAGTCTGAGAGTCAAAATGCCTGGGTCTGCCATTTATAAACTACCTGTGGACTGCTAACCATAGGTTGATTGTTCAAATCTACCAGCTGCTCCTTGGAAACCACATACAGGGTCGCTATGAGTTGGGACCAACTCAATGGCACTTACTTAACAACAACAACATGTGGCTTTGGGCAAATTATTTCATTTTTCTGTATCTCAGTTTGCTCGTATCTTATTGCTATTAGGATTAAAACAAATAATACACAGAAAGTACTTGGAACACTGTCAAGAGATTATTTAAAACTAGTAGCTATTTTCGTGATGTCTGTGATCACAGAGCAGATCCCTGGGTTGTACAAATGGGTTCCACTCAACAACTAACCCAAAGGTATGCAGTTTAAACTCCCCCAGTGGTGCTAATGAAGAAAGGTCTGCAATCTGCTTCCATGAAGATGAAAGAAAACTCTAAGGAGCCGTCTGTGCAGCACATGTTTGTCATGAGTCTCAATAACTCAATGACAATAGATTTTTTTAGTGTTTTGTTTTGTTTTGTTTTTTTTGGTGGGTGGTGTGGGGGTGTTTATCACAGGAAGTTTTACATTTTGATGTAACTGCGTTTATTATCATCTCCTTTTATGATCTGTTCCTTTCCCATCTGATTCAAGGATCCTTCCCTACACTAATGTCAGATGAGAAAATGGTAAGTCAAAGTGTTGCTCCATTTGTCTCAGGTCACACAGCACAGGGGTTGAGGTCAGCACTAGTGGCAGTCACTACTATGATCCACGTTGTCCCCACAACCTTGCCATGGTGAGAGCCACTGCGTGGTGCCCACCATGGGTGTCCACTGTAACAGGGATATGCCAATCATGCTTCATTCACAGGGTTGCCATAGCTCACCCTGAAAGCTGCCCTGGCCTCATTTTTCCCTGCGAAGAAAGGTTAAGGAGAAAGCAAATTCATGGTTTCCCCAATCTGTCTCTGACCCCTTTGGGATGACCTTTCCTTCCTTTTGCTCTCCCACCTGATGAGCTTTCTGCTCAAGCCAGCTGCAATATGCCATGTTCTCACCCTCAAATGCAAATGCCACCTTGTCAATTCCCTGCTCAAAACATTTAGAGGCACCCAAAGGCTCACAGGATAGATTATCTTTGGGGTGTTGTGGACCTGCTCACCTCTCCAGTATCACCTCTGTACACCCTCTACCTATCCACCCATCCATCCATCTATCCATTCACCTGCCAGTCAACCATGTCTACATGCTTTTCACCCCCACAAAGTGCAATGAGCCACACCTGTGGATGTTATGTTTATGAGGTAGGATGAATGTAGGACAAGTTTTGAGTCAATCTCTTCTTGGATCAATCATCAACACTCATGGAAGCAGCAGTCAAGAAATCAAACGATGTATTGCATTAGGCAAATCTGCTGCACAAGACTGTTTTAAAGTGTTGAAGAGCAAAGATGTCAGGTGCACCTGACCCAAGCCATGGTATTTTCAATAATCTCATATGCATGTGAAAGCTGAACCATAGAAGAATTGATGCATTTCAGTTACGGTGTTGGAGAAGAGTATTGAAAGTGCCATGGCTGCCAAAAGAACCAACAGCTCTGTGTTGGAAGAAGTGCAGCCAGAGTGCTCCTTGTTGGTCAGGATGGCCAAACTTCATCTCTCATACTTGGGACTAGTCACTGGAGAAGGACATCATGTTTGGTAAGGTAGAGGGTCAGAGAAAAAGAGGAAGATCCCCAGCGAGAGGAGCTGGCCAAGTGGCAACATCGATGGACTCATTATGGCAACAGTAGTGAGGTTGGCCCAGGATCGGGCAGTGTTTCGTTCTGCTGTCCATAGGTCGCTATGAGTTGGTACCGACTCAATGGTACCTAACAACAACAACAACTTACAAAATATAAAAGGGGCAGAATAACAAAACAGAGCTGGGGGAAGAGAGACGCCAAACCAGTGAAGATCACCGCAGGGCAGAAAGTTAAAGAGACAACACAGAAGAACACTAGAGCCCACACCCTGAAGCCAGACTTCTAACATCCTATACTGTGAGAAAATACATTTCTGTTTGTTAAAGCCTCCCTTGTGTTACTTCTGTGGCTGTAGCACCAGGGAACTAAGGGAGACAGTCAGGTAGAGACAGGTGAAGTTTGAAGACCATAGTTGGTATGTAGTCATTGCACACCACAAGCTCAGCAGTTCAAACCCACCAGCTACTCCTTGGAAACCCTACACATGGTGGCTATGACGGCACTTAACAACAACAAGCCTAAATTAAACTTCCACAGGATTTCAGAGTTCAGGATTGATGGTGACATGGTTTGAAATGTGTCCCCAAACAATCTGTTAGCATTCTAGCCACTGTGACTGTAATCCCATCTGGGAATTGGATTTTCTCTGTTCTATTAATAAGAGTCTGTCAGTGTAAGATGTCCCTTAAATCTAACCACTTTGGAGATGTAAAGAGCAGATTAGGAACAGAAACAAGCGCACGTGGGGTAAAGATGCCACGTGGAGATCACCGAGACATGCAGCCTCAGAAGCTGAGACAAGAGTTTCCCCCCAGACCTCTCTAGCTGGTGATCTGAATTCAGACTTCTGTGAAAAAATTAATGTCTTTGCTTTAAAAACACCCACTTGTGGTATCGTTACTATGCTGTTGTTTAGGGTTTCCAAGGAACACTTGATAGGTTTGAACCATAGACCTTATGGTTAACAGTCCAGTGCTTACCCTAGAGTGCCTAAATAACCAAGACAGATGGGAAGGATAGAGTGAGTGTTTGCTGCCATCTTGGTTCCCAGCCACTAATACAACACACCTGCCACTCGGATTTGCAGCCCATCTCTGGGGATGAGAGTGGCGTCTCCTACACTTTGAAGCTGATTAGCTGCCCCATCCACTCCCTCCTGGTTCACCAACTCTGACTCTACAAGACCTGGGCTTCCTGAAATGGTCCACATACTTACATAGAGGAAGGATGTGTTGGACCATGTTCAATTCTGATTTTGACTCAAGGAGAACAATTCAAATCATCTGTTTCCATCAAGTACCATACATAGCTGCTTGGTAACCTGTCTGAATCTATTACCCCTTTTGGTTTAACGATATCTTAGCTTCACGTTTCATTGTATCTACATGTGCACTTCATTTCGCTCACACAAATAACAGCTTCCTGACTATCTTCTCTATAATTCATCACCATCTTTCCACAAAGCCAGGAAGGAGTTTGTCCCTGTGGAGAATATTCAGTCCTTTTCATTTGGGGGGTTTGTGTAAAGGCGACATTGGCTCAATAAGGAGCCATGGTGGCATCGTGGGTAATGCATTGGGCTGATAGCCACAAGGTCAGCAGTTTGAATCCACTGACTGCTCTGCGGGAGGAAGATGAGGCTTTCAGTTCCTAGAAGGATTTACAGCCTGGGAAACCCTATACAGGGTTGTATGAGTTGAAACTGACTTAATGGCTCACAGCAGTTGGCTTGAAATCTCTTCACTCACAAATTAAGTGGCAGAAAGAACTTTGATGCCTGTGCTGTTCAGCAAAAACAGCATCTTGAAAGGGCTCCTCTCTTCCCCTTCCCCAGCCTTAGTGTTGAGCCAGGACTGAGCCAGTCCTGCTTGCAGAAGAGACGCCCCCTGTGGTCCTTCACTGACATTTCCCATTTTGCTGGTCGTGAAGTTAACATATTGAGTGGCACTTGGAGAGTCTTCAGAATGCATTAAATATTGAACATCTCCAAGGGAGGCCACACAGCATGGAACACGGCAGATTCTCTCCCGAGATCAATCTGAGCACCAAAGACAGCTTTCTGGTGTTTGTGAAATCAGTTATTTATTTAAAAGCTACTCACCCTCTCCCCACATAGAACAAGGCTGTGGAAATTGTTCGCAGGGAGGGAGGGCCATCACTTGAGAACATCGTTGGGGTCCTGCATAGTATATGGAATTGAATGGACTTGATGGAACCTAACAACAACATTCCTCCCCACACAGAACAGGGATCTGGAGAAGGAAGGTGGGGAGAGGAACCATTTGGGAACCTCACTTGTGTTATGCATAATGTTGTTGTTGTTGTTAGGTATCATTGAGTCGGTACCAACTCATAGCGACCTTATGCACAGCTAAACAAAACATTCATTGCCTGATCCTGGGCCAACCTTATGCATAATATATGGAGTTAATCCCAACTCTTGGAGACCCCATGGGTTACAGGGAACTGTAGGGCTTTCTTGACTGATGTTTTTACGGCTTTTCCTTTGGCCACACCCCTGTTGCTTGTTGTGAAGTGTCATAGAGTTGGTTCTGACTCATAGCGACACTGTATAGGGTTTCCAAGGAGCAGCTGGTGGGTTTGAACCACCAACCTTTGGGTTCACAGAGCATCTAGAACTACCGAACAGGAAGGAACCCACACAGCCAAGACTCTAATTTGAGCTTTCAGCCCCCAGAACTGTGAGAAAGTAAGAAATCTGATCCTACAGCCCCACACCTGGAGTTCAACATCCCTAGATGGCTTCAAACCATCAGCCTTGAGGTTGGTATTTGAACACCAACTCTAGAGGCCACCCAGAACCTGCCTGTATGTCTAAAGAGATCAACCAGATTGCCAAGATTGTGGAAGCGTATCAGCTGAAGGGTCTCAGCCTTGTGGACAAAAAAAAAAAAAAAAAGGACAGGACATTTGAGCCCTTGAGAAGGTTCCAATCACATGACAGGGCAGCAAGCTTGGTATTATCACCCCTGGTTCATGGATGAGGAAGCTGAGCCTCAAGGAGGTCATAAATATGACAGACACGTGACATGAGGGATCCACTCAATATTTTTAGTGGAATTATGAACTGGAGTCCTGGTGTGGTGCGGTGGGACTGCCAACCTTGAGGTAGGTGCTTCAAACCCACCAGCCAACTCAACAGCATTTAACAACGTAACCACAATACAAGACAGATATTCTTATCCCCATTTCCCAGAAAAGAAAAATTGAGACTCATAAACAATGGTGGTGGTGATGGTGGTGTACTGTGGAGTCGGTTCCAACTCACAGCAACCCTGTATAGTGTTTCCAAGGCTGTAGAGCTTAATGCAAGCAGAAAGCGTCATCTTTCTCCCAAGGAGCTGCTGGTGGATTCGAACTGCTGCCCTTGTGGTTTAGCAGCTACCTTTAGTTTCTCATAAATAATAAGTGCCCCTGTTCCAAGCCTCAGAACTCTTCACTGGTAGAGCCGGATGCTACCACCAATCAGCCTGACTTCTCTTGTCCCTTGCATTGGGCCCTCAGCAGGCAAACAACTCAGCTGTGGGACTGCATTGACCCCAGGTCCATGTCCTTGGTCTCTAACTGCTCAGTGGATGAATGAGGAGATGAATGGATGTTGGAACAATCACATGGTAGAATGTCAGGAGCCCAGTATAGGCGCTGTCAAGGCACCATCACGAGCTAAACACTAAACTGATCTGTCTTTCAGACTCCAGCAGTAAGTAGCTCAACAGCCAGACAGGTTAAGGGAGCCAAGGTACAAGCTAGGGGCCAGCCAGTGAGCTCCAAGCCATTGACCACAGCATATGGCAATGTCTTCATTTCATTCTTACTTAACGCCTGACCTCAGGTAGTCCTTCTGCCGGGGAATGACATGTATTGTACACCCATGTGTGCTGGGCACTATGCTAATCACGGGAAACCGGCATCTCCCTTCTTTTCAACAACAATCTTGTGGGTTCTTCATCCTAATATGCAGATGAGAAGCGGAGGCTCCAGGAGATAAAGCTTGCTCCGTTTCAAAGAGCATCACTGATGGGCCAGGCCAATCTATGGGTAAGACAGGGCTGGGGAGGTCTAGGGAGTTCTCAGTAGAACTCTCCATTGAGTTCTAGACATCAGACGGGTGTTCTGAAAGAGCTTGCTGGGAGTCTGAGGGAGGGTCTATGTTCTACTTAGCCCTCTCAGCTCAGTTCGACCTAAATGATCTTCATCACTAGATGAATGGTGTCACTTCCAGCTCCCTCTGGGGGTACCCAGGGAGATAGAGGTGCCACTCTGCAGCTGCAGGAACTTGATGGCAAGTGAAAGGAAAACCAATGTCAACTGGCTCAGGCAAAAGAAGAAACTGACAACAAAGTCTTCGGACAGGCTGAATGGAAATGGGCCTCCAAAATATCTAGACCCTGACAACGGGCCCCCCTCTCTTGACCCT
The DNA here is from genome assembly GCF_000296735.1 of Chrysochloris asiatica. Classification (NCBI taxonomy): domain Eukaryota; kingdom Metazoa; phylum Chordata; class Mammalia; order Afrosoricida; family Chrysochloridae; genus Chrysochloris; species Chrysochloris asiatica. The sequence continues at coordinate 6,326,911 of NW_006408552.1, read as the reverse complement.
GATTTTCTCTGTATCGATCCATGTTCTTTGGTGCCTGACTTTCTACGTGTGATAGTCATCTAAATGCCAATAGTTCCCCAAGTGGTCAGGATCTCATTACTATGGTCCTAAACCAAGTACACTGTCATCCATAACAAACCTACATCTCCAGACAGCCTCACTGTTCTCCTGTGGAGTAGCTGGTGGGTTTGAACTGCTGAGCTTGCATTTAGAAGTCCAATGCTTAGCTCACTATGCCACCAGTTTTAAAGTAACGAAATCAAATCCAACCCACTACCATGGCATCAAGTCCAACTCCTAACAACCCTACATTATTGGGTCACTTCAGACTCATAGTGACCCTGTATAGGATTTCCAAGAAGTAGCTGGTGGATTTGCACTGCTGACCTCGTGGTTAGCAGTCCAGTGCTTATCCTACAGCACCACAACCCTGTGTTGTTATTGTTATGCAGTGCCATCGTGGTGGTTCCAACTCACAATGACCATGTATAGGGTTTCCAAGGAGCAGCTGGTGGGCTTGTTGAACTGCTGACCTTGTGGCTCACAGTCCAGTGCTGATCCCACCAGTAGTTCCACAACGCTATTGTCAAGCCACAACCCTATAGGACAGAGTAAAATTGTCCCTTGGAGCTTCTAAGACTAAAAATCTTCATGAGTGTACACAACCTCATCTTTGTTCCTCAGAGTGACTGATGGGTTTGAACTGCTGACCTTGAGGTTAGTTAGTAGCCCGATACTTAGCCAACGACACCACTAGGGCTCTATTCATTGAGATAAAGACATTGTAAATTCAAGTACTATGTCTGAGAAGAACCACCATAACTTTGTTTGAGATTCTTACCCCAGACAAATAAACTGTGTGTGTCAGGGGTGGGATGGGGGGCTCAGGGAAAAGAGGATTACCATTGTAATGAGAAAACATGACATCTGTATGGTGCTAGGAGAGCAGGTATTATGGATTGAAATGTGCCCCACTCAAAATATGTATGGGAACCCTAACTCCTGTGCCTGTGGATGCACTTCTGTTTATAAACAGGATTTTCTTGATACTAATTTGACCATACCTCAAATAGGTGGGTTCTAAATCTAATCACTCCTAAGAGAAGTGCTCACACAGGAGGAAGGCAGACACCACATGAGAACTGTCTACAAGCTAAGGAACCAAAGAGCGTCTGGAACTACCGAACAGGAAGGAACCGACTCGGCCAAGATTCTGATTTGAGCTTTCAGCCTCCAGAACTGTGAGAAAGTAAGAAATCTGTTCTGTAAAGCCACACACTTGTGATACTTCTGAGCATTAGGAAACAGGAGCATTAGGAAACAAAGGCAGTGCAGCTGTTTCCCAAGAGGAAACGCTCACAGACAATCCCATAGAACCTCAGCAATAGGCCCAGCCTCTGCCTCCATTGTGCTATCATCACCTTTGACCTCCTCTCCCACTCAGCTTTCTCCATAGTGGTACTTAGGGACCAGATGTTAACACAGAGTAACAAGTTAAATCAAATGAATGAGTTCTTACTGCTGAGGATGTCTCCTAGGGACCTTGACGTCCTCCTCCAGGTAAAAGGTCCCTCAGGGATTTTGAGATTTAGCAATAGGTGACACGTCACTATGCTGAGATTCTTCCAATGTGGTACTATCCTTCACAGTCTCCCCCACCCCTTTTCCTTCTGCGAGGAGTGAGATGTATTGAATGAGAAGGGGCCATAACACAGGAAGAGACCATGGACGACCTCCCTTGTACGGCCTAACGTGACGTGTGCTCCATGACAAGTCAGATTAAGCTACCTAGACCTCAGTTTACCCAATTGAAAAATGGGGCTCATCCGTCTCCCCCCATCCTCCATCACTCCCAAAACCCTTAGGAGACTGCATGAGAAAACACTCTAAACATCAAAGGCAATCCAGAAACGGAGTCCTTTCCTATTGTTTATTCACTGAGCGCTGCCCTAAATGTCCAGGGAACATTCTATGAGCTGGTCTTGCCTTCTCTAACCTCATCCCAACTATTTTTCTTGCTTCCGTGAAAGAAAATCCAACGCTTCATTTAGCGAATTAACCTCAGACGTTAGAAATGATTTCTTCATAGCTATAGGAGGCCATCTGGGTTATGTCAAAGTACTGTTCACCAGGGGAGGCCAAAAGCCAATCTATTGGAAAAGCAATCTGGATTTATCTGAAAATGAGATTTATCCTTCTGAGGCAGGGAGCAGAACAAGGGATTGGCGAGAGCCACAGATCAATTCCCTCTTAACCTTTGAACTGTGAGTCTGCGGTACACCGTTCCAAGTTCAGAGGGGCCGGAGCCTCTTCTAAGCAAAACAATAAACCGTCTCATATACAGTAAAACAGATGAAGTGGAAGAAATATGTTAACCACCGCCGTAATGGGCAATTGGCTATGTTCACACAACGCACAAGTCCTGATTCCACACAGTCCCATATGCTACATTAACTTTAGCCTCCGAGTAAGATTTCAACTCAGACGTGAAATAATTGTCCTTCTAACAACAAGTGACACCGGAGAAATGCCCAGTATTCATCATGACACATTCCAATCCATCCTGATGTGCACAGGGAGTGATTTCCCTGAGTAGAATGACGGATCTTCCAGGTACCATCCCTTCCAGTCTGAAGCCAGAGTTAATCTATGTTACAAATGAGAGAGCGCCAGGGCTGGAGGGGTAATTTATGCTCCCAGCATGTAGGAGCTCTGTGCACTTCTAATTATATTTATTATGTAGACTATGTGGAAAGGAGAAGGTGCTTGGGGGAAATGTTGGACAGGGAGAGAGACGTTCCGATTACTCCAATGGCCCCATAGCCTCTGCCCACACCCTTCCTTCCTCTCTGGTTGGGCTTGACTCTCTCAGCTTCCCTCCCTCCTAGAAGTGTTTTCGCCAGCTGGAAACACTCTGGTGGTCTTATCTGAAGCTTTGAGAAGGTGGTCTTCATCTAAGAAGCCCTAGTGGTGCTGTGGGTTAGACGCTGGGCTGCTAACCAAAACAGTTCAAACCCTCCGGCTGCTCCTTGTGAGATGATGAACCTGTCTGCTCCCGTAAATATTTTCAGTCTTGGAAACACTATACAGACTCTCATGGAGTTGGAATCGACTTGATGAAAGAGGGTTGGCTTTGATCTGATGCTTTGCCTAGGCCAGGACATCTGAACCCATTTGCTAAAAACTATTTTTTTCTAGATGTCTTACAGATTGCAAAAGTGTTTCTCAGGTGGTACCTGGTTTTACCCCCTAACAACCATGTGATAAAGACCAGATTCACAAACCTGAGCAGGCAACAAGTCCCCCGGGGAACTTGGTAAAGCATAGTTTGCTGACCCCAGCCATGAAGTCCCTGGTTTAGTAGGTGGCAGTGTTGGTTTTGAGGCAGAATTCTCACCTTTCATGCATAAGACCCAGGTTGCATTCCAAGCCAACACACCTCACCTGCAGCCACCACCATCTGTCAGTGTAGCCTGGTGTGCTGTGTAAGGGGAAGCAGGCTTTGAGACTGAACATGGCCACCTTTTTCTTTCTGCTAGCTCACTTCTGTTTGCTAAATAACTCTTATGGAACTCCTGATAGGGTGGTCTTGGAAGTCCAAAGTCCTGGCATGTAGCCACTTTTATTCTCCATCTTCATAAAGTCCCTGCCTCCCATTGGGGAACACAGATTAGTGAACCAGTCCTTCCACCACCTGGGACCTACCTCGTACTTCAGTCTCGCCAATAAATTGCTTTGTTGACACTGTAGGGCTGCCTGTCTCTTTCTTTGGCCTCAGTGCACTCTGTATTAGAAGACAAGATTTCGAGTTGCTGGTCCACGTAGTTGCTGGGATGCTGAGCAGACTTCAGTGGCGTTTTCAGACTCAGACGGAGTAGGAAGGAAATCCTGGTGCTAAAAGGTAAGGCAGAAATATAGTCATAGTCTCATTATTTATTCATTGAGTGTTGCAATAAACGTCTAATCGTGTCCACATTGTGGTGGAGTCCCAAGGAACATTCTCTGTGCATGCACTGGGGAGGCCCCTAGAGAATCATTCTCAGAAAATGAAAATGAATGGTTCACAAAGGTCCCATCTGCAAGTAACCAGGGGGACAGCACTGGGCTGGGCATCATTTTCACCCCACTGTGCACCGGTCACCACAGGTCAGGGGCCAACTCAATGTCTGCACACTACAAGAGGTCAAGTTTGGGACTTGAGGATTTCCATTGCAAAAATGGAACCACATTCTGAGAACTGTTGTTGTTGTCAGGTGCTGAAAAGTAGGTTTCAACTCATAGCAACCTTGTATAGTGTTTCTAAGGAGCAGCTGGTGGGTTTGAATTGCTGACCTTGTGGTTCGAACTGACCTTGCAATCCAATGCTTACCCTACAGTGCCACACCAGGACAAGTGATATCGATTATTATCTCCACTTTTATAGGAAGAGATGGAAGAACAGAGAAGGTAAGAGATTTTTGCAGAGGCACACAAATTGTGAGGACTTGGCCCTAAGCATTTAACACCTTCTACTCTTTCCAAGTCCAAATTTTGGAGAGAAGGAAAGGAAAGAAGGAAAAGGTCAAAATGGATGTCAGAGGAGACTCTGAAACTTGCTCTCCAGCGTAGAGAAGCTAAAGCAAATGGGAAAATTGAAGAGTTCCAAGAGCTGAACAGAAAATTTCAAAGATCAGCTCGAGAAGATAAAGCCAAATACTATAACAAAATATGCAAAGATTTAGAGTTAGAAAACCAAAAGGGAAGAACACGGTCAG
>NW_006408552.1:6310080-6319535 GCF_000296735.1 Chrysochloris asiatica | reverse complement strand
GAAGGTGAAAATTCTTCCTCAGAACCACCACTGCCAATGTGAACTGCCAAACAAAGTACAACCAGATGCTCCTTAGAAGTGAAGATGGTGACACGTCAGCTCTGTAGACGCACCATCAGGAAAGACCAGTTCCTAGAAAAGGACGGTGTGATTGGTAAAGTCAGTGAAAGCAAGGTAAACTCAGTGAGACGGACCATCACATGACCACAACAGTGGACTCAACTACAGCATTGATCATGAAATGACACAAGACCAGGCAATGAGTCATCCTGCCTTACAGAGGTAGCAATTTACAACAACAGCAACACAGCCTCTTCCCCTTCTCCTCACTCGGAGAATGAATCTAGTTCTTCATCTACACATCAAAGTATTCCTTGTAATGCCTGAGTAAGTGTCTTCAGTCCCAAATCTATTTCCCTAGACCGAGAGACAGAAACCCAATGGGCTCAAAGAGTGTTCTTTCTCTCCCATTCATCCCCCATCACCCCTTCATTTGCAAGAAGGGGCTTCAAAATGTTCATGGAAAAATAATCCTGTTAGCTTTCAATTCCAGCTTCCCACACACTTTTTGAAGGTCCCTCATATTTGACCCTTTATCTGCTGTGATTATAATCAGAACATACCTAGTTCCTTTTCCTTGATCTTGTAGGAAGCTCTGAATAGTTTGAGTCTCTAGCTTTGGGGCATTTCTCTAGCAGATCGTCCAGGGGGCACATGTCCTCATGTCCCCCTTTCACATGGGTCAGTTTCACTGGGCTCAGTTGACACTATTTCACTAAGGACACCCCCTTCCTACTTCTTGAGGGTCACAAAACCATTCACCCCCCTAGAATGGAGTCCATAGCTTTTCTGAGCCCTTGGAAACCCAGTGGGATCACCCACTGTAGAGATTGCACCCCATATTGACAACTACAGACTCTCCGTGATGTTCCCTTCGAGTCTCATGGTTCCAGGCATTTGTACTTCACCAACTAAGCTTTCCTTGCAGGTTGGAGCTAAGCCCAGAATGGCAAGTAAGGTTCTTCTTGTGGCCTTATTATCCTCCAGGAAGTTTTAACGGCTAACTAGCCCTGCACCTGAGGGGGCTTCCCAGCTGATGTCCTACACTGTGACTCCAGGTCAGTCTATGACAAGCACTTGTGCAGCCCCTCCCATTATCTGGGGGCTCAGCAACAAGTCTCTCTCTCTCTGTTCTACTCCCAAATGCCTTCCAGACCCTCCCATCCAATGGCAAGAGGACACGCAATCACAGTAAGTTCCCTGAGCACACAGGTCACTCTAGGTTGTCCCAAGATAGATTGATGTCTTTGCATTCTGAAATACGTGCATGCATGAATGCTCACATGTGCACACACACCTTTGGTCTAAGCAGTCCCGTGCTTGTCTGTTTTACAGACTGGGCTTCTGTTCAAGATTTTGTTGAAAGAAAAGATTCAGGAAAATCCTGTTATCTTATATCACAGACATAGAAAGTAAGGGCTTAGGAATTGTTTGTTGACACAGAATCACAGTGTTTAGCAGCTGCTCTTACTAGGTCATTTTCTTTTCCTTTCTTCTTTTCTTCTTCCTTCTCCTCTTCTTCCTCTTATTTCTCTTCCCCTTCTATTCTGGACTCTGTTTGCTGTATCATACTGCTTAGTGAATTGCTTTTACATAACACATTTGTTGAGAATTAGATGTAAGGCAGCTATGAGATTTCTGAGACCAACAGAGGATGTGAGGTGGTGGATTTCACACCTTTGCAGTCCTGTGGTCTTCAAGGTGGACAGGTCCTATGAGGGTGGCACATGGATTCTGGAGGACGGAGTCCCAACCCTATGGTCATGGTGCCGGGAATGATGGGATTTTTTTCTGTCTGCTGTGGGACTCCTGCCTCTGGCCTGGACAACACCATGTAGATTTGGAATAGAGGCACCTCAGAGACAAATAGGATAGAATCCTTCCTAGAATGGATAGATGGAACTTCCCCTTTTCTCCTCCTGTGGAAAAGATCTACCACTTCCACTGAGTCTCTTCCAAGTCATTGGTGTCCATTACAATTGAGAAAACCATCTACTTCTCTACCTCCGATTCTCCATATGTCAAAACACCCCAAACACATTGCCATCTAGACGATTCCAATTCATAGCAACCCTATAAAAGAGTAGAATTACTCCATAGGTTTTCTGAGGCTGTAAACTTTTATGGTAGCAGACAGCCTTGTTTTTCTTACAGGGAGCATCTAGTGGGTTCAAACTGTCAACGTTTCTATTAGCATGCCAATGCTTAAACCACCAGGGCTTCCTGGTGGAAGAAGAGAAGGGAGCAGTAACAGCTGATATCTGCATTTAAACAATCTTGCTGAAGGGTTTAAATGAAATAATCTAACAGTGTCTGCTCCTGAACACGGTGAGCAACCTCTGTGTTGTAGTCAGATCCTTTGGAGAAAAGCACGGCCCCTGAGAGTCTTGTGGGAGGTGATGCTTCACAAGTTTCTTCAGGCAGAGAACGACATTCCTCCTAGAACAATGGCCACCCACTTAGGGGGTTGTTGTTGTTAGGTGCCATCGAGTCCGTACTGACTCATAGCCACCTGCCATCCGTACTGACTCATAGCCACCCTATGCACAACCAAATGAAACACTGCCTGATCCTGGGCCAACCTCACAATTGTTCCTTCACCAGAGCTCATCACTACCATCAATTCTACCACACATTTTCTGCCCCATGAAGTTGGTCTCCCCACTTAGGGGGTTGTTGTTGTTAGGTGCCATCGAGTCCGTACTGACTCATAGCCACCTGCCATCCGTACTGACTCATAGCCACCCTATGCACAACCAAATGAAACACTGCCTGATCCTGGGCCAACCTCACAATTGTTCCTTCACCAGAGCTCATCACTACCATCAATTCTACCACACATTTTCTGCCCCATGAAGTTGGTCTCCTTGGTATGGTGAGACCGTGTCCCTCGAAAGAAAGATGAGGCAGTCTGCTCCCTTAAAGGTTGATAGTCTAGGAAACCCAGTGGAGTGGTTTTATTCTGTCTTATGAGCTGATACGAGTCAGAATCAACTCATGACATTGAGTTGGGTTTGGTATTTATTAACTTTTTCCTCCCTTCCTATGTTTTCTTGTGCTTTACTAGGTGGTGCACACAGTTCCATGCTTTGCTACTAACCCAAAGGTGGGTGGTTCAAATCTACCCAGTGGTGGCTCAGAAGAATGGCCTGTGATCTTCCAAAAGATCACAACCATTGAAAAGCGCATGGAGTACACTTCTACTCTGATACACGTGGGCCCACCGTGAGTTGGAATGGACTTGGTGGCAGCTGGTTTGGTTCATTGCTTGAACAGCTTCTTAAAGGAATGGAATGGAATGGATGTCCAATGTTTTCATTAATGGCTCTCACAACGTATATATGGTAGTGGTGGTGGTGGTGGTACACCATGGAGTCAGTTCCGACTCACAGTGACCTTGCATAGGGTTTCCGAGGCTGTAAATCTTTATGGGAACAGAAAGCCTCATTTTTCTCCCGTGGAACGGCTGGTAGTTTCAAACTGCTGAACTGGAGATTAGCAGCCTGACTCATAACCACTACCAGAGAAGACTGTCGAAATCACAGCAAACCAGCTAAGTGGGTAATTCTCAGCACCGCTCCCAGCCCTGCCCCTAGAGGTGGGGGTACGGAGAGGAGCCTCCTCATTGTGGCACCCTTCAATACAGAATGATAAATTGCATGCTGATGGCTTTAATAGCAACCAGGCCAGTGAAACAGGGGACCTAATGGCTCGTAAATGAGATGCAAGTTCATTTTCACAGGCCCACTATAATAAACTAATTATTTTGGAACTCTTCAATTATGCATTTTCAAAAAGCTGAATTGCATTGAAAACATGTTATGGCTTTATAGATCTTGTCTGCAGGGAGGGAAGGGGCTGCATCTGTCTCAGCAGTGCCCAGGGAGGGAGAGAGAGGCTGGTCACAGGGTGTAGATAAAGAATCAGCCAGCTGCCAAATGACAAAGAGCTGTCAGTTTCCTCGTCAATTACAGCTGGTCCTAACCCAGAAGAGGGGGAGCAAATTGCAGCAGCCATCCAAGATGGCTCAGCTAGAATGATGGAGGTGAAGATGTCCCTGATTCATGCAGTGCAGGGGGTACGGCAGAGTGTTTGGGGCTTTGGGATGAAGACTGTGCTGCTCAAAGCCATCCGAAGCTCAGGGAAAAACCGCTGATGTCAGAATTGTTCTTGTAGCCTCTCTCCAAAGTGGAAGGAGGGGCCTAACAGAGCTGCAGGCAGGGGTAGACGACCCAGCAAGCGAAGCAAGCACTGGTTTACTTAATAATCTCTAGTGAACGACCACACGGGAAACAGTTCACTACCGATTAGTAAGTAAGCACAATTAAGCCCTGCTTACCTTGCTTACTGGGTACTCTGTCCCTGTCAAGAAACACCCAACCAAACCCACAGCCAGCAAGTGATTCCAACTCACCACAACACCATAGCATAGGGTAGACCTCCTCCATAGGACTTCAGAGACTGTACATCTTTAAAGAAGCAGACAGCTTCCTCTTTCATCTATGGAGTGGTTGGTGGGTTTGAACCACCAACTCTGTACTTAGCAACCTAACACCTAACCCACAGTGCCACCAGATCTCTGCTGTCCCTGTCAGGGATTGTAAATTTGGGAAGAGACTTTGAAACTGGAGGAAGGCGCCATGGGGCCGGGAGAGAAGCAGATGCCAGATACCGTTAATAGAAGAATCTTTCAAAAATGCGACATTGTTCACTACAGGTTAGTAAGTAAACACAAGGAAGCCCGTGTTTACCTGGCCTATTGGGTAACCTGGCATCAGCTGCCAATCATACCTAAGGCTGAGGATGACCCCCCCAGACCTGGGGTGACGCTTCGGGTGTGTGGGACGGACCAGTGTGCTCACCAGCCTCAGAGGACTCAGGGGCGAGGGTCGATGGGTCTGTTGTTAAGTTGTTAGGTGTCCTCGGGCACATTCTGGCCTGTAGTGACCCAGCGTGCCTGAGAACAACTGTCCTATAAACTGTAATCATTAAGGAAAGAGGTTTGGTGGCGCAGTGGTAAAGGCTGGGTTGCTAACTGAAAGGTCATTGGTTTGAGCCCACCAGCTGCTCCATCAGGAAGAAGATGCGGCAGCCACTCCCCTGAAGAGTGATTGTGATGGGCTATTGAGTGGGTTCAGATTCCTCAACGCTACTTACAACAGAAGGGAGCATTGCCCTGTCCTGTGGCAACCTCGCAATCCAGAGGTTTATGTTTGAACCGATTGTTGCAGCCACTGAGCCAATGAAGCTCACTGAGGGTCACCTTCTTTCTATCTGTGTGAGTCTACTTTACCTGGTGTGGTGCTGTAGGATAAGCACTGGACTGCAAAGTCAGTATGAACTGTGAGGTCAGCCGTTCAAACTCACTATACACTATACAGGGTCTCCATGAGGCGGAACCAACTCAATAGCACTTAAAACATCAACTTTACCAAGCACGATGTCCTTCTTCAGATAACCTTTGTAAATGTCATTTATATTGCCTCCGTACCTAAGACAAGAAACCCCTGCTGCCAAGTTGGTTTGGGCTCTTGATGGCCCACAGGACAGAACAGACGGACCCAAAGTGTTTCCCAGGCTGGAATTTGTATGGAAGCAGACTCCCAAATCTTTCTTCCCTGGAGTAGCTGGTAGGTTTAAACCCCAGCCTGTCAGTTAGTAGACAAGCACTTAAACCATCATGCCACCAGAGTGCCTCTTACATAAAGACTTATTATTGTTAAGTGCTGTTGAGTCAGTTCCAACCCATAGCGACCCTGTGTAGGGTTTCCAAGGAGTTGGTGGTAAGCTTGAACCACCAACCTTGCAGTTCAAACCAACCTTATAGTCCCGCATATTAAGCCACAGCATCACACCAGGACTCAGAAATTGTGCCCTGGAGTTGGTTCCGACTCATAGTGACTCTCTATATAGGGTTTCTGAGGCTGTAAATCTTTACTGGAGCAGGAAGCCTTATCTTTCTCCCACGGAACCGCTGGTACTTTCAAACTGCTGACCTTGAGATTAGCAGCCCGATTCGTAACCACTACACTACCAGTTGTACTGTGGTGATGGTGGTTATGTGCCGTGGAGTCGGTTCCGACTCATAGAGACCCTGTACAGGGTTTCTGAGGCTGTAAATCTTACAGGAGCAGAAAGCCTCATCTTTCTTCTACAGAACAGCTGGTAGTTTTGAACTGCTGATCTTGAGGTTCACTGCCTGATTCGTAAACACTGTAAATCACTATAAGTCAGAGCTGACTTGATGGTATCTAATAATAATAATAGATAAGGGAGCTTCCAAAAGTTCCTGGAAAATGGAATTGAAAGATAATAGAACTTTCCCATGAATTTTATGAATCCCCCTCATACCATGTAAAGAACCCTGGCATAGCGGTTAAGAAAACAGCTGCTAACCAAAAGGTTGGTGAAGCATACCCACCAGCCACTCCATGAGAGAAAGAGCAATCTGCTTCGGTAAAGATTTACACCCTTGGAAACCCTATGGGGCAGTTCTACACTGTCAACAGGGTCTCTGTGTCAGAATGAAATCAATTGCAGCAGGTTTTGTTGGGTTTTTTGCATATATATAACATACATATATATATAATACATGTGTGTATACTGCGTATACATATAACTATTCCAGTCTCTTGGGGCTTCTTGTGTTGCTCCTTGTTGTTGTTATTAAGTGCTGTTGATTTGGTTCCAACTCATAGCAACGTTGTATAGCATTTCCAAGGAGCGGCAGGTAGGTTTGAACCGCCACCTTGTGGTCTAGTTCTTGTCCTACAGCGCCACACTAGGACTCCCGTATTGCTCCTAAACCATGTCAGTCTTCCCAACCAAGGGTCTGCGATGTGTTCTGTATTGCTTTCTGCCTGTTTTCCCACTGTTGGCGCTTTAAATTTAATTTCATTCCTCCTGTTGTTCTTAGAAGGCCAGCAGCTGGGCTGGCCCCAGCAATGGCTCTGTGGCTCCGCAGGCTCAGGTAAACAGTCCCCTAGCCCACGACGGCCCTGAGGAGGCCTGGTGGCTGGAGGCAGCAGGCTTTCCAGTCCTGCTGACTGGTGGTCCGGTGGAGAGGATAATTCTGAACAGCAGGCTGTGCCCTTGCCAGGAGAAAGCTCATAAACACCAGTCTTTCCTCCCTGTGTGTGGCGTCCGATGGAACCAGTTAATTACCTCCCCCATCGGAGAAGCACGCTGAGCAGGAGCATTATTTACAAAGGTTAAACATTCCCTTAATTGGACTGCGGGCATCTTCACTCAGATAAGCCTGCGCCCTTTCCTCTTTGTGCCAGAAAGATACGCTGGGAGAGGGCTCCATTTCCCAAAGAGAAGACGCCTGTCCCTATGGAGATTTGGTTTACTAACAGGTTGAATCAGGAGATACACAGGTCTGGGGGAATTCTGAGGACATTCAGGGCCTGTCCTCTAGGAGGAGCTATTTAAGGATCAAGAGTAACATTCTTCTCAGACTCACAGGCAGAGTCAAAGGCACAGGGCCATACATGAACATAGAGAGTCCAGGCTAGAAACACAGAATCCAGTTTCAGTCTAAGCATGGCTACCATCTGGAGCTGCCATGATGTTGTAAGATAAGCACTGGGCTGAGAACTACAAGGTCAGCAGTTCAAACCCAGCAGCTGCTCCGTGAAGGAAAGATGAGACTTTCTGCTCCCATAAAGATTTACAGCCTCAGAAATCCTATACAGGGTCACTAAGAGCTCGTGTTTAATTCTGTTGCGCATAGGGTCGCTATGAGTCAGAACGGACTCAATGGTACCTAATAACAACATGGGTCAGGAAACCAAGTGGGGATTCTTCCGTTGCTGAGTGTTGTTGTTAGGTGTCACCAGGTTGGTACTGACTCACAGTGACCCAGTATAGGGTTTCTGAAGCTGTAAATCTTTACAGGAGCAGAAAGTCACGTCTTTCTCCTTCAGAATGGCTGGTGGGCTTGAACCATCAACCTTGTAATTAGCAGTCCAGCATAACTCCGGTGCCACCAGGGCTCCCTTAGAAACTTGTGACATCTTTATATTTATTTATTTATTCTACATGCTTCAATTTACACCACATCAAAACAGCACTTTTGGCATCCTTGGGGACTTAAGCCATGCGCTTTTTTAATGTTCTTTGAGTTTGGGGAACCAGTTATGCGTGCACAGTGACTTTTTGTAAATTAGTAAATTTTCTGCTGGGTGATAGCAGTATAAGTCCCCACTCACCCCCTCCACCAGGTATCCTTACATAAAATACAACCTTCATACCTTTGTCTAACAAGCTTGGGTGAGAGAATTGTAAATGTGTGTCCGCACACACATATTTTCTTCCATGAATAACATGAATCAAAACCTCTTCCAGCTGGCACTGGGCATCTTGTGTGTTAGTGTTAGAAGAAGCTAGACTGGAGTGACGGTACCCCATCATCTGTCTCTCCTACCAGACACTTCTGGTGCCCTGGCCCATGCTGGTCATTGAGAATGGAAACTCAAACAGACAGCATTATTAGTATGTGGCTAAGGTCCCACTATTTCTTAGCCTTATGATTTATAGGCAATAAAGGGAGAACAAAATTCCGCTTTGATTAGTCTCTGTTTCTTGTTATTCTAGAATTTCTATTTTATTAAAAGCGTTTTATCCCACAGTGCAGTTCAAAGAGGAGAGGCAACCCATCATTTGGCAGATTCTAGTATTTATAGCATATGTTTTAACCTCCACACACACGCACACACACGCACAAAAGAGTGAGTTTGTCCTACTATGTGGGAGAGCATCTCTCTTTAATGAGATCCAATGCATTTGTCTGTCAAGCCACAGAAAAGCTCATGAAGTTCTACCTCTGGGCCTGAATGGGGTTGGGTGAACTTTTTAATAAGCAGCCGGAAGAATAACACAGAATTCAAAGTTTCTCCTGTATCTGGTTATAATGTTGGAAAGGAAAGATGATATTTAATACAGTTATAATCAACCAATCATTGCTGAAATTAGAGTGGCTAGTTGGAAATTAATCCAGTGATTATCATGTGGTAAACCTAATTGTATATTAATCAAAGTGGAACCCTATATAACTGCTCTATCTAAAAGTTCCCCACTTTTGAGTTTTCTTTTGTTAACAGGACATAAAAGAGCCTGGTCGAATTGTCCAATTTGTGACCATGATCATTTTGCATAGAAAAGGGACTGTTGTTGTTGTTAAGTGCCATTGAGTCGGTTCCGACCCATAGCGACCCTGTGTACAGGGTTTCCGAGGGTGTAAATCTTTACGGGAGTAGAAAGCCTCATCTTTCTCCCGCGGAGCGGCTGGTAGTTTCGAACTGCTGACCTTAAGGTTCGCAGCCCGATTCGTAACCACTACGCTACCAGAGCTCCTAGAAAAGGGACTAGGCATACCCAAAATTTCTATCAAT
>NW_006408552.1:6308833-6309930 GCF_000296735.1 Chrysochloris asiatica | reverse complement strand
TCGGAATTGACTCAATGGCACTTGACAACAACAACTAACACAGGAAGTGATAAACTTCCTTTGAAGATATATTTAATTTCCTCTTTCATCCTATGTTCGATTGGTTTGTCTTATGACTTGAGGTTTGTTGAATTATTTTAAATGGCACTTCCTGATGTGAGGCTTTAGGAAAAGCATGGGACTACTAATCACAAGGTTGGTGCTGTTGTTGTTAAAGTGCCATTGAGTCAGTTCCAACTCATAGCGATCTTGTATGTGTTTCTGAGGAGTGGCTGGTGAGCTTGAACCGGTGACCTTGAAGTCCATCGTATTAACCCATAGCACCCACCAAGACTAGGTAGGTGGTTCAAACTCACCAGCCACTCCTCAGAAACCCCATTCAGGGTTGCTGTGATTCAGAACCAACTCAATGGCACTTAAAAACAACAACTTCTCGCCATAGTCTTTGTAACTCCCACCGAACAGCTAGGTGAAACTAAGCACATTGGTGTGTTTGTCTTTTCTTGATGGACCGGATAAGACAGGGTGGGAGAAGATGTTGGTAGACATATATGATTCAGGTACGAGTGATTGTAAACAGGGTTGCTTGTGATTAGGAAAACCTGGAATTCTAACGAGGTTGTTGGTCCGTTGGCCACCCTGCTGGGTATAAAATAAGCCATCTTGGATGCAGGAAAGGAAATCTCACCACCATCAAGAAAGAATGGACCCCTGAGATCCTGTGCATTAAATCTCTTTGATTCATACACAGAAAGCTGACACACCAGGGAAATTGTTAAGAAGTGACAGAAACAGAACCAAGAGCCAGAGCATGAGACAGAGCCGTGGGTTTCCCAGCTCATGGAGTACAAACAACTGAGTGTCTTCGGGCAAGAGTCTGTGGAGTGGGGTATCTCTAGGCACTTCATTCAAGGAGCTAGACTTGCCAACTCATTGAACTGGAGCTGAGCACCTTTAGGCTGAGGTTTACAGTAGAGTAGAACACCGAACGTTTTAAAATTTAAAAAGGTGTGAGACAAGGTTATATTCTTTCACCATATTTATTCAACCTGTATGCATCTCAATGTAAAGAAAACAAAAATCCTCATCACTGGACC
>NW_006408552.1:6308089-6308733 GCF_000296735.1 Chrysochloris asiatica | reverse complement strand
GAGGACTAAGGTGCGCCTGACCCAAGCCATGGTATTTTCAATAACCTCATATGCATGTGAAAGCTGGGCAGTAAATAAGGAAGACCGTAAAGAATTGATGCTTTTAAGTTGTGGTGTTGGAGGAGAATATTGAAAGTGCCATGGGCTACCAAAAGAACCAACAGGTCTGTGTTGGAATAAGTGCAGCCAGAGTGCTCCTTGGAGGCCAAGATGGCCAAACTTCATCTCTCATACTTTGGACATATTGTCAGGAGGGACTGACCAGACACTGGAGAAGGTAAGGTGGAGCGTCAGACAAAAAGAGGAAGACCCACCGACTGATTACTACAAGAACAAGCAAGTTGCTCACCCAGGAGACATCAAGACAAGTGATGAGGTCCCCTCAGAGCAAATCCCCTTCCAAGACCAAGACTTAATGGGAATACATGCTCTGATTGGTGACGACATTCATCACCGATAAGGGGAAGTGAGGGAAAAACAGCAATGAAACTGCAAACTAAGCCCTACAATGTTCAATAGACTCCTGTGAACCACTGTAGAGACCTGGTCGGCCAGCAATGTGGCAAGACCTGGGGACTCTTGGGCCCAAAGTCAGTGACATAGCCACAGAGGACTAGAGTGGAGAGTGAAGCATCCAGCTGATA
>NW_006408552.1:6293067-6307019 GCF_000296735.1 Chrysochloris asiatica | reverse complement strand
GAGGAGATTATAATCATTGTAATGAAACAAAGTATTTGATTTGTTGAATGTAAAACTGATGATCTGCCCTGTAAACTTTCACTCAATTCACAATAAAAATGTAAAAAAAAAAAGACCCCCAAGGAGATGGATTGGCCAAGTGGCAGCATCGATGAACTCAAGTGTCGCAACAGTAGTGAGGTTGGCCCAGGATCGGGCAGTATTTTGTTCAGCTGTGCATAAGGTCACTATGAGTTGGTACCAACTCGATGGCACCTAACAACAACAAATAAATGAGGGAATACTGGTGTAGTATCGTAAGATAAGCACTCGACCTGAGGTCGGTTCGAACTGCAAGGTTGGCAGTTCAAACTCACCAACATTCTTCGAAACTTTATACAAGATCGCTGTGAGTCGGAACTGACTCAATGACACTTAACAACAACAACCAATAGTGCAATGTACTTTTAGAAGGTTTTATCTTGCTTTGTATCCACAGCACCTAACCCATACCTGTCGGTAAATATTTGTGGTATAGAAATTAATTGGTGAATCTAACATTGGGCTAGATATATAGTAACTACCTGACAAATCAATACATTGATACAAATCAATACATTGATACAAAGCAATATAAAAATATAGATATACAAGTGGAGGGGCTATGGGATGTAATCATAAAATCAGAGCTATTATAAACCGTCTCGCTCATATCCCCAAAGAAAATGAAGCTCCGTGAGGTTAGATGATTCCCTCAGAGCCACAGAGCAAGTTAGAGACACATCCAGGGCAAGATGCCATCGCTGTTGGTCCACTCCCCCCTCAACCACATTGTGAGAGTCCTTTGACACTTATGGGATGATAACGGAGGTCAGTAAAGAGTCACCTCCCTCATGCTGGGACTAGAAATTCTCATTCCAAGAAGATACCTGAATGATACCAAGGTCAGTTAACATAACATATATTCCACAAAGGCAATCTCTATATCCCACCTTGGTAAATAGTGACTAGGGTCTTAAAGCTTGTGAGTGGCCATCAAATATATACCTTTTGGTGTCTCCCTGTCTCCATTTCTGGAGTCAAAATCTAAGATGCATGAAAATCTAAGTGATTTCTAAGTGATGAAAATGTAAGATGCATGGAAATGTAAGTGATTTCTGAGTGATGGAAATCTAAGATGCATTAGTCTACTAGACTAATGGATTACATGAACATCTGCTTCCATGAAACTGAGACCAGAAGAACTAGATGGTGCCCAGCAACCACTACTCTGAAAGGGTCACATTAGAAAGTCCTGGATAGAATGGGACAAAAATCTGGAACAAAACTCAAAATCATAAAATAAGACACAGGTTTACTGGTCACATAGAGACAGGTGGAACCTCTGAGACTATGGCCATTATTCCTCCTTCAGGTCTAAAACTGAACTTTCAGCCAAACAATAGACAGGTCTACAAGGGAGACAATAACACTAGGGCGGTATGCTTTCCTTAGAATCATCAACCATTTGAGACCCAAAGGGCAGCATTTGCCCAAAGACACAGTTGAGAAGAGTTAGGAAAGAAGAAGGAATGGAAACAGAAAACATGGGGAGGAAGGGGAATACATGATATTACACTGTTGGATGGAAAACCTGCTTTGTAAACCTTCATCCAACTCACAATAAAAAGTTTTTTAAAGAAAGATTCTCCAAGTCTGCCTCTCACTTGTTTCTGACAGAAAGAAGATCTGTCAGGAGACCCAGTTGTCAAGGCGCCATATTTGGAGCTGAGAGGGAAGGCATAGGATGCTCTGTTTTGATTTCTGCAAACATTCCACGATTTGTTTTGGCTCTGATCCAGTACCTTTAAGCCCTGGCTCTCCCATTCTTTATACTCTGTCTTCATAATGTCTCAAATTACAGTGTGTTGATTCAGTCAACGGCTTAGCAAATTCCCTTAAAAGTATATAACATTGTGAAGACCATTGTTTTTAAAAAGCTACTTTAAAACATGACATTTATTAGCAGTTATATTAAGATAAACTATAAACTTATCCCCAATATAGATGTTGCCCTCTGATTTAGATTCCAACTTGAGTAAACTAGGCAAAGAGCATTAAAGTCGAATGGCTTTTAGGACCCATGGGGTAATGCTAGAATTTGCAGCATGCTAAACACTTACAGAGCATATGTGAGTGAGTCTTGGGTAATCACATTTGGGGCCCAATTAAACTCTTCAGACTTGCTCCAGCTTCTACCCAGGCCCCAGCTGAGGGAGCACACAGGTGAATTTGCCTGAGGCAGAAGGAATCTTGGGTTGGGGCTGGGAGGACAGGTTTGTATCTCATTAACAGGTCTCTTTGCAAATTCTGACAGACAACCAGAACAAGCCAGAGCAGAGCTGATGGAATCATCATTCTTCTGAAAATGTCTTTCCCTGCCTTCCTACCAACAGGAATGGCACCTTCCAAATGCCTGTGATGCATAGCAAGAGTCCTCCACCTGGCCTGTATCTTGGGACTGAACAATCTTTTCTCCACTGAGTCTGGATTACTTCTGGAGTCACTGGCTTGTCTATAAGACCACACTGTCCACCAGGTGCATTTTTTCACAAATTCAGTGCTCTTGATGTCACTTCCTTGCATGGAAATATTCACAGGCCCCTTGTTGTTGTTAAGATTGTCCAACTCATAGCGACCCTGTATGGGGTTTCCAAGGAGCAACTGCCAACCTTGTAGTTCACAGTCTAATGCTGATCCTACAGCACCACACCAGGAATCCCCTTGTTGTTGTTGTTATGTGCCATGGAGTCGGTTCTGACTCATAGTGACCCTGTGCAGGGTTTCCAAGGCTATAAATCTTTACAGGAGCAGAAAGCCTCATCTTTCTCACACAGAGCAGCTGGTAGTTTTGAACTGCTGACTGTGAGGTTAGCAGCCCAATTTGTAACCACTATGCTACCAGAGCTCCTTGGAGTTCTACTGCCTTCAAAAATAATTGCAGGATAATCTTAGCATCTAAGGGAATGCATAACATGTCCCTGGTTTGCCTTGGCCAACTTCTCTTGGTCCCCTACTTTTTATATGTTAGTCCATGTTTCAGCTCAGCATTTCTCAAACTTTTTCATCTCAGGACTCCTTACATTTAAAAAAAAATGACTGAGAATCCCTAAACGCTTCTATTTATGTGATCTACCTCTGGGATTCATACTGCATTATCAATTCAAACTGAGATGGTTGAAAAGTGCCTATTTATCAATTCATTCAAACATAACCCCAATGAACCCACTGCATGATAACATAAATCATGCCTTTTTACAAAAACTACTATTTTCCCAAACAAAACTCCAGTGAAAAGGATGACATCGTTTTGCATATTTTGTGTCAGTGTCTAATGATTGGACTCCTAGTGTGGCACTGTAGGATAACACTGGGCTGCTCACCTCAAGGTCAGCTGTTCAATGACACCAGCAATTCCTTGGAAACCCTATACAGGAACGCTAGGAGTTGGAACTGGACAGCACTTAACAGTAACAACAATGTCAGACTTAATGGAAGACAGTGGCTTTCTTATCTGCTTCTCTATTTAAGCTGTTGAGACAGGCTGTTTTGGTTAAATTATATGAAGGATGCTCAGCCTCACAGTGACACTAGGTAGAAAACAGACATTTTCATGGACTCCCCTTAGAGACTCACCCAGAGACCTACATGGTACCTTGGACTTGGCTGAGAATATGGCTCGGGCTAAGCCAGCCTCTCTGTGGCTGTCCAGTAGTCCCTGACCCTCCTGTCCCCACCCCTTAACTCACACTATTCTCTTTGCTCTCAATGAAATATTGAAAGCCTACCCTAGCCTCAGACCTAATTGATAAGGTTGAAGAAGCCCCCAGACCCATGTGGAGCTGGTACAGGTGCATCAGAGAAAGAGCAGATACATGAATGTCCACCCCGGAGAACTGGCCTGCTCTCTGTGACCCACCTCCCACAATTTCTCAAACATCCAGAGCTGGGGGACCTCAGCTGTCTCCTAGGAAAGCTAGCATAATCACACCCAAAGCAGCCGTATTTCACATCCTGCTCTTACCGAGGGCTCTGGGTGGCAAAAGGGACCCAGAGTGGGAGGAAGGCATTCACTCACCTGAGAACCCCACCTGGGCACCATGCTGGCACGTCAGCCCTGGCAGTGCCTGGAAACAGGGTAGTCAGCACAGACAGGGGCATCTCTTGCTTTGTAACCACAGCAAGACTCTTGCAGACGGAGCACACATGGGAAACGGACTCTTTCGGAGTCCCAGCTGGTGACCTTTGCTAGAAGAGGCTCAGTCCCTCGGTGGTGCAAGCAGTTAAGTGCTTGGTTGCTAACAAAAAGGTTGGCAGTTCAGGTTCACTCAGATGTGCCTTGAAAGAAATGCCTGGCAATCAACTTTAGAAAAATCTCCACTGCAAACCCTTATGGAGCACAGTTTTACACATAAGGGGTTGGTCATGAGTTGAAATTGGCTTGACAACAACTGGGTTGCTTGGCTTTCTTTAAAGAAAGGCTCACACACTCTCAAGAAAATTCAGGTTGGCCGCCATTTCCAAATGAGGTGTATTACTGAATTTCTCCCAGCATCCACTTGGAACCCTTCTTCTGAACACAGCTTGAGATGTGTCAGGCTCAAGACAGGAAAGCACCTTGAGATGGACGATGGGTGAAGGACAAAGGGTGTGTGCTCACACAGAGCCTTCCTCAGTGCAGCCCAGCCCTCTCCTCGCTCTCCCCACAGCCCACCCTGCCCCTGCCATCCTCTTTCTCCTTCCTGACCCTCTCACCCAATTGTGCACTCTCCATCTTTGCTGGTTTCCAAACCCCTTAACCGTGAGCCCAGCTTTGATCGTCAGAGCATTTCCACCCTGACCCTGACTTCTCAGCCCAGTATTTCAAGCTAGAAATTACCAACCCATCTTTCTTTTAATGCACCAAACTAGGAACTGCCAGAGCACACCTGGTCCTCCTCCTACCCAGGCTTCAATCTAGGGAAGACCCCAGCACCGCATCTTCCCCCAGAGATAAAGACCTTCCCTGTGGTGCCACTCTTTATTATCCCACTCTGGTTCCATAGAATAGCTGGCAGGCAGAAAACGGGATGTGGAATAGACAATGTGCCTTTGTTTCTAACTCTCTGCATTGTTGCTATTGTTGTTAGGTGGTCTTGAGGTAGTTCCAACTCATAGCAACCCGATGTATAACCAAACACAGCATCACTGGGTCCTGAAACAGCCTCATAATCATTGCTTGTGTTAGGGTCCACTGCTGCAGCCACTGTGTCCATCAATTTCACTGACCCTTGACTTTACCAATGACCTCCCCGAGTCTCAGTTGACCCATATTGGAAGTGGAGATGTGCTAAACTGAGACAACCATTGTTAGGGTGGTGCTGTGAATCAGGATTGGATTGCAAGCCACAAAGTCAGCAGTTCAAACCCACCAGCTGCTTGCTTCTCAGAAACCCCATATATAGGGTCACTATCAGTAGGAACCAACTCCCTGGCACATAACAACAACAACAACACATCAGCACCATGCTAGGCAGAGGCGAAAGCCCTCAGCGAGGACTGAATCTGTCCCTAACTTGCTCCCAAACCAGCCCCTCGGGGGGTTCTTGGTCTGTGGCTTCCCAAGCAATCCTTTAAATTATCTGAGAGAACAATTTCCCCACAACAAAATAAAACAGGGCACAGAGGTTTGTTAGCATTTCCTCAGGGTGGCTTGCAAGAGCAGCTTTCCAATCCGCAGCCTGATCCTCTCAGCCCTCAGAGGAGGGGTCCTCTGAGAGTGTGTGCTCCTTTGTAAATTGCTGTCCCCTCCTTCTCCTCTGTTACTGCTCAGGGCTGTGTGCACAGAACAAATTGCTCTGTTTGAAGCCTTGGACTCCGCCTAAGCATCCTGATCACATTACTCCCTCAGCATTTTAGTGGTGCAGAGCCAGAATGCACCAATGGCAGCCTCCATGTGCAGAGACAGAAAGGGACAGCCAAGACCTCCGAGGGACTGGAATAGCCACATCCTCCCTAGCAGAGCCTTCACCTGACCCTTGCCGGACTGCTTATGACCCCTGTCTGGAGGAGGGCTGTAGGAAGGTGGAAGGGGGCACGTTTCTGAGCACCCTTCCAAATCTTGCTGCTGTTGCTATGTGCCGATGAGTCAATCCCCACTCACAGTGACCCTGTACAGGATTTCCGTGGCTGTAAATCATTATGGGAGCAGAAAGCCTCATCTTTCTCCCACAGAACAGCTGGTGGATTTGAACCGTTGGGTTAGCAGTCCAATGCATAACCCACTACACTACAAGTGTTATTTCTTTCCAAAACATCACCTCATTAAATCCACAGAGTGCTAAAATTCAGATTATCTTCCCCTCTTATTTGTGGGTTGCCCAAAGTTTCTTAGATCTAAGTGAAAAAAACAGGAGGTTATGATCCCAGAAACCCATGGTTTTCCTTTTATTTTGCCCTGGTCCAAACTTCCTTCCAATAAAGCACCAGAGAGTTGAAGGGGAATCTCAGAGTGAGATGGCATCCCTCTTCCTGAAAGACCACTGAGTACTCTGGGGTATCTGTTGAAACTCCAAATGTGCTGTGTTGTTGGCATTGTTAGTTACCATCGAACATCAGGAAAACAAGCAAATCCATCTTAGAAGATGGCTTCTTAGAAGCAAGGATGCTCTGACTCATTGCGTTGGTACGTGCCATCGAGTCAATTCCGACTCATAGTGACCCTCTATAATGCTTCCAAGAGCAGCTGGTGGGTTTGAATTGCTGAGCTTGCAGGTAACGGCCCAGCGCATTATCCTATAGCACTACGCCAAGGCTCGTTACATAGAATTGTCCAATTCCACACCAATTTCGTGATCGTTGCCATGTCTGAGCCCACTGTTGTGGTTGTTGGGCCAATCCATCTTGTGGAGGGTGTCTCTCATTTTCATTGACTTTCTACCTTACCAAACACAATGTCCTTTTCTGGAGACTGATCATTGTTGGTGGCACATGCAAAGTCTCGCCATCCTTGCTTCTAAGGGGTAACCTGGCTGCAATTTTTGTTCATTCTTCTTGCAGTCCATGGTATATTCACATCTCTTCACCAGCACCACCATGCAAAGGTATCAATTCCTCTTTTTATGATTGGCTGCATGCAGATGAGGTGACTGCAAAGACCACAGCTTGAGCCAGGCACACCTTCCTCAATAAAGTGATGCCTTTGCTTTTCAAAACAAAATGTGCTATGGTCAACCCTTTCCCAAATACAGCAAACCCCCAATCTCATAACCAGATGATGAGATAGGTTATTGGGTCCCCTCCAGTGAACAAATGAGGAGGCTTAGCTTACCAGAAACTGTCTACCAGTCCTAATTAAGCCAGGACACATCTCACAGAGTGTTTTGAGGTAAGCAGACATATTGATTAATTAGTCATCATTATTAACCTGCATTGGTATATTTATTGCATTGAGAAATCCTGCTAGAAGGGACCTCTTTAAACTGTTAAAAAGCAAAGATGTCACTTTGAGTAATACAATACGCATGACCCAAGCCATGGTACTTTGGGCATGTTATCAGGAGGGAACAGTCCCTGGAGAAGGACACTGTGTTAAGCTGAGTTCTCTAAGGTAGCAAAACCACTGAAGTTTATATATATATATATACATAAATCAAGGAAATTGTGAAGAAGTCCCAAATCCATTACATAGATGTTAGTCTGGAGGTTTCTGACTCACAATCGCTGCAGGGCTGATGAACCAAGATTGGCAGGTAAGAAGACAGGCTGCTGACCACTCCCAGGATTCACAGGTCATAGAGCAGGACACTGGCTCAAGCCCAAAGAACCGGAGGTCAGAGGATGAGCCAGATGCAAGAACCAGACACACAGAGAGGAAGCAAGCCTTGCCTGAATGTCCAATATATTAGAAGCAGGTTACAGCCCCAAGGAAGCTTCCCTTCAATTAACAGGCTGCTCATAGCCAACATCATCATAGAACTGATTACATGATATTAGATCTCATCATGGGGGATAAATACATCTCAACTTGGCCACTGAGAACTCTGGCCGCATCAAGCTGACACTAACGCTTAACTACCACAATGTGATGCTTGGTAAAGTAGAAGTTTGGCCAAAAGAGAAGAAGACACTGAATGAAATGGATAAACACAGTGGCTGCGCAACACTGGGCTCAAACATATTGCTGATTGTGAGGAGGGTGTGGAGCAGGCAGTGTTTGGTTCTGTAGTACATGAATCGAAACTGACTCAACAGCACCTAACAACAAGAAACAACATTGACTTGACACCCTGCTGTCATTTCAATAAACTTGGTGGAATTAATGAGGCTCAAAATGCTGCGCAGACTTCTTGTGCTAATTATTTTTGGTGAACAAATTCATTGTTGATATAAATAGCATTATCCATCATGCTGATGATCGAGTATCTGCGGGAGTGGGGAAAATGGCGGGAAATGACACTTTACTGTTGGAGGATGTTGGGAGGAATTCTGAGGCTGGCCTATGGAGAAGGTGGGATTGACTGAGGAAGAGGCTGAGTAAGAACTTAGCTAGTGATGGACTGGAAGAGTGGAGAATTATCCCTAATGTGCAGAAAGGGAAATCATTGAAAGAATTGGATCAATACCGGTTGACTTCAAGTCCATCCCAACTCACGATGACTCTATGTGTTTCAGAGTAGAACTGAACTCCTTGGCATTGTAAGGAACTGTGATCTTTCTGTAGTAGATCACCAGGCCTTTCTTCTGGGGAACTTCTGGGTGAATTCAAAGCACCAATCTTTTAGGTTTGCAGCTGAGTGGTTAGCCGTTGGTGCCAGCCAGGGTTTCAAACACATTCAAGCAGATTCAGTCATTGTCTTCACCCCTCTGCCACACCCAATTGATCCCAAATTCCCATGGATCCTGCCTTCATTCAATGCCCTCTTCTCCTGTTCTGTTTAAAGCTGGGCCTTTGGGTTATGTTCCTGCCATTGCTGGGTGCCTTATCCACGGCCATTCTCAGCTCCTTCAATCTGGTCTCCAACAGGTTCTCTAGTGACTCCCCTTGCCTGGAAGGTAGTCCAAGGTCTCACTGAAGTGCAAGCTCTTCTCATGGAGCTCAAGTCCTGAAAACCTTCATCACCATGGTCTCTCCAGCCTTACATCATCCATGCTTCAACTACTCCAGGAACTTCCCCTCCCTATTTCCACCATTTCAGCAAGTTCCCTCTTACACATTCTCTACCCTTCATACTGAACTTCCTCCAGGGACCTTCTCTGAACCCACACCCAGGCTAGAAGCCCCCCACTCTGCCCCTGAGGTCCCCAATTCTCATAGTTCTTCTCATGCTGACAATGATTTTCCACCCCTGTGTATTTCTCACTCACTGGTTCATCTCTGGCTCCACCAAGCCCTGTGGTTCATGAAAGTTTGATGAATAAATGAATGAATGAATCATGGGAGATGGGAGAGTCAGCATGCAGGTAAGCTGAGAAAAGAGTCTCAGTCACATATTTGGAGGGAGGGGATGCAGAGTGTTGGAAGTGATTGGTGTTCCCCATAAATGAACTGAGTGTAGACTCAGGATATGTATAAGGAACTGGTAGAAAGAGCTAAGAGCCCAGGAAACTGTGACTGAGGCCATCGGAGGACACAGCTTGAGGGAATATGGAAACATCTGTTGTTGTTGCTATTGTTAAGTGTCATGAGTGAGTTCTGGCTCATAGTGATCTATGTACGAAGTACTGCCCTGTCCTGTGCCATCCTCACAATTGCTGCTACGCTTGAGCTCACTGCTGCTGCCACTGTGCCTGTCCATCTCATTGGGGTTTTTCCTCTCATTCACAGACCTTCCACTTTACCTGACATGATGTCCTTCTCCATGGACTGGTCCCTCCTGACAACATGTCCAATGTATGAGAGACAAAGTCTGCCCATCCTAGCTTCTAAGGAGCATTCTGTTTGTGCCATCTGATTTGGTACAACCAGAACACTCCTGAAATGTAATATTTCCTGCTTACCTGAGATACATTCTCAGGAAGGAGCCATCCCTGGAAAAGGACATCATGTTTGACATAGATCAGCAAACAAGAGGAAGACCCTCAACAACATGGACTGATGCAATGGGTACAAATATGGGAATAATTGTAAGGATGGACAGGACAGGAGAGTGTTTCATTCTTCCCTGCTTGGTGTCACTATGAGTCAGACCCAACTCAACAGTACACATCAACAACACTGGGTTCAAGTCCTCCACAACAGAAAATGAACAAAATCAAACGGGTAGTGTTTCCAGGGAACAACGTTAGGAGCTCTCTGTGGCAAGAACAAGGCACTACTCAGGGGAAGAGAGTCGAGTCAGCTACCCAGCAGCCCCTGAAGGGACCTTGCTGAAGGGCTGGCCCCTCTCATGCAGGGAATGGTGGGTCTCTTCTCACCGAGGGAATCTGGCATTCACGAACTTCTGGGTGTTCATGTACTTTTGTGGCTCCTGCCCAAGTTCTAAACACAAAGGACACTTAGAGATGTTCCCAGGCTCCCCAAGGCACAGAGAGCTGGAGAGAGTGGAGAGAGCCGAGCCCCCAGCACTGAGTAAACTTCTCACTAAGTGCTTGACTTGATGATTATGGGGTATATCTGAAAAAATAAATAAGCAAACCAAAGGCCCACTGCCATCAAATCGATCTGACTCATGTCAACTCTCTAGGGCAAAGTAGAATGGCTCCCTAGGGTTTCTGGCACGAAATCTTTAAGGAAACACACTGGCTCATCTTTCTTCCATGGAGCAGCTGGCTGGTGGTTTTGAAGCGATGACCTTACGCTTAGCAGCCCAATACTTAATCCACAGTGCTACCAGAGCTCCTATTATGAGATATGTTGTTGTTGTTAAGTGTCATTGAGTCAGTTCCCACTCAGAGCAGCCCTGTATAGGGTTCCCAAGGAAAAGATGGAGGTGTGAACTGCCAACCTTGCAGTTATGAGTCCAGTGTTTATCCTACAGCACCACACCTGGATTCCATTATAGAGTATGTTGTTGTTGTTGTTGTTGTTGTTTAGTGCCACTGAGTCGATACCAACTCATAACAACCCTGTATAGGGTTTCTGAGGAGGAGCTGGTGTGTTTGAACTGCTGACCTTGAGGTTTAAGCCAAACTTATGGTCCAGTGCTTATCCTACAGCACCACAACAGAATGTCATTTATGGTGTATATTGTTGTTGTTAGGTGCCATCGAGTCAGTACCAACTCATAGCAACCCTATGCACAACAGAATGAAACACTGCCCGATCATGGGCCAACCTTACAATTGTTGCCATGCTTGAGCCCATTGATGCTGCCACTTTGCCAATCCACCTCGCTGAGGGTCTTCATCTTTTTCTCTGACCCTCCACCCTACCAATCATGATATCCTTCTTCAGCGACTGGCCCTTCCTGACAATATGTCCTAAGTATGAGAGATGAAGTTTGGCCATCCTGGCCTCCAAGAAGCACTCTGGCTGCACTTCTTCCAATACATATCTATTGGTTCTTTTGGCAGCCCATGGCACTTTCAATATTCTCCTCCAACACCGTAACTCAAAAGCATCAATTCTTCTATGGTCTTCCTTATTCACTGTCCAGCTTTCACATGCATATGAGGTTACTGAAAACACCATGGCTTGGGTCAGGTGCACCTTAGTCCTCAAGCTGACATCTTTGTTCTTAAACACTTTTAAAAGGTCTTGTGCAGTTGAAAGTTGATCCAAGAAGAATGAAGTCCTTGATAACTTCAATCTTTTCTCTGTTGATAAGAATGTTGTTTATTGGTCCAGTGGTGAGGATTTTTGTTTCCTTTACATTGAGATGCAATCCACACCGAACGCTGTTCTCCTTAAACTTCATCAGGAAGTATTTTAAGTCCTCTTCACTTTCAGCAAGCAAGGTTGTATCATCTGCAAATTACAAGTTGTTAATGAGTCTTCCTCCAAACCTGATGCCACATTTTTCTTCATAGAAACCAGCTTCTCGGATTATTTGCTAAGCATACAGGTTGAATAAGTATGGTGAAAGAATACAACCCTGTTGCACACCTTTCTTCATTTTAAACCATTCAGTGTTCCCATGTTCTGTTGAAACAACTGCTTCTTGGTCCCGGTACAGATTCCTCATGAGCACAATTAAGTGTTTCAGAATACTCAGACTTCTCAATGTTGTTCATAGCCTGTCATGATCCACACAATCAAATGTCTTTGTGTAGTCCATAAAGCACAGGTAAACATCTTTCTGATATTCTCTGCTTTCAGCCAAGATCCATTGGATATCAGCAATTATATCCCTCGTTCCATGGCCTCTTCTGAATCTGGCTTGAACCTCTGGAAGTTCTCTGTCAATGCATGTTTGGAGCCATTTCTGTATTACCTTTAGTAAAACTTTACTTGCATGGCATAGCAAAGATATTGTCTGATGATTTCCGTATTCTGTTGGGTCACTTCTCTTTGGAATAGGCACAAATATAGATCTCTTCTAATCAAAATTGGAAATAACACCCTCAAAATTCAAAGAGAGGTTTACTCACTATCATATACCAAGGAATCCTTGGACATCACAATTAAATGTTCAACTATTAACAAAAGGTTTCCTAGTGTGGCAGAATAAAGCACGCAACCACAAGGTTGGCTTGAACCTCAAGGTCAAGGGTTCAAACTCACCAGTTGCTCCTGGGGTCTCTATGAGTTGGAACTGACTCGACAACACTTAACAACTAACAAAAAAAAAAAAAAAATCAATGGTTGAAACCTACCCAGAGGCACAAAGGAAGACAGGTCTGACAACCTGCTTCCATAACAATGACAGCTAAGTCTTGCTGAGTATAGGTTTCCCTGCCTACTATTGTATAACAGGTTTTTAAGTGGGATAGAAAGGAATATTGGGAAATATGACAGAAAGCTTGTAAGGTTGTCTTCTGCCTACAATTGACTGCAATAGTTAAAAGGGGTTCTAGAACTTGCCCAGTGAAACAGGCTTCTTGCAGAGCCTTTGCAGAGAATGGGGTCTTAGGTAGAATCCTGAGCCCCATCCAGAACCTTCTGAAGTGGGACATTCCCACTTGAAAGTATATGCACACCAACCTGGAATGATAAGAGGAACAGAAGATGCAGACTGTTTGGCTGTTATAAGAAAAAACAAAAATCAAACTGTTTGGCTGTTATAAGAAAAAATAAGCTGGTTGTCTGGGAGCCATCAAGACAAGAAAAGTCAGCTCATTAGGACAAACTCCCTTCCAAAACTGAAACTCAAAGGGAACATACAAGCAGACTTGTAAGCTCATTGGTGATTATGCTGGTCTCCTGGTGAGTGGAAGGGAGAAAGGCAGCAATGAAGACATGGGCTGAGTTCAACCATGTTCCATAGACTCCTGTCGTACTTGAGATGAGACAGAGAAGAACAAGGGCTGGTTGGTCTGAAGCCTGGGGAGACTTGGGAACGCCTGAGCCCATGGACACTGACCTAGCCACTGGGGTTAGAGCTGACAGTGAAGCATCCAGCTGATATGAAGGGTGGGGGAGAGGAAAAGTGCAAGAATGCCCAAACTTGCAGATAGTACCCATTTGACCTAACTTCAATGGCTTAATGATCAGAACATGACAAGATAAAAAAGTTTGATACAGGAAACAAGTGTAAATTGCTACCATTTGATGAACTTGACCTTTGCTTATGGATATAGGAGCTCAAAATACCAACTGAGAGGGAAGGAGTCTTCACATGAGGCATCAAGCCTATGCCTCAGTATACAAGGTTGATAGGGACTGGCAGCTGAGACACTGACTACATAAATGGGGGGTGGCATGGGCTATAAAGGCACAAAATGACTGGCTTACAAGTTTTCCAGTCAGAGTTTAGTTTAAGAGTGGGGAGGGGAGAGTGTAGACTCCCCACTGAATAATTTTCATCTTGTCTAGATGGCTCTGGTGAAAGGAGATGGGATAGGATTTTTTGATT
>NW_006408552.1:6291270-6292562 GCF_000296735.1 Chrysochloris asiatica | reverse complement strand
CATTGTAATGAAACAAAACGTAATTGATTGAGTACAAAACTGATGGTTTGCCCTGTAAACTATCACTCAATTCACAATAAAAGCTTTAAAAATAAATAAATAAGTAATAGTCAAGAAAACCCATGAGTACACATCTACTCTATTAACATATATGGTACAAATAGACTGGACAGTAACAAATTCTTTGTGCCCAGCACTGTGCTCTGATAGTTTTCTAAAATGCATTCATTCACCATCAACGAAGCCTCAGGAAGTGTGATTTGGGGGCAGACCCTAGGTGGCACAAACCATTAGTTATCACACTAAGCTCCTCAACTAAGCACATTAACCTAATGTCAGAACTTCTAACCCAGCCAGAGGCACTTCCGAAGAAAGATCTGGAAATCTACTTCTGAAAAAATCAGCCACTGAAAATTCTAAGAAGCACAGGTCTACTCTGACACACATATGAAGAAGTCATGAGTTAGCATCATGTTTTTCAGTTGTTTTATTTTATTTTATTTTTTATGATCTGGGTAAGACCAAAGTGCTGTTTTGATGTCTGGAATTTTTATCTCTTAAAGAATGTCTGGCAACCTCTCTTCTTCTTGACAGGAAGTGGGCTGACAGAAAAGTAAACTTTCTCTGCATAAAAAAAGATTACATGTATCAGCTACGATTTACCTGAGTGGAAAACCCAAATTCTCTCTACTGAATAGAAAGAGTCCAGTGAATCAGAAGGCTCGACACCCCAGGGAAAGAACATTGCATTAATATGCAAAGATGATGCAGTATTTTTTTCAAATTTCACAACTGATACTAAATTAAGCCATGAAGTGCAACCATGCTAATTGGCAAAAGGCACATGATAGACAATAATGGGGTAAAAGATCACTTCTTACTGCAATTAATTACAAAAGAGGAGCTGTTAGGGGTTTCCCCCCCATAAAGCGACTCCCACAGTCACCATATGGATCCTAAGAGTTTAGATTGACAAGGGCTGTTCTTGCAGCATCTGAAACACCACGTCAATTTCCCCAGACCAAATTCAAAATGAAATGTCTTTGTATACTGACATGACAGGAGTCCTAGTGTGGCGATATGGGCTAATGCGCTGTACTGCAAAGTCAGTTTGAACTACAAAGTCGGTGGTTCAAGCTCACTAGCTGCTCCTTGAAAAGCCTAGACAGGGT
Organism: Chrysochloris asiatica; assembly: GCF_000296735.1. Lineage (NCBI taxonomy): Eukaryota > Metazoa > Chordata > Mammalia > Afrosoricida > Chrysochloridae > Chrysochloris > Chrysochloris asiatica. The sequence continues at coordinate 6,291,390 of NW_006408552.1, read as the reverse complement.
TGCTATGGGTCAGAACCGACTTGATGGCACTTAACAACAACAACAACATGGTATTCCAAGTCCAGAGAGGTGTTTTAATGCAGTGGAATACTGGTGGATCCATATATGACATATAATCCA
>NW_006408552.1:6258073-6288880 GCF_000296735.1 Chrysochloris asiatica | reverse complement strand
TAGAAAAGCCAAAGAGGAAGAACATGCTCAGCATTTCTCAAGCTGAAAGAACTGAAGGAAAAACTTCAAGCCTTTACTTGAAATATTGAAGGATTCTAGGAGCAAAACGGAGTCCTGTATGGTGCTGTGGGTTAATGCATCAGACTGCAAAACCATTTGAACTGCAAGGTTGGCAGTTCAAGCTCACCAGCTGCTCCTTGGAAACCCTATATAGGGTCGCTATGGATCGGAACTGACTCAGCGGCACTTAATAACAACAACAAGGGCAAAATATTAAATGATGCAGAAAGCATCAAAAGAAGATGGAAGGTATATAAAAAGTGACTGTACCAAAAAGAAATGGCGAATGTTCGACTATTTCAAGAGGTAACTTATGATCAAGAGCCAATGGTACTAAAGGAAGAAGCCCAAGGTGCACTGAAGGCACTGGTGAAAAACAAGGTTTTTGGAATTGATGAAATCTTTTAACAAACTGATGTAGTAGTGGAGGCACTTATTCATCCATGCCAAGAAATTTGGAAGACAGCCACCTGAACAACCGACTGGAAGGGTGCCCATTCCAAAGAGCGGTGGGCCAACAGAATGCAGAAATCATCAAATGATATTATTAATATCACATGCAATTAAAACTTTGCTGAAGAAATTTAAAAAACAGTAAGTATATCACAGGGAGCTGCCAGAAGTTTAAGACGGATTTAGAAGAGGACTTAGAATTTAGCTATATCATTGCTGATGTCAGATGGTTGTTGGCTGAAAGCAGTGAATACCAGAAAGGTATTTACTTGTGCCTTATTGATTATGCAAAGGCTTTGACCTGTGTGGATCATGACAAACTATGGACAACATTGCAAAGAATGGATATTCCTGAACACTTAATTGTGTTCCTGAAGATCCTGTACATAGAACAAGAGGCAGTTGTTAGAACAGAACAAGGGGATACAGAATGGTTTATGATCAGGAAGGTGTTTATCAGGGTTATATCCTTTAACCATACTTACTCAGTCTGTACACTGAGTAAATAATTTGAGAAGCTGAATTATATGAAGAATATAAGCAGGACTGGAGGAAGACTCATTAACAGCCTGTGATATGAAGATGATATAAGCTTGCTTTCTGGAAGCGAAGAAGACTTACAATACTTACTGATGGAGATAAAAGACCACAGCCTTCAGTATGGATTGCACCTTAATGTAAAGAAAACAGAAACTACAACTGGACCAGTAAATAACCTCATTATAAATAGAGACAAGATTGAAGTTGTCAAAGACTATTTTGCTTGAACTACAATCAACACTCGCGGAAGCAGCAGTCAAGAAATCAAATGGCATATTGCATTAGGCAAATCTGCTGCACAAGACTTCTTAAAAGTATTAAAAAGCATCAAGGCAAACAATCAAGTTCCTTCAGGACAAACCCCCCTCTAAGACTGAAACTCAAAGGGAACACATGAGCGGGCATGTAAGCTTGCTGATGACCACATTGGTCTACTGGTGAGTGGAAAAAGGGTAAAGGCAGCAATGAATAAATGGGCTAAGTTCAACCATGGTCCATCGACTCCCGTTGATCTGGAGATGAGAGAGAGAAGAGGAAGGGCTGCTGGTCCGATGTGTGGTGAGACCTGGGGACACCTGAGCCCATGGACAAGAACATAGCCACAGAGGCCAGAGCTGAGAGTGAAGCATCCAGCTGATATGAAGTGAGGGGAGAGGCACAAGAACACCCGAACGTGCAGATAGTACCCATTTGACATCATCTCAATGGTTTGATAATCAGAACTTGTCTAGCGGAAGAAAAAAAAAATGATAAAGGAAACAAGGGTAAATTGTTACAAGTTGATGAACCTGACCTATACTCATGGAGGTAGTAACCCTAAATACCAACAGAGAAGGAAGGATATCAAGTGTCAGCGACGACATATGCAGACCCTGAGATGCTGTTGCCCCTTGAGAAGACAGACAAGACTCTGGACCAGGGGCCCACTCCGGATCTGCAAGTCATGGCCCTTGTGGACCAGGAAGTAAAACTCCTGAGGGCCCGGGCACATGGCCTTTGGCGAACTCACCTCCTGGCTATAACTATTCAATTTCTCCTTATGACTGTATTGTGTGTTCTTTATCTGATTTTCTTGATTTCAACTCCGGTAGCTGTAGCCTCTGGAAGAATGTTTTTAAGTCCAGTAATAATACGCACTTTGTCTCGGTTAATGGCTCCTCTGTAAATGTCGCTGCCTTGGCAGTACAGGCTATGCGGGGTGTTATCAGAGGCAAGGTCTCTGAGGAACAAGCAGTGGCGATTTGGGCAGAATGTAATAATTACTCTCTGGGTAACTACTCAGTTATGTATAATATTAAGCTAAAACATGAGCTGCTGGTATCCATGCTTGACAACCGTACAGAGAATGCGTCTAAGGCAAAGTCAGTTAAACTTCCACAAACAACTCTTGGACAGGAACAGATGTTTGGGGACTATGAAAAAGGATTAACTAGTAATAGTAGCAACCTCCACAAACCGCCCATGGGCATGATCATCTTGATCCTGACGCTCTCCTTGGGGGTCCTGTTGTACACGGTGGCTATGTGCACTTAGCTGACCCTCTTAACACTTCTCTGTCTGTCTCTTCACCACCAAAAATTTAATATAGAAATAAGCATTAGCTCATAGGATACTGCAAGTCGCTGCCCTGGGCCACGGGGGCCCATGAAGTTAAAGTTTAAACCAATAATTGCTTGCCTGCGACTTTAACTCAGGAAGAATGGTTGGTTAAGAATATGAGCACAGGATAATTTTCTGAGCACAAGATAATTTTCTAAGATCTGAATTGCGCATGAGATTCTGTGAAATCACTTTGTACCCTCTTCAAATAATTAATCACATTAAACTTGTACCTCCTGCCTTGATTTTCCTGATCTGAAAATGAATAAAAGATTGAGGAAAAGCTAGCCCTGTATGCTAGCTTGCCTGACAGCTTGCATCAAACTTGTGTGTCTGTCTTCTTTGTGTCTGTTTTGTTTCTAGTCTATATCTTTCGCCTACCAGATCTCCCACCTTCGTGAAGCCCACTCCTCCGTCGAGGCAGGACCCCGACAATCAAGTATCACTGAAATCCCCTCTGTACACAGGGTAGAGAGGGACAGACAACTTAGACGCTCTGGTAGCACAGTGGTTACGAATCGGGCTGCGAACCACAAGGTCAGCAGTTCAAAACTACCAGCTGCTCCGCAGGAGAATGATGAGACTTTTTGCTCCCATAAAGATTTACAGCCCCAGAAACCCTGTTCAGGGTCACTATAGGACAGAACTGACTCGACGGCACTACAACAGCAACCTAAAATGAGGGGGCAATAAAGATACGTAGTGACTGGCTTACAAGGTTTCAAGAGGGAATTTAATTTAAGAGTATGTGGGGAAAGAAAGAGTCCCCACTGAATAGTTGTCATCTTGTCTAGATGGGTTTGGTAAAAGAGATGGGGATAAGATTCTTATGATTCAGTAGTGAGTAATTGTTATTATAACTAATTGCGACTGTCATAATTGTAAAGGTAGAAGTTTTGTAACAAAAATGGGTGAGCAATTAATCTTACAGTCCAGGAACCAAGGCTCCTAGGACCATCAAGGAAGAAGAGCACAAGCAGAATGTGGGACCTTATCCAGAGAAGCAGCAACACCAGGGATGGAGGCAGAGATGAGGACATGGAGATGGGGAGCAGCTGAGGACTCTAGATTCAGAGGAAGAGGACTAAGATATGGTGGCCATGAGGCAGACTTACAGAATGTGCCCTTTGGTGGTGTAAATTATTATATATCCCTGAGTGGTGTTTTGTTGTTGTTGTTGTTGTTTTAAAAGCTAAAGGGAATAGAGAGAAATACTGTAAACTGATGGTACATGAAGAGGAATGTAATCATTATGATGAAACAAGTTGTATGGTTTGTTGAATGTAAAACTGATGATCTGCCCTGTGAACTTTCACTCAATCCACAATAAAAACTTAAAAGGTATGTGTGTGGGGGGGGTAGATTTAAGGACTTCATTGGTGAGAAAAAAGTTATACTGATCAATTTTTTTACATCCTAACAAGACACCTGGTCATTCTTCAAGGTTAGCAAAGACTAACCGATGAGAATTTCACTGGGAAAACTCATCCCATCCATACTCCAGCCTTGAACTTGTCCTTTCAGATTGCTATTTGTTTCCCAAACTCAAAGGAAATTTCAAAGGAACACAATTTGAGTCCCATCAGGATGCCAAGCCGGCCATTTTGACACAGTGCAAATAGAAGAGCTCAGGATGCTTTGGGGAAGGGTTAGAGATATGAAAATATCACTTTCAGAAGTGTAAACTCCTAGCGGGAGGAGATGTTGGAAAGCAATAGCTTCCTGTTTTGATTTTTTGTTGTTGTTTAATAAAGGTTTCTATGATTAATTTATTTACCCTTGTATAATATAAACCCTAAAATAAATATTGAATTGGAATTATTTAGGGGATGGAGTCTTGGTGTGGCACTGTAGGATAAACACTGGACCACAAGGTTGGTTTAAACCGCGAGGTCGGCAGTTCAAACTCCTCCTCAGAAACCCTATACAGGGTTGCTATTATCCGTAACTGATCGACGGCACTTAATAACAACAACAATTCATCTCGGTTTTGTTTCTATAGTCTGTTCAGGTTTAATATCTGTTAGCGCTTATAAGTAGTTCAAGACTCACATCTACACCAAATTCTAACCAACAAGGAAGAGACGTGAGGAATTGCAAATGGTGAGCAGTCAGAATCACGGAGGTGCTCAGTAACTACCAAAGGCAAAGTTGAGTTGTCTGGGATGTGGGTAGCTGACTTGTGAGGTGATTTGGGATGCAGCAATGAAGAATCTGAACTGAAAGGGGAGGAGGAAAACATGTGGATGGATAGATTGTTGAGGTCACTGATGACATACACGTAGGGCTTGATCCCACCTGGGACTTTCTGAGGAGTGCATGGAATTTGTGGTGAAATGATTTTCTTTCTGTGGCCTTTACCTCAGTTCTTTGGGAAAAAGTTTGACAGATTTTTTTCCCACAAAGTCCTAAGGAGTCACCTTTGCTATAGTTTTCTACCCCGGAAAACTTTGGTCCAGAACGGTAGACATATCTTGAGTAAGCTGTAAATCACTTGATAGTTTTATTTTGTTTATTTATTTTGGGAGTGGGGGGTCTGGCCTTGCCAGGTGATTGATTTATTTTATGCACCTTTCAGGGATTGGTCAATACAGTATGCAAATTAAGGGGCTGTTAATTATGCAAATGAAGTGACTGTTGACCATGCAAATGAAGTGACTATGGCTTACCCAGGGGATTGGTCAGTTTGTGGCCCTGCTATGGGGGTCAAGTCTCAAAATTGGCAAGGAGTTTGCTGACACAAGCTGCCAACCTCCCACAGAGGTTTTCAAAAAGTAGCAAAGGCAAGTGAGGCAAGACGAGAGGAGAGAGAAGCAAAGAGAGACAAGTCAGGTACCTCCTATAAGAGATATAACACAGGTCAAGGGCTGTCACATAAAGATGACAAGGAACCCAGAAAGGACCCAATAACAGAGCCAGTGGTGACAGATCTAGAAAAGACCCCATGGTAGAGTTGAATGGTAGCAGAAATCTGCTGCTTGGAATGTAGCTAAGGGAGAGCTGAATAAAGTTGTTAGGCTGACTGTGAGCTGAGAAGCAGTGGAATGGCTGATGGTAGAGATACCTGCACAGCTAAGAGGTCTGGGGCTAAGAGAAGGTCCTGAGGGGGCCACAGAGGAGGAGCTGAAGGGAAGGAGCTGAAGGGAAGCCAGCATGACTGAGAAGGGTCATACATGGCGGAAGGAAGACCTGTTCTGAGAGGAGGCGTGCAGGCTGGCACAGCTGGGAGGAGCTACACTGAAGACGGGAGAGATATGCTCTTCTGGGGACCCTTCTAGATTTAGCCCGGGTGCTTCCTGATTCTGACCTCACGTTCTTGCCTGTTGACCCTAATCCCAAATTGTATGTACCGTGTTATGTCATTAAGAAATTACTGAACTCTAAGTATGGTCTGTGAATTCTGTGTGATCATTGCAACATATTATCAAACCCAGAAGAGAAGTAGAGTGTGCCATGGAGTAGCGCGGAAGCAGGGTCTGGCTGGTGTCAGAAATGGTAAAGAAGTTTGAGAATGGAGGTACGTCTGACCTCCACCTCATAATAACCAGCTTTGGGATGATCCTGGTTGTTATTCCTAAGGAAAGCTAGACAAGTTCTGATGCCACTACTCCTACAATATAGAACCCTTCTCAGAATTGTCCACCCACGATCAGCCAGCAATGTTCCTGTCTCCTAAACCCATCGGTTCTGAGTTGTCCCACTACCCAACTATGCATTCATACTTGATGAATGAATTCCTCCTGCAAAGTCTGTGCTGCCCCAAAAGCCAGACGATGGGGGTTGCTTGAGGAGGCATGGACGCACAATAGCTCAGTGATCAACTGCTAACTGAAAGGTTGGTGGTTCAAACCCACCAGCAGCAGTTCCACAGGAGAAAAGACCTGATGAGATGCTCCATAAAGATGACAGCCTTTAGGCACAGTTCTACTCTGTCCTGTATCAGTCAGAATCAACTCAAGGAGACACAGCAACATCGTAGCACTGGAAGTAAGCCGTTGTCAGATTAAAGTGGGTCGAAGCCCACTCAGGAACTTTCCACAGCAGCTGTGGCTAAACATGAGGGGCAGGAAAAGAGGGATGGGAACTGGGTTACCGGTGATCGCCTTTCCAAATGTGAATCAAGGGTCCCACCAGGGAGGAGCTGTGTCCATTCATCTGGACTCATCTGGTGAGCAGGAAGCCAAGGAGGACGTTTGCTAATGATGTGGCACAAAGATACAGAGGGATTGAAAACCCCTATGGGCTCTAGGATACAAGTCACACTGGGTAATACTTGTTAAATGCCATTGAGTCAGTTCCGACTCTCAGTGACCCTGGAGAGGGTATTCAAGGAGCAGCTGGTGGGTTTGAGCAACCTACCTTATGGTTAGCAGTCCAGTGTTAATCCTACAGTGTTACACCAGAACTCTGGGTCATACTGGTGAATGTCAAATTCCCAAATTTTAGCGGCTTAATGTAATTAACAGTTTCCTTTGTCACCTTGTGGGCTCCTGGTCAGCCACTTGGCTTCCCTCCAGTGACCCTGTCATCTTCAATACATGGCTTCTCTGTATTTGATCCCAGGCACAGCTCTCAGAAATTAACATGAATAGTCTCACATTATCCTAAGAGACCTGAAAAGTAAACACTACGACACTGAGAAAACTGAAGCATAGAAAGGCTAAGCAACTGCTCTTAGGTCATACCGTTCATTAGTGTTAGAAGCAACGCTGAACCCAGACTGAGGTGGCTGTGTGATTCTAGAGATGGAGGCTTTTGACTAAGACTGATCTTTGGTGAACTTGCGGTAGCACAGAGTGTGAGATGCCAACACTCCCTTCATCAAATCAGCATTTCAATGTCCACTGGAAAATGATGTTCACAATTCGGGTCATACCTTGGACCTCTGGCTCTAAGCGATTCTTTAAGAGTCCTGATCTCGGGGTTCCTAATGAAAACAACCTGAGAGGATTTCAAGGGAATTTTGGTCAACATGTATCTTCCTGATTCACAGCCCTCTCAGGGAAGAGCATCTCCCACCTGGGCCCCAGTCAAAAGGGGAGTTGGTTTACTGGCCCACTTTGTACACCTGGGAGAAAAACACTCTAGTTAGAAATTCCCATTGCCTTTTAAGTCAACTTTTAAGGTCAGCCCAGTTTCCAAAGACAATGTTATGGTCGCCTTTCTATTTCCTTCTGGGCTGTGTTTCAGACAATGCATTGCTGTTTGTTTGTCTGCAATTAGATGGCTGCGGCTGTATCCTATTTCCCCTACCATTAATCTTTTATAAACTGTGAAATTAACAAGCCTCCCCATGACCAGCCTGTGAAATACACATCTCTCACTGTCATTTGCTGTAGCTCCTTGGTTGGCTATGCACTTTAGCAATTTTGGCAAATGTTTTCCTCCTGCTCGTTACAAGAACGCTAATCTTCTAACATCTTTATGTACATCCAGTAGAGAATTTCAAGCTCTACACACCAAGCAGAGATGAAATTCAGCACGGTTATCTGTTAGCCCGGATTGTTTGATGATGTGGTATTAAAGAATTAGGTCAAATAATCTGGATAAACCTTCAGGATTTAAGGATCTGTGGTTGTCTAGCTGACCAATAGTTTGAAAAGCTAGTTAAACTCTGGCAAACAGAGTATATTCGCTATGGCTCCATTTCATATGTTGTAACCAGACGTCGAACCTGTTTGAACCAGTTCAGTCATGGCTGATGAAGTAAAACTGAGACTGAACTTAATTTGCAAAATGTGGGTGCCTGGAATGATAATGGAACAGAAACCATGACAGATGGAAGCCCTGGGATGGGAGACTCAGAAGAGGCCTAGTGAACCCTTTCAGGACCCTGATGTGGGAGACTTGATTATTCCCAGGACTGGGAGAGCAACACACATTCAGTGAAGCATGGCTAGCTGCCATCTTTGAGCCACTCTATTCATCTAGAGATGCAGTTTCTATACAACACACACACTGCCCTTGCTTTCGAAGAGGGACGTTATGTTTCTAGAAGGGTGTTGATCCACAATAATTTCCATATCCGTTGTTGTTTTAGGCACATTTTAGAAATTGGGGTTCATCCCAATTTCCCTTTTCAGCTGTGACTGAACTGGGAAGAAGCAGTTTAAAGCCCTGATTTTATGGAATGTGTCAGGAGGCCTTCTAGGGACTGGAGAAGTTGAGCTCTGGCTTTTCAGGACCTTGCAGTAGGGAGGTATATGGGATACTAAGCCCACCAATGATGATAACATGATGGGATAAGGGGCTTAGGAGTCAGAGAAGAAGAGAGAAAGTCCTGCCCACAGAGCCAGGATGAGTGTGATGGTCAAATCTGTGTGTCAACTTGGCTAAGCTACGAATCTCAGTGCTTTGGCCAAATACTAGATTTGTTGTTGTATTGCAATGCAATCTCCTTCTATAATGTAATCTACTATGATCAATGAGTTGAAAGGAGATATTCCTTAGGGTGGGGTCTGCCATCTGTAAATATGGATTTTGGCAAAACTCCCTCTTGTTCTGGCCTTTTCGCTCTCTCTCCACTCTCCATTTTTCCTGTCACTTGAATTATGGAACTTGGGATGAAAGCCTATGGGTTGCATCCCAAGGGTGTTGGATTCACCAATCCCCACAACTACATGAGCTGATCTGAAGTCAAACTCTCTCTTCATATGTATGCATACTGTTTCTGTTGAATGCTATCAAATTGATTCCAACTCATAAAGGACCCAGACAATAGAGTAGACCTGCCCCCTAGGGTTTTCCTGGCTGTAATCTTTATAGCCCCAGATTGTCAGACCTTTCTTCTGTGGGGCTGCTGGGTGGGTTCAGACCACCGAAGTTCCGTTTAGCAGTCCTGCATTGAACCATTGCACCACCAGGGATATCAGAGTCTTGGTGTGGCACTGTAGGATCAGCACTGGACTTTTTGATTGGTAGTTCAAACCCCCCAGTTGCTCCTAGGAAACCCTATACAGGCTATACAGGGTAGCTATGAGTAGAAAAGCATTTGCCTTCAAGTCAGTTCCTAATGTGCCATACCAGGACTCTGATGTGTGTGTGTGTGTGTGTGTGTGTGTGTGTGTGTGTAAGTGTTATGGAAGCATAATGGTTATGAGTCATCAAGGTCAGCAGCTTGAAACTACCAGCCATTCTGTAGAAGAAAGGTGAGACTTTCTGCTCCCATAAAGATTTACAGCCTCGGAAACCCTATGTAGGATCATTGTGAATGGGAACCAACTCCACAACACACCACTGTAGGGTAATACACTGGACTGCAAAGTCAGTTTGAACTGCAAGGTCGGTGGTTCAAACTCACCAGCTGCTCCTCAGAAACCCTTATAAGGGACACTATGAGTCAGAATTGACTTGATGGCACTTAACAACAACAACAAATACATACATACATACAATATTTATTTATTTATTTGTTGGATGCTATCAAGTTGATATATATATAACAACATAAAGGAGTTCTGGTAGTGTAGTGGTTACGAATCGGGCTGCGAACCTTAAGGTCAGCGGTTTGAAACTAGCAGCTGCTCCACAGGAGAAAGATGAGGCTTTCTACTCCCATAAAGATTATACCCTCAGAAACCCTGTACAAGGTCGCTATGGGTCGGAAGCGACTCGATGGCACTCAACAACAACAACATATTGTTGTTAAGTGCCTTTGAGTTGGTTTAAACTCATAGCGACCTTAAATGGGGTTTCCAGAGCTATAAACCTTTACTGGAGCAGAAAGCCTCATTTTTCTCCCACAGAGCAGCTGGTGGTCTCGAACCACCGACCTTGTGGGTCTAAGTCCAGTGTTTATCCCACACAGCCACCATGCATACATACATATACACACTAGAGTTACAAAAAGTGAGGGTAAAGATGCCATTATCTTTTAGTTCTATTTTTCCATGAACTTTTAAAACTTTTTGTTGTGAAATGGGTGAAGACTCACAAAGCAAACCATCCGTTTCACATTCAGCAATTCCTGTACATTTTGTTTCATCTCAGTGATTGCAATCCCCTCCACGTAACATCACGTCTTCCATTTTATCCGTGTTTCCTGTTTCCATTCCTCCTTCTTTACTAACCTTTTTGAACTTTGTCCTTTGATAAACAGTATCCTTTTGATTTCACATGGCTGATTATTCTAAAGCTACAATGAGGACCGTGGACACAGTTGGATGATGGGAAAGAGAGCACAGATTCAAGAAGTGTTCCTAAAATGGAACTAAGGCGCCTCCGTGATGGCCCCTCTCTGAAGAATGAGGGAGTGGGGCCAGGTTGAGGTTGGGGCTCAGATTTGCAGAAAGGGAACCATGTGTGTGGAAGCATCCAGGTAAGATGAGCAGTAAGCCACCCATCTGTCAGCGTGGCTTGTGTGTGGGTGTGATGCAGGAAGCTGTGCCACTGGTATTTTAAATACCAGCAGGTCACCCATGGAGCACAGGTTTCAGCAGACCTTGCAGTAAGCCAGACTAGGGCAAAAGAAAGACCAAGTGACCTACTTCTGAGACTCAGCCAATAAAAACCCTCAAAGAACATGCGAGACTTCCACTCACTTACTTTGGATATATCATCAGGAGAGACTGATGTTTGGAGGACAACGTGTTTAGTAGAATGGAAGCCAGTGTTGGGACACACACTTAACTCTCCAATATGGCCATGCCAAAGTCACATCAAACTGTATCTCCTGTGTCTTTCCCCTGTTCCTACTATCTAGGAAGGATCAGGCAATTCCCTCCTCCAGCTTTGTGCACCTAAACCTCTCCTGCTTTAGTTTTGCATATGCTAACAAGGAGCCAACAGCCCCATTCTGTTTCTCTGCAACTCTTTGTTCTCTATGAGGGAAATAGTCAACCCAACCTGGCACCTTGGAATTTTCCTATCTTTTCTGGTTCCGCATACCACCCTTTAGCTGCCCTTACCCTTGTGACTATCCCATGAGATATACATATATAAACCTAGTCCTTACCCCCTCACCCGTTAACTTCATGGTCCAGCTGGCTGTCACTGGACCTGGCTGTGTTTTGTCCTTTGTAGGCAAATTGCCTTGTCGATAAATCATCTCTTTTATTCTCTTTTTTGTAATAAACTAATGTCTCTCAGATTGAGACCTGGTCATTTCCCCCCCAAACCCAACCCAACACCCCCCACCCCCACTATCTTGGCACCTATGACTCAGAAGGCTTTTCCCTTCTAGGCCTGAAACCCATCATCCAGAAAAGGTGAAAGAAATTCTAGTGAAGCAGATCGACACAATGGGTCAGACATACCAATACTCATGAAGACAGCAGCATTGTGCTGCTATACAGAAGACTGCCAAGAGTTGAAGCCAACTCAATGCCAATCAAACCAAACAAAAATGGTGGTCATTTGCGAGATCCCCAGTCTCAGCCCAGCTGCCCAGGTGGGACAGTTCTACTCTGTCGTATGGAGTCATTTTGAGTCAAAAGGGACTCAGCATAAACTAACAACAACAACAATAGTCTTGAATAGATTATTTACTCTTCAGTGCTCCCTCCAGACCAGCCTAAGTCTCTGCCCCAGACAGAACTAGTCCCTTGGCTTATATCCTTTTTCTATCTATCCCTGAGGGTTTCTGTGGTTTTAGAATGACTAGAATCAAAACACTTCCCTCCCCCACATAGGTAAGGAATAGCTCCTTATCTCCAAGTTCCACATCATTTAACACAAATGAAATCTGATGTTCCAAAGCTGGTTTCTCCATTTTGCCTCATGTTGAATTTGTTCAGCAAGCAGTCATTGTTGAGGACAAGTGGATTGCAAAAAAAAAAAAAAATCCAACAGGGAAAAGCTCTCCCCTCACATCCATAGAAACTCTTGAAGAATTGCCAACCCCTTTTGTAAAGCGAGGAGATGATTAACATCCTTGGCCACTAACGAAAGGTTCTAAGTTCAAATCTACCAGAGGTGTCTTATAAGAAAGGCCTGGTGATGTACTTCCAACAAGCCAGCTGTCGAAAACTTGATGGAGCACAGCTCTGCTTTGACATGCACGGGGTCTCCATGAGTTGGAATTGTCTCAGTGGTTTTCTTTCAATGCATAGACAGTACAAAAAGCTGCACTTGTAATCAACAAATGCTTCAGTCATTTGCTTGTTCAACAAATATTTATTAAGCACCAACCACGTGTGTGTTGGAATCCTGGTGTGGTGCTATGGGTTCATGTGTGGGACTGACCGTAAAGTCAGTTTGAACCACAAGGTCAGTGGTTCAAGCTCACCAACCACTCCTAGGAAAGTCTATACAAGGTCAGAACAAACTTGATGACATTTAACAACATGTGTCTTGGTAGTGCCTTTTTAAAAAAGACCTTAAAATTCTAAGTGATCTTGGGCAGTTCATTTCATCCCTCTGAACTCAATATTCCTGTTCTGGACAACAGTCAGAAAGTTCTGAGTTGTTGAATTGAGTAACGCACGAAATTGCCCCCAGCCCGGTACCTGCACATCTTAGACATTAGACGCCATTAGCTGACACACCTAGAGATCTTCCATCCTGACCTGGAATTCCCAGGTATCACCCTGGGAACAGTCTTATGGGCACAATCAGCTCCAACCTCGTAGTTTGTGATTCAGTTGGAAAACATTCAGAGTATAAAAATTCACCGACAGAAAAAAGCAAATATAAGCCTCTTTATGTGGTTCCCTGCTTAATTTATTTCCAACTTTGTCTTAAGTGATATTTCTCACCAGTAGAGATGAAATGGAAAATATCTAACTAGAGTTAAAATTCCCGGTGAACGCTCCAGATTCATAAATCAGCTCCCTCGGGGTTGGGGCGGGGTGGGGGGAGGTTGACAAAGCGGGTTGGTGGTGTGCTACTGCCCCCATGTGTAGCAAGCTTGGCTAGCAGTGATCTGAGACTGCCAAACGTTTGGATGATTTTTTTGTTTTCTTTTTGCAAGAACACTTACGAAGGAGAAAATGGACTCTCAAAAATCCTCTTTATCCAAGATCAAATAGAATAAAACCTAATTAAGTCAGTGCAGCTGTCTGCTGTTTAGCTAACACTGAAGGCACCTCCTCTCCCGCCCGGCCCTCACCCTCTTCTTCCCTCTGATGTGTATTGAACAGCAGGCTTCCTGTTCAGGATCCATTGACTACAGTGCTCCTCCTTGCCCCCAACAGAAGGCCAATCCTGAAGGCCTAGTGTAGAGAGGCCCTTGGGTTCATAGCCTCTTCCCAGAAGTTTCTTGGGCACAATTGTTCAGTGGCCTGAGTTCTTTGCCCTGCCCAAAATGCACCTTTCCAGTCCCTCTGTCTGAAACCAGAACAGTGAATCTTTCTGATGCTTGGGTCCAGTAACATGTACTGAACAATGTCTCATAACTGGGAGCGGACAGAGATTAAGAAGAATGCAATATACAAACTCTGCCCAGCTGTCAATCTGCTGTACTGCCATGGTTGTCGTCATGCTGGAAGTTATGCCAGTGGTATTTCAAATACTAGCAGGGTCACCCGTGGAGAATGGGTTTCATCAGCACCTCCAGATCAAGACAAGATGAAGAAGAAAGGCCTGGTGATCTGCTTCCAAAAATCAGCCAATAAAAGTCCTATGGAGCACAAAAGAATAGTCCCCACTATAACACCAGAAGGAGTCCTGGTGTGGTGCTGTAGGATAAGCACTGGACTACTAACTGCAAGGTCAGCAGTTCAAACCCACCAGTAGCTCCTCAGAAATGCTTTATAGGGTTCTATGGGTCAGAACTGACTCAACAGCACTTATCAAACAACAACATGATACTGGACAGGAGTTAAGCATTCGGCTACTAACCAAGAGTTCAGCAAAGCAAACCTACCCAGCCACTCAGCAGGAGAAATCTGAGGCTGAAGCCCTAAGAAGCAATTCTACTCTGTTCTGTAGGGTCGCTGTGAGTCAGAACCGATTCAATAGCAGTCATCTATTCCGGTTCTTACAGCGCAGGGGGATGAGACCTCTAAGTTGACAAGCACTCCAAATAAACAGTGGCTACAACAATGAACTTGAGATGACCCATGAGGACCAGGCAGAGTTTCATTCTGTTGCAAATGGGTCATGTACAACAAGGACTGGTCAGGAGGAAGCCCAGCTGCTTCGGGACACAAAGGGCAACCCCAATGGCAACTGGGAAATTCCTTGTGGAAAGAGTCATGACAATGTTGAACCTTTAAAATCATCCAGGGATCCAGTGAAGAAACAGCTAGATAGATGTTGCGGGAAGAGCTTGTAAATTATAAGCAAAGCACAGAGACTCGAAGTACACAGAGGGCCTATAGACAGTGAATGTAGATTCACATGATTAGAGCACAGGGTGTCTGTTAAAATAAAGTACTAACCCGGGCAAAATCAGTCTATGCTATAGAAGTCAGGACGCCGGGTAGGTTAAATGGGTATGTTCCCTTTGTGAAGATAAATCAAGTTATTGACACATTCAAATTGTGGTACCGGTGAAGAATACTGAATATACCATGGACTGCCAGAAGAACGAACAAATTTATCTTGGAGGAAGTACAGTCTGAATACTCCTTAGATGTGAAGATGGCAAAACTTCGTCTCGTATTTTGGGATGGGAGCAGACCCTGGAGAAGAACATCATGCTGGGTAAATGTTGTTTTGCAGAGGGTCAGCAAAACAGGGAGGCTCTCAACAAGTTAGATTGGTACAGTGGCTACAGCAATGCGCTCAAACAGAGTAATGATTGTGAGGCTGGTGCAAGACCGTGCAGTGTTTTGTTCTGCTGTTGATGGGGTCTTTATGAGTCAGAGATAACTTAGTGGCGCCTAACACCAGCAACAACTAACATACATTTATAGCATTTGCATTTTACCCTTTATGTATATTATACTATAAAGAAGAGTTGTTTCCTTTGTCAAAAAGTATAATCTGTCTAATAAGGAAAAAAAACAACAATAGGAAAATCTTTACTCACCAAATCAACACCAAGGATCTTCAAATGATGATATTAACATTTTTATCTATCACTTGGCCTCTCCCACTAGCCCTCTGCCTGGTCTGTGTGTATTTACACAGCTCTGTGTGATTTATTTGAGACTGCAGACAGAGCAAAAGGTAGCTGAAAAAGTCAGTGGCATTGGAAATCTTTCTAAGAGGACACGAGGGCTGTTAACCACAAGGTCGGCAGTTCAGAGCCACCAATTGCTCCTAGGAAACCTTATGCAAGGTTGCTATGAATTGGAACCGACTGGATGGCACTTAACTAACTGACAACAATGCAAATGCAATCACTACTCAGACGTCAGTGGAAACTTGCATTTTGCTATGATGTTGAGCGGGTTTCATGTAGCTTCTACCTAAAACTAGAAAGAAAGATCTGGTAATCTACTGCCCCAAATCAGCCAATAAAAACCCTACACGTCACAAGGTCCTGTTGAGTCAGAATCGAGTCAGTGGGGTTTAAAAACAACAACAAAGACACATAGAGCTCTTGGCTGGTGTTTGGTTCTAAGGTTTTTTTGTGGAAATTACCATAGACCTTTCCTGGGAACCAAATCTCCTTTAAGCCCCCCTACTCAAAAGGAGTCCTGGTGTGGCGCTATGGGCTAATGCCTCAGACTGCAAAGTCGTTTGAACTGCAAGGTCGGTG
Source organism: Chrysochloris asiatica (assembly GCF_000296735.1). Lineage (NCBI taxonomy): Eukaryota > Metazoa > Chordata > Mammalia > Afrosoricida > Chrysochloridae > Chrysochloris > Chrysochloris asiatica. Next base: position 6,272,640 of record NW_006408552.1, on the reverse strand, counting down.
GTTCAAGCTCACCAGCTGCTCCTTGGAAATCCTATACAGGGTTGCTAGAGGTCAGAATTGATTTGACGGCACTTAACAACAACAACAATTCAAAAGGATTCACATAGGGAATATTTTCGAAATGTGATCTTGGTGCACAAGGGCTGGGTTAGTCTGGTGGAAGGCACCCATGTGGCAGGTTTAGGAAGGAGAAAGAAGATGTGGAATTAAACTGAGATGGAGAAGTGCTTACCCTGAAAGTGCACAGTTCATGGAGAGACCAAGGTCAAGCATGAAATCTTAGGGGAAGGTCAAGGCCAGAGGAAGAAGCCAGAATTAGGTGAAATGCAAACAATGGAGATGAGAACAGTTCAGAGTCAAGAGTCTAGATCGTGAGACAATAAGAGAATCTCTCTCTTCAAGGGTGTTGATGTGCCAGGGGGTGAATTTAAAACAACGGAACAGAACAGAACACTGAAACCGTGCCAACAAGACTAATAGTGTGATTCTGAAAATAAACATCCCAAACAAATCTTTTCCGCGATCTTTTCTGTTTCTCAGTTCCTTTGAAATGTGTCCCAATATCAGTAATGTTGAATCCGGTGATAGGACAAGGAGGAATGAGACCTGGCGCTCATTGAGCATAGGAAGAATGAGGGAGGAACATTCAGAATAAAGGGACGGTGGGGCTGGAGGTTAAGTATTGGACTGTGAACTATAGGTTGGCAATTCAAATCCACCAGTCACTCCTCGGGAGGAAGCTGAGGCCTCCTGCTCACATAAGGATCTACAGCCTCAGAAAATAGGGTCACTATGAGTGACAATCAACTCAGTGGTGGTGGCAGTGGGGTGGTTTAGTGGTAGAATTCTCATGCTCCATGAAGGAGATCCTGTTTCCATTCCTGGCCAAAGCATCCATGTGCAGCCTCCACATCAGCAGACATTGGAGGCTTGCCTGTTGCTAGGATGCTGAAGAGATTTCCACAGAGCATCCAGACTATAATAGGCTAGGAAGAAAGATCTGGTGATCTGATTCCAAAAATGAGCCAGTGAAATTCCTATGGATCACCACAGCCTGATTTGCAACCTATCCAAGTGAGCACGGCACAGGACTGGCAGCGTTTCATCCCACTGCGCCTAAGTCAGGGACCAACTTGACAGCAGCTAACACTTTGAGAAACATTGAGTTATAGGTTACAGACAGAGGGTACTCTTTAAGCTGTTGAGGTCAGGAGTGACTTCAAAGAGGATGAGGGACTTGAACTAGTCCGTGAGATGGGAGACGGCAGTCATCCTTGCCAGATAGACACAAGACTGGCCAGAGAATGTGAACATGAGCTAGGATCTTCTGCCCACATGAACACTTTCAAAACCACTTGTAAATAGAATTGTGAGGCCAGTGCTGAATTGTCTCTCAAGCTCTCTATACAAGCACAACATCTGAAGCAAAATTGATCCTAAGGGCCATCGTCTTAAGTGATCTTCAGAATTTAGCCACCACGTGGAAAAATGATTGGCCCATTCAGAGAAGACACCAGTATCTGAGTGTGCCAGACACAGAACCATGAGTTAGTTCTACACAGACCTTGTTGTTACTGTTGTCATTAGTTACTATCAAGTCAATTCCCACTCATGGCCGCTCCTTATGCAGAGTACAATTGCTCCATGGGATTTTCAAGACTATGACCTTTTGGAAGCAGATATCCAGGCCTTTCTGCTGATGCACCTCTGGATGGACTTGAATCTCCAACTTTTTGTCTGGTAACTGAGCACTTAGCTGTTTTGTGTCACCCACCCAGGACCTCAAAAGCAAGTGCAAATGATAGAATTCTGGAGCATTCGAGCTGTCTATATCCAACCCCACAAGAAAATTGGCGTTCTCCCATTTTTCCCAGGTTTTATCCGTCACACACATTGTGCTTGCCTGGCTTAACTCACCAGGTTCCTTTGGTACAAGAGAGATTTTTGTGTCTTGCCCATGGGCAGCGACTGATACTATTAGGTAACATAATCGCACAGAAGCATTTTGGTCTAAATTCTATGTATTAAAAGAGCTGATCTAAGTCTCCCTCCAAGGATAGCTTGTAGTGCCAGACTCTGACACTTTCTTGTTCCACTGAAGGGAGAGCTGGGCGTGAGATGTGTGCTCAGGACCTGGGGTTCTGTTTGACAGGATTCCCAGTTAGAGTATTGCCTGGGGTCCTGCTGGACTTGGGGGCTGGGATTCTGGGGTTCCATGAAGAAGTTTCCTCTAATATTAACCTGGCTGGAAATGCAGGAGAAGGATCAGAGAAAGAAGGTTGAATGGGTTTGGGAAGGTGTCATTGTTCCAGGGTCCCACTGGTGAAGGAGACCCAGAGCACATGACAAGCTATGTCACAGCTGAGCAAGAACCTCACCCCAGCTTCCAGTGCTGAAAGCTGGAGACACATGGAAGGGAATCTCAGGCCACAAACCCAGAAACCAAGTATCCTAGGGCAGGGCCTGCAAAGAGACCTAATGAGTAGCTCAAGGATCTGTCCTCCTTCATCATCTGTGTGAATGGCTGAGCCTCCCACCTGGTCTATCACACACCCACTGGCCCATTTAGAGATGAATAAAGCTCTAGATTTAGTACACAGGTACTAAAGGCCACCAAGAGGGTCAATGCTCCTAAGACACTGACAGTGGTATCAATGAAGAGACACAGCAGGTTGGAAGATCTGGTGGGAGCATCATTACACTCAAGCTGGTTTATTATCCATCAGTGGCCTCTTTTCCCTGGTGATATAGCTTCTTATTGTTAGCTACTATCAAGTTGCTTCCTGACTCCTGGCAGCCCCCTGCACAAAAGGACCTTGTGACCCATAGGGATTTGATTGGCTGATTTAGGGAAGTAGATTGCCAGGTCTTTCTTCCTAGTCTTAAGTGGAAGCTCCATGAAATCTGCTCACCATCATATAAAATGGAAGCTTCCGCTGATGGATGAGTAGTGGTTGTATGAGTTGTTGTTCGTTAAGTGCTGTCAAATTGGTTCCAACTCATAGCAACCCCCCATAAGGTTTCCAAGGAGTGGCTGGTGGGTTTGAACTGCTGACCTTGCTTAGCCAGGAACTGAACACAGGTTTCCTTCATGGAAGGCAAGAATGCTACCACTGAACCATCACTTATGCCCAAACCAATTGTCTCGCAGCTAATTCCAACGCATGGCGACCCCGTGTCTTCTACCAGGTTTTTATGATTTTAGGGGAAAAGGTTGCCAGGCCTTTCTTCTGCGATGACTTTGGATGGGTTCAAGCCACTAACCTTTAGTTAGTAACCTAGTGCTTAGCTGTGCCACCTGGGGATTAATGTATATTGTCAAGTGCCATCTAGTGGTTCCATCTAAGTGACCCTGTGCTGAGGCTGCAAATCTCTATAGGAACAGACAGCTTCATCTTTCTCCCTCAGAGCAGCTGTTGGGTTTGAACCATCAAGTTTGCGGTTAGCAGGCCAATGCTTAATCCATGGCACCACTGGGCACTGTTTCTGGAACAACAAATGTTCATCCCTGAAGGACCTTATTCTCAGCAGGAGGAGGAGACCTGAGCAAGAGCCCATGTACCCAATTCACAATAGATAAATACAACAACCCCCAAGTGTGGCACTGTAGGATCAGCACTGGACTGGGAACCACAAGGTCGGTAGTTCAAACCCACCAGGTGCTCCTCAGAAACCCTATACAGAGTCGCCATGAGTCAGAACTAACCAGCACGTAACAACAGCTCCCAGATTCAATACACATAAGTCAATTAACTACAGAATGGTTCAAACCCAAGAATTAAGATAACATTGACTGCCTTGTTGGAAGGAAGGTGAAAGAATACCAATGTGTTATCCATGAAAGCTGGGTCAAAGCTAGGGTACACACAAGGCCAGACAGATCTCTGTGTGATGGCATCCCCAGAGTCCAGGTTCACCAAAGTGGCCACGATGGCCACATCCTAGAGACCAGCACAGGGCTCTTTGATGTGGCCGCAGCTTCCAGTCCAAGAACTTTGCTTCCTCTCAGGAGCAGTAAGTCTAAGAATCTTCCTCCTGGCCTCAGCTCACTTTTGAATGGAAGAACATTCCTACAGAGAGCCCTCCACAAAGCTCAGCGTCTCATTGGATTGGAGAGTTGTCAGTTTCACTTTCAGGAACTGGGATTCGCTCTCTGACCACCAGGTTTTTAATACTTAAAGTGCCTGAAGCAAAGAATGAATGCACTCAGTTAAGCTGGAGCAATGAAGACGCAAGTCCACCCAGAGGAAAGATTGGGTGACCTACCTCGGAAAACACGAAGCACAGTTCTATCTCGGAGCTGAGTCACATAACCATGAGTTACCATGAGTCAGCTTCCACATGATGGCTATGGGTTTTTATTCGCTTTTTTCTGCTTTTTGTCTGCTGGTTAGTATTTTGTCTCTTCTGTCTTGCCTTTAACCACACTTGTTGCTATTGTTGTTGTTAAGTGCCTTTGAGTCTGTTCTGACTCATAGCCATGCTGTATAGAGTTTCCAAGAAGTGACTTCTTATTGTTAAGTGCCATCAAGTTGATTCCAACCCATAGTAACCCTGTTAAGGGTTTCCAAGGAGCAGCTGGTGAGCTTGAACCACCAACCATCAGTTCAAACCAACCTTGCAATCCAGCGCATTAACCCATAGCGCCACACCAGCCCTGGCAGTGTAGTAATTATGAGTTGGGTTGCTAATCTCAAGGCCAGCACTTCAAAACTACCAGCTGTTCTGTGGGAGAAAGAAGAGGTTTATCTGCTCCTGTAAAGATTTACAGCCTCGGAAACCCTATGCAGGGTCGCTATGAGTCAGAACCAACTCCATGGCATGTATCCACCAAGAAGTGACTGGTGGGTTTAAATTACCAGCCTTGTGGTTCCAGACCAGTGTTTATCCTACAGCACCACATCAAGATGCAATACCTATCCTTAGGGTGATTATATATATTGTTGTTGTTGTTAAGTGTCATTGAGTTGAATTCCAACCTCTAGTGACCCTGTTTAGGGTTTCCAAGAAGAAGCTGGTGATCTTGAACCACCGGCCTTTCAGTTCAAACCAACTTTGCAGTCCAGCGCATTAACCCACAGCACCACACCAATCATGTAAGAAGGGGCTTCAAAAACCTCCAAGGAAAAATGGAGTTGAAAGATCATGGTATTTTTCCACAAACTTTTTTAAGTCCCCTTGTATTTTATAGTGGAAACTGGAACATCCAAGTGTGAAGGGGGTAGGGGATTATTCTAAATATCACAATGCAACAGACAAAAGTCAAATAGACTCTAGGATTTCCAGAAGTTTAAGATGTATCTGAAGCAGTCTAAGCCAATTTCTCTATTCCCTCCCCAATATGTTACAGTTGCTACATCAACTCGAATGATTTCTATCTTCTTTGTTGCTGTAAAAATTATGCTCATCATAATTAGACTGCAAGGAGCCCTGTTGGCACTGTGGGTTAAGTGCTGGGCTGCTAACCACAAGGTAGGTGGTTCAAACCCATGTGCTCTTCCTCAGGAAAAAGATAATACCTGTCTGTTCCAGTAAAGATTTACAGTGTGAAGGAAAGAAGAGTGGCAGAAACTGAAGATTAATAGAAATAATTAATCCAATGGACTAATGGATTCGTGAGACTAGAAGAACTAGATGGTGCCCGACTACCACTACCACCTGCTCTGGAAAGAATCACATTAGAAGGTCCTGAATAGAGTCAGAGAAAATGTGGAAGAAAACTCAAAATCATAGAAAAAAGACGAGGCTTACCAGACAGATAGAAACTGGCAGAATCCTTTAGGTCTAGAATGAAACTGAACTCACCCCCATGGTGCAATTTTCAACCAAGCAACAGATAGGTCTATAGGAGGTACAACAACAGGGAGGCATGCTCACCATAGAATGGCCAAGCATTTGAAATCAAAAGGGCAGCATTTACCCAAGGACAAAGTTTAAAAGGGGTTAGAAAAGAAGGAGGCATGGAAACAGAATGCAGGAAGTGGAAGGCTTGATGCTACATTAAGGGAATTGCCATCAGATACATGAAATAAAGCATATGAATTGTCAGATGTAAAACTGATGGTCTGCTCTGTAAACCTTCACCCAATTCTCAAAAAAAAAAGTTAAAAAGAAAAGATTTACAGTCTCAGAAACCCTAGACAGGGTCACTGTGAGTTGGAATCAACTGGACAGCTATGGGGTTTTTGGTTTTTGTCTTTATCGAGCCTGTCCTACATATTCACATTAGTTTTCATCTGTAGATATTCTTTCTGTTTGCACTCACCATTCCTATTGCATCAATGTTTACAACATTTCATGAACGTGATGGAAATTGAAGATGCACGGAAATAGCAAATCCAATGGACTGATGGACTCACGACCCTGAGACCAGAAGAACTGGATGGTGCCCAGCTACCACTACCAACTGCTCTGAAAGGGTCACATTAGAAGGTCCTGGGTGGAATTAAATTATGGAATGACAACAGCAGGAGTGTCTGGCATGAATACAGCTGAATCTTGATGAGCATTGCTTAACTTTGAGCAGTACTGCATGGCGTCAGGGACAGTAGCCGATAAGAACTAAGTTGTCAGTTGCCACCGAGTTTACACAAACTCATGCCGACCTTATGGGTAACACACCGAAACACCGCCCATTTATGCACCATCCTCACATCCATTAGTATATTTGAGCCCATTGGTGCAGACTCTATGTTCATTTTACTATTACCCATCTATCACTTTCAAATACCAGTAGGGCCATCCATGGTGGATAGGTTTCAGCAAAACTTCCAGACTAAGACAACTTGAAAGGAAGGTCTGGTGCTGTACTTCTGAAAAGCAGACAGTGGAAACCCTCTGAATCCCAACAACAAGTACTCTTGCTGCTGCAAGCTGTTGACATCATGTGAGTTAGTTACAGTTCCCAGAAGCCAATGGTGGTAAAAGCACGATGCTAAAAACAAGAACCCTAGAAACAGGCTACCTGAGTTCAAATCTTAGCTCTGCCACTTACTAGCTTATGAACTTCTTGTTGTTAAGTGCCATCGAATCGGTTCCAATTCATAGTGACTTTGGATAAGGTTTCTGAGGAATGGCCGGTGGGTTTGAACCACCAACTTTGTGGTTAGCAATCCAGGGCTTGTCCTACAGCACCACACCAGGACTCTGTATGAACTTGAGCAAGTTCTTAAATCTCCTTGTGCCTTAGTTTTCCCATCTATAAAATAGGGTATGATAGTACCCACCTCATAGAGATGTTGTGAGGATTCAATCAGTAAATAGATGGAACACAGCCAGGAGTCACTGAGTGGGGCAAATGATTAAGCCCTCCACTACTAGCTGAAAGGTTGGTATTTAGAATGCACCCAGAGATGCCTACGAAGAAAGTCCTGGCAATCTGCTTTTGAAAGGTTTCAGTGCCTGGAAACCCCAGTGGAGCAGTTTTACTTTGCACACATGGAGTTACCATGAGTCCAAATTAACACCACAGCAATTAACAACCTCATGTAAGTCTGTTCTTACCACTGTGGTCATCATTATTACGTAGAATGCTTTTTAAATCCAGTAAATTAGCTAAGCGGAATTTGGATGAAGGAGTTCCTACTATACACGTGCGCTTCAAAAAGTTTCTGGAAAAAAATCCATTATCTTTTCATTATATTTTCCCTTGAACTTTTTCAAGTTCCTTTCATATGCTGCCCTCTCCTCCACAAAAAAAAAGTCTAGGTTGTGTAGGAATAAATACATAAAGGACAATGAACTTCAAAATACCAAACCCACTCCCATTGATCTAGTCAATTGCAACTCAAGTTATTTCACTAAGTGCCATTGAGTCAGTTCTGACTCACAGCGACCCTGTATAGCAGGGGTTGTTGTTGTTGTTGTTATGTGCCATCGAGTCGGTTCCGACCCATAGCGACCCTGTATAGGGTTTCCGAGGGTGTAAATCTTTATGGGAGTAGAAAGCCTCATCTTTCTCCCGTGGAGCAGCTGGTAGTTTCGAACCGCTGACCTTAAGGTTCGCAACCCGATTCATAACCACTACGCTACCAGAGCTCCTTGTATAGCAGGGGTGGGGAACCTTTTTTCTGCCAAAATTTATAACATCGCTCGCGGGCCATACAAAATTATCACCTGAAAAACTAGCCTGCTATATTTGGTCAAGCATTTAATTAACTCACAACAACAATGTGAAGGTGCTCTGGTAGCATAGTGGTTACGAATTGGGCTGTGAACCACAAGGTCAGTAGTTTGAAACTACCAGCTGCTCCGCGGGAGAAAGATGAGGCTTTCTGCTCCCATAAAGATTTACAGCCTCGGAAACCCTGTACAGGGTCGCTATAAGTCCGAACCAACTCTACGGCACATAACAAAAACAGCAATGTGATGGCTGCGGGCTAATGCGCTGGACTGCAAAGTCGGTTTGAACCAAAAGGTTGGCGGTTCAAGCTCACCAGCCACTCCTTGGAAACCCTATACAGGGTTGCTATAGGTTGGAACCAACTAGATGGCACTTAACAACAACAACAACATATGGCCCTCGTGCTAGACATTCCTTACCTCTGCTCTATAGGTTTTCTGAGGAGCAACTGGTGGGTTTGAACAGTTATCCTACAGGACCATACCAGGACTCGATTTAGACTCACAGAGATATAGATAGGGTTTTCAAGGCCCTAAATCTTTACTGGAGCAGAAGCCACATCTTCATCCTGAAGAACAGCTGGTGGGTTGGAAACACTGACTTTGCAGTTGCTGGTTCAGTGTTTCTGCTGTGGTGCTGTAGGATCGGCACTGGACCGCAAACCACAAAGCCGGCAGTTCAAACCCATCAGCTGCTCCTCAGAAACCCCATACAGGGTCGCTCTGAATCGGAACCAACTCAACGGCACTTAACAACAAGTCCAGTGCTTATCCTACAGAATAAATTCAGCAAGGCTCCTTAAGAGACAGTGAAGTGACCCACACTTCAGAAATAAGACAATAAAGTCAATATGAGTCAGTGACAGGTACATCATCTGTCAACACATCCAGAGAGGTCCCTGGGCCGGTGACTGAGAGGCAGGAGGGTCCTGCAGGCCAACCAAGTGTTCAAACTGCATGAAGGTGCATGAACTTAGAAGCCACAGAAATGATTAGCTGTATGGCAGGTAAGGGGAGTAGGCCAGAAAGGTAGAGGTGAGGTCGGAAGGTGAGGAAAGGTCACTCATTTTCCTGGAAGAAATGGGGAGGAGATGGGGAGAAGGTTTCCAAGCAGCTCTGCAACCCACAAGGAGCTCACAGGTGGTCTCCATAGCAACCTGACCCAGGCCCCTGCCCTGAGGGTGTAAGTCCAAAAGTGGACCCCAACATGAAGCCCAAGCAGCGCATCTGAATCCAAATACACAGAAACAGTTCGTATCTCCTTGGAAGCTATCCATCACATCTGGTTGCTGGCATGTTTACAGCAAGACGTAAACTGATGTTCAATTACCCATGGAACTTTATCAGTAAAACAGAACTTTAAAATATGCATGTAGAATTAAAAAAAAAAAATAGCTTGCACTAACAAAACCAATTTTTAAAAGTCTAGAACAGGGCTTTGCCAGGTTTTCAAAGCCATCTGTTTTCAAAGGCTGCCTTTCTCCTTGTTTACCACAGCCTGTCTGCTGTTTTAACAACCTCCAGTGGGATTTCAACGCCTCATTATGCAAAATCACTGCTTATGCATTCACTCTGCCACTTGTCTAACTAATCTCAACTCCTAACACCTTTCTGGGGAGGATCCCCAGGCTCCAGTCCTCCTGCTGGGCTGCAGATCAAGAGCAGTGGTAGAGACTCAGGACAAAAGGAACCCTCCTGTGTGTTATGTTAGGAGACAGGACAGATCTGAGATCCCACTCAGGGCGTGAAGCAAAGCAGCAGTCACAATTACCATATTTATGCAAAATTTCCCTATTCCAAAAAAGAGTCATACAGCAGTTTTGTAAAAGTTAGGAAGCCAAGTTCATTCCTACTTCTCACCCATCATTCCCCTTTCATATCTTCTCTTGTCAGACATTCTTAACTATTCTATGATGTAATGCTGGGCTGCACAGCTTTGGGGTCAGAAAGGTAAAGTCAGGACCCTAGGTCCCTGGGTCCCTGGGTGGTAGAAATGGGTTGTATTCGACGACCAATCCAAAGGTTGGCGGTTCAGATCCACTTCATGGTGCTGCAGAAAAAAAATATGGCACTCTGCAATTTGTTCAGAGTGTGTTGTTAAGTGTTGTCAAGTTGGTTCTGACTCATAGCGACCCTGTGTGTGTTTCTGAGGAGCAGCTGATGCATTTAAATTGCTGATCTTGCAAGCCAAGAAAAAAAAATGTTTGTAGCTCAGTTCTATTCTAAAATATAAGAGGTCACCATGAGTCAGAGTCAGAGTCATGGAGACAAGATTGGTTTGGGTTTCTGTCCCTCAGTCAGGGACCAGGGGAGCGGGGGTTAAGTGAGGCACTTAAGACAACAGAAAGGCATTAGATTGTTGTCTAAATGGTGTGGCATGCAGACAGACATCAGTGGTTCCATTGGACATGCTCAAGAGCTACCGGATCAGAGTGTCCAAATCTACGATACCCCTCCAGGTGACCAATGACTGAACTAGACATCCCACCTGGATGCAGCCCAAGGCATATTATGGGCAGTGATGGGAATACGGTTAGGAGAGTAAGTTAGCAAAGACTCCATGAAATGTATTGAATCTTGGCCTAGGGTAGTGATGCTCAGCCCCAGTTACATGGAAGAACCAGCCAGAGGCTGAAAAAATACCCAACATCTGGCCCATAGCACCACTTATATATTTCCACTCATTCATTTTGTCTACAGTGAGGTTCAAGGGTCAGAATTTTTTTTTTTTTGTAGATGTTCATGTTGAGGGATAGTATGTTGCTGTTAAGTACTATCGAATTGGTTCTGACTCATAACGACCCTGTATAGTTTCCAGGGAGTGACTGGTGGATTTGAAGAACCAATCTTGTGGTTAGCAGTCCAATGCTTATCCAATAGCACCACACCAGTACTCTGAAAGGTAGCAAGCAAACAATAAAATGTGCACATTTTCAATGTATGGCTTAAAAATTTTTTTAGACAGCGTAACCACCACTCAAAAGGAAGATATAGAACATTACTAGCATCTGAAATGCTTCCTTTATATTCCTTTGTTGTTCTGTTGTTGTGAAGTGCCATTGAGTCTGTTCCAACTCTTTGTTGTTGCTAAGTGCCATCGAGTCACTTCTTACCCATAGTGGCCCTGTATAGGGTTTCTGAGGAGCAGCTGGTGAGCTTGAGCTGCCAACATCGCAGTTCAAATGGCTTTGCGGTCTGGCATATTAACTCACAGCGCCACACTCTGACTTACAGCAGCTTATAATTCCTACCCCTAAAGTAACCATAAGGAGCTCTGGTAGCATAGTGGTTGTGGGATGGGCTGCTAATCGCAGTCATCAGTTCAAAACTACCAGTGGTTCTATAGGAGAAATATGAGGTTTTCTGTTTCCATAAAGATTTACAGCTTCGGAAACCCTACGCGGGGTCACTGTAAGTCAGAATCAACTTCACAGCACACATATTTAGGAACAGAGATCCAGGTGGTGAGGAGGTCAGGTAGATTGCAGGATGCAATAGACTGTCTCAAATGGAGGAAAAGTCAGAAAGTCATAGGGTAACCTCAAAGAAAATTAACACTTCACAGCATACCAAGAAAATGAAGATCCAAAAAGAATGTGGAAATATTAAAACTAAGAAGAAACTGACAAGAACGAACACAAAAAATATGAACTCACCACAGGAAGGCATGCAAAACAAAAGAACCAACAGTACCACAAAAAGACAAACATAATGACAACAATGAAGTCATACCTATTGATAATTACACTGAATGTCAATGGATTAAATGCACCAGTGAAGAGACAGAGAAAGGCAGAGACACACTTTTCACACAAAGACAAAAACAGATTAAAAGTAAAAGGATAGGGGACTGGAAATATACCAAGCTAATTGCGATAAAAAACAAGCAGGAGTAGCAATACTAATCTCTGATAGAATAAACTTTAAGGCCAAAACCAGCATAAGAGATAAAGAAGGACATGATTAAAGAGTGAAGCGAACAAGATGACATGACCATAATAAATATCTATGCTCCCAATGAAAAAGCCCCAAGACATATAAAGCAGACCCTTCTAGAATTGAAGAAAGAAATAGATCAATCTACAATAATGGTCGGAGATTTTCATACATCACTTTCGAAAAAGAATAGAACAACCAGAAAGAAAGTCGACAGAGATACAGAGGAATTAAACAACACAATCAACAAACTTGACCTCACAGATGTGTACAAAGCATTCAACCCAACAACAGCACAATATACATTCTTTTCCAGTGCACATGAAACATTCTCCAGAATAGACCATGTGTCAGGCCACAAAACAAGCCTCCATAAATTTACAAATATCAAAATACTACAAACCATCTTCTTGTAATATAGAATTAGAAATCAACAATATGGAAGACGAAGGAAATAAAGTCAAATACATGGAAACTGAATAACACCCTGTTTAAAAGCTACTGGATAGTAGAAGAAATAAAATGTGAATTCACAAAGTTCCTAGAAACAAATGAGAATGAAAACACAACATACCATAATCTTTGGGACACGGCAAAAGCGGTGCTGAGAGGACAATTTATTGCACTAAATGCACACATCCAAATAGAAGAAAGAACCAAAATTAACACATTAACATAGCATCTCCAACTGTTAGAAACAGATCAACAGAGCAAACCTATAGTCACCAGAAGAAAAGAAATAATAAAGATTAGAGCAGAAAACAGAAAAACTATAGAAAGAATCAACAGGACAAGAAGCTGGTTCTTCAAAAGGATTAATAATATTGGCAAACCATTGGCAAACCAAACCAAAGAAAAGAGGACGGAGACACAAATAACACACATAAGAAACCACACCATCACCCATGTGGTTTCTTATGCATGTTATTTGTGTCTTCTTCCTCTTTCTCTTCTTCTTCCACAACAGAACCAATAGACATAAAAAGGATAATAACAGAATATTATAAAGAGTTGTTCTACAATAAATTTGAAAATCTAGATGACAGATGGATACATTTTAGAAAAGCATGACCTCCCTAAACTTCCACAGAGCAAAGTAGAAAACTTGAACAGACCCATAACAAAAGAAGAAATTGATCAAGTCATCAAAAAACTCCCAAGCAAAAATAGTCCAGGTCCAGGTGGCTTCACTGGTGAGTTCTACCAAACATTCAGGAAAGAGCTGTCACCAATTCTACTCAAATTATTCTGCAATATAGAAGGGGATGAAAAACTTCCTAATACATTCTATGAAGCAAGCATAATCTTCATATCAAAACCAGGGAAGGACATCACTAAGAAAGAAAATTACAGACCAATATCCCTCATAAACATAGATGGAAAAATTCTCAACAAAATCAAAAGAATTCAACAACACATCAAAAAAATAATCCATCATGACCAAGTGGGATTCATATCAGAGACGCATGGATGGTTCAACATTTAAAAAAAAAAAAAATCAATGGACTACACCATATAAATAAGAAAAAAGAAAAAGAAGCACATGATCATAATCAATTGATATAGAAAAGGCATTTGACAAAATCCAATATCCATTCCTGATAAAAACACTCAACAAAGTAGGAATTGAAAGGAAATTCCTCAGCATTATTAAGAGCATATATACAAAACTAACAGCCACCAACACTCTCAATGGAGAGTTTCCTTTTGCAAACAGGATCCAGAATAGTTTATCCTTTGTCACCACTCCTATTCAATAATGTGTTGGTTGTCTCGGCCAGAGCTATAAGGCAGGATAGGGAAATTAAAAGCATTCAAATTGTCAAAGAGAGAGTAAATTGTCTCTATTTGCTGATGATAAAACCCCAAGGACTCAGCAAAAAAAACTACTGGACCTCGTTGGAAGATTCAGCAAAGTGGCAGAGAGTATAAGATCAACATACAAAATCAGTTGGATTCCTCTATGCTAATAATGACAGCGCTAAAAAGGAAATTAGGAAAGCAATATCATTTATAATATCCACCCAAAGGATGAAATATTTGAGAATAAATATAACCGGAGAAACAAAGGACCTATACAAAGAAAACTACAAAACATTATGACAAGAAACCAGAAGAGACCTACAAAAATGGAAGAATATACCATGCTACTGGATAGGAAGATTTAATATTGTGAAAATGTCAATACTGCCCAAAACAATCTACACATATAATACAATCTCAATCCAGATTCCAATGACATTCTTCAAAGACATGGAAAAAATATTACAAATTGTATATGGAAAGGAAAGAGACACAGGATAAGCAAAACACTGCTTAAGAAGAACAAAGTTGGAAGCCTCTCACTCTGCGATTTCAAGTTTTACTACATGGCTACAGTGGTCAAAACAGCCTGGTACTGGTACAATGAAAGACATGTAGATCAATGGAACAGGACAGAGAATCCAGAAATTAACCCATCCACATAGAGTCAATTGATCTTTGACAAAGAGCCTAAGTAAGTTGAATGG
>NW_006408552.1:6238658-6257433 GCF_000296735.1 Chrysochloris asiatica | reverse complement strand
GCATCAAAGGACTTCACCAAAGGAGTAAAAAGGAAACCCAGAGAATGGGAAAAAATCTTTTGCAATGACATATCAGACAAGGGACTTATTTCCAAAATATATAGGAAACTACAACACTTCTACAAGAAAAATACAAATAACCCAATTAAAAACTGGGCACAGGACAGGAACAGACACTTCACGAAGGAAGACATTTGGGCAGCCAACAAACATAGGAAGAAATGTTCATGATCATTAGCCATTAGAGAGAAGCAAATCTAAACAACATTCACACCAGCAATAAAAGTAAAGTTCAAAAAATCAGAGAGAACAATAGATGTTGGCGAGGATGCGGAGAAACTGGGACCCTCTTACATTGCTGGTGGGATTGCAAAATGGTCCACCCACTCTGGAAAACATATGGCACTTCTTCAGAAAGTTGGAAATAGAAATATGTTATGATCCAGGAATTCCTCTACTTGGTATATATCTACAAGAAATATGAGCCATGACACAAATAGATATAGATACACCAATGTTCACAGCAGCACTGTTCACAATAGCAAAAAGATGGAGACAGCCTAAGTGCCCATCAATGGAAGAATGGATAAACAAACTTTGGTACATACACACAATGGAATATTATGCTACCTTGAAGAATAACAAGGAAGCTGTAAGCCAACACAAAATCTGGATGAACCTCAAGGACATTATGAGTGAAATTAGTCAGTCACTAAAGGAGAAATATTGTATAAGACCATTATTGTAAAAGTTTAAGAAAAGATACCCACACTAAAAGGAAGAAAAATTAAAAAAGGAAAAATTCTTTGTTGGTTACTGGGTCAGGGTGGGGGAGCCAATAGAACACAAGGTAGTGGAGAGACACATCACAGTTCGGGTGTTGGGGTGGGCAATACACACGAAGGGGTAGAGGGACAGAAGAACAAGGTAGATAAGGGAACACTGCGACAGGTTTGTATGGGCTAAATGGGACACAGGTAAATAAATAATGATGTATGTTCAACCTTGGAACAAAAGGGCTCTGTGATACAGAGATTGAGGTATAGTCTGAATGGGTAAAAGAGGGGAAATAATTCTAAAATGCTTGACTGTCTTATGAATATTTGTTCCCCTTGGCTACTACTGTAAAACAGACACTTGAGGGAGATAGAAAGGAATGTCAGGAAACATGATTACAGAAAGCTTGTAAGCCAGCCTTCAGCCAGTAACTGACTGGAATACCTAAAAAGGGTGCTAGAACTTGCAGAGCCTTTGTGGGGTATAAGACCTTAGGTGGAATGCGGAATCCTGATCCCCACCCAGAACCTTCTGAGATGGGAAATTTCCATTTGAAAAGACAAGCAGACCAGCCTGGAGCAGCTAAAGGAACAGAAGATACTTCTTGAAAGAAAGACCAGCTGGAAAAACAAACACAAAAATGGCAGTCTGATTGGCTACTACAAGGACAAGCAAGTTGTTCTTGTTCCTCAGGGAGCCATTAAGGCAAGCAATCAAATCCCTTCAGGACAAACCCCTCCCAAGACTGAAACCTAAGGGAATACATAAGCAGACATGTAAGCTTGCTGGCAACGACGTTCGTCTACTGGTGAGAGGAATTGGGGAAAAGCAGCAATGAAAAGGTGGGCTGAGTCCAACCAAGTTACATAGACCTCCATTGACCTGGAGTATGGTGAGAGCTGGTTGGCCCACAGTACAGTGAGACCTGAGACACCTGAGCCCATGGACAAAGACATGGCTATGGAGGGCTAGAGCTGACAGTGAAGCGTCCAGCTGATATGAATTCAGGGGATATGAACAAGGGTGCCCAAACTTGCAGATAGTGCCCATTGGACCTAGCTTCAATGGCTGGATGTTCAGAACCCAACTAGAGGAAGGAAAACCGGGGGGGGGGGGGGGGGGGGGGGGGGGGCTGGTTTTTAAAGAAACTAAGTGTAATTGTTACAATCTGATGAACTTGACTTATAGATATTGTTGTTGTTGTTGTTATATGCCATGGAGTCGGTTCCGACTCATAGTGACCCTGTACAGGGTTTCTGAGGCTGTAAATCTTTACGGGAGCAGAATGCCTCATCTTTCTCCTGTGGAACAGCTGGTAGTTTCGAACTGCTGATCCTGAGGTTCACAGCCCGATTCGTAACCACTATGCTACCAGAGGTCCTTACTTATAGATGAAGTAGCTTACAATATCAACCAAGAGGGAAAGAATCTTTATAGCGAGGATCATTCCCATCCCCTCTGTACACAGGGTTGATAGGGATGGGCAACTTAGACATTGGCTACCTAAAATGGGGAGGCTGTAAAGGCATGAAGTGACTGGCTAACAAGTTTTCAAGAGGGAGTTTACATTCAGAGTAGTGGGGAGGGCCGAATCTCCACTGAGTGGTTTTCATCCTGTCTAGACAGATCTGGTGAAAGGAGATGGGGACAAGCCTCTCTTGATTCAATATTGAGTAATTGTTATCATGACTAATTGCAATTGTCACAACTGTAAAGGTAGAAGTTTTGTAGCAAAAAGGGGTGAGTGATTAATCTTACAGTCCCAGAGCCACGGATCCTGGGACCGGTACCGTCAAGGGAGAAGAGTGAGAACAGAGTGTGAGACCCTACCCAGATAAGTGACAACACCAGAGATGGCAGCAAAGATGATGCCATGGAAAGACAAGCAGCTGAGGACTCTGGACTCATGGAGAGAGAGGGGATGTGTGCTGGCAGCCAGGGTACAGACTTGCAGGGTGTGCCTTTTGGCTGTTTGAATGATTGTATATTCCTGAATGTTTTGGTGCGCATCCAAAAAGGGGAAGAAGAAAAAAAAAAAAAAATAGAGGGAATAGAAGCAAATACTGTTGAATTATGAAGCACGCAGGGGATTGTAATCATTACAATGAAACAAATACAAAAGGATGACTGTAAAACTGATGTTCCCCCATGTAAAGTATCTCTATTCACAATGAAAACTTTATAAAAAACCAAAAAAAAAGCTCATGGGGACAGAGCAGATTTTAATATGTTTCCAGAGTCTAGAGTTACTGCTTTAGATCAAAGACAAATAAGTCCTCAAGTGAGAAAGCAAAACTGCAAGTAGATATAAGCTTCTGAAGAGCGGTAACTGCCAATATCTTCGCGGGTAGGTTCAGGGAACATTGCCATTTCACGGCTGAGTTGAGAAATCTTAAATTCCACATAAGAAAGCAGAGCTGGAAAACAGTAGCAACACCCAAGATCAACTGAGCTCACAGTCAGGCCTGACTCTTCCTACGTTTTCTACAGGATCCAGAAGAAAGGGGAAAGCATGGCACTTGCCCCAGGCCTGAGAGATGCCCAGTGGTAAAGTAGGTGAATGCTCTTCCACCCCACTCAGGGAGAGTCGGGCAGCTTTACAGGAAGAGAGAGATGTATCCCTAGCCACGTATCCTGTTTCTCCCAATGATTGATTCTTTGGAGCTAACCAATGTCTGCCTCATCAACTCCTACTCATGGTGACCCGGTGGGTGTAACAGTAGAACTGTGCTCCGTAGGGTTTCCAGTGGTTGATTCAGAAGCAGATTGCCAAGTCTTTCTTTCAAGGCACTTCTGGGTGGATTCGAACTACCAGCCTTTCAGTTAGAAGCCGAGCACCTAGAGACTCCTTTGTGAGCCTAAGGAGGCAGGCACTGTGGCCCTTTCCCAGGGGAGAAAACTGAGGCCTGGGAAGGTTGAGGGACTGTGTGCAGGAAGATGAGTCAGAAGACAAACCAGTTCTCAACGGTGGCCTTGGTTTTGAGCCTTCAGCATAAAGGCTCCACTCTCACCGGCTTTCCGTTCCAACGCTCACTGAGGAGACTTCCGTGATTAATTACAAGTCGCAAACTAGTAAATTGGAGTTAATTATCTGGACAGATCTAATTGCAAGTACAACTTTGTTGAAATTAAATAAAACCACCACTTTAAAGTGCATAGAGCCTTTGAAAGACATTACTGCAGGGCGTGTGAACATGTCCAGGCCGCACTGTGAGCTTGCGGAGATACTGTAAGACTCCTATCCTTAGTGTAGCCGCCCCCTCCACCTCATCCACCTCCCAGCAATCCCAAGACCGCAGGCCCAGCCCCTCCTTCCTGTTTTGGGGGGAACAGTATCCCTAATTCACACCTGAGGAGCTGGCACAGATTGGTAATTCCTTATCTGTCAGCTCCTGTGTCTGGCTCTCCTTTGAATGTACCCTCATAATGATGCCTAGTCCAGGGACATTGGTTCTCGTTCTAGCAAGGCCTCTTCCAGAGGGACACCTAGCTTGGCAGCCTCAGAAATTCTGGAACAGCTTCTAGTTGGACTGATGCTTGAAGGAAGAGATGCGGTTAACTCAAGAAAGAAGGGAATAGGTCATTCCACATAGAGGAAGAGCATGTGCAAGGGGTCAGAGAAAAGAAAGAGTCTAGACTAGATGTGAACCTACAATCAGCTTAATGTGGCTGGAGGTGAAGACACTGAGTGTGAGAGGAAGCCGGAGATGTTGGCCAGGAACAGGGAGACCCTATGTGGTGGCGGCTGTTAGTTGCCATTGAGTTGGCCCCAACTCATGATCACCTTATACACAGCAGACAGAAATATTGCCTGGCTCCACACCATCTTCAAATTGTTGGTTTGTTTGAGCCCATGGTTGCAGCTATTATCAATTCATCTTGTTTGCTGACCCTCTACTTTAAAAAAGAGGAAGTCCCCCAGCGAGATGGATTGGCACAGTGGCAGCATCAATGGGCTCAAACATAACAATAGTGAGGTTGACCCAGGATCGGACAGTGTTTCGGTATCGACTCAATGGCACCTAACAATTTTACCAAACAAGATATCCTTTTCTAGCGATTGGTCTTCCCTGTTGACATGGCCAAGGAAGCCCAAGTCTTGCCATACTCCTCACTTCTAAGGAGCCTTCTGGCTGTATTTCTTCTAAGACTATTTTGTTCATTCTTCTAACAGTCCATAGCGCATTTATTATTTTTCACCAACATCACAGTTTTGTCATTCATTCTTCTGTCTTCCTTTTTCATTGTCCAGCTTCCCCATGTATATAAGGTGACTGAAGAATCTGTGAGTTGGGTCACATGCACCTCAGTCATCAGAGTGGAAAGAACCTTGGGGCTACTGTCTGTTATGGGGTCAGGGCAAGATTGGAGGACTTGCCACTGGAAAGAAAGTTGAGAGTGAGGATGCAACTTCTCCCATAGTTGTCTGGTGATAATTACCCCTGCATAATTTCTCAACTTCTTCATTTTCTCATCTATAAAATGAGACCAGATGTTTATCCAGCCCCTCTAAAAGTGTTATCCAGAGAGTGACATGAGATCATTGTGATGGTTAAGATATGTGTCTGCTTGGCTAGACCATGATTCCCGATAGCTTGGCAGTTATATAATTATGCAGTCAGCCTCCATTCTGTGATCTAAAGTGATCTGATATGAGAAACCAATCAGTTGAAAAGGGAGTTTCTTTGGGGGTGTGACCTGCATCCGATACGGATGTTCTTGCAAAGTTGGCTCTCCATCTGGATCTTAGATCCAACTCATCATCCTCTGATCTCTGGTTCTTGGGACATGAGCCAGCAGCCCACCATCTGACCTGACGAAATGGGGTTCATCGATCATTGTATCTACATGAACCAGGGGAAGGAAGGATCCAGTCTGATGTCTGACCCATGGGTTTGGAACTTGATAGCACCCACCACTGCTGGCCATTTTCTTGAATTAAATGTCTCTCTTTATGTATATTAAGGAGACTGGCATTGCCATACGTTATGTAACAGGCTGTAAACTACAAGGTCAGCACTTCAAACCTGTCAACTACTCCATATGAGAAAGATGAGGTTTTCTGCTCCCATAAGGATTTACAGCCTTTGACACCCAAAGGGGCCATTCTACTCTCTCCTATAGGGTGATTATGAGTCGAATTTGATTATATACATGTATATACCTTGGAGTCCTGGAGTGGAGCTGTGGGTTGATGTGCTAGACTGCAAAGCCATTTGAACTGCAAGGTCAGTGATTCAAACTCACCAGCTGCTCCTCAGAAACCCTATACAGGGTTACTATGGGTCGGAATCCACTCGACGGCACTTAACAACAATATGTATATATGGTATCAGTTCGGACTCACATTGACTCAATACACAATGGAATGAAACACTGCCCAGTCCTGCACCATCCTCACAATTGTTGTTACATGTGAGCTCATAGTTGGAAATGTTCCAGTACTATTCATAATGTTTTCATCTTCTGGCACTGTATCTGACAATGGTCTACTGCTATTCATAAGGTTTTCGGTGTCTAGCTGTTCCGAAGTGGTCTATCTTTCCATCTTTGTAGTCTGTCATAATCTGGTAGCTCCTCTGAAACTTGTCCACCATGGGTGATCCTGCTGGTATTTAAAGTATCATGTGCAGAACTGATTGAATCATTGACCGTATTTTGAAGACTCCATGATTCAGAATCAAAATACATCCATCATCATGGATAAAGCTCAAAAGTAATCTTGAAAGGGTAATGAGACTCAGTCCTACATTTAGAGTCCACAATATCTGAGTTGAAAATCTGAATAGATGAGATGAGACTAATGGTGTGGCAGTGTAGGGTAAACACTAGACTATTAACCACAAGATCGGTGGTTCAAACCCACCAGCTGCTCCTTGGAAACCCTATACAAAATGGCAGATATCCCATACAGAGAGAAAAAATAGTAAACGTGAAGGCATGGCAGTAAACATTATCCAAAATGAAACTCAGAGGGGGTTAAAAATAATAATAATAATGAAAAGAACATCAATAAGCCAACTTGCCTAATCTATGGAGAATCAAAGTTCCAAAAGGAAAGAGCAGGATGAGAGGGTCTGGGGAAAATATTTATGTTTATGCTAAAGAGACAATTCAGGATAGCTCACACCTGCTGTGGCACTGTGAGCTAACGCACCAAACTGCAAAGCCCTTTGAACTGCAAGGTCAGCGAAAGTGGTTCAAGCACACCAGCTGCCAATATTGGTATCAGAAAATACGGTCAGTTCTGCCCATGCAACAAAAGCAAGCCAGTTGCTGTCCAGTGTATTCCAACTCATGACAACCCCATGTGCTGCAGACTAGAACTGAGTTCCAGGGATTCCAATGGCTGTGATCTTTGGAATGTAGATAACCAGGACTTTCTTCCTAGTCTATTTTAGTCTGGAAGCTCTGCTGAAACTTATCACCATGAGTGACCCTGCTGGGATGTGAAATATCAGTGGTACATCTTCCTGCATCACAGCAACATGTAAGTCACCAGAGTAGAACAAACTGACAGACAAGTGGGACATAATAAGCATTACTTTTGTATTATTTGTCCCAGTCCCGGTGTGGCACTATAGGATAAGCACTGGACTGCATGCCACAATTCAAGCCCACCAGCCACTCTTTGGAAATGCTATACAGGGTCGCTATGAGGTAGAACCTGACAGCACTTACAAATAAAAACTTTTATTGAGTTCTTGCTCTGTAATCGACATTGAACTGAGCATATTATACCCAATGTCTTGTGGAATCCTTAATAACCCATAGAGGTCAGCACCATATTTGCACCATTTTAGAAATAAGGATAGAGACACAAAGCAACAGCCAGCTGAGTCCCACAACAAAGAGCCAGGCTAGTGCTCTGAGCCTGACTCCCTTACCACCAGCCCACACCACGCCCAGTTGGTATTCTAACGTTCAGGTCCCCTTAGAGCATCCTGGTGTGGGGTTCCCACATCCTGACACCAACAAAAGACCCATGTGGAAAACACCAGCTGGAAATACAATGTGGTCTTGAAATTCAATAGGTTTCAGTCAGTAACTGGAGACAGGGAAGAAACCGCTCCCTCTAGAGAGACTACGTGTGGTTTACATGGCCTCAGCAGCCCTTAATCAGAGGGAACCAAACCCAGCAACAAATATGGATAAGGCCAAGACGGGGAAGCTCAGCAAAGAGCTTATCTATAATTAAGGTTCTGTGTCCACTTGACTGGCCCAGGATTCCCAGTGGTCTGACAGATGAGATGTAGCTATCCCATGATGAGATCTACTAGTCACCTCTTTAATGAATCTGCTACTGGCGGTGTTGGTGGTGGTGTGCAGTGGAGTCGGTTCTGACTCATAGCGACCCTGCATAGGATTTCTGAGACTGTAAATCTTTACAGGAGCAGAAAGCCTCATCTTTCTCCTGCGGAACATCTAGCAGTTTCCAACTGCTGACCTCGAGGTTAGCAGCCCCACTCATAACCACTATGCTCCCGGAGCTCCTTGAAGTCAGCAAGAGCAGCCAATCAAATTGAAAGGATGTTTTCTCGGAGGTGTGGCCTGCTTGCAATATACCAGACAGCCAGGAAAAGCTTACTAGCTCTCTGCTGGGTCTGGATCTTGCATCTGGTTCTTCCTCCAACCTCCTCATCTTTGGACTTGATCCACTGATGACTATTATCTGCCAATCCTGGAAGTCATCAGCAAGCTGCCTTCTTACCTGCTGCACACTCACACAGACATGTGCTTTCACAATACACACCCACATACACACGCCCACACACTCTTGACCCTCACACACCTATGTTCACACATTCACACATACTCCCACAAGCACACGCTTTCACAATACACAGCCACATACACATGCCCACACACTCATACACACATGCTTTCACTACACATGCCCACACATTCCCACACACACATGCTTTCACAATACACACCCACATACATACTCTTGACCTTCATACACCTATGTTCACACATTCACACACACTCACACACACTTTCACAATACACACCCACACACTTTTGACACTCACACGTGTACATACCCACTATGACGTGTGTACACACCCTCTCACCCACAGTCTTATGCAGTTATCCTGTGTGTAGACAAGAATGTCCCCATCAGATTTTCAAAGCTGTGACTTTTTAGAGGCAGATAGTCAGACCACTTTTCCAAGGTATTTATGGGTTGATTTGAACTGTCCTTTCGGTTGGTAGTTGAGCACTTAACTGTTGGTGCCACTCAGGGACTCAGTGTCTTATAATAGAGTGCAGTTAAGAATCAGACATATGAGCTCTCGTCTCAGGTCTGCCATTTCCTGGCTGTGTGACCTTGGACAGGCTGCATAACCTCTCTGAGTCCATATCTCCTCCATTGAAAACTGGAGCTATAAGTAGTGGGGTGGTCCATATGTAAAGTGATACTGACTTATAACACTCAGAAGTGTATCTGGCACGCGGTTGGCACTCACCAAAGATTACTTCTTTATGGGTGTTTCTGCTGCCCCAGAATTCAGCGACAATGAGGTGTAGAGGAATAAGCACAGCATTCAAGGCACCTTGCCCGAGTCCAAGTCCAGCCCTGCCGTTTGTAAATTGCCCCATTCAAACCCACCAACCACTCTGCAGGAGAAAGATGAAGCTGACATCTTCCCTAATCGATTTCATCTTGGAAACCCTATAAAGCAGCTCTAATCCGTCCAATAGGGTTGCTGTAAGTTGGAATCGCCTCAACGGCAGTGGGTAGCTCTTTCAGATGCTTTGCTTCAGTCGTGGGAAGACAGGTGTCTCCTTTTCTTAGGGCTGCTGTAATACAAGTATCACAAGGGGTGACTTTTCAGGACAGACATTTATGTTTTCAGGACTGCTGAGTCCTTCCTTGTCAGTTGTTGTTGCTGTGAAGTGCCATCGAGTCAGTTCCCACTTGGAGCAACCCTGTGTAGGGTTTCCAGGGAGAGGCTGGTGGTTGTGGACCGCTGACCCTGTAGATGGCAGTCCAGTGCTGATCCTACAGCACCACACAAAAACTCCCATGACCATGGAACAACCTCATTAATAAAATCCTATTTCTATTAAGCCAGGGGACACCAAGGAGTCAAGCAAGCAAGAACCATTACTTGACTCTTTGGTGTCCCCTGGCTTGTAGATCATCCTCTCATGGCCTCTGACTTCCTGTGGGTGTACGTCTGTGTCTATTCAGAACTTTGTAAAACGCAGAAGTGATTAGCTTAAGAGTCCCTCCTACTCTGGTTTATTTTGTTTGTTAAGTGCCATCAAATCAGTTTCAACTTATAGCAACTCTGTATAGGGTTTCTGAGGAGGAGCTGATGGGTTTGAACTGCAGACCCTATAATTACCAGCCTAGTGCTGATCCTACAGAATCACACCAGAAGTCCCATGACTCTGGAACAACCTCATTAATAGAACCCTATTTCCAAACACCACCACCTGTCAGTCAATTTATACTCCAGTGGGTTTGCATGTTGCTGTAAAGCTGAAAGCTATGCAGCTGATATTTACAATAGCAGTAATGTCACCTATGATCAAAAGATTTCAGTGGTGCCTCCAGACTAAGACAAAGTAGGAAGAAATGCCTCGCTGTTGTTGTTGTTGTTAGGTGCCGTCAAGTCAGTTCCGACTCATAGTGATCCTGTGCACAACAGAACGGAACATTGCCTGGTCCGGCGCCATCCACACAATTATTGTTACATTTGAGCTCATCACTATTGTCACTGTGCCATTGACCCTTCACTTTTTCCAAGCAGAGATCCTTCTCCAGTAATTGGTCCCTCCTGATAATATGTCCAAAGTGCGAGAGATGAAGTCTCGCTGTCCTTGCTTCTAAGGAGTATTCTGCTTCTATGGACTAAGACAGACTAGGAAGAAAGACCTGGCTAGCTACTTCCAAAAGTTAGCCAGTGAAATCTTTGTGGGTCATAATAGAGAAATCTTCAATTTGCTTGCTTTGGACATATCATCAGGAGGGATCAACCTGAAGGACATCATGTTTGGTGAAGTAGAAGGTCAATGAGGAAGACCCTTGGCGAGGACCCATGATAGCTGAACTATGTTGGCAGTTGGAAAGACGGTACAGGTCAGATAATGTTTCATTCTGTCGTACCTGGGTCCCCATAGGTTGAAGTCAATATCACAGCAACTAACAACACTTCAAATGAGGTCATATTTGCAGATACCAGAGTTATTATTTCAATATGTATTTGGGGCAAGGGACTCAATTCACTCCATAAGAAGAGGTAGTAATGGAGAAATTATAGGCCCTCCCACTTCACAGGTGAGGGACCTTTATACCTTACCTTTTTGTTCTCTCAAATGAGTCAGGAGCAGCAGTATCTCAACCCCTCCCCAAATTCCCAGACTCATCACCCAGGGTCTGAAGCTCTTTGGACCAGGAGTCCTCACATTCTATCCTCAAGCTGACCTACAGATTGTCCAGCTTCTACCGTGACTGGCTGAATCCAGATCGCCCTTCGTGGATTCTAGAAAAAGCGTGTGTGCCCAATGTCCGGAATCCAGCAGATAGAATACACTAGAACTCTCTGCCTCAGGGCACTTTCACTTGGGCCCTACAACATACCTTTGCTTGCTGGATCCCCCATGTCAGATTCCTCTATAACTCGTGTGGTCAAGTTGATATTGGCTCATGCTACCCCATGTGTGTCAGAGTAGAACAGTTCCCCATAAGATCTTTGGGAAAGTTGTTTTTCGTATGACGTATTACTGAGGTGAATGATAAAGGGATTGAAACAGGTACTTCCAAAAGGACACATTTTAGACTTCTCCATTAAGTGATGTCAGACAAGCTCAGTCCTTGGAATCTATGAGACCTGTCTTTAATAGCTGCCATTTTGGAGTCCTTCATACATATGATTACTTCTGAATGATGGTACTGAGCTTCTCAATATCGCCTCTTTCCACAAATGTAGTCAATTTGATTCCTATGCATTCCCTCCTGTGAGGTCCTAGTGTATGGTGGTGGTTGTGTGCTGTCAAGTTGATTCCAGCTCATAGCGACCCTGTATAAGGTTCCTGAATCTCTAAGTTTTTATAGGAGCAGAAAACCTCATGTGTTTCTTATGGAACGGCTGGTGGACTCGAACTGCTGACCTTGCAGCCTAATGTGTAACCCATTATACCTCCAGGGCTCCATTCCTTATGTACAGTTGCCATATATATTGCTGAAAAGAAGATATTTGCAAGGAGTTTTGCAAAATTCTATCATGCTATCTCCAGTATTGTTGCCATTAAGAAGGCCGTGTTTTCCAGCTACCAGTTTTTCTTCTTTCATTTCCAACTGTCACATTCCAGTCATCAGTCATTATCAATTCATCCTGAGTACATGTTTGATCATTGCAGACTGAAGAAGTCGGTAAAAAAAAAAAAAAAACCTTCAGTGTCCTCATCTTTGGCAACAGTGGTTGGTGTGTAAATCTGATGAATGGTCATATTAACTGGTCTTCCTTGTTATTGTTTTAAGGGCTGTCCAGCCAGTTGTGACTCATGGCATCCCTGTATAGGGTTTCCAAGGAGAGCTGGTGGGTTTGAGACGCTGGCCTTGCAGTTAGCAGCCTAGTGTTTATCCTACAGCACCACACCAGGACTCTGGTCTTCCTTCTATCACTGACAACATTGAACTTCAGGAGAGAGCTAGAAATGCTTTTGTTGATGATTCCTAGCATAGACCATACAAATGGACTGATTCCAAATGGCCCATACCAATTCATTTCAGTTCACTGCTCACTAATGAGTAGGGTATCAATCCTGACGCATTTCATTTTCTAGGACTTTCAATGTTCCTAGATTCACACTTCATATATTCCATGCTTGAATATTAATGGATGTCTGTAGCTGTTTCTTCTTATTTTGAATCATGTTACATCAGCAAAAGAAGGTCCCCAAAACGTGGAATGAGGGATATCATTGCTGACATTAGATGGATCATAGCTGAAAGCAGAGACTATCAGAAAGACATTTACCAACTGACTTCAAAAAGAAATCCTGAAGAAAAAAAAAAGATAAGAAAAGAAATCCTGGTGTGGCCCTGTGGGTTAATGCGCTGGACTGCAAAGTCACTTTGAACCTCAAGGTGGGTAGTTCAAGCTCACCAGACTCTCCTTGGAAATTCTATACAGGATCACTATGGGTCAGAACCTACTCGACGACACTTAGCAACAACAACAAAAAAGTATTTGACAGAGTAAAGCATAAGAAATTATGGATAACATTATGAAGAAACAGAAATCCAGAACAGTTTTTTGTGCCCATGCGGAACCTGTACATAGACAAACAGGCAGCCATTCTCAAAGAACAAGGAGACGGTGTCTGGTTTAAAATTAGGAAAGGTGTGCATCGGGGTTGTAGCCTTTCTCCATACTTATTCAATCTGAATGATGAGCAAACTATCCGAGAAGGTGGGCTCTGTGAAGAGCAAACAAGGCATCAAGACTGGAGGAAGACTCATTCACAACCTATGGTATGAAGAGGACACAACCTTGCATGCTGAAAATAAAGAAGTTTTGAAGTAGTCTGATAAAGATTAAAGATAACATCCCCCAGCATGGATTACACCTCAACATAAAGAAAACAAAGATCCTCACTAATGGACCAACAAGCTACAACGTTATAGAAAGAAAAGAAGTTGAAGTTGTCAAGAATTTCATCAACAGCAAAAGATCTCTGTAAAAGTGTTAAAAAGCAAAGATATCACTTTGAAGACTAAGGTGTGTCTAACCCAAGCCATGGTATTTTTCATCACCTCATAGGCATTTGAAAGCTGGACAATAAATAAGGAGGACTGAAGAAGAATTGAATTACAGTTTTGGCAAAGAATACTGAATGTGCTATGGACCGCTAGAAGAATGGATAAGCGCTAGTTGGAAGAAGTACAACTAGAATGCTCCAAGTGAAATGGAAAGACATCATCTCGTGTACTTTGGACATGTTATCAGAATGAACCAGTCCTTGGAGAAGGATGGCATGCAAAACAGAGGAGAATCCTGAATGAGATGTAGCGATCCAGTGTATCAGTCATCTGTAACAACTGTGAGGCTGGCGCAGGACAGGGAAGTATCTTGCCCTGCTCTATATAGGGTTGCTACGAGTCAGAACCAACTCAGTCTAACAACACTATGCCTGCTCTTTGCAATGTGACTTTGCAGCTTCTATCATCAAGAGCTGGAATCTATGAGCCCACCCCCTCCCATGGCTAAGGGACTGTGGTAGAAGGGTTATGGTATCAATTCCAAGTCTAAGCGTCAAACATTAGGGCTGCTTCTGCTTTGTGTCCACCCCCTGCCATGTGATCAAGCTTAAGCTAGCCTGCTGGAGGCAGAAAGGTATGTGGTCCAGGAATTTCAAATGCCCATCTGCCAACCACTAGATGTAAGAGAGAACATCCTAGATCAGCCAACCCCTGAGCCTCATGGACAAGGCCAGCCAAGATCCCCCAAGTCTAGCTCAAACCACCTGAATTTCCCATCGACAATGACTTGTTAGTAAGAACAAATGCCTCTTGTTTAAGTCACTGTGTTTGGGGGTTGGGGGTTATTTGTCATCTTCTAAGGAGGGACCAGTCACTGGAGAAGGATATCATGTTTGTTGAGGTGGAGGATCAGAGAAAAAGAGAAAGACACCCAGCGAAATGGATTGCCCAAGTGGCAGCATCGATAGACTCAAGCGTGGCAGCAGTAGTGAGGTAGGCCCAGGATTGGGCAGTGTTTCATTCTGCTGTGCATAAGGTCACTATGAGTCAGTACCGATTCCATGGTACCTAACAACAACAACAGCTAACTGAGAGGTGGTTTAAGTGCCTTGATTACATTTTCTCTTTTCATCTTTATTGTAACCCTGTGAAAACTTTTGTCCCTACTTTACAGATAAGGAAACTGGGTTCAAAGGGTTTCATCAAGCTGACCAAGTTGTCACTAGAAATTGTTCGAGTAAATGGAATTGGGAGAAAATGGAAGAATGAATGAATCACAGACTGATTGATCCAATTGTCAGTGTTCTTTCCACTACAACAATCTCTCTCTTCCCCCAGGTAACAGTAACTGATGGTCACCTAAAGGGAATGCAAATGATCAGCCCTCTTGGCTGCTAACTGAAGGGTTGAAGGTTCAAGTCCACCCAGAGGCACCTTGGATGGAAACCCTAGCAATCTGCATCCAAAAAATTAGCCATTGTAAACCCAATGGGGCCTACTTCTACTCTGACACACATGGGGTCACCATGAGTTGGAACCAACTTCACAGCATCTGCTCAGCTAACGTTTAATTAAAACAACGCTGAGAACTTGGGAACAGGTGCTTTTCATCCTTAAACATGACCTCCTAGAAAGTAGGTCAGTCCTTTTCCAGAAAGTCTGAAAGCTGAAGCGTTGACCTTCTAGTGCTTGTTAATTAGATTACTGGAAGGGAAACAGGAAAAGCATTTAGATGGGCATAAAGGGAGGTTTCAAAAATAAGTGCGCCTTAGCACCACTCAGCTGAAAAAATTTACTCATTCATTAATTAAGACATACAACATAAGACAGCCAGGGAAAAGAATAAATTCCATATGGAGTATGTAAGGGTCAAATTTTTCTTTTAGCCTCTAAGACCCAGAATCAGCACACGCTCTAAAATATTCTCCAGAATATTAACTGCTTCATGGAAGAAAAGCAGTATTGACAATCCAAGTTTGTTCATGCTCTGAAAACTGCATCTACGTGGCTTAGAACTCGTCTTCTTGGACATGCGTCATAGGAAGGCTGTTCTTAACTCAACTTGAAGGCCTCCTTCCATGAGTTAGAGACGTCTTGGAATGGGAAGGGTTGCCTTCGGAGGTAGTGACCCTGCCAGCATCAGGGATATTCAAACAAAGCATGAGACTTGCTGGAGGAAGTTGCTATTTTGTGGGGAAGCCTGGAGACTGGGCCAAATGGTCACTCGGGTCCCTTGAAATTTTGAAATTCTCTAGAATGTCTTCTAAGATGTGAATGCTTCCTTAAATAGACTGTTAGGATATTGGTGGGCACCTGGATTGAATATTTCCATGGCCACAGCTGAGCTAACTGAATCGTCAAAGTTGGAAGCATTCTTCCCACTTGGTTTTAAACTTTCCTGGGCTGACAGTTCACAGGAGGTATTTCAAAAGCAAATTGTGAATGATGATGTGATATTAGCCTCGGTTGGGTTTGTGGTTTGGGTGACCATGAGACATCCATCAAGAAGTCTCTTTTGACACTTTACAAAATGTTTAGATTAATCACATTTTAAGGCTGGCTCCCACATGGGGTAGACAGAGCTCAAAGGAATAGCCAGAAGATTTTACCATATCAGGGTTGATTGTCACGGGAAATGTATTTGCTTTTCTAGCAATTACGAACATTGAGGCAGACGAGTGTTTCATGGTGTTTAATTGGTAGAAAAAACACTCTATTAGGTTTTTAACAGATATATCTTCTGAAAGAATAAATAACAGGAATGATGGATTTTTCTCTTTTTTTTTTGCGAGCAATCTTTGGAGAGGAAAATCTCTTCCTTTCAAATTTATTTAGAAGCCATTTCTCTGAAGCCCCTTCAGTTAGCATTTGGGCAATTGTGAGAATCTCGCATGGACAGTGTGTTTCAAATATTCATGGGGGTCTAAATCGCAGGGCTCTCTCAGCTAACCTTTTGCGCTCAGAATTCATGAGTGGATATTGACTTAGGCAGCTTTCCTGGGCCACTTGTACCACTGGGCTCTTTTGTTCAACGTTAATATGCCCCAACTTATCAATTATTCACTTGCTGAGTGAAAGCAATATAAATCTGGCATTCTGAGCAAAAAAAAAAAAACCCAAGAATTGTTCTTTTCATTCCCTGAAAATACTGGTAACTTAGCCAAAGGAAACGCTTGATTTACTATGGTAACGATGCCTTTGGGTTCCGCTGTGTTTTATTCTCTTCCATTGGAGATGCAAATGAATTAAAACCTCAGTAAGCCAAAATGAGCAAAAACACATTGTGTGGAACAGGTTTTCCACACTGTACTTGGAGGAGAAAGAAAGAACAAACAAGAAAATAAGATTAATATCAGAGATTTCATATAAAGGATTAACTACAGGCGTGCCTCTTTGCTACATCTTTCTCATCCTCTTTCCCTTCTCGGCTCCTCTAATAGGAGCATGGTAGTGGTGGTTTTTATGTGCCATGGAGTCGGTTCGACTCAGGGTGACCCTGTATAGGGTTTCTGAGGCTATAAATCCTTATGGGAGCAGAAAGCCTCATCTTTCTCCCACAGAACCGAACTGCTGACCTTGAGATTAGCAGTCCAACTCGTAACCCCTACAACTAGCAGACCATGTGTGCTAGGAATCACAGTTACATTTCTTGCACAGTTCCTGTCTCCAATCGCCAGCTGCCCTGCAAGGTCGATATTAGCACACTTTGCAGATGAGGAAGCTGAGACTTAACGAGGTTACCTTGTTGGCTAAAAAGACCATTGTTGTTGTTGTTGTTAAGTGCCATCGAGTCGGTTCCGACCCATAGCAACCCTGTAACAGGGTTTCCGAGGGTGTAAATCTTTACGGGAGTAGAAAGCCTTATCTTTCTCCCGTGGAGCGGCTGGTAGTTTCGAACCGCTGACCTTATGGTTCACAGCCCATACAACTGCTAAAAAAGTAAAGCAAGAACTTGAACCAGTTTGGTTTACTCAGAGCACAGGCATTTAATCATCATGTTTAACAACAACCCCTCCACTTAGTTCATGAGTCCCTGGATGGTGCAAATGTTTAGGTACTTGATTATTAACTAAAAGGTTTGAGGTTCAAACCCACTCAGAGGAAACTTAGAAGCAAGGCCTGGTGATCTGCTTTGAAAGGTCACAGTGTTGAAAATGTAATGGAGCACATACCGTTCTAGTCTGCACACATGGGGTTGTCAACTGGCATGGACTGGATGGTGTCACTCTCAAAGATATGTCAACTTGATTGGGCCATGATTCTCAGTGGTTTGGAAGTGATGTGATAGTGTAATGCAGAAGTTAATGTAACAATGTAATCGCCTCCCTCCCATGATGCAATCTGATGTCATGATCCTATCTGTTGTAAATTCTCATTTCTGTGATGTCATCGAGGCCAGATGCAATCTACAGGATTAAGTTATATCTTGAGTCAATCTCTTTGGAAATATAAAAGAGATTTACAAGCAAGCGGAGTTCATAGGGGCCTACAACCAGCAAGAAAGGAGAGGACCAGGAGTGGAGTACATCCTTTGGATTTGGGGTCCCTGCACAGTGAAACGCCTAGATCCTGGGGAAGAATGATGCCAAGACACATGGAAATCGCCAAGGACTGCTGGGCCTGCAGGTGCTGAAAGGAGAAAAGGCCCTTTGTCTAGAGCCAGTGCACAAACTTCAGCCTTCTAGACTCCTAGACTGTGAGAGAATAGATTTCTGTTTGTTAAAGCTGTATTTCTGTGCTGGCAGCCATAGAGAACTAAGACATTGACTAGCCAAAACAAGAGACCGGTAGAGGTCTGCAACAGGCTTTCCAAAGGGGGCTGAAATACTCCCAACACCCCCAACTCAGATACCCCAGAGATCCCTCTGAGATTGTTTCAGCAAAGCAATTTCCCCTAATGGTTAGGACACGGCTCAATTTTCCCATCTATATTATGGGTGTTGCATTCATCGTCAAAAAGAACATATCCAGATCAGTCATGAGGTACAATGCTATAAGTGAAAGGATAATATCCATGCGCCTACAGGGAAGCCCAGTTAATACCACTATTATTGAAATTTATGGACCAACCATTAAAGCCAGTGAGGAAGAAATAGAAGAATTCTACCAACTTCTTCTATCTGAAATCGATGAAACATGCAATCAAGATGTATTGCTCATTATTGGTGATTGGAATGCAAAGGTTGGGAGCAAAGAGGAAGGACCAGTAGTTGGAAAATTTGGACTTGGTGATAGAAATGATGCTGGAGAACGAATGATAGATTTCTGCAAAACAAA